>NC_138965.1:180445357-181051428 GCF_055761805.1 Camellia sinensis | reverse complement strand
ATTCACAAGATTAATAGGGAATGTATTAATAATCACATCAAATTAGTGTGACATTCACTATCTAATTAGATTAGTATGATAAATTGTCCCCTTGTCCCTTATTTAATTTTTATTGGATAAGAAAACATCTGAATGTAAGATTACAGCTATATTTATCTTCTTTTTTTTCTAATCTTATCCTCTATCAAAGTTTCTTCACAATCTTTACTTTATCAAAATTTCTTCATAAACATGGTTTTGAAAAAAATTATAAATAAATAAATAAAAGCAAAATAAAAATACAAAGGCCATGTTTGTTTTTTTTTTAGATTTTTTTTTTAAAAAAATATAAACTAATTTGATAAAATAAATATCAAAAAATATTTTCAAAATTTTAAAAATTATTTTTAGCCTTCTAAAATATAAAATTATATAAAAATAATAAGTGTTTTAATTTTTAGTCGAGGGTAAAGGAGTCTTTTTATTTTATTTCCTAGCTCAGGATATATAATCTCACCCCTACCCTATTGCTAATAGTCCTACAAAATTGTTGGATTAATTATCTGTAACGCCCCAAAAAAATTATAATATCATATAAGTACGTCAACCAACGTTCATTATAAGAAAATATGTAATTATTCAACCTTTACATCGTTGATTATTTCGGCTTGTACAAAATAGTTTCACATGTGAATTATACATTCAATAATATCAAATACATGAATCTATAGCATGTAGAACATCAAATCCAAAAATAAATAAATGCCCTCAAGGGCTTACAAATTTTAAGGATTAAGCTCGGTTACACAAAAATGGTCTCTTAGACCCATACAAGTATAGCCCTTGGCTAGTAAAAATACATCACAACAAAAGAGGAGCCATATGCTCTCAACAAATATGTCCACGTCCTAATTCGGTGGAATTGCCACATCCTTTCCTGCACCAAAATCCCATAGGTGTGAGCATAAATTCCAGTAAGAAATTCTTAACAAAGTATATACATTTTATACAAGCTTCACAAACTGAAATGCATACGCCATGCTATGCATTTTTAAAGCAAAATCACATTACATCTTTTGAAAACTAACATGCTCCATGGTAACTTGAAATCTCCACAATTCAAAATTTATCAATTTAATTCAAGGGGAGCGGTAAATATGACTCAGGTAATCCCTAGATTAGTGTCTGCAAGTAGGCATAGCTAGCACTACCAAATCCCCACTTCACCGGTAGTTAACCGGAAAGCACGTAGTACCTCATCCGCGCGTATTTTTGGTCTTTCACCCCGGATACTCAGGCCAATTTAAAATAATTTCATCTACACCTCTTATCCGGACTTACCAACGTATTTACCGCAAAACATTTCAATAAATCTCATTATACAATATTTCAAAGTTTCAAATCCCAATTCAATCTTTATAACAAACAAAGTATTGAAATGCCAATGCAACAATTATCAATGCAATACAATACTCTCCCATTTTCAATTCATCCACACAACTCAATCATGGTAATAACGATTTCCAATTCCTTTTTAATGTAATTTCACAAGATCACTATATATCTATAAAGATTCATCTTTAGTAACAACATTACCACACTTCATGTGTTCTCAACAAATTAGTCACTTCATGACTATATTTACAACTTCAACAATACATCCCCAAAATCCATCATTTCTCATATTCAACAAAATTTACCATTTTACACAGAATCAATTAAGAAATTTCCCAAATCATTCATTCATTATGGCATACTAACAAGTAAATAAAAAAAAGTTTCATAGATTCTCAACCCTTTTTGAAATCTCAAATTTCTAGGTTTTTGACAAAAATAGGCATCTCTTTATCTTTTTGAAAGGCAACGCACCCAAAGCCCCTTTTCTCACACAATGTAGTTGAAACTTTGAAGAAATAGTTTGGAAAGAGTCAAAAGTTAAACCCATTCTTACAACTTCTATCCTCATTGAACCAAAGACCAAAATTTTCATAATATTATCAAGGAAGCTCCAAAAAAAAACACAAATCTTGCAAAAACATATATATGACTCTAAGAAAATCCCTACCTCAATCTCGTTGAAAGAAAAGAGATGAAAGCCCTAAATTCGACGGTGTTGAAATCCTATCTCCACTGCACAAGATGAAGCCCTCGGTTAGTTCTTCAAATTTTGTAAAGGATGATGGGTCAAAATGCTAATGGATGTGGAGAGATCAAAGATCTTGTGATGTTTTTGGTGAGAAATGTAGAGAGAAGGAAGAGGAATGTGTTTTCAGAGAGAGAGAGATATAGGAAAAGTGATATACACTCAGCCCCAAAAGAGAGAAAAGACAGAATTTTCAGACTCAGCGGAGTCCCGCACGTGCGGCATCCATACCCGCACGTGCGGAGCGTTCTCCTGCACATGCGGCGCTCTTACCCCGCATCTCCAGCCGCACCTGCCTTTTATGCAGTAGACAACCAGAATTTCCCCTGCTCCCCGCACGTGCGGCCTCACCCCCCGCACGTGCGACCCCCATCCCGCACGTGCGGCTCAGCCCTTCCAGCCAAGAAACTCTTCAACTCAACCCAAGCCACTCCGAACCTAACCTCGCATCTTCTGAAACATGAGAAACTCGACATAGAAATAAATGAAAGCAAGGATTTGAAACAAGTTTCCAAATACAACAAAACGAATCCTTAACAAGACTCCTGGTCATCACATTATCCATTGGATTAATAATCCTGAAACAAAATTTCAAAACAAACACAGGATTATTGAGCCCACGGATTAATAATCTCAATCCCATGTTTTAATCCTGTCAATCAAACATGCCCTGAGAGTTTTGTTATAATTATCAAAGTTATTACATTATTTAAAAGTTAGAATTGTCTGCTTCATTACAAGAGAGATGCTAGGATGTGCACCCTAAAAAATGTGCATATGGTGTGCCTCCCATAACATTTTTACAAAATTTTATAACTTAATAACTTTTTTATTACAAAAATATAACTTTCTTTCAACATAAAATGTCATTACAAAAATTACAAAGTGTCGTAACATTAACAACCCTAACATTAGGGTGCACACCATAAATACATTATGCATAATTTTACCTCAAAATGTCATAACATTCATCACAAATAATCATAACTTTTATCATAAAAAATCATGACTTTCTTATGATGTGCACCTTTTTAAAAAGTGCACGTCGTAGATTTCTCCTTATTACGATGTGCACGCTTTAAAACCAAAAATAGTTGGGTTCCTTTCACGCAGCTTGATTCCAACATGGAGGAGATCTTCGCAGATTTATTAAGAGTTCGTTCAAGCAATTCATTGAAGATCTTACTCCCAAAGTGTTTGGTGAAAATTCCTTCCAAGCCAACTCTATAGTGCATTAGTATTGCTGGCAAATTAGGTGATCCATCATTCTTTGGCCTGATATTACTTACCTCCATTCTCTCTATGCTGAAACACCCATTTCTTTCCATTAGCTTTGTCATCTCTTTGGCAGAGGCAGTATACAAAGGCAAATTAAAGGATTCCACTTCATCTTCATTGATCATTCCCTGCCACAAAGATTAACATTAATGTCTTGGCCTTAGAGGTCCACTCTCTTAATCTCACTTGAGTAACATTAAAATAGGACACAAATTTATGAAAGATATAAAGATTCATTATACATTTCGGTTCAGAAATATTCCTACCAATTTAGTAGAACAAGAAGGGAAGTTGTAATTTATTTATTTATTTCCAATTGAGTTCAAAATTAGCGAAACTAAAATCAAGCAAAAATTAGAACACATTTTTGTTTCAATTTGTCCTCATTCTCTATATGATCATAAGTATTTGTTCAGATTTCTAGTCCAAACATTAACCTCCTTTATTGCATAATACTTAAATTTGACTTACCAATTTCACCATATCAAGGAGATTGGTTGAAAGCATAAAAAAAGGACAACATGGGTCCTGAGAGCATTGAACGCCATTTGCGAGACCTGGCATGATCAATATCATCATTCCTCGACTATAATCTCACCAGCTCTAGCATTGAAAAAGGTATCCATGTCCTTTGCAAATTGAGCTGCATAAACATTAGCAATTTCTTTCGAGGCACTTGTATAATGAATCTTTCCCTTGTTCCAAGCAAGAGAGCCATTGTCCAACAACTCTACCTTAGAGAGCCAATGGAGTGCAAAAGAGGAATACATCAAGGCCATCTTTGTTTGGGCGGACTGGATTAGTATTCCCATGACTAATAGTCTTAGGACTACCAATCTATTGGATTATGTATCCTATCTTAACTAATAGTCAAGTTTAAAATAATTAATCCGTACTTCAATTGTTTAACCAAACATTGGATTAATAATTTTATTGGACTATTAGTCTAATCCCAAGCTCATGTCCATCCAAACAAACATGGCCCAAATGGATAGAGGACTTGGGGAATAACCGACCGTAGAAAGAGCCTGGCACTCCAGCAGCAAAGTATTACCTATCAGCAGGCAGAGTAGTGAAAAGGGTGTTGAAATCATTGGAAGCGTGATCATTGAAAAACAACTGAAATTCAGGCATCTCAGTTGTGAGATTTTTTGAATGGTATTTCCATTCAATAGCTTCTAGGATATTTTTCATAGCATTGAAAGTGTTTGGCCCAACAGAACAACCCAAATCTGCAATTCGAATGGTGTTTGAGCTAAAACTAAGGCTTGGTACGTCAAACTTCTTAGCAATTGCCTCTTTGATCATTTCCTTTACAACATTTGTGGCTTCATCCTGCAAAAATAGACCAAATTTATGTATATTATTGTTACCATCATCACTATAAAAAAGGATTCAAAATATTTAATTTGAATTGAGATATAATCTTAATTGAGATATACTTATTTAATGAATAATAGATTCAATCGCTGGATTCTTCGATATTTCATCTAATCCATTAGTAGTTTGTGTACCTTGTTTGGATATTTTGGATCTAAATATATATATATATATATATATATTTTATTATAGATAATATGGTTTTTATGAAATGAATGATTGGTTCATTTTATACATTTTCCATAGTTAAAAAAATACCACATCAAATTGAGAAATGTTCAATAGA
This sequence comes from Camellia sinensis, assembly GCF_055761805.1. NCBI lineage: Eukaryota > Viridiplantae > Streptophyta > Magnoliopsida > Ericales > Theaceae > Camellia > Camellia sinensis. Next base: position 181,046,362 of record NC_138965.1, on the reverse strand, counting down.
GTCATATTTGATGGCCCATTTTGTTATCTTTGCATGACACATCCCAAATATCATTATAAATTATAATAATAACAGGTGTAATGAGGGCAAACAATAAGAATTCTAGTTCAAAAAAAAAAAAAAAAAAAAAAGCAATTGACAACATTTTTACAAGAATCTTGTAAATAATAATTTTTACAAGAATTCTAGTACTGCTCGTGAATTAATATTTTTATGTCTTTCACACATCCATAAGCAATACTTTAATATTCAAGAGATATTAAATCAATTTCTCCAATTTAATAGCCAAACACCTTACCCAATATTCCAAACTCTATTGTCAAAACTACACCTACACAAACTACTATTGCACTGTTTTTAACGACCCATACAATTACACTATTACACGTTGCACCGTACATCCAATACATCAAAACTTAGGCATCCACACCGATTTTCTTTCCCACAATGTTTAGACTGTCTATTGCTCCATATAAAAATAATAAACAATGGTGCAGAAAAATCTTACCTCAATTAATGACATCTTGATTGTTCTGCGCCCTTAATTCCTATCGCAACTTTTCCCTTGAATCCTCTGTGAAATCGTGATAATAAAATAATATGAAATCTTTTTTTTTTTCTTCTTTCCCACGCACTCTCACTGCCGCAAGATATAAAAGACACAAATTGACTTAGTAACCTAATTTTCCAAAATTAAAATGTTACCTGTCTAAGTTACAAAAATTACATAATCACCCATAACTAAATTCTTATTATTTTAATTATATTACTAAAACTCGGATTTCACAATTAGAGTCACATCTTTGATGATGATGTCAGATGTGTAATTAATGGTGTAAAAGTGAAGGCTACTGTTTGCACCCGTTTTTGTAAAATGTTTGTCGACAAGTGCACAAATCAAATTGTGACATGTGGCAACAAAGTCGTAGTTGGGGTGCGTATTAATCAGAGGATTATGTGGCAAGGAAATGGTAGTCACGTGTGCAATACAACAAGAGCGTGTCATGGGCTAAGATTGTGGAGCAGTTGCAAGCTTTATTGGAGATCATGAGCTAATTTCTAGGAGATGTTGATGTTAATAGGAATTTCCTCTGTTGATCATGCTCATTAGTTAAGGGAAATTGGGTGATGATGTGGCTGGAGGTTTAAAAGTAAAGTTGGGACAAATATAAAAGTTCAAAGAAGCAAAGGAGATTGCAAGTAGTTATGGGTTTTAATAAAATGGTCCCCTCTGTCGAAGGTAGTGCTAGAGATAATGGGGGACATGTGGCAAGTCTGTGTGAAGTGCTAGAGAAAGATAAAGAAGCAGTTGTAGCAGTTAGGGAAAGATTGGCCAGCAAATTTCAAGGAAGGTGGGATCATGTGCTAGAGTTTCAAGTGAAAGTATAAAAGCTGAAAGTTTGTAGAGAGAAAGGGCATCAACAACTCAACAACACTTAACTTTTGAACTTAGGAGTAGTTTTTTTTCTATAAAATTGTACTTGTAACTTAGTGAACTTTAGTAGTTTCATTCTGAAATTATTCTTTGTTTACTCTGTTTATTTTGTTTTTTTTAGTTGTTCCAGAGAAATCCTCATCCTTTTGAGGCATTCGAACTAATTCCACAGTTGCTTGATTGTTCTTATTTAAATTGTTTTGTTTAAATTATTGCTTGGTCACTGTCGATTAAGGCCTAGCATAATTTTTACTAATAGCTACAAAGGAAGAATTTATTGGTTGGTCCAAGAACAGCGTCACGTGGTGTTTTATATGCACTATAATTAGTGGAGGATGTAGAATTTACGATTTTATATTAGGTGATTGGGAAATATAGAGGGATGTGGTGATTTGTGATTAGTTAGGGATATAGCCACATGGTGCCTTGGACCAATCAATAATTTTTCCTATGAAAAAAGTAAGAATTGGCTAGGCGAGAGTGGGAGTACAATCAGCCATTAAAGTGGGGGTAAAGATGTAATTTTACCTCCTAGGGCTTTTAGTCCCAAAAGTCAATCCCAATTTTTGAGTGAAAATAATACAATTTTAAATCTTTTTCCGTACAATTAAATTCTCAAATTTTCAGAATAATTTTAAATATTATATACCAAGCCTGGAGAGTTCACCTCTCAAATTTTAAATTGAATCGGGCCTTGGTGCATGTAAATCAAGACATTTATACACTAAAATCCTTAATTCACTAGAATGACTTTTAAAATTAACTTAATATACTCTATTAACCTTAGAATAACATGTACAGATGAATCAGTCCCGAATAAAATTGAAGTTGTCAATGTAGTGCAATTCTTAAACAATTAAAATGATTCTAAATTATCAAAATGCAATATACTAACTAAAATATCATCTGTCTCTCAAGTCTCAAATCCACATAAGAATCAGTGCATGCAAGTTAAGATGAAGTGATAAGAATATTATGAGGGTTTTGTTATAATTATCAAAGTTAATAAAGCCTCTATTACATTATTTAAAAGTTCGAATCGTCCCTTTCATTATGAGAAGATGCTCGAATGTGCACTCTAAAAAATGTGCATATGGTATGCCTTTCATAACGTTTTTACAAAATTTCATAACTTAAACACAAAATGTCATAACTTTTTTACTATAAAAATATAACTTTCTTTCAATATAAAATGTCATTACAAAAATTACAAAGTGTCATAACATTAGCATCCCTAACTTTAGGATATACATCATAAATTCATTATTCATAACTTTACCACAAAACGTCACAACATACCTCATAAATAATCATAACTTTTATCATAAAAGATCATAATTTTCTTACGATGTGCACCTTTTTAAAGGGTGCATGCCATAGATTTCTCATTATGATAAGGCGAAGGCAACATGAACTCAAATCATTTACGCTTTAAAACCAAAAATAGTTGGGTTCCTTTCACGCAGCTTGATTCCATCATAGAGGAAATCTCCGCGAATTTATTAAGAGTTCGTTCGAACAATTCATCGAAGATCTTACTCCCAAAGTGTTTGGTGAAAATTCCTTCTAAGATAACTCTATAGTGCATTAGTATTGCTGGCAAATTAGGTGGTCCATCATTCTTTGGCCCGGTATCACTTACCTCCATTCTCTCTATGCTGAAACACCCATTTCTTTCCACTAGCTTTGTCATCTCTTTGGGAGAGGTAGTAATATACAAAGGCAAATTGAAGGAGTCCACTTCATCTTCATTGATCATTCCCTGCCACAAAGATTACCATTAATGTCTTGGCCTTAGAGGTCCACTCTCTTAATCTCACTCGAGTAACATTAAAATAGAACAACAAATTCACTACAAAATTTTAGAAACCAAAATTTAAGGACAAAATTAGTTTTTAGAGATCAAATATTTTTATTGCGAAAAGTATTATTATTATATTTTTAGCAACCAAAATTGGACATTAGAGATGAATTATTATCTTTTGGAACCAAATTTTGTCACAAAAAATAAACCATTTTGAGATCAAATTATTTTGTCGCTAAAAGTATATTTATTAGTGACATTTTCAAAATTTTATTGCTAGAAGCCCCATTTTTTACTTTTCGCGAAAACCTTTTAGCGACTATCCTTATGACGATAGAAATTGATCTCTAAATGTCTTTTGTAACAAAATTTTTACTTTTAGAGACTAAAAAATTTGGTTTTTAAAACTCTTATATGTTGAAGTGATTTAAGAAAGATATAAAGATTCATTATGCATTTTGATTCAGAAATATTCTTACGAATTTAGTAGAACAAGAAGGGAAGTCATAATTTATTTATTTATTTATTCCAATTGAGTTCAAAATTAGAGAAACTAAAATAAAGAAAAAAGTAGAACACATTTTTGGTTCAATTCTCTATATGATCCTAAGTATATGTTCAGACTACTTGTCCAAACATTAGCTTCCTTTATTGAATAATACTTAATTTTGACTCACCAATTTCACCATATCAAGGAGACTCTGGTTGAAAGCATCAAAAAACGGCCGACGTGGGTCCTGAGAATAATGAACGCCATCAGCGAGACCTAGGATGATCAATATCATCATTCCTCCAACTATAATCTCATCAGCTCTAGCATTGAAAAAGGTATCCATGTCCTTTGCAAATTGAGTTGCATAAACATTAGCGATTTCTTTCGAGGCACTTGTATAATGAATCTTTCCCTTGTTCCAAGCAAGAGAGCCATTGTCCAACAACTCTTCTGGTACCTTAGAGAGCCAATGGAGTGCAAAAGAGGAATACATCAAATGGATAGAGGACTTGGGGAATAATCGACCGTAGAAAGAGCCTGGCACTCCAGCAGCAAAGTATTGCCTATCAGGAGGCAGAGTAGTGAAAAGGGTGTTGAAATCATTGGAAGCATGATCATTGAAAAACAACTGAAATTCAGGCATATCAGTTGTGAGATTTTTTGAATGGTATTTCCATTTAATGGCTTCCACGATACTTTTCATAGCCTTGAAAGTGTTTGGCCCAACAGAACAACCCAAATCTGCAATTTGAATGGTGCTTGAACTAAAACTAAGGCTTGTTATGTCAAACTTCTTGGCAATTGCCTCTATGATCATTTCCTTTACAAGATTTATGGCTTCATCCTGCAAAAATAGACCAAATTTGTATACATTATTGTTGTCGTCATCACTCTAAAAAAGGATTCAAAATATTTAATTTGAATTAAGATATAATCTTAATTAAGATTTATTCCTAAATTCTCATAATTTTAAAATTCTCTCTTTCCTACATGCAACCCTCTTTGATTGTCTTTCATGTTTTCAACCCTCTTTGATTATCTTTCATGTTTTCTATTTTCCTCCATTTTCTATTTGTTTGATTAATTAAAATGAAAATTAATTTCATGGTTTATAGATAAAGATTTGAATTTTAAAATTCCTCCAAATAGATAAACATATAAAAATTGATAAATAATTTATAAAAATTAATTTCATGGTCTACAGATAAAGATAGAAATTAAATAATTTATTTTAAAAAAATTAATTTTATAACTTATAGATAATTTAAAATTTCTTCCCATAAATGAACTTATAAAAATTGACAAATAACTTATAAAAAATAATTTCATGACCTACAGATAAGATAAAGATAAAGATTAAAAAATTGATTTTAAAAAAAATGAAATAATTTATGACTTTAGTTGCATTAATTCGATCATTTTTTCATTGAGTAACATATATAATTTTTTTTTTTTTAGCATATAATGATTAAAGCCATCATTTATTATATTTGTTCAAGAACAATTCAAATATTGTCATCATTTTTTTAATAAATAAAATGGATTAAAACTATTTTCTTATATAATTTTTATAATCTTACAAAATTCTTATCTTGATTTAAGCTTTTTAAATGTTGTAGGAACTATATTATTCAAGCCATGGAGAAAATGATTGTGAAGAAGGATTTATATGCATGTGTCATTGATAGAGGAAATCAAAGATGGAGAGTTGCTAATATGATTAATTAATGATTTATTTGAGAAGTTTTTTTTATGAGCATAGTAACAAAGTTAGATTAAATTTTTTAAAAAACTACTTAGAAATTATAATTAAAAATTAAGATTTATTCATAATTTGGTTCCACAATAATAATACAAACCACCGATTTACAAGTCTAAGCAAATTTATGATAACTTTTTTGAATTTATAGAATTTCTCTTTTTTAATACTTTGTTTTTGTTTTTTTGTTTTTTTAACAAAATCAAATAATGATTTATTTGAGAAGTTTTTTTTGAGTAGGGTAACAAACTTAGATTAAATTTTTTTAAAAACTACTTAGAAATTATAATTAAAAATTAAGATTTATTCATAATTTTGTCCCACAATAATAATATAAACCAATGATTTAAAAGTTTAAGTCAATTTATGATAACTTTTCTGAGTTTATAGAATTTCTTTCTTTTAATACTTTGTTTTTTTTTTTTTTTTTGTTTTCTGCATGATATTATAACTTGATACAAGTTATTTATGTTATCAAGTGATTGTGATACTATTATTTCAACAATCTTTATGATTAAAATTTTTTTATGGATATCAAGTTTTATTGTGAAATTTTTTTTGTGGATTAATTATGGTTAACATCTACTAGGATGACCTAATATCATGACTTGCTGCTATTAAAACATAATTCAAAATTAGAATAATTTATTTATCACACAAAAGGTATATAGTCTAATTTTCCGTGCATAGCACATATTACCACTAGTGAATCATAGATTCAATCGTTTAGAAAATTAGTTAAATAGATTAAAATTTTCTTTTATCTGTTGCATGTTGGACAATCCATAGTAACTTGTTAGCATTAAGGTGTAAATAACCTTAGAAAAGGCATATGTAGAATTCCAAAAAGGAGTTTTACAAGATTTATTAATAAATTAGTCCGCATTTGGAAGTATAGTCAACCTAAAATAAATATAATAATAAACAAGACTCTTGTTAAAATTATAAATCAATAATTGTAATTACAAATTTTGATAACAAAAAAATATATATATTTCACGATACAACGAAACTTAAGAAACTTAAGGGGCAAGAGTATAATAGACAAAACCTTCAAAATGTTTTAAGGATCGAATTGGAACAAATCAAAAAGTTGAAGAACCAAATTGATGAAATTTAAGTACGAGTACTAAACTAAAATTTTGAAGAAACTAGGAGGACCGTTGATGTTGCAAGTTTAGTATTTTATGGAGTCATATGTCATTTTAATTGGTGTTGCAAGTTTTGGTTGAGATTCATACTAATCTTTGTTCTCACACAAAAAAATCATTAATATGAATCTAATTTGATAAATCTTCATGAAAATTTTTACATATATCAATTTTTATCAAAAACACAAGGCCTCTCCCAAACTCAAACCATCATTAACAAGGGGAGCTAAATAAACAGAGCATGATATATATATATATATATATATGTACATTAATATATTTTAAGAGAATCTTGTAATGAAATTTATTTCATTGGAGCAACCACAATGGGATGATTAAAATTATTTGTTAAAGTGTGTTATATGACAAAAAGTAATAAAAGTGAAATAAAAAAAATGTGTTAATGTTAAAAGTTTGTTAATTTTAAAGAATGGGTAGTGATGCAATGAATGTGTTAAGCAGTGTGTTAAGTGATATTTAAATAAAAAGATGATAATAAAAAAAAGTAAACATTGGTAACTTTTTCTTACTCTCTCACTTTCTCTCTCCTCTCCTCTCTCTCTTTCCCTTATCATCCGTGAAGTCACTGCAGTGGGTGGATCCCATCACCACTTTACTCTCTCTCTGTCTTCTCTCTCTCCCTCCCTCCGTTGATGGCTAGAACCACTGTTGACTGCGGCGAGCAAAATAACATCTGAAACTATTTTTTGAATTTAGCCAACTCCTTAACAACTCTATTGGAGTTGAAAATAACATCTTTCACTAGTTAAAATTTATAGATTGACACTAATATGTACACTAACAGCTCTGTGAATGTCCTTACATCTTTGGTTTCGGGTGAAAATTTTCACAATAATGATTTGATTATTATTATTCAACCAAAGAGATATATATAAAATAAAATAAGTACCTGATATCGAGAATTTTTGGAGTAGCTGTTGGCGCCATCTCCACCACTCATTGGTAACTCAAGGTTGCTGCTCATCTTTCTCTCTCTTTCTCAGTTTGGGTTTGTTGGGTTGGGAGTCTTTTGCTTTATAGACAGTTTGTCAATGCTCCACCGTCTTAAAATAAGTCTTTTTTTTTTTGGAAAATTTAAAATTTTTTTTAATAGTATAATTATTACATTTTAAAAATATTAATTTTTTAAAATTATCTTTTTATAGTATTTTTTTTAAGAATATTAATTGTCATAATTATACTTTTTGTGTTGTTAATAAATTTAAAAGAAAAGCAAAATAAGAAATTCATATTATTTTAGTCCGTAATTTTTGAAAAAGAACTAATATTTTGAAACGGTGGAATATATTTATGAGTAATATAACAGATTCAAACATAAAAATTCAAAAGTCATCCGGTATTTTATATCAATGGCTCCAATTCATTTTATATGTGGATTCAATATTCACCCTATATCACTCTTAAGAAAAATTTAAGCAAATATGTCATTGTCCATACCATTTTTGATATGTTTATACAAGGTGTTGTTGGGTATCATATGTCCAGTTATAATATTTGTAATATTTATTTGATTATGATTTATTATAATGTTGGTTATGACTCATTATTCTATTAGTTATAATCTCTTGTGATTTTTAGTGATTACGATAAAAAATGCTTTTAGTTACTCAAATAGTGTTTAACTATGACTATCGGTTATGATTTGTTTATGAAATGTCAGTTACAATTTATTGTGATTGTTATTTTAAGTGATATTTAATTATGATTTTTCTTTTGTCATGTATTTTTTTTAATAACTAAAAATAATTTAATTATAAAAAATATATGTGTATTGTAAGGTTGGACCGCACTTACGTGTTGCAATAATGATGTGTTGGACTTTCAAATCTGTAATTATTTTTCTGGGTAAATTACAATTTGCATTCTTATATTTTGCACTAAATATCACTTTGGCACATATACATGAAATTATGACAATTAATTCTTTGTATTTCTGTTTAAATTTTACTTTGGTTCTTACACATGGAATCGTGACAGTTAACTCCATGCACTTTTTCTCAAATCCCACTTTGGTTCTTACATAAATGTCAATGTCTCACTTCTGTTATTTTTTTAAAATTTTTTTAACAAAATCTAGTCATGTGACAAAAATGTAATTACGAAATGAGAATAAGTGAGGAAAATTATCAGTGTTTCCCACCAATACACTTTGTCTTACGTGATAAGCACATGAGAGTTGTATAATTATATATATATATATATATATATCTATACTATATATAAAGTAAAAAGGGGTTTTTAACCCCCAAGGCCTGTGGGAGTTTCAATATCCCAATCTGAATTTTCTAAATTTTTTATTAAAAAAAAACTCAGCATTTATTGATTTGATCAAAATCCCTTGATCAGCATGTATTAACTTTTTTCAACCCACATGTCTTTTCATATGCTTGCATTTATTGATTTTGTCAAAACCCCATGATTAGCATTTAAAATCCCCTATACAAATAATTATAGACACAATCTGTGTATAGTTACTGCAGTACCCTTTTTAACTTCTCTCATACACTATGGTTAGTAATAAGATTGTTAAATTATTTTTATAAAAAATCTTAAAAAACATAATTTATATATTAAAAAAAATCTAAATATTTATAATTATCTCATGCATAGCATGGGTGATAGGCTAGTATATATATATTCGTATGGTAAGAATTGAGACAAAAAAGGTAAGAAAGTAGAGCTTTTGAAATTAAAAAAAAAATGCGACAATGAAATCAAAGAGAGAAAAAGATGAATAAACAAAAACTGTGTTACTGTGAAAAATAGAGTTTCATAATTTAAATTTATGCAAAACCTAGTTCTTCTTCTTAATTGTTCATAATTTGTGTTTTGTTTTAGCCTAATACAGTCATATTTTGATGTAAATTTTGAGATAAAGTGTGTATTGGTAAAAAATGTAGATGATTTTTGTTTTTTACCTTCATGCCATAGTTACATTCTTATTACGTGATTAGATTATGTTAAAGATTTAAACAATTAAGTAATAGAAATGAGACATTGACACTTGTATAAGGACCAAAGTTCTTGACTAAAAGTACAAGGGATTGATTGTCACAATTTCATGTGTAGGGACCAAAGTAGGATTTCACTAGAAGTGCAGGGGGTTGACTGTTATGATTTCAGGTGTAGGGACTAAAGTGAAATTTAGTGCAAAGCACAAGAATGCCAAATGTAATTTACCCTATTTTTCTTTATGCTGTTTGTCGAAACTTTAAAATTTTACAATCACATAGACACTTAAATATTTTTTTTTTATAATTTTTTTTTCCTTTCTACTGCACACAATGTTGCTTATTGTAGGTATATTTTCAATTTGTACTAATTATATAATACAATTGTGAAACAAATTTTTGGTGCAAAAAAAATAAAAATAAAAATAAAAATCAACTTGATGGATCGTCCAAAAATTATCAAGATTAAATTATATATTTTTTAAAAAATATTTAATTAAAATATTCTTAGTGAAAAATATTCTAGGGTTCGATCAACAACAACCAAGCAATAATTCAAACTGAACAATTTAAACATGAACAATCAGGCAATTGTGGTTTTGGTTCGAATGCCTCAAAAAAATGAGGACTTCTTTGGATCAATGGTAACAAAGTAAACAAGCAGAAAGGACACACTTTTTATATCAACAGATGGTAACAAAGTAGATTTGAATAAACAGAAGTAATTTCAGATTGAAATTATTGAAGTTCACTAAAAAAAAGTAGAAGTTACAATCAAACGAACTAGTCCTAAATTACAATTGAAACTACTCCTAAGTTTAAGAACTAAATTGTTATGTTGTTGTAGTTGATATCCCTCTCCCTTGCTCCTTTACTGCTTTTATAATGCTCCAAATTGTGACAACCCTCACCTCTGATTAATGCTAAACTGCGACTGAGAATGATAAGTTACTGATTTGACCGAGATTCCGAATTGATTGCGAGTGGATACTGTTTTAAATGCATTTCTATCTGTTAGTCATTAAATGATCTGTTCATGTTTTATCTTTGAATTGCGAATTGAAGGTCCTATCGGCGACCGAATCAGAAATCGATTGGTATTTTATGTTAATTAGAATTTATGTGATTTTATGGTAGTTTTAACTTAAATTTGATTTGAAATGATTAAATTGGATTAAATAATATAAATCACATTAGTTCAAGTAAATTACCCAAATGCCATTAGTGGGTCACTTTCATAAATCATCTTGAGACTTGATTATATGTCAATTTGTTCATCTTCTTGAGGCCAAAACCGTGAGCAAGAGAGGAAGAGTTAAGAGAAAACTTGAGTTCATCAAATTTAGCTTGGGAACTAGAAGAAATTGAAGAGAGATTGCATAAATGAGTTTGTATACCTTGAATTCAAGTCTTAAGGTAGAGATTTCATCCTCTCATTTGTACATTTGAGTTGTTCTTGCATGGTTCATGGGATTATTGTACATTTGAGGCTTAATTCATGCATGCATGTACATATTCTTGAATTTTGAGGTTATTCTTCATGAATTTCCACATGCATGTCCATTTTCTAGTTGTTGTCCATGAATTCATCTTGTTCTCGAGCTAAAACTTGCATTTGGTCATGTGTTAGTAGTTTTGAATTCAATTGAACACATACATGTTAAATGTACATCTTGTTCTTGAAATTTATTTGAAATTGGTGTTCAATTGGTTTACCTTTGGGCTTGATTTTACAAAATTGATGTTTGAAACATGTTGTGTTATGGGTTACCAAGTGTTTTCCAAAGATTTGGCGCAGAAAAATGAGTTTTGGATGGTTGAATGTTGAGTTTCATGTTTGGAGGTCAATCTGGATTTTTCAGAAATTTGACCCACACTCGAGCAGGGACTTTCATGCTCCAGCGCGAACCCTGAGTACATGCATTCCGCTCGAGCGGCGAGAGTTACGCTCGAGCGTGAAATGCGTATACCTAGAAGTTTGTGTGTTTTGCAGTACGCTCGAGCGAGAGAGTTCACGCTCGAGCGAGGACCTGAGTCTCACACTCGAGCGGAGGTCGAGCGTCCATCGAGCGTGAATTGCATGCATCCAGTACTTTTCATGAAGTTTACAGTCTGCTCGAGTGAGGGATGTCACGCTCGAGCGGAGCTCCTTTGTCTGCATGTCCGCTCGAGCGTAGAAAGCTACGCTCGAGCGTGGACCTCTGTTTCAGCAAATTTTGAAAAGTGTTTTCAAGTGCCTCTTTGCATCCTCTTTCCATCCTAGGCATTCCTAGGGCATGTTTAAGGCATCTTAAGGAGGATATTGATGTAGAACCACACCGAGTCAAGTTAGGGGTTAAGTTATTAAACCCATGTGTATAACTTAGTGTGTGTTCGTTCTGTAACTATAGGGTTGGCATCCGAGGACGCGCACTAGCCTATCTGTAGCCCAGTGCTCTGTGAGTAACAATGTTGTAAAGATATGTTCAATTATGAATATTTTCTGAATGATCAACTGTTCTATTTATTGAAATGTTATTGTTTAATGAACGAATGTTTGTCCTATTTGTAAACGGTATTCGTGGCATCTTTAGCAACTTACTGTTACTGTACTGTTACTGCTACTGTCACAGAGATCTCTGTCGGTTTCCATGTTTGGAACCACTACTATTTACTGTTATGATGGCCATCAAATGACTGTTCGGTTTGTTAAGACCTACTGTACTGTTTTGCGATTGGATGTACCACATATAACTGCTATGGTTTCTAAATGACTGATATGACTGTTTAATTATTGAAAAGACATTCATTCTTAACCTCTTTACACAGTTGTTATTCACTGGGCTTTAGCTCACTGTTTATATTTATATATAGGTGTTCAGGCATCGGATCGATGCTAAGAGCGTCGGGTTAACTCCCTTTTTGCCAAGCCAACCATTGTGCCTCACCTCGAGGTTCCAAGTCTGACCAAGCTAAGGCTGTTTTATGATAAATGTTCAAAAGGCTATTTTACCCTTGCAATTTATAATTTTTATTTAATATATAATTTTAAAATTGTAATCTATAATTTATAATTTAACAACACTAAATTTTTTTTTAATTTATAAGGCCATAATTTTTAATTTATTATTTTCAATTAAATTAAATTTATAATTTATATTTTTTATTTAATATATAATTTTAAATTAACAACACTGAAAAAATAATTTTATTTAATATACAAATTTAATTTTTTAACAACACTAAAAAAATTTAATTTATAAGGCCATAATTTTTAATTTATTATTTTTAATTAAATTAAATTTATAATTTATATTTTTATTTAATATATAATTTTAAATTAACAACACTAAAAAAATTATAAGGCCATAATTTTTAATTTATTATTATTAATTAAATTTAAATAATTTAAATTAACAACATTAAAAAAAATAATTTTTAAATGTTTAAAAGACTATTTTACCATTTTCTAATTGTTTATTAAGTAATAACATGAGGTAAAATGGACATTTCACACATTAATCCCATAGGATACCATTCCCATGAAAATAATCCCACCTCTCCCCTAGGATACAATAATCCCTTATATGAGGGACTAATAGTCCAAAGGGACTATTAATTTGAAGCAAAAAAATTGAACCAAACAATAGACTATTAGTACGGATGGATTAATAGTCCAATCCTATGAAATAATCCCTCAAAACAAACATACTCTTGGGGGTTTTAATCTGAAAACAACCATCTAACTCAAACATATAATTTTAGGCATGAACGTTACATATCTTGTGATTTTCTCAAGAAAATTTAAGAAGAATGAAGGAGAGAATGTATTCGACATGTATTTTTTTAACTAAAACAACAAATAATGGAAATAAATCAATACATGTAACACAACTCTTATTAAACCTAGACATGAGTTTTAATACAATAATATATAGAAGAAAAACTCACCTCTTACAGCTTGTAGGAGAGGGTTCAAGAAAAGAGTTGGAAAATTCGAAGATCGAATTCTCTAGAATATGATGAGAGGCTTAGATTCTTCAATAATCTCAACTTAGGAACACAACAACAAAGGAGATGATGGAGATAAGAGATTGGGTGAAGAAGAAGGCAAAATGGCTAGAGAATAGAATAATGGCAAGGCTCTCCCATGGATCTCCCACTTTCACTCTCAAGGTTGATAATGGAGAAGGGAAATTAGTTCTTTCCCAAGAGTTAAAAATCTCCAAAATCCATCCCTTGTAAAGCTATGGGTGGGTGCTATTTATAGGCACCTCATGATGTAGGATGGAGCCCATGTGCAAGGCACATGGGGGATATTCTCTCTAACCACCTTGTCCGAGGAGGTGACCTCTCCGAGGAGGTGACTTCTCCGAGGATGAGAAAACCCCGAAGAGGAGATCAATCCCTCGGCGAACCCTTCTTCTTAGCCACACCTAACCAATGATCCCCAATCATCCCAAAGGGTCAGGGGTAGTCCCAGAGGACGTCCTGCCGCAAAATATTGCCGAGTCTCATGGACCCCCCGGGGTCGTGCCACCTCGACCCAAGTATAGGCTAGTTTAACCGAAGAGTGAATTTATCTCCACTCACCGTCCTCAGGATCAGGTCCTTTGTTCGGACTCCATTACGCCCATGGTTCTGGTACGTAGATCCCGGAAAGCTCCGAGCCCGCAAGTGTTCTGGGACTCATTAACGGAGCGACTTCTAGATTGCGTTTGAATCCGTTCGAAGCCAAGTGCTTCGGACCTCTAGGTTCGTGGATCCAAACCCTTTCGAGTCCGAGTGCCTCGGATCTCTAGGCTTGCTCAATACCTTTTTGAATCCGGACTCGAGTAAGTCCCTAAGTTCGTGGATCCGAACCCTTTCGAGTCCGAGTGCCTCGGATCTCTAGGCTTGCTCAATACCCTTTCGAGTCCGGGCCCGAGTAAGTCTCTAAGTTCGTGGATCCGAACCCTTTCGAGGCTTAGAGCGATTCAGCCCGTTTGATGGCAATAAATCTGGGCCCACCGATTCTTGGACTTGCAATAAATTCGGGCCCACCAATCTTGGGCTATTGGGCCTAAATAATTTAGTGGGCTCAAATTAGCCCCTCTTACATTTGCCCCTTGCGTGTATGAGAAATTGTAATTTTCTCGGACATGCATAATTTCACCTTGTCAACCATGCTTCGCATTATGTCTTCAGAAATATTTGGTCTTGACAAAGTCTAAGAATAAAGTTGAGGATTCACCGTAATTTACAGATAAAATCAACAAGTAATATTAAAATAATAAAAATAAATAAATAAATATCTCTATTTTTTTTTTCTTCTTTTTTTTTTTTTGTTTGTAGACTTTTTTTTTTTTTTTTTTTTGGAAAAGAAAATCTAAACTTGAATCGTATAATGCTCCACCAAACCAACTTAGACATGTAATTCATACAGCACCAACTAAATTGCCAAAGAATATAATAATAATAATCCTTTTCCTTGAAAATAAACAAATCACAAAAGCTGACCTTTTTTTTAATTCCATAAGTCCAAATCAAAGGCATCCATTTATATATATATATATATATATATATTCAGTATATTTGAAAGAATATGCCAAGCATCACACCTTTTTTTTATTGGCTCCAGATAAAAATAAAGCCCACGTTTCTCGGCCCCCTCTCTCTATGTATCACCAAAATATCTTAGGGATTTTAGAATCATACCCTTTTTTAGACCAAATAAAATTTGTCTTTATTATTGCAAAAATCACTATTTCAGCACTATCTCTCTCTTTGAACGGAGAGACCCAAGTTAGATTCCATCTTCTTCAAGGAGGCTCTGTTTCTACAAACCAGAGACCACCATGTTTGCTCATTTTTCGCTGCAGCAACTTCGCTGCAGACCCATTGTCTTCAACTGTGATCTGGCCAACGCCGACCACGCCGCCCTTTCAACGCGGCGTCGGTCTGCCCAGCTACTCCGTCGCTTGTTCGCGTCGCAACTCGTGGCACTGTCAACAACGAGATTCAAACCACTGCTCACATGCATCATTGCCGGACCGGTTCGTTCTTGGCTGACCCACCGTGGCCGCTGGTTCTTTCTCGCATCTGACCTGTGCGCGTGGCTCTTAACCCACGCTGCGTGCTTCGTGACCCATGGTCTCACCACAGGTTCTTCTGATCTCCTCATTTGCCTGTTCCGGTGTCGTTTCTTGGTAATTACAACCTGTGTCGATTTCAGCTCGGCATCGTATCACTCTCTTCAACTTCGGACTTTACTTCGGCTTTTTTTTTTTTTTTTTCTTTTTTTTTTTGCAATCTTGCCTATCTACACTAATTCATTGTTGCTATTGGAAGTACTCATAACACTGTTTTGTTGATTTGGGAATGATAAAGCATTGTTTGCATATTATAACCTTTGAATTTGATATCCGAGGGGATGAATTTGTTGAATACTGTATACTCGGCAAATGAACTCTCAATTCTTGAATTTCGTGAACCTTTGCTTGGGAGAATAAAAAATGTCATTGTAAAAGAAATAGAGCCGAATATCATTGTTTGTTGTTGATCCAGTGGATGCTCAGGAAATAAATAGTTGATGCCGGGCTTTTGTTCGAACATTGTTGCTTTACGTTGGCTTTAGAGGAATCGACCTGAATAGATAAAGCCTTGATTGTTGCATTTTCAAGAACTCGCTCAGAGGAATAAAATTGTTGTACCTTAAATAGATCATTATTATTTGTTGATGTTGCCCTATTCCGATAAGGCCTGAATCAGGATATGAAATTGATATTGCTCATCTCATTTGTTGGCTTTGCTATTTCAGGCAAATGAATTCTTGATTGAAATCCACGACCTCGGGGCCCTTAGAACCCGCACTAATGAGAGCAAGGGCTGTTCCTCGGAAGTCCGAACAGAAGCAAGACTGTCCCTCAGGAGTCCGAAAGTAGCACACACCCTACTTTGGCAAGAAAGATTCCTCTGGAAGATAACCGAGTCTACCAAGCTTACACTAACAGAAGTAAAGACTGTCTCTCAGAAGTCCGAGCAGAAGTAAGGTTGTCCTTTAAAAGTCCGAGCAGAAACGAGGCTGTCCCTCGGAAGTCCGAGTGGATGTGCACTTCTACTTCGGCAGCTAATGGAAGCAAAGGCTATCCCTCGGGAGTTCGAGTAAGAGTCCACTCTACTTTGAAAAGAAAGATCCTCGGAGCTCGTATTGATGAAATCAACGGCTATTCTTCGGACCCGCACTAATGAGAGCAAGAGTTGTCCCTCGGAAGGCTCTCCCTCAGAAGTCCTGTTCCAGCTCTGATCACTGTTGACTTCAACGGTTCCAACGCACACCACACACGTTCGCCCTCTCAACGCAACGTGTGTGGTTGCTGACTCTTCTGTGGTACCAGCGTTGCTTCCGGCTTCAATTTGTCCGACGCCGACCACGCACGTTCGCCCACTCAACGCAACGTGTGTGGTCCTGCCAAGCCTAGCCCAGTCTTGTTGATTACAGTCTGTAAAGCCTCTCTGATTTCAGCTTATATTTCCAACATCGGCCTCGGATATCACCCCCCTTAACTGTGGCTTTCTCTTCCTCTTGTATATACATATATTTTGTGGTAGTTTTGTATATACATATATCAGAATTTATGATTCCAATGACACACATTCTTCTTTTAACAGGTTAGAGACTGAAGCCGTGTGTACGTTGATTACTATTGCAGGTCCAAATTCAATCTGCTATTGAAGCCGTGTGTACATTGTTGGTTTCAACCCGCTGCTACTGCATCGCCAATCACTGTTAGCTTCTCTCTGCTGGTACTCCGCCATTGGCTTCAACTACTCCATGCAGACCACGCACGTTGCCTCACTCAACGTGACGTGTGTGGTTGCCGACTTCCTCTGCGACATCCCCGTTGTCTTCATCTTCAACCATCCAGTGCTGACCATGTCGTTACCCATTCAACGTAACGTGCGTGGTTGCTCACTCTGTTGACTTCGGATTGTCCAACGCCACTCACACGCGTCGCCCTCTCAACGCGTCGTGTGTGGTTCGGCCTAGCACGGTTCAGCTTCAGTTTCCACTATCATTCATCTCTTTCTTGATCATTGCTGCCTTAATTCTGCTTCCTCAAATCTGTGGGTAAGTATATATATATAAAAATATATTTACAACTTGGTACAAACTTTTTTTTTTTTTTCTTTTTATTGCTTTCTTGTCCCTTTCGATAAAAATGTTATATCTAGGACAATGCAATGAAATGATAAAATTTTTGCTGTTTGGCTATTTTTGCATTGTTTTCTCATTCTACTTGATAAAATATTTATTTCGAATGATACAATGGAAAGAACAATCATACGCACATGTTTATAAAAGCTGAAATATTCTCATTAGTTCTTCAACTTTCTTGACAAAAGTATAATAGATTCACTGCAAGTGATGGGATAAAACGTACACCATAGAGAAAACCAGCTTCTTCATAACGTAAGGGAAATACAACTTTTAGACGAAGTAAGAAAATGAATTTCAACATAGATGAGTCCAACTATGGGTAGTAATGCTTGATAAACTTTGCATTGAGCGGGCCAGTTCGGAAGCCATCTTCAACCCTTACAAGCTTGTAGTACCCGCTTGAGCTCGCCTGGACCACCTTGTAGGGCCCTTCCCATTTTGGAGAAAACTTGGGCAAAGGTTGTCCTTGCATGACTGGGTCTACAATCTTCTATACTAGATCACCTTCTTCAAACTTCCTTGGTACCACAGTCTGGTTATAGGCTCGGGCGATGGACTCATGATACCTTTCCATGACTTTTGCAGCTCTGTCATGCTTTTCCTCTAATGCTTCCAATCTGGTGGTTCGAGGCTCCAATACCATACCCGAGGCGAGAGCCATTCGAGCAGATGGCGTTTCCAACTCTATAGGTAACACTGCCTCGGACCCATACACAAGGGAGTAAGGAGTTGCTTGAGTTGGCTTTCTCTTTGAAGTGCGATACGCCCATAGGGCTACTATCAACTGGTCGGGCCAAGTCCCCCCGAACTCATCCATCATCTTGCTCAGAATCCTTATCAGTGTCTTGTTTGTGGCTTCCGCTTGCCCGTTCCCTTTTGGATAGTAGGGTGTGGATTTGTGATGCTTCACTTGGTAAGTCTCTAGGAGGCTCTTCACATATTTGTTTATGAAGGGAGTGCCGTTATCCGAGAGGATGGTGTTTGGTACTCCAAACCGGCAAATGATATTCTCCTTGATGAAGTTCGCGACTGCAGGCCCCGTAGCGTTCTTCAGAGGAATTGCTTCGACCCACTTTGTACTCAATTCTGTGGCTACGAGAATCCACTTGTACCCCTTAGAAGATGTGGAGATGGGCCCTATCAGATCAAAAGCCCAGGTATGGAACAGCCATGGCGTTCGGATACTATGCAGGTCTACGGCTGGAGCATGGATCAAATTTCCATATTTCTGACAAGTCTGGCACCTCTTCACGTGATGGGATGCATCTGACTCCATGGTCGGCCAGTAATACCCAAGGTGTATAAGCTACTCGAACAGCCGTGCCCCTCCTTGATGTTCAATCTCGTGAGCTCTTCCGAGGACTAGATCTGACTCCTCCTTGGAGAGACACCTCAGGGGAGTGTCCTCAATACTTCTTCTGTAAAGCTTATCCTGATCAAGAAAGTACCGCCTCGCTCTCCTCTTGAGGTGTGCAATGTCCCTCGGGCTCTCAGGCAGTGTTCCCTCTTTGAGATAGTCAATGTAGACTTGCCTCCAGTCAGGGGTATCAATTTCAAAGCAACTCTCATCCTCCCGGATGTATGACTGACACTTGGGGCATTCCTTCTGTAATTGATTCGAGTCCTTCTCCATCTCGGGCCAATAATAACCTTGTCTTTGGATTCTTCTGTACAGACTGATATCCCCATCCCCGCAAGACTTTTCATGGATCTGTTGTAGTCGGAAGCTCGCTTCTTGTTGGCCAACACACCGGGCTAGGAATCCGGTACCCCCTCGGAAGTAAAGTTCACCTTGAATAATTGTGAATTGGGCAAGTTTGGCCATAGTCAGTTTTCCAACTTTGCTTCTGAGTTGTTCGAGGACTTCTCCTCTCCAGTCCTCCGGAAGGTCTTTGTCTTCGGGTATTATTGAAGGTCCTGTTCTCTTCTTGATAACAATCGTTGCCTCTTCCTCTGGAATGTCAACTCTTGCCCCTAATGTTGCGAGGGCATCTGAAAACTTGTTGTCGGAGCGAGGCATATGCTCTATTTCGACCTTCTGAAATTTGTCAAGAAGCCTTTGGACTGTTGTTCGATATGTGGCCAAAGCAGGCTCCTTTAAGACGAACTGTCCTGAAACTTGCTTCACTATCAGCTTTGAGTCCCCCCGGATCCGAATCTTCTTGATACTGTGCTTCTCAGCTGCTATCAAGCCTAAGATAAGAGCCTCATACTCAGCTTCGTTATTCAAACAATGGAAATCCAGTTTATAAGACAAATATAACTTTTCCCCACTTTTGCTTGTAAGGACTATCCCGGTTCCTCCCTTCCCTCCGGCTGCTGCTCCGTCAAAGCTCAATGTCCAGAAGCTTTCCTCGGAAGCCATAGCTGCGTGCACCTCTCCTCTTAATTCTTCATTCACTGGTTCATAGTCACCACTTGGAAATTGGGCAAGGAGATCAGCTAAGGCTTGGCTTTTGATCGCCTTGGGGGCTACACATGTGATCTCGAATTCACCCAGTGCTAATAACCATCTTGCCACCTTCCCGGTTAGAGCAGGCTTGCTGAGGAGGTATCGGATTGGATCACTTCTAGTAACAATCTGAATCTGATGTGCTAGGAAGTAATGTCTGAGCTTTTGGGCAGTGAATACCAAAGCTAAACAATGTCTCTCTACCAGAGTATATCGGACTTCTGCTCCTCGAATCTTCCGACTGATGTAATACACCGGGCGTTCTACTCCATCTACATCTTGGACCAATAATGCCCCTATGGACTTGGGGGTTGAAGTTAAGTACAACATTAGAGGCACCCCGGGTTGCGGGGCTATCATGGTCTGAGGCGAGGTCAAGGCCGCCTTGATTCTCTCAAAGGCCTTTTGGTGTTCCTGGTTCCACTCGAACTTGGCATCTCCTTTTAACAATGAACTGAAAGGGGCAGAGATCTCTGCAAGTGCTGGGATGAACCTCCGAATATAAGACACCTTCCCGAGGAACTTCTTTAACTCCTTCTGAGAATGCGGGGGAGGCATTGCTCTGATAGATTTGACCTTGTCTTCATCTGCCTCGATACCATGCCTATGTACAAGAAACCCGAGGAACTTCCCGGCCGTCACCCCGAAAGCACATTTGAGAGGATTCATCCTCATTTTGAATTTCTGGCACCTCTTGAATACCTTCTCAAGGTCTCGAAGATGGTCTTCTTCTTTCTTGGATTTCACCACTAGATCATCAACATAATCTTCCACCTCATGATGGATCATGTCATGAAAGATTGCAGTCATAGCCCTTTGGTAAGTTGCACCGGCATTCTTGAGTCCGAAAGGCATGACTGTATAGAAGAAGTTTCCGAGAGGTGTTCTAAAAGCAGTCTTTTCTGCGTCCTCTTCAGCCATCTTAATCTGATTGTATCCACTGAATCCATCCATGAATGAGAACATCTGGTGTCCCGAGGTAGTATCCACGAGGGTGTCGATGTGAGGAAGAGGGAATTCATCATTCGGGCAAGATTTGTTCAAATCTCGAAAGTCTACACATACTCTGATTTGGCCATTCTTCTTCTTTACTAGCACGATGTTTGCTAACCACGTGGGGTACTGTATTGGCCGGATGAAACCAGCCTGTTGAAGTTTTTCAATCTCCTCCTTAATCTTCTCTTCGAGATCTGGATGATATTTTCGAGCAGCTTGCTTAATTGGCTTGGAGTTTGGAAACACATCAAGATAGTGGGAGACTAGGTCAGGATCTAGTCCGGGCATTTCCTTATATGACCAAGCAAACACATCTGAGTATCGGCTTATCAACTTTAACAACTGTTCCCGCTTCTCTGGGCTAAGGCTCGAACTTACGAATACCGGCCTCGGTGCATCTTGTCCATCACTCAGATCTATTTCAATAAGTTGTTCGGGCTGAGGCTTCGGTCCATCTTGCATGCATTCTGGAGCCACTTCAGGCTTTATTACTATATCATTGTCAGGAGGCTCTTCTTTTGACTCGGAGTCGGTGACTGAAGAAACCGACTCCCCGCACCTTCATAAATAGTACACCATCTTGCCTCCTTCTCGAACTTTCATCACCTTCCGAGGAATAGGCGGACTTTCTGTTCTAGACATTGCCCGCTTACTTGACTCTGCCATCGGCTCCTTGTCATCTTTGATATCCTCCCAACGAGGAATTTTGACCCCTCGAGGCTTAGAGGTGGTGGGAACTTCTTCGACAGCCAGTTCGGTAAAGTAGATAGCATCAGAATAATGAGCTTCATGGATCTCGAAAGGCCTTTCTGTAGCCTGAATTGTCACCGTCTTCTTTCCCCATTTAGCCTTAACACACTGATGATAACTTGATGGTACAGCCCCATATCTATGCATCCAGGTCCTTCCTAAAATGATGTGATAATTTGCCTCAGAATCGATAATATGGAACTTGGTGGCCGAGCGAATCTCTTCGACGGCTAAATCAACTGTTACACATCCGATAGTAACTCTCCTTTCTCCACCGAAGCCAGTGATGACTATCGGCTGTTTCACAATGCGTTCTTCAGAGATTCCGGCCTTGTCTAGAGTAACGCGAGTCATAATTTTGATAGAGGCCCCACTATCTAGAAAGGCCCTTTTGAACTCAACCCCGTTAATAAAAGCAGTCACATAAAGCGGGCGATTGTGAGAAAAAGGATACTTTCGATCAGCCTCGGAGAAAGTAATGGCACTAGATTGCTCTTTTGCCTTCCTCGGGATAGACCCCTCAGTCGACATGCATTCCTCATGGTGTGCCTCGGCTATATTAATGATAGACTTGGTGATTTCCGTTCTTGCCTCCCTGGAAAGTCCAAGCTGGTCAAAGAACTGCTTGAACTTTACACAGTCTTGCAAGGTTTTGGCATAGTGATCCGGATCTTTTTCCACTCTTGGAGGCTCGTAGTTAACCATCTCCTCGGTCTCTTCAAAATAAGATGCCACATAAACATGGTGTTCTCCTCTTCTGTAGTACTCTGCTCCTCCTTCTGGATCAAAGGGATCTTCGCTATGAGTCATAAACGTTCTGCCCTCTGGATCGAGAGCACTTCCATAGTAAACTTGCTCACCCTCTGGCTCGAGGATGTCGTCCAGATAACAATCATCGTCATCAAGATTGGCGATAGCCTCGATCATCGGGCCTTCATAAGCTATCATAGCAACATTCTTGCCCTTGTCTCGGTGTTGAGGATATGGTTGTTCTCGGATGTCTTGAGTCCCTTGCTTTTTGAACCTCAACTCGTCTGCCTCGACTTTATCTCTGAAGATTTTCCTGAGAGTCCAACACTTCTCTGTCGGATGTTTCAATGTACGATGGTAGACACAGAATTCAGGGCTCTCACGATCCTTTTTTGATGGCATTTCTTCAACATAAGGCAATTTTAGCTCTCCGTCAGCCACCCATTCCTTAACTAGAGCTTTCACTTCCTCGATTCCACATGGATAAGAAACATTCCCCTTTTCACCATTATATTGCTTTCTCTTCTGGCCTCTATGACTTCCTCCTTGTGAATTTCGGGTATCTGGGGCAGAGGCAGCAGCAACAATAGGTCCACGAGACGATTTGAAACTAGTCTTGTAACTGGCCTTAAATCCGGACTCCTGAGCCTGAGGAATGCTAATGTTCCGAGCTGCTTCCATTAATGCCGAGAAGGTGGGTAGCTTGTGATTAACTAGAAACATTTTGTACCTGCTCAATGCCCCTTCTAGACAGATTTGAACCAGATAACTCTCCTCGACTGCTTCATGACAATCTACGGCCTTGTCCTGAAACCTTTTGACGTAGTCAAGGATGTCTTCACTTTCTTGTTGCTTCTCTTTACACAATGTAAGTGTGGTCACCTTCTCCGCCACTTGAAAGAACTTGGAGTGGAATTTGTTAACCATTTCCTCCCAACTTCGGACAGAGTTTGGGGCCAAATTAACATACCAACTATATGCTCGGTCGGTGAGGGACTTAGAGAATTCTCTCAATCGGAGGACGTGGTTTGAACCATGAATACCCAGAGTCTCGATGAATCGCACAACATGTTCTCGGGCATTTCCTTGTTTGCCATCGAACTTGATGAACTTCGGCACTGTATACCCCTCAGGGTATGGATAGCTCAGCATCTCAATGGGGTAAGGCGGCTTGATGTCTGGATCAGGTAAAGAGGGTAAGGTCCTCTTGCCCCGTTCGAGATCGAACATGGCCTGCACATCGGCGAGAGTGAGAAACTGTTGAGGGAGAGAGTTTGATGGTGGTATTCCCGGGACTTGGCTTGTGGACCCGAAGACTGAACTAGGGGCGACTTGGCCATTCTGGTGCTGTGAATTCATCATTGGTGAGGACATTTGACGATATTGGCCATCAGCGCCTATAGACAAGCCAGTTGGTGATGGGACATTGAATTGAGGCCCGTAGAGTCCACCGCACGGCGCCGCTATACCGGGTTGTGCTTGCAGATTTGTTGTCGGCACCAAAGAAGGCCCGCTTGGTGCTTGGGTAACATTTATTGGTGGCGTAACAAGATTAGGTACGGGCAGAGCTCCCTTTTGCGCCATCATGCTCCTTATGTTTTCCTGGACACCAACAGTCGCCGGAGCGCCATTCATTACACCAGAAACTCCCCTAGTCACCATTGGATCTTGGCTTGGCACGCCATGGAGCCCGGGCATGGGCAAACTGCCGCCGCCTACTGTGGTTTGAGCATGTGTTACTGTGGCCGTGTTGCCATGAGCCATAGGCTGATTGGGGCCTACTTCTCCTTGGATTTGATTTTGCGCTCCGGCGGGAATAACTCCACCAACAGTTTGATTTCCGTTTGGCGCCGGTGCAAAGTTAGAACTCATCACCATCATGGTGTGAGTGAGATTCTGAAGAGTGGTAAGAATCTCTTGTTGAGTATTTTGAAGTCCTTGAATGGCTTCAAGCAAAAGTGGTTGATCTGGAGCCGTGGTCCTGTCATCACCACCATTAGAGGATCCTTGTTGGTGAACTTCATCTTCTCCCGCCATCCTTGTTGGAGTTGTGTGGATTCCAGATCTCGTTGAGACCATTAACCAATCCGCCTCCCCAGCAGAGTCGCCAAAATGTAGGAGAGGGTTCAAGAAAAGAGTTGGAAAATTCGAAGATCGAATTCTCTAGAATATGATGAGAGGCTTAGATTCTTCAATAATCTCAACTTAGGAACACAACAACAAAGGAGATGATGGAGATAAGAGATTGGGTGAAGAAGAAGGCAAAATGGCTAGAGAATAGAATAATGGCAAGGCTCTCCCATGGATCTCCCACTTTCACTCTCAAGGTTGATAATGGAGAAGGGAAATTAGTTCTTTCCCAAGAGTTAAAAATCTCCAAAATCCATCCCTTGTAAAGCTATGGGTGGGTGCTATTTATAGGCACCTCATGATGTAGGATGGAGCCCATGTGCAAGGCACATGGGGGATATTCTCTCTAACCACCTTGTCCGAGGAGGTGACCTCTCCGAGGAGGTGACTTCTCCGAGGAGGTGACTTCTTCGAGGATGAGAAAACCCCGAAGAGGAGATCAATCCCTCGGCGAACCCTTCTTCTTAGCCACACCTAACCAATGATCCCCAATCATCCCAAAGGGTCAGGGGTAGTCCCAGAGGACGTCCTGCCGCAAAATATTGCCGAGTCTCATGGACCCCCCGGGGTCGTGCCACCTCGACCCAAGTATAGGCTAGTTTAACCGAAGAGTGAATTTATCTCCACTCACCGTCCTCAGGATCGGGTCCTTTGTTCGGACTCCATTACGCCCATGGTTCTGGTACGTAGATCCCGGAAAGCTCCGAGCCCGCAAGTGTTCTGGGACTCATTAACGGAGCGACTTCTAGATTGCGTTTGAATCCGTTCGAAGCCAAGTGCTTCGGACCTCTAGGTTCGTGGATCCAAACCCTTTCGAGTCCGAGTGCCTCGGATCTCTAGGCTTGCTCAATACCTTTTCGAATCCGGGCTCGAGTAAGTCCCTAAGTTCGTGGATCCGAACCCTTTCGAGTCCGAGTGCCTCGGATCTCTAGGCTTGCTCAATACCCTTTCGAGTCCGGGCCCGAGTAAGTCTCTAAGTTCGTGGATCCGAACCCTTTCGAGGCTTAGAGCGATTCAGCCCGTTTGATGGCAATAAATCTGGGCCCACCGATTCTTGGACTTGCAATAAATTCGGGCCCACCAATCTTGGGCTATTGGGCCTAAATAATTTAGTGGGCTCAAATTAGCCCCTCTTACACAGCTTTTAAACACAAAAATGCAACAGGGGATGATATGGAGACATGGATTTGTGACTCTCCCAATGTACAAAGTTTATATACAAAATGGTTTTTTATATACAAAATGGATCATAGGGAAACCAAAAGAAATTAGGTTTAATATTTTTAATACACTCTACAAAGTAGCCACGCACTTCATGCGCCTTTGTTTGTTTGTATACTCTAACACCAGTTGATGATTGTGGTTCTTCTTTTTTCTCACAGGGCTGTTTGGATGCAGTTTATTAAAATTGTTTTTCATTTTTTTATTTGGAAAGGCAAATTATTTTGTATAGTTTCTGTTTATATCTTATTAGAAAAAAATAATTTAAATAAATTTTTAAAAAATTGATTTTTAAAAATTGGATTTGGAATCGGTTTGGAAACTTTACATTTTAATCAAAAAATAAAAAAATTACCAAAAAAATAAAAAAGTCAACAAATATTAAAAAATTAATTAATTAATTTTTTTCATTCACTTTACTTTTTGGACCTGAAAATATCAAAATGGGCTTATTAAAGTGACAACTTTGATGATGATGTAAGATGTGTAATTAATAGTGTAAAAGTGAAGGCTAAAAGGGGGAAGTTGTTGGTTGGTCTAAGAACAACGTCACGTGGTGTTTTATGTGCATTGTGATTAGTGGAAGATGTGAGATTCACAATTTTGTATTGAGTAATTGAAAAATATATGGAGATATGGTGATTTAATTTGTGATTGATTGGGGCAATTAATAATTTTTCATATAAAAAAAAAAGTAAGAATTTACTTAGACGAGAGAGGGAGTAAAATCAGCCATTAAAGTGGGGGTAAAGATGTAATTTTACCTCCTAGGGCTTTTAGTCCCCTGTCACTCCCAATTTTTGTGTAAAAATAATACAATTTTAAATCTTTTTATGTACAATTAAATTCTCAAATTTTCAGAATAATTTATAAATAGGGGGATTTGGTGATAGACCCCTCACTGTCTAATTTGTCTTTCAAAGGGACAAGAATTATATAGGTACTTTCAAAACTCCCTAATATTTTAAAACTTGTTTCTTTACTATATTACCCTCATATCTATCCGCTCTCCTATTAAGTCATCCTCACAGTGTATTTCAGAGTAAAATTTTACTTTGAATGATAGTAAACTTTACTCTAATTCAGAGTAAAATTTTACTTTGAATCAGAGTAACGTTTACTATGATTCAAAGTAAAATTTTATATCGTTAAGCAAATCAACATTTTTTTAACCAGACATAAATTTCAGAGTAAAATTTTACTTTGAATCATAGTAAATTTTCCTTTGATTTAGAGAAAAAAATTCTGAATCAAAATAAAGTTTACTATGATTCAAAGTAAAATTTTATATCGTTAAGCAAATCAACATGTTTTTAACCCGAGTAAAATTTTATTTTGAATCATAGTAAAAGTGTAAAGTTTTACTTTAAAAGTGCAATTTTACTATCATTATATAATTCAAATCTACAATGAATTGATAGTAAAATTTTAGTGTCACTAGGAGTCCAAAAACAAATAACAGAAGTAGACAATACCAGAGTAAAAGTTTACTATCATTGTATAAAAAAACAATAAAAAACAGAACAGATAACACCAAAGTAAAAGTTTACTCTCATTTTATCAAACAAAAATAGAGTACATACCAGAGTAAAATTTTACTCTTATTTTATCAAACAAAAACAGAGCACAAACTAGAGTAAAATTTTACTCTCATTCTGTCAAACAAAAACAGAGCAGAAACCAGAGTAAAATTTTCCTCTCATTCTGTCAAACAAAAACAGAACACAAACCAAAGTAAAATTTTGCTCTCATTCTGTCAAACAAAAACTATAGTACACACCTGATTGAACTCGACAAATCAACAAACATAAATGAAAACCAAAAACAAAAAAACTAATCAACATATGTCAAAGATCAAATAGTTATTGCATCTTCTATCATTATTGTGTTTTCTCTCTCTATCTCTGTATCACACACACACACACACACAGCTCTCTCCCACAAATCTTCACCATGTCCGCATATCATCTCTTATACCTCCATCATCTCCATCGTCAATTGGTATTGCTCATCGTCATAATCATCCAAAGAGAAAGTTACGAGTGATGATTTTTTTCAGATCTTGAGACAAAAAGCTTATGCCTTAGGTGCAAACAACGAAGCCATTGATTGAGGATGAACTTTTACTATTTTGATCTTCTTATCGTTTCTGTGGAGGCATTTGCTACTAGATCTGGTCGACCAGATCTCCTTTGAAATCCTAGCCATGGCGTCATCGTCTATGTATAAGCAATAATTGTAACAGACGAAGCTTGAGAGATTGAGATGGTGATTAGGGAAGATTTAGTTGAGGGTATAATAGTCTGATAAAATATTTAAATAATAAATTTTATCCTTTATACAAGACTTTATAATTATGAGGGAGTTTTAAAAGTATAATTTTTTTCTTAGTCCTTTTAACAATAAAAGAAAGATAAGAGGGGTTTATAGCCAAATTTCCTTTATAAAAGTATAATTTTTTTCTTAATCTTTTTAACAATAAAAGAAAGATAAGAGGGATTTATAGTCAAATTTCCCTTTTAAATATTATGTACCAAGTCTGGAGAGTTCATCTCCAAAATTTTAAATTGAATCGGGCCTTGGTACATGTAAATCAAGATATTTATAAGCTAAAATCCTTAATTCACTAGAATGACTTTAAAATTAACTTTATATACTCTATTAACATTAGAATAACATATACGGAATTTGAAAACTTAATCTCTTGAAACTTGAACCGAATCAATCTCGGATAAAATTGAGGTTGTGCAATTCTTAAACAATTAAGATGATTTATCTATACTATATATTAAGCAAAAGGGGATTTTTAACACCAAACCTTGTGGGAGCTCCAATATCTCAATCTAAATTTTCTAAATTTTTGATTTAAAAAAAAAACTCAGCATTTATAAATTTGGTCAAAATCCTTTGATCCTCATTTATTAATTTTTTTCAATTCACATGCCTACATTTATTGATTTGGTCAAAATCCTTAATTAGCATTTAAAACCTCCTCATACAAATAATTATAGATACAGCCCGTACATAGTTACTGCAGTAGCCTTTTTAATTTCTTCTGTACACTATGGTTAGTGATAAGATTATTAAATTATTTTTATAAAAAATCTTAAAAAACATAATTTATATATTAAAAAAAATTAAAACAAATATAAATATCTATAATTATCCTGTGCATAGTACGAGTGATAAGCTATCTATACTATATATTAAGCAAAAGAGGGTTTTTAACCCCAAGGCTTGTGGGAGCTTCAATATCCCAATCTGAATTTTCTAAATTTTTTATTTTTTATTTAAAAAAAAACTCAGCATTTATTGATTTGGTCAAAATCCCCTGATCAGCATTTATTAATTTTTTTTCAATCCACATGTCTTTCCACATGGCTGTATTTATTGATTTGGTCAAATTGTTCTGATCAGCATTTAAAATCCCCTTATACAAATAATTATAGATACAATCCGTGTATAGTTACTGTAGTACCCTTTTCACCTTCTCCCATACACTATGGCTAGTGATAAGATTGTTAAATTATTTTTATAAAAAATCTTAAAAAACATAATTTATATATTAAAAAAATCTAAAATAAATATAAATATCAATAATTATCTCGTGCATAGCACAGGTGATAGGCTAGTACTATATATTAAGTAAAAGGGGTTTTTAACCCCAAGGCCTGTGGGAGCTTCAACATCTCAATCTGAATTTTCTGAATTTCTTATTTAAAAAAAAATCAGCATTTATTGATTTGGTCAAAATCTTCTGATCAACATTTATTAACTTTTTACAATCCATATGTCTTTTCACATGCCTGCATTTATTGATTTGGTCAAAATCTTCTGATCAACATTTATTAATTTTTTACAATCCATATGTCTTTCCACATGCCTGCATTTATTGATTTGGTCAAAATCCCCCTGATTAGCATTTAAAATCCCTTCATACAAATAATTATAGATACAATCCGTGTATAGTTACTGTAGTACCCTTTTCAACTTTTCTCATGTACTATGGTTAGTGATAAGATTGTTAAATTATTTTTATAAAAAATTTTAAAAAACATAATTTATATATTAAAAAAAATCTAAAACAAATGTAAATATCTATAATTATCCCATGCATATCTATACTGTATATTAAGTAAAAGGGGGGTTTTTAACCCCAAGGCCTGTGGGAGCTTCAATATCCCAATTTCAATTTTCTAAATTTCTTATTAAAAAAAAAAACACTCAGCATTTATTGATTTGGTCAAAATCCCCTGATCAGCATTTATTAACTTTTTTTTGATCCATATGTCTTTCCACATGCCTGCATTTATTGATTTGGTCAAAATTTCCTGATTAGCATTCAAAATCCCCTCATACAAATAATTATAGATACAATCCGTGTATAGTTACTGTAATACCCTTTTCAACTTCTCTCATATACTATGGTTAGTGATAAGATTGTTAAATTATTTTTATAAAAAATCTTAAAAAACATAATTTATATATTAAAAAAAATTTAAAACAAATATAAATATCTATAATTATCCCGTGCATAGCACGGTATTATGATGTCTGCGTGTATTCCACATGTAAAATATATATATATATATATATATCTATCTATAATTTTTCTGTGCATAGCACGGTATTATGATGTCTGCGTGTATTCCACATGTAAAAAATATATATATATCTATAATTTTCCCGTGCATAGCACGGTATTATAATGTCTGCGTGTATTCCACATATAATATATATATATATATATATATGTCTTGGCCCATTAAATTGTAGTTCCATTAATTAAAATTTTTATTTTAGCTCAGCATTTATTAAATTCTCCAAAGTCTTTTTGACTTCTCATATATACACATCCTTTTTAACTTTTTTTTTTTTTTGATTTTTAACAAATATAAATATCTAAAACAAATATAAATATCTATATCTATCTATACTTACTATATATTAAGCAAAAGGGGGTTTTTAACCCCCAAGGCCTGTGGGAGTTTCAATATCTCAATCAAAATTTTCTTAATTTTTTATTAAAAAAAAAACTCAGCATTTATTGATTTGGTCAAAATTCCCTGATCAGCATTTATTAACTTTTTTTCAATCCACATGTCTTTTCACATGCCTACATTTATTGATTTGGTCAAATCCTCTAATCAGCATTTAAAATCCCCTCATACAAATAATTATAGATACAATCCGTGTATAGTTACTGCAGTACTTTTTTCAACTTCTCTCATACACTATGGTTAGTGATAAGATTGTTAAATTATTTTTTATAAAAAATCTTAAAAAAACATAATTTATATATTAAAAAAAATCTAAAACAAATATAAATAACTATAATTATCCCGTGCATAGCACGGGTGACAGGCTAGTTCTAAATTATCAAAATGCAATATATTAATTGAAATATCATCCGCCTCTTAAGTCTCAAGGCCATCTGAAACTTAATGCACACAAATCAAGATGATGAATTGCTTAAAAAAATTAACTAACGGAAGTCTAAACTAAAGTGGTAAGAATACTATGAGGCCATCTTTGATTCACAAGATTAATAGTAAAAGTATTAATAATCACATCAAATTAGTGTGACATTCACTATCTAATTGGATTAGTATGATAAATTGTCCCCTTGTCCCTTGTTTAATTTCTATTGGATAAGAAAATATATGAATGTAAGATTATAACTATATTTATATTTTTTTTCTAATCTTATCCTCTATCAAGGTTTCTTTACAATCTTTACTTTATTAAAATTTCTTCATAAACGTGGTTTTGAAAAAAATTATAAATAAATAAATAAAAGCAAAATAAAAATACAAAGGCCATGTTTGTTTTGTTTTGTTTTGTTTTTTTTTAAAATATAAACTAATTTGATAAAATAAATATCAAAAAATATTTTCAAAATTTTAAAAATTATTTTTAGCCTTCTAAAATATAAAATTATATAAAAATAATAAGTTTTTTAATTTTTAGTTGAGGGTAAAGGAGTCTTTTTATTTTATTTCCTAACTCAGGATATATAATCTCACCCCTACCTCATTATTAATAGTCCTACAAATTTGTTGGATTAATTATCTGTAACGCCATAAAAAAATTATAACATCATATAAGTACGTCAACTAACGTTCACTATAAGAAAAGATGTAATTATTCAATCTTTACATCATTGATCATTTCGGCTTGTACAAAATAGTTCCACATGCGAATTATACACTTAATGATATCAAATACATGAATTTATAGCATGTAGAACTTCAAATCCAAAAATAAATAAATGTCCTCAAGGGCTTACAAATTCCAAGGATTAAGCCCGGCTACACAAAAATGGTCTCTCGGACCCATACAATTATAGCCCTTGGCTAGCAAAAATACGTCACAACAAAAGAGGAGCCATATGCTCTCAACAAATATGTCCACGCCCTAATTCGGTGGAATTGCCACATCCTTTCCTGCACCAAAATCCCATAGGTGTGAGTATAAAGCCCAGTAGGAAATTCTTAACAAAGTATATACATTTTATACAAGCTTCACAAACTGAAATGCATATGCCATGCTATGCCTTTTTAAAGCAAAATCACATTTACATCTTTTGAAAAACTAACCTGTTCCATGACAACTTGAAATCTCCATAATTCAAAATTTATCAATTTAATTCAAGGGAGGCGGTAAATATGACTCAGGTAATCCTTAGGTTAGTGTCTGCAAGTAGGCATAGCTAGCACTACCAAATCCCCACTTCACCGGTAGTTAACCGAAAAGCACGTGGTACCTCCTCCACGCGTGTTTTCGGTCTTTCACCCGGACACTCAGGCCAATTTAAAACAATTTCATCTACACATCTTATCCGGATTTACCAACGTATTTACCGCAAAACATTTCAATAAATCTCATTATACCATATTTCTTTCTCAATGCAAAGTTTCAAATCCCAATTCAATCTTTATAACAAGCAAAGTATTAAAATGCCAATGCAACAATTATCAATGCAATACAATACTCTCCCATTTTCAATTCTTCCACACAACTCAGTCATGGTAATAACGATTTCCATTTCCTTTTTAATGTAATTTCACAAGACCACTATATATCTATAAAGATTCATCTTTAGTAACAACATTACCACACTTCATGTGTTCTCAACAAATTAGTCACTTCATGACTATATTTACAACTTCAACAATACATCCCCAAAATCCATCATTTCTCATATTCAACAAAATTTACCATTTTACACAGAATCAATTAAGAAATTTCCCAAATCATTCATTCATTATGGCATACTAACAAGTAAATAAAAAAAGTTTCATAGATTCTGAACCCTTTTTGAAATCTCAATTTTCTAGGTTTTTGAAAAAAATAGGCATCTCTTTATCTTTTTGAAAGGCAACCCACCCAAAGCCTCTTTTCTCACACAATGTAGTTGAAACTCTGAAGAAATAGTTTGGAAAGAGTCAAAAGTTAAACCCATTCTTACAACTTCTATCCTCATTGAACCAAAGACCAAAATTTTCTTAATATTATCAAGGAAGCTCCAAAAAACAACACAAATCTTGCAAAAACATATATATGATTCTAAGAAAATCCCTACCTCAATCTCGTTGAAAGAAAAGAGATGAAAGCTCTAAATTCGACAGTGTTGAAATCCGATCTCCACTACACAAGATGAATGTCACGACCCAAACCCGTCCCTATGGGTTTAGCACCGTAACCGGCCAGTAATCCGTGATTACCGTTGCTTGACAGTAAAGACAGTAATACAGAGTACAGGGGCTGGCGGAAGCCAAAATAGTAATAGAAGATGTCCAATGAGCTGTGACAGTCTGTATGCAAAAAGACTTTTTTGAACATATTCACATTCAGAAGCAAAACATATATACACCATATGTACAAACACTCAGAGTACAGTACAAGTCTTAAACAGTATTACAAAACAGAGACGGAAGGGTGAAACTGAGACACCCTAAAATAGCCTTAGCTCAGTCAGACTTGGAACCTTGAGGTGAGGCACAATGGTTGGCTTGGCAAAAATAGAGTTAACCCGACGCTCCTAGCATCGATCCGGTACCTGAACACCTACATATAAATACAAACAGTAAGCTAAAGCCCAATGAATAACAGTTGTGTAAAGAGGTTAAGAATGAATGTCCTTTCAGTAATTAAACAGTCATATCAGTCATTTAGAAACCATAGGCAGTCATATGTGGTACATCCAATAGCAAAACAGTACAGTAGGTCTTAACAGACCGAACAGTCAGTTGATGGCCATCATAACAGTAACAGTAGTGGTTCCAAACTTGGAAACCGACAGAGATCTCTGCGACAGTAGCAGTAACAGTAAGTTGCTAAGGATGCCACGAATACAGTTTACAAATAGGACAAACATTCGTTCATTAAACAGTAACGTTTCAGTAAATAGAACAGTTGGTCATTCAGAAAATATTCATAATTGAACACATCTTTACAACATTGTTACTCACAGAGCACTGGGCTATAAGCAGCTAATGAGCGTCTTCGAATGCCAACCCTACACAGTTACAGAACGAACACACACTAAGTTACACACTTGAGAATCAACAACTTAGTCCCTATCTTGACTCGGTGTGGTTTTACATCAATATCCTCATTAAGATGCCTTAAACATGGCCTAGGAATGCCTAGGATGGAAAGAGGATGCAAAGATGCACTTTAAAACACTTTTCAAAATTTTCAGAAAACAGGGGTCTCACTCGAACGTGGCTTTCTACGCTCGAGCGGACATGCAGACAAAGGAGCTCTGCTCGAGCGTGACTTCCGTCGCTCGAGCGGACTGTTAACTCCATGAAAAGTACTGGATGCATGCAATTCATGCTCGACGGACGCTCGACCTCCGCTCGAGCGTGAGACTTAGGTCCTCGCTTAAGCGTGAACTCTCTCGCTCGAGCGTACTGCAAAACACACAAACTTCTGGGTATACGCATTTCATGCTCGAGCATAACTCTCACCGCTCGAGCGGAATGCATGTACTCAGGGTTCACGCCTGAGCGTGAAAGTCCCCGCTCGAGCGTGGGTCAAATTTCTGGAAAATCCAAATTGATCTCCAAACATGAAATTCAACATTCAACCATCCAAAACTCATTTTTCTGGGCCAAAACTTTGGAAAACACTTGGTAACCCAAAAAAGAACATGTTTCAAAGACCAATTTTGCAAAATCAAGCCCAAAGGTAAGTCAATTGAACACAATTTCAAAGAAACTCTCATGATCTATGTAAAAACATAACATGCAGGAACTCTTATGAATTAAGTGCTCTAAAACTTGACCAAATGCAAGATTAAGCTCAAGAACATGGTGAATTCATGGGCTACATTCTAAATATACAGATGCATGGAAGGAATTCATGCAAAACAACCTCAAAATGCTCTTCAAATTAATCCTTGACTTTAAACTCTAAATTACCATGAAACATGCAATATACAACTCAAATGTACAAATGAGAGGATGAAATCTCTACCTTAGGTCTTGAATTCAAGGTATAGAAGCTCAATTTTGCAAATGCTCTTCAAGTCTTCTAATTTTCCAAGCCAATCTAGGTGAACTCAATTTCTTCCAACTCTCTAGCTCTCTCTCACATTTTTGGTCTCTAA
Organism: Camellia sinensis; assembly: GCF_055761805.1. Lineage (NCBI taxonomy): Eukaryota > Viridiplantae > Streptophyta > Magnoliopsida > Ericales > Theaceae > Camellia > Camellia sinensis. The sequence goes on along the minus strand of NC_138965.1, from coordinate 181,010,651 downwards.
AGGAAATGAAGATGATGCAAATTGACATATAATCAAGTCTCAAGATGATTTATGAAAGTGCCCCACTAATGGCATTTTGGTAATTTACGTGAACTAATGTGATTTACATTATTTAATCCAATTTAATCTTTCCAAATCAAATTTAAGTTAAAACTACCATAAAATCACATAAATTCTAATTAACATAAAATACCAATCGATTTCTGATTCGGTCGCCGATAGGGCTTTCAATTTGCAATTCAAAGATAAAACATGAACAGATCATTTAGTAGTCAAACAGATAGAAATGCATTTACAGACAATACACTCATGCAATCAGTTTAGGATTTCCTCTTAATCAGTTACTTATCATATTCAGTCACAGTTTAGTAATAATCAGAGGTGAGGGTTGTCATAGTCTCTCCTCCTTACAAAGATTTTGGTCCTCCAAACTCGAATTACCTGCATTTTGGAAGAATACTAGATCAGAGGGAACAGTTCAGGATACCGTTTCATCATATCGTCTTCTCTTTCCCAAGTGGCATACACGCCACCATGGTTTTGCCAGTCCACTTTCACTAACGGAATTTCTTTATTCCTCAACTTCTTGATTCGTCGATTTACAATCTGAATAGGCCGTTCTTTATAAGTGTAGTCATCACTTAGCACTACACGGGTAGGCTCAATCACATGAAAGTGATCCCGAAGATAATCCCTCAACATTGAAATATGGAAGACATTATGCATATGATCCATTTCAGGAGGAAGCGCTACTTGATACGCTACCGGATTAATCTTCTCAATGATTTCATACGGTCTGACATATTTCGGCGCTAGCTTACCCTTGACTCCAAAATGAGTATGCCCTTTCATCGGCGTCACTTTAACAAAAACATGATCACCTACTTCATATTCCCTGTCTCGCCTTCGGACATCCGCATAACTTTTCTATCGACTTTGTGTGGTTTTCAATCTCTATTGAATCAGTTTCACTTTTTCGGTAGTCTCGTGTACAATTTCGAGCCCAAGCAAAGGCCCATCTCCAACTTCTGCCCAGCAAATAGGTGATCGACATTTTCTACCATACAAAGCCTTGAAAGGCGCCATGCCAATACTCGAGTGAAAGCTGTTACTGTAGGCAAATTCAGCTAAAGGTAGATGACTTTCCAATTTTTCCTGAAAATCAAGAACACACATCCGCAGTAAATCTTCCAGAGTCTGGATTGTTCTTTCTGACTGGCCATCCGTCTGAGGATGGTATGCACTACTCAGTCTCAGTTCAGTACCCAAAGCAGTTTGCAGACTTTGCCAAAATCTCGATATGAACTTCGAGTCCCTGTCAGAAACAATAGATACTGGCACTCCATGCAATCTAACAATCTCATCAATATAAATTATAGCCAGTTTGTCCGCATTATAGATTGTTTTGACAAGTAAGAAGTGAGCAGATTTAGTCAATCTATCAACAATAACCCAAATTGAGTCCATACCTTTATTGGAGAGAGGTAAACTAACAATGAAATCCATAGTGATATGTTCCCATTTCCACTCCGGTATTGGTAAGGGTTGCAGTAAGCCTGCGGGTCGTTGATGTTCAACTTTAACTTGTTGGCAATGAAGACATTTTAATACAAAATCAGCAATCTCTTTCTTCATTTCCGGCCACCAGAAATTCAGTTTCAAGTCTTGGTACATTTTCGTATTTCCTGGATGGATAGACAGTTTCGAATTGTGGCCCTCTTGCAGAATTCGTGTTTTCAGCTTAGAATCATTCGGTACACACAACCTTCCCTGGAATTTCAACACATTATTCTCAAATTTAAAGTCTGGCCGTGGTTTGGACTCCTGTTCATCAATGACCTTTTTCAAAAAGTCATCCTGTTGCTGTTTCTCTTTAATCTCCTCAATCAGTGCCGGTTGAGCTGAAATAGCAGCTAAGGTTCCACCTTGTTCACGCAAAACAATCTCAACTTCAAAATTTTCAAGGTCACATAACAATTCTTTCTGCCCGGTGAGTAAACAGGCTAAATTTTCAACTAATTTCCGACTCAATGCATCAGCAACGGTGTTAGCTTTCCCCGGATGGTACAAAATTTGCAAGTCGTAATCTTTTATCAGTTCTAACCATCTCCGTTGCCTCATGTTCAATTCTTTCTGTGTGAAGAAATATTTCAAGTTCTTGTGATTTGTATACACTTCACATGTTGCCCCATAAAGGTAGTGACGCTAGATTTTCAATGCAAACACTACTGCAGCAAGTTCTAAGTCATGTGTCGGATAATTTTTCTCATGCGGTCTCAGTTGTCGGGAAGCATATGCAATAACTTTACCATTCTGCATTAAGACACATCCCAAACCCTTATAAGAAGCATCACTAAAAACAGTAAATCCATCCATACCTAAGGGTAAGGTGAGAATCGGTGCAGTCACAAGTCGAGTCTTTAACTCTTGAAAGGCTGATTCTCTCTGATCAGTCCAGTCAAATAATATCCCCTTTGGAGTCAACTGAGTCAATGGTACGGTAATTTTGGAGAAGTCTTTCACAAATCTTCTGTAGTACCTGGCTAAGCCTAGGAAGCTTCGAACTTCAGTAACATTAGTCGGTCTAGGCCAATTCACCACTGCTTCAATTTTCTGCGGGTCAACTATAATGCCATCCTTACTAATCACATGTCCCAAAAACATAACATTATCAAGCCAAAATTCACACTTTGTCAGTTTTGCATACAGTTTCTGTTCTCTTAAGGTCTGTAAGGCAATGTTCAAATGATGTTCACGTTCTTCCGTGCTTTTAGAATAAATCAAAATGTCATCTATGAACACAACTACAAATTCCTAGGAACGGTTTAAAAATTCTATTCATAAGGTCCATAAATGCGGCAGGTGCATTAGTAACTCCGAAATGCATAACAAGGAATTCGTAATGTCCATACCTCGTTCGAAAGGCAGTCTTTTCAATGTCCTCTGGTTTGACTTTTAACTGGTGGTATCCGGATCTAAGGTCAATTTTAGAGAACACCTGGGCACCCTGTAATTGGTCAAACAAATCATCAATTTGAGGCAATGGATATTTTTTTTTCACTGTTACCTTGTTCAGCTCACGGTAGTCAATGCAGAGTCTCAAGGAGCCGTCTTTCTTTTTCACAAACAAAACTGGAGCGCCCCACGGTGAAGTGCTGGGCCTGATGAACTTCTTATCTAATAGTTCCTGTAGCTGAACTTTCAGTTCTGTGGGTGCCATTTTGTACGGAGCTTTGGAAACTGGCTGTGTACCCGGAATCACATCAATGGTGAATTCAATGTCCCTGTCAATCAAATCCCCTGGCAAATCATCTGGAAAAACATCTGGGAATTCTCTGACTATAGGAATACTGTCCACATTAGCTTTAGTATCAGTAGGTACAGTCAATATACAACATAGGTACCCTTTACACCCCTTTCTAATTAGTTTAAATGCTTTCATGGATGAAATCAGGTATGGGGGAGGTACTACTCCAACTTCGTTAAATACAAATTCAGGCAATCCAGGTGGACGGAAAACAACTTGTTTTGTTACACAATCTATGGTAGCATGATACTTTGTTAACCAGCCCATTCCCAATATCACATCGAAATGATCGATATTCAAAGGCGGTAAATCAACATACAAATGCACATCCCCAACAATAATTTCACATGCAGTGTACATATAAGCACAAGTCATGGATCCCCCAACAGGTGAAGATACATCTAACAAATAATTCATGGGTTCCAGTGGTCTATGTAGTTTTCGCGAAAAAGCATGCGAGACATATGAATGTGTAGACCCCAAATTAATCAGAACATAAGCATTTTGAGCACAGATTGAGAGTATACCTGACACAATGGTCTCGGTATTCTGCACATCTCCCGGTACAAGTGCGAACACTCGGCCTTGCCTTAGAGGCTCTTTTCCAGTAGCTTTGGGGTTGGGTTTCAGTGGAGCAATTGATGTTGCGGCGCTAGTTGTAGCTTTACTATTGCCTTGAGCTGTGAAAGGGCAATCTTTAACCATGTGGCCTACCTTGCCACACCTGTAACAGGCGCCAGGAATTTTATAACATATCCTTTTATGTCTTTTCCCATATTTGGAGCAGGGTGGTACAAAACCACTTCCCTGACTAGAACTGGTCGTTGACCATGTATTTTGCTTTTTGTTCAGTGAGTTATTTTGGCCTTTCTTAAACTTAAAACCTCATCTCTTACCACGCCATTCAGTTGCTGGTGTTTCAGTCAGTTTCAATGCTTCGATATTTGACTTGGCCATTATTGCTCGGTCAAGAACATCTACATATTTTAGTAACTTCAGGACGTTGATTCGGTCCAATATCTCGACATTAAGGCTGCCTTCAAACTTCCTGGCCTTTTTGTAATCAGTGTCCACCATATGTGGTGCATATCTGGCGAGTTCGGTAAACTTTGATTCATACTCTGCTACTGACATGGTACCCTGCTTTAACTGTTCAAATTCAGTTACTTTACGATCCCTGACGCACTGAGGAAAATATTTCTCAAAGAAGGCTCCCTTAAACTGAGGCCAAGTCATAACATTGTTAGTGTCACGGACAAGCATCCACCATCGTCTGACTTCTTCTTGTAAAGTGAAGGTAGCCAGTAACACTTTGTGTGCCTCAGAACACGGAAACACTTCAAACAACTTCTCCGTTTCTAGCACCCATGCTTCGGCCTTTAGTGGTTCAAGGCCTCCTTGAAAGGATGGTGGTTTCATTTTGCTGAACTTCTGTGTCAGAGCAATTATATCCTTATTAACATTCTGTTTGGGTTGTACTGGAGGAGGTGGGGGCAGTTGGTTCTGTTGTAGCCTCAAGGCCTCAGTCAACAGTTCAACTGTTCTTTCTAATCTTGCCATTCTAGCATCAGATGATTCTGTTTCATCGGCATTCCTTGCATTGTCCATTTCACCATATGCAATACAGTAATAATAAACATAGGAATTGCTTACTTAAACACATTAACACATATATTCATGTCATGGCCACACACACTTTTTCAATGCTCATGCAATGCCCTAATTGCTTTTCTAGGACATCCTATAGCTCATTTGGACACGTGTGTGCGGTATAACTTGTGGTTTGATATCGCTCTGATACCACTCTGTCACGACCCAAACCCGCCCATATGGGTTTAGCACCGTAACCGGCCAGTAATCCGTGATTACCGAAGGCCTGTTTGACAGTAAAGATAGTAATACAGAGCACAGGGGCTGGCGGAAGCCAAAACAGTAATAGAAGATGTCCAATGAGCTGTGACAGTCTGTATACAAAAAGACTTTTTTGAACATATTCACATTCAGAAGCAAAACATATATACACCATATGTACAAACACTCAGAGTACAGTACAAGTCTTAAACAGTATTACAAAACAGAGACGCAAGGGTGAAACTGAGACACCCTAAAATAGCCTTAGCTCAGTCAGACTTGGAACCTCGAGGTGAGGCACAATGGTTGGCTTGGCAAAAATGGAGTTAACCCGACGCTCCTAGCATCGATTCGGTGCCTGAACACCTACATATAAATATAAACAGTAAGCTAAAGCCCAGTGAATAACAGTTGTGTAAAGAGGTTAAGAATGAATGTCCTTTCAGTAATTAAATAGTCATATCAGTCATTTAGAAGCCATAGCAGTCATATGTGGTACATCCAATAGCAAAACAGTACAGTAGGTCTTAACAGATCGAATAGTCAGTTGATGGCCATCATAACAGTAACAGTAGTGGTTCCAAACATGGGAACCGACAGAGATCTCTGTGACAGTAGCAGTAACAGTACAGTAACAGTAAGTTGCTAAGGATGCCACGAATACAGTTTACAAATAGGACAAACATTTGTTCATTAAACAGTAACGTTTCAGTAAACAGAACAGTTGATCATTCAGAAAATATTCATAATTGAACATATCTTTACAACATTGTTACTCATAGAGCACTGGGCTATAAGCAGCTAATGAGCGTCCTCGGATGCCAACCCTACACAGTTACAGAACGGACACACACTAAGTTACACACTTGTGAATCAACAACTTAGTCCCTATCTTGACTTGGTGTGGTTCTACATCAATATCCTCATTAAGATGCCTTAAACATGGCCTAGGAATGCCTAGGATGGAAAGAGGATGCAAAGATGCACTTTAAAATACTTTTCAAAATTCTCAGAAAACAGGGGTCTCGCTTGAGCATGGCTTTCTACGCTCGAGCGGACATGCAGACAAAGGAGCTCCGCTCGAGCGTGACTTCCTTCGCTCGAGTGGACTGTTAACTCCATGAAAAGTACTGGATGCATGCAATTCACGCTCGACGGACGCTCGACCTCTGCTCGAGCATGAGACTCATGTCCTCGCTCGAGCGTACTGCAAAACACACAAACTTCTGGGTATACGCATTTCATGCTCGAGCATAACTCTCGCCGCTCGAGTGGAATGCATGTACTCAGGGTTCACGCTCGAGCGTGAAAGTCCCCGCTCGAGTGTGGGTCAAATTTCTGAAAAATCCAAATTGACCTCCAAACATGAAATTCAACATTCAACCATCCAAAACTCATTTTTTCTAGGCCATAACTTTGGAAAACACTTGGTAACCCAAAAAAGAACATGTTTCAAAGACCAATTTTGCAAAATCAAGCCCAAAGGTAAGTCAATTGAACACAATTTCAAAGAAACTCTCATGATCTATGTAAAAACATAACATGCAAGAACTCTTATGAATTAAGTGCTCTAAAACTTGACCAAATGCAAGATTAAGCTTAAGAACATGGTGAATTCATGGACTACATTCTAAATATACACATGCGTGGAAGGAATTCATGCAAAACAACCTCAAAATGCAAAGAATATAAACATGCATGCATGAATTAGCTCATAATTCAACTCTTCAAATTAATCCTTGACTTTAAACTCTAAATTACCATGAACCATGCAATATACAACTCAAATGTACAAATGAGAGGATGAAATCTCTACCTTAGGTCTTGAATTCAAGGTATAGAAGCTCAATTTTGCAAATGCTCTTCAAGTCTTCTAATTTTCCAAGCCAATCTAGGTGAACTCAATTTCTTCCAACTCTCTAGCTCTCTCTCACATTTTTGGTCTCTAGAGGAAATGAAGATGATGCAAATTGACATATAATCAAGTCTCAAGATGATTTATGAAAGTGGCCCACTAATGGCATTTTGGTAATTTACGTGAACTAATGTGATTTACATTATTTAATCCAATTTAATCTTTCCAAATCAAATTTAAGTTAAAACTACCATAAAATCACATAAATTTTAATTAACATAAAATACCAATCGATTTCTGATTCGGTCGCCAATAGGACCTTCAATTCATAATTCAAAGATAAAACATGAATAGATTATTTAGTAGTCAAACAGATAGAAATGCATTTACAGACAATACACTCATGCAATCAGTTTAGGATTTCCTCCTAATCAGTTACTTATCATATTCAGTCAAAGTTTAGCAGTAATCAGAGGTGAGGGTTGTCACAATAAAGCCCTCGGTTAGTTCTTTAAATTTTGTGAAGGATGATGGGCCAAAATGCTAATGGATTTGGAGAGATCAAAGATCTTGTGATGTTTTTGGTGAGAAATGTAAAGAGAAGGAAGAGTAATGTGTTTTTAGAGAGAGAGAGATATAGGAAAAGTGATATACACTCAGCCCCAAAAGAGAGAAAAGACAGAATTTTCAGACTCAGTGGAGTCCCGCACGTGCGGCATCCATACTTGCACGTGCGGAGCGTCCTCCTGCACATGTGGCGCTCTTACCCCGCACCTCCAGCCGCACTTGCCTTTTATGAGTAGAAAACCATAATTTCCCCTGCTCCTCGCATGTGCGGCCCCCATCCTGCATGTGCGGCTCAGCCCTTCCAACCAGGAAACTCTTCAGCTCAACCCAAGCCACTCCAAACCCAACCTCGCATCTTCTGAAACATAAGAAACTCGACACAGAAATAAATGAAAGCAAGGATTTGAAACAAGTTTCCAAATACAACAAAACGAATCGTTAACAAGACTCCTGGTCAACACATTATCCATTGGATTAATAATCCTGAAACGAAATTTCAAAACAAACACAGGGTTATCGAGCCCACGGATTAATAATCTCAATCCCATGTTTTAATCCTGTCAATCAAACATGCTCTGAGAGTTTTGTTATAATTATCAAAGTTATTACATTATTTACAAGTTAGAATTGTCTGCTTCATTATGAGAGAGATGCTAGAATGTGCACCCTAAAAAATGTGCATATGGTGTGCCTCCCATAACATTTTTACAAAATTTTATAACTTAACAACTTTTTTACTACAAAAATATAACTTTCTTTCAACATAAAATGTCATTACAAAAATTACGAAGTGTCATAACATTAACATTCCTAACTTTAGGTTGCACACCATAAATTCATTATGCATAATTTTACAACAAAATGTCATAACATCCATCACAAATAATCATAACTTTTATCATAAAAAATCATAACTTTCTTACGATGTGCACCTTTTTAAAAAGTGCACGTCGTAGATTTCTCCTTATTACGATGTGCACGCTTTAAAACCAAAAATAGTTGGGTTCCTTTCACGCAGCTTGATTCCAACATGGAGGAGATCTCCGCGGATTTATTAAGAGTTCGTTCAAGCAATTCATTGAAGATCTTACTCCCGAAGTGTTTGGTGAAAATTCCTTCCAAGCCAACTCTATAGTGCATTAGTATTGCTGGCAAATTAGGTGGTCCATCATTCTTTGGCCTGGTATTACTTACCTCCATTCTCTCTATGCTGAAACACCCATGTCTTTCTATTAGCTTCGTCATCTCTTCGGCAGAGGTAGTATACAAAGGAAAATTGAAGGATTCCCCTTCATCTTCATTGATCATTCCCTGCCACAAAGATTAACATTAATGACTTGGCCTTAGCGGTCCACTATCTTAATCTCACTTGAGTAACATTAAAATAGGACACAAATTTATAAAAGATATAAAGATTCATTATACATTTCGGTTCAGAAATATTCCTACCAATTTAGTGGAACAAGAAGGGAAGTTGTAATTTATTTATTTTTTTCCAATTGAGTTCAAAATTAGTGAAACTAAAATCAAGCAAAAATTAGAACACATTTTTGTTGCAATTTGTCCTCATTCTCTATATGATCCTAAGTTTTTGTTCAGACTTCTAGTCCAAACATTAACCTCCTTTATTGCATAATACTTAAATTTGACTTACTAATTTCACCATATGCAAGGAGACTGGTTGAAAGCATAAAAAAAAGGACAACATGGGTCCTGAGAGCATTGAACGCCATCTGCGAGACCTGGCATGATCAATATCATCATTCCTCAACTATAATCTCATCAGCTCTAGCATTGAAAAAGGTATCCATGTCCTTTGCAAATTGAGCTGCATAAACATTAGCGATTTCTTTTGAGGCACTTGTATAATGAATCTTTCCCTTGTTCCATGTAAGAGAGCCATTGTCCAACAACTCTTCTGGTACCTTAGAGAGCCATTGGAGTGCAAAAGAGGAATACATCAAATGGATAGAGGACTTGGGGAATAACCGACCGTAGAAAGAGCCTGGCACTCCAGCAGCCAAGTATTCCCTATCAGGAGGCAGAGTGGTGAAAAAGATGTTGAAATCATTGGAAGCATGATCATTGAAAAACAACTGAAATTCAGGCATCTCAGTTGTGAAATTTTTTGAATGGTATTTCCATTTAATAGCTTCTAGGATATTTTTCATAGCATTGAAAGTGTTTGGCCCAACAGAACAACCCAAATCTGCAATTTGAATGGTGTTTGAAATAATATGAAATCACTGTGAAATCGTGATAATAAAATCGTGATAATAAAATAATATGAAATCTTTTCCCTTGAATCCACTGTGAAATCGTGATAATAAAATAATATGAAATCTTTTTTTTTTTTTTTTCCTTCTTTCCCACGCACTCTCACTGCCGCAAGATAAAAAAGACACAAATTGACTTAGTAACCTAATTTTCCAAAATTAAAATGTTACCTGTCTAAGTTACAAAAATTACAAAATCACCCATAACTAATTTATTATTATTTTAATTATATTACTAAAACTCGGATTTCACAATTAGAGTCACATCTTTGATGATGATGTCAGATGTGTAATTAATGGTGTAAAAGTGAAGGCTACTATTTGCACCCGTTTTTGTAAAATGTTTGTCGACAAGTGCACAAATCAAATTGTGACATGTGGCAACAAAGTCGTAGTTGGGGTGCGTATTAATCAGAGGATTATGTGGCAAGGAAATGGTAGTCACATGTGCAATACAACAAGAGCGTGTCATGGGCTAAGATTGTGGAGCAATTGCAAGCTTTATTGGAGATCATGGGCTAATTTCTAGGAGATGTTGACGTTAATAGGAATTTCCTCTATTGATCATGCTCATTAGTTAAGGGAAATTGGGTGATGATGTGGCTAGATGTTTAAAAGTAAAGTTGGGACAAATATAAAAGTTCAAAGAAGCAAAGGAGATTGCAAGTAGTTATGGGTTTTAGTAAAATGGTCTCCTCTGTCGAAGGTAGTGCTAGAAATAATGGGGGACATGTGGCAAGTCTGTGTGATGTGCTAGAGAAAGATAAAGAAGTAGTTGCAGCAGTTAGGGAAAGATTGGCCAGCAAATTTCAAGGAAGGTGGGATCATGTGCTAGAGTTTCAAGTGAAAGTATAAAAGCTGAAAGTTTGTATAGAGAAAGGGCATCAACAACTCAACAACACTTAACTTTTGAACTTAGGAGTAGCTCTGTAATTTAGGAGTAGTTTTTTCTATAAAATTGTACTTGTAACTTAGTGAACTTTAGTAGTTTCATTCTGAAATTATTCTTTGTTTACTCTGTTTATTTTGTAATTGTCAGTTGTTCCAGAGAAATCCTCATCCTTTTGAGGCATTCGAACTAATTCCACAGTTGCTTGATTGTTCTTATTTAAATTGTTTTGTTTAAATTATTGCTTGGTCACTGTCGATTAAGGCCTAGCATAATTTTTACTATTAGCTACAAAGGAAGAATTTATTGGTTGGTCTAAAAACAGCGTCACGTGGTGTTTTATATGCACTATAATTAGTGGAGGATGTAGAATTCACGATTTTGTATTAGGTGATTGGGAAATATAGAGGGATGTGGTGATTTGTGATTAGTTAGGGATATAGCCACATGGTGCCTTGGACCAATCAATAATTTTTCCTATGAAAAAAGTAAGAATTGACTAGGCGAGAGTGGGAGTAAAATCAGCCATTAAAGTGGGGGTAAAGATGTAATTTTACCTCCTAGGGCTTTTAGTCCCAAAAGTCACTCCCAATTTTTGAGTGAAAATAATACAATTTTAAATCTTTTTCCGTACAATTAAATTCTCAAATTTTCAGAATAATTTTAAATATTATATACCAAGCCTGGAGAGTTCACCTCTCAAATTTTAAATTGAATCGGGCCTTGGTGCATGTAAATCAAGACATTTATACACTAAAATCCTTAATTCACTAGAATGACTTTAAAATTAACTTAATATACTCTATTAACCTTAGAATAACATGTACAGATGAATCAGTCCCGAATAAAATTGAAGTTGTCAATGTAGTGCAATTCTTAAACAATTAAAATGATTCTAAATTATCAAAATGCAATATACTAACTAAAATATCATCTGTCTCTCAAGTCTCAAATCCACTTAAGAATTAGTGCATGCAAGTTACGATGAAGTGATAAGAATTTTATGAGGGTTTTGTTATAATTATCAAAGTTAATAAAGCCTCTATTACATTATTTAAAAGTTCAAATTGTTCCTTTCATTATGAGAAGATGCTCGAATGTGCACTCGAAAAAATGTGCATATGGTATGCCTTTCATAACGTTTTTACAAAATTTCATAACTTAAACACAAAATGTCATAACTATTTTACTATAAAAATATGACTTTCTTTCAATATAAAATGTCATTACAAAAATTACGAAGTGTCATAATATTAGCATCCCTAACTTTAGGATATACATCATAAATTCATTATTCATAACTTTACCACAAAACGTCACAACATACGTCATAAATAATCATAACTTTTATGATAAAAGATCATAATTTTCTTACGATGTGCACCTTTTTAAAGGGTGCATGCCATAGATTTCTCCTCATTATGATAAGGCGAAGGCAACATGAACTCAAATCATTTACGCTTTAAAACCAAAAATAGTTGGGTTCCTTTCACGCAGCTTGATTCCAACATGGAGGAAATCTCCGCGGATTTATTAAGAGTTCGTTCGAACAATTCATCGAAGATCTTACTCCCAAAGTGTTTGGTGAAAATTCCTTCTAAGATAACTCTATAGTGCATTAGTATTGCTGGCAAATTAGGTGGTCCATCATTCTTTGGCCCGGTATCACTTACCTCCATTCTCTCTATGCTGAAACACCCATTTCTTTCTACTAGCTTTGTCATCTCTTTGGGAGAGGTAGTAATATACAAAGGCAAATTGAAGGAGTCCACTTCATCTTCATTGATCATTCCCTGCCACAAAGATTACCATTAATGTCTTGGCCTTAGAGGTCCACTCTCTTAATCTCACTCGAGTAACATTAAAATAGAACAACAAATTCACTACAAAATTCTAGAAACCAAAATTTAAGGACAAAATTAGTTTTTAGAGATCAAATATTTTTATTGCGAAAAGTATTATTATTATATTTTTAGCAACCAAAATTGGACATTAGAGATGAATTATTATCTTTTGGAACCAAATTTTGTCACAAAAAATAAACCATTTTGAGATCAAATTATTTTGTCGCTAAAAGTGTATTTATTAGTGACATTTTCAAAATTTTATCGCTAGAAGCCCCATTTTTGACTTTTCGCGAAAATCTTTTGGCGACTATCCTTATGACGATAGAAATTGATCCCTAAATGTCATTTACAACAAAATTTTTACTTTTGGAGACTAAAAAATTTGATTTTTAAAACTCTTATATGTTGAAGTGATTTGGGAAAGATATAAAGATTCATTATGCATTTCGGTTTAGAAATATTCCTACGAATTTAGTAGAACAAGAAGGGAAGTCATAATTTTTTTATTTATTTTTTCCAATTGAGTTCAAAATTAGAGAAACTAAAATAAAGAAAAAAGTAGAACACATTTTTGGTTCAATTCTCTATATGATCCTAAGCATATGCTAAGACTACTAGTCCAAACATTAACTTCCTTTATTGAATAATACTTAATTTTGACTCACCAATTTCACCATATCAAGGAGACTCTGGTTGAAAGCATCAAAAAACGGCCGACGTGGGTCCTGAGAATAATGAACGCCATCAGCGAGACCTGGGATGATCAATATCATCATTCCTCCAACTATAATCTCATCAGCTCTAGCATTGAAAAAGGTATCCATGTCCTTTGCAAATTGAGCTGCATAAACATTAGCGATTTCTTTCGAGGCACTTGTATAATGAATCTTTCCCTTGTTCCATGCAAGAGAGCCATTGTCCAACAACTCTTCTGGTACCTTAGAGAGCCAATGGAGTGCAAAAGAGGAATACATCAAATGGATAGAGGACTTGGGGAATAACCGACCGTAGAAAGAGCCTGGCACTCCCGCAGCAAAGTATTGCCTATCAGGAGGCAAAGTAGTGAAAAGGGTGTTGAAATCATTGGAAGCATGGTCATTGAAAAACAACTGAAATTCAGGCATCTCAGTTGTGAGATTTTTTGAATGGTATTTCCATTCAATGGCTTCTACGATACTTTTCATAGCATTGAAAGTGTTTGGCCCAACAGAACAACCCAAATCTGCAATTCGAATGGTGTTTGAACTAAAACTAAAGCTTGTTATGTCAAACTTCTTAGCAATTGCCTCTATGATCATTTCCTTTAAAAGATTTATGGCTTCACCCTACAAAAATAAACCAAATTTATATACATTATTGTTGCCGTCATCACTATAAAAAAGGATTCAAAATATTTAATTTGAATTAAGATATAATCTTAATTAAGATTCATTCCTAAATTCTCATAATTTTAAAATTCTCTCTTTCTTACGTGGCAACCCTCTTTGATTGTCTTTCATGTTTTCAACCCTCTTTGATTATCTTTCATGTTTTCAACCCTCTTTGATTATCTTTCATGTTTTCTATTTTCCTCCATTTTCTATTTGATTGATTAATTAAAATGAAAATTAATTTCAAGGTTTATGGATAAAGATTTGAATTTCAAAATTCCTCCAAATAGATAAACATATAAAAATTGATAAATAATTTATGAAAATTAATTTCATGGTCTACAGATAGAGATAGAAATTAAATAATTGATTTAAAAAAATTAATTTCACAACTTATAGATAATTTAAAATTTCTTCCCATAAATGAACTTATAAAAATTGACAAATAACTTATAAAAAATAATTTCATGACCTACAGATAAGATAAAGATAAAGATTAAAAAATTGATTTAAAAAAAAATGAAATAATTTATGACTTTAGTTGCATTAATTCGATCATTTTTTCATTGAGTAACATATATAATTTCTTTGTTAGCATATAATGATTAAAGCTATCATTTATTATATTTCTTCAAGAACAATTCAAATATTGTCATCATTTTTTTAATAAATAAAATGGATTAAAAAACTATTTTCTTATATAATTTTTATAATCTTACGAAATTCTTATCTTGATTTAAGCTTTTTAAATGTTGTAGGAACTATATTATTCAAGCTATGCAGAAAATGATTGTCAAGAAGGATTTATATGCATGTGTCATTGATAGAGGAAATCAAAGATAGAGAGTTGCTAACATGATCAATTAATGATTTATTTGAGAAGTTTTTTTTTATGAGCACGGTAACAAAGTTAGATTAAATTTTTTAAAAAGCTACTTAGAAATTATAGTTAAAAATTAAGATTTATTCATAATTTGGTCTCACAATAATAATACAAACCACTGATTTACAAGTCTAAGCAAATTTATGATAACTTTTCCGAGTTTATAGAATTTCTCTCTTTTAATTCTTTGTTTTTGTTTTTTTGACAAGATCAATTAATGATTTATTTGAGAAGTTTTTGTTATGAGTAGGGTAACAAACTTAGATTAAATTTTTTTAAAAAAAACTACTTAGAAATTATAATTAAAAATTAAGATTTATTCATAATTTGGTCCCACAATAATAATATAAACCACTGATTTAAAAGTTTAAGTCAATTTATGATAACTTTCCTGAGTTTATAGAATTTCTTTCTTTTAATACTTTTTTTGTTTTTGTTTTCTGCATGATACTATAGTTTGATACAAGTTATTTATGTTGTCAAGTGATTGTGATACTGTTATTTCAACAATCTTTATGATTAACAATTTTTTATGCATATCAAATTTTATTGTGAAATTTTGTGGATTAATTATGGTTAACATCTACTAAGATGACTTAGTATCATGACTTGCTGTTATTAAAACACAATTCAAATTTGGAATAATTTATTTATCACACAAAATTTATATGGTCTAATTTTCCTTGCATAACACATATTACTGCTAGTGAATCATAGATTCAATCGTTTAGAAAATTAGTTAAACAAATTAAATTTTCTTTTATCTGTTGCATGTTGGACAATCCATAGTAACTTGCTAGCATTAAGGTTTAAATAACCTTAGAAAAGGCATATGTAGAATTCCAAAAAGGAGTTTTACAAGATTTATTAATAAATTAGTCCGCATTTGGAAGTATAGTGAACCTAAAATTAAACAATTTAAAAATATAATAATAAACAAGATTCTTTTAAAATTATAAATCAATAATTGTAATTACAAATTTTGATAACAAAAAAAAAAAAAATTTCATGATGCAACGAAACTAAAGGGGCAAGAGTATAATAGACAAAACCTTAAAAATGTTATAAAGATCGAATTGGAACAAATCAAAAAGTTGCAGAACCAAATTGATGAAATTTAAGTACGAGTACTAAACTAAAACTTTGAAGAAACTACGAGGACCATTGATGTAATTGGCCATTTTCTTTTATAATGTTTAAGACTATAATGAAATTTGGAGATCACTTCTCATCATAATGGGAGGAACTCCTACAAAAAAGATCAGTATTTTATGGAGTCATATGTCATTTTAATTGGTGTTGCAAGTTTTGGTTGAGATTCATACCAATCTGTTTCTCACACAAAAAAATCATTAATATGAATCTAATTTGATAAATCTTCATGAAAATTTTTACATATGTCCATTTTTATCAAAAACGCAAGGCCTCTTCCAAACTCAAACCATCATTAACAAGGGGAGCTAAATAAACAGCGCATGATATATATATATATATATATATTAATATATTTTAAGAGAATCTTGTAATTAATGAAATTTATTTCTTTAGAGCAATCACAATGGGATGATTAAAATTATTTGTTAAAATGTGTTATATGACAAAAAATAATAAAAGTGAGATAAAAAAATGTGTGTTAAAAGTTTATTAATTTTAGAGAATGAATAGCGATACAATGAATGTATTAAAGAGTGTGTTATGTGATATATAAATAAAAAGATAATAATAAAAAAGGTAAACATTGGTAACTTTTTCTTACTCTCTCACTTTCCCTCTCCTCTCCTCTCTCTCTCTCTTATCATCCGTGAAGTCACTGTAGTGGGTGGATCCCATCACCACTTTACTCTCTCTCTCTTCTCTCTCTCCCTCCGTTGATGGCCAGAACCACTGTTAACTGCGGCGAGCAAAATAACATCTGAAACTATTTTTTGAATTTAGCCAACTCCTTAACAACTCTATTGGAGTTGAAAATAACATCTTTCACTAGTTAAAATTTATAGATTGACACTAATATGTATACTAACAGCTCTGTGAATGTCCTTACATCTTTGGTTTGGGTGAAAATTTTCACAATAATAATTTGATTATTATTATTCTACCAAAGAGATATATATAAAATAAAATAAGTACCTGATATCGAGAATTTTTGGAGTAGCTGTTGGCGCCATCTCCACCACTCATTGGAAACTCAAGGTTGCTACTCATCTTTCTCTCTCTTTCTCAGTTTGGGTTTGTTGGGTTGGGAGTCTTTTGCTTTATAGACAGTTTGTCAATGCTCCACCTTCTTAAAATAAGTCTTTTTTTTTTTTTTTTTTTTTGGAAAATTTAAACTTTTTTTTAATAGCACAATTATTACATTTTAAAAATATTAATTTTTTAAAATTATTTTTGTATAGTATTTTTTTTTAAGAATATTAATTGCCATAATTATACTTTTTGTGTTGTTAATAAATTTAAAAGAAAAGCAAAATAAGAAATTTATATTATTTTAGTCCTTAATTTTTGAAATAGAACTAATATTTTGAAACGGATGAAATATATTTATGAGTAATATAACAGATTCAAACATGAAAATTCAAAAGTCATCCAGTATTTTATATCAATGACTCCAATTCATTTTATATGTGGATTCAATATTCACCCTATATCACTCTGATGGAATACATTTATGAGTAATATAACAGATTCAAACATGAAAATTCAAAAGTCATCCGGTATTTTATATCAATGGCTTCAATTCATTTTATATGTGGATTCAATATTCACCCAATATCACTCTTAAGAAAAATTTAAGTAAATATGTCATTGTCCATACCATTTTTGATATGTTTATACAAGGTGTTGTTGGGTATCATATGTCCAGTTATAATATTTGTGATATTTATTTGATTATGATTTATTATAATGTTAGTTATGACTCATTATTCTATTAATTATAATCTCTTGTGATTTAGTGATTACAATAAAAAATGCTTTTAGTTACTCAAATAGTGTTCAACTATGACTATTGGTTATAATTTGTTTATGAAATGTCAGTTACAATTTATTGTGATTGTTATTTTAAGTGATATTTAATTATAATTTTTTTTTTGTCACGTATTTTTTTTAATAATTAAAAATAATTTAATTATAAAAAATATATGTGTATTGAAAGGTTGGACCGCACTTACGTGTTGCAATAATGATGTGTTGGACTTTCAAATCTGTAATTATTTTTCTGGGTAAATTACAATTTGCATTCTTATATTTTGTACTAGATATCACTTTGGCACATATACATGAAATTATGACAATCAATTCTTTGTATTTCTGTTCAAATTTTACTTTGGTTCTTACACGTGAAATCGTAACAGTTAACTCCATGCACTTTTTCTCAAATCCCATTTTGGTCCCTACATAAGTGTTAATGTCTCACTTCTGTTATTTTTTTAAATTTTTTTTAACAAAATCCAGTCATGTGACAAAAATGTAATTACGAAATGAGACTAAGTGAGGAAAATTATCAATGTTTCCCACTAATACACTTTGTTTTACGTGATAAACACATGAGAGTTATATAATACAATACATATATATACTACATATTAAGTAAAAGGGGGTTTTTTTAACCCCCAAGACCTGTAGGAGCTTCAATATCCCAATATGAATTTTCTAAATTTTTTATTAAAAAAAAAAACTCAGCATTTATTGATTTGGTCAAAATCCCTTGATCAGCATTTATTAACTTTTTTTAGTCCATATGTCTTTTCACATACTTGTATTTATTGATTTTGTCAAACCCCCTGGTCAGCATTTAAAATCCCCTATACAAATAATTACAGACACAATCTGTGTATAGTTACTGCAGTACCCTTTTCAACTTCTCTCATACACTATGGTTAGTAATAAGATTGTTAAATTATTTTTATAAAAAATCTTAAAAAACATAATTTATATATTAAAAAAAATCTAAATATTTATAATTATCCCATGCATAGCACGGGTGATAGGCTAGTATATATATATTCGTATGGTAAGAATTGAGACAAAAAAGGTAAGAAAGTAGAGCTTTTGAAATTAAAAAAAAAATGCGACAATGAAATCAAAGAGAGAAAAAGATGAATAAACAAAAACTGTGTTACTGTGAAAAATAGAGTTTCATAATTTAAATTTATGCAAAACCTAGTTTATCTTCTTAATTGTTCATAATTTGTATTTTGTTTTAGCCTAATACAGTCATATTTTGATGTAAATTTTGGGATAAAGTGTGTATTGGTAAGAAATGTAGATGATTTTTGTTTTTTTACCTTCATGCCGTAGTTACATTCTTATTACATGATTAGATTATGTTAAAGATTTAAACAATTAAGTAATAGAAATGAGACATTGACACTTGTATAAGAACTAAAGTTCTTGACTAAAAGTACAAGGGATTGATTGTTACAATTTCATGTGTAGGGACCAAAGTAGGGTTTCACTAGAAGTGCAGGGGGTTGACTGTTATGATTTCATGTGTAGGGTGTAACGCCCTCAAAAATATACCCATTATATATATCATTGACATGCATTATTTAAAGAAAACACTTTAATAATTCATTATAATATCCATCAGAGTCTTACTAAACAAAAGCATTACATGTAACATCAAAGTAAATGCCCCACCGGCTTACATCTTTCCAAGCCAACACTTGGACACAAAGTATGAGCTCTAACTCAAATATAAATAAAGCCCTAGGCTTGAGTGTTTACATGTACTAACAATGAAAAACAAATAACTAAAAATAGTCTTCAAAATCCAAGTCCTTCCAAGCTAAGTCCTTGGAGATAGCTTATCACCTGAACCTGAAAATGATGTTCCCATAAAGGGTGAGTCACAGCCCAGTAGAAATATACTAAACCACATATAAGCAATGAATAAAGCAATAGCATTCAACAGATGGTTAACCAAGATAATCAATTACTTCATTTTACAGTCTCATGACACTATTGTCTAAGACACGTTGTACTTTCCAATTTTATCAACATGGCTCAGAACCTGGCCAAACTTACAACAGTGAATTACATATAACATATTCACATCCTTCCAATATCAACAAACAAATGAGACTCAAGCTCAAATCAAAACACTTCATACTTCCAGATTGATACACATTTTAGTGCTGTATCAATAAAACACTTCTATATAAATAAGCACACATAAAAGTGATGCTAATGGAGTCCATCCCCTATCTCCTCCCAAACAAAATCCGGTTTAGAGGTCCATCCCCTATCTTCCCCTAAACCGTGGAGTACATCCCCTATCTCCTCCCACACAAAACAATGTATGCAAATGCAATGCTCAATCAATACACGTATTTTCTGTATCAATGCAATAATCAAAATTAATGACTTAACCAATGTGATTAGTTTCAGTTATTCCTAATCCACATGCAATGTCTACAACAATCACGACTATCCTCCACCGATAGCCCAAAACAGTTATTTCTAAACTGAAAATAACTATGTCAACAATTCAATAGACAAATGATTCAAATTATCCAACTACGCCATTTAATCAATGAATTCCCCAATTCCATGAATTTAACCATCTTTTCCCAATTCCATGAATTAATTATACAAATTAATTTAATAATACAACTAGGGTTTTTCCCAAAATTTACCAAAGTATCCCCAACATATCAAAATACCAAAACTTAGAACAAAACCTATAAAATGGAGTAGGAAATCCCTACCTCGAAGAAATAGCCCCAAAAGAGAAGATGGAGATGAAGACCCAAACTCCAAAATGCTCCAAACTACCAACAATTCAGATTAAATGGAAGCCCTCGACCCACTCTATCTTTTTAATAAAGGATCTAAGGTAGAAACTCACTCTAAGTAGATTAATCCTAAGAGAGAAGGTGTGTAGAGGGAGAGAGAAGTCGGACCTAGGGTTTGGAATCAAAAGAAGATGAAAAAGACTGATCAAAACCCGTTGCTGCGTATATAAACTGGACAGGCTCGCTCGAGCGAAGACCTGGTCGCTCGAGCGACCAGACACAAAAATCTACGCTCGAGCCAAGGAGGCCTTGCTCGAGCCAACAACCCAAAAGCTCGCTCGAGCGAAAGAAAACTTGATCGAGCGAAGAACTCAAACCCTCAGGTCTGTAACCAGACACACGCTCGAGCGAAGGAACTATCGCTCGAGCGAAGAATGAACTAACTCGCTCGAGCGAAGAAAATCTCGCTCGAGCCAAGAATGCACAGCTACAGGTCCAAAATCAGACGCAACCTCTCGCTCGAGCTACCAAATCCCGGCTCGAGCGAAGAACCAAAAATAACAGCTCGCTCGAGTGACAATATCCTCGCTCGAGCGAAGATCCAAAATTCTGGACCACAACACTTGGTTTCTAAACCCAACCAACCTGAAACAGACCTACCCAACACATCCTATAAGTCCAAATGAGAAAATAAGGGACAACAACAACAATTATAAAATGGGAGAAGACCGGGGTCGCTATAAAGAATTTCGTCCCCGAAATTAAACATAAGTTTTTGAAAACAGATTTTTTTTTTTTTTTTTTTTTTTTTGACAATTCATTAGTAAACATCTTGACCCAAAACTGGTCATTTCATCTCTTTATCAAGAGGCATCTCATATTAAATATATAACACAACATATATCTCAACCTGTATCATTATTATGCATTATTCCTTTCAATGTTAACAATTCCCATATCATATTCAATCGCATGATATACAACCCATTCAACAATGTACTCAACAGATGCAATATTACACTAAACTTCTATAATGAAGCAAGTTTCAAGATACACCCATTTACCAATACAAACTCAATGTTTTACAACTTAAGACATATATAAAGCTCTTAAGTTCAACAATATAACAGAATCTAATTATAAGATTACAAATCAACAAACATGTCCAGATATTTCTGGCGGACTTCCAACTCACGTTCCCAAGTGGCTTCCTCCACTCCGTGGTGTTTCCACAAAACTTTGACCAAAGGGATGGTTTTGCCTCGCAAAACTTGATCCCGTCTATCCAAGACCCGAACCGGTCTCTCCTCATACGAAACATCCTCATCAATCACTAAATCAGTCCAATCCAACACATGTGATGGATCCGGCTCATACTTCCGAAGCATACTCACATGAAACACGTCATGTACTCCGGACAACTGCGGTGGTAAAGCTAAATGATAAGCAGCCTCGCCAATCCTCTCAAGGATCTCAAACGGACCAATGAACCGAGGGGACAACTTCCCGCTCTTCCCAAATCTCATCAAACCCCGTCTAGGTGATATCTTCAGAAAGACATGATCACCCACCTCAAACACCAAAGATCTCCTCCTACGGTCGGCATAAGATTTCTGACGACTCTGTGTTGTAACAAGTCTCTTACGGATAAGCTCAACTTTCTCCGTTGTTTCCCTCACCAACTCCGGACCCAACATAGGTGCATCACCCACCTCGGCCCAACAAACAGGAGATCTACACAGTCGGCCATACAAGGCCTCAAACGGTGCCATACCGATACTAGACTGGAAGCTGTTGTTGTAGGCAAACTCCACCAACGGCAAGTGCCTCTCCCACGACCCACTAAAGTCTAGAACACAACCCCGCAGCATATCCTCAAGGATCTGAATAGTACGCTCGGACTGCCCGTCAGTCTGAGGATGGTAAGCCGTGCTAAAGGTCAACTTAGTGCCTAAGGCACTCTGCAAACTCTGCCACAACCTGGCAGTAAAACGAGGATCTCTATCTGAGACGATCGTCACTGGAACCCCGTGTAACCTCACTATGTCCCGAATGTACAAGTCGGCAAGATGATCTACCGAATCTCTCACACGCATAGGAATGAAGTGCGCCGACTTAGTCAACCGGTCTACTACCACCCAAATAGCATCACTACCCTGCTGAGTCCTCGGAAGACCCACAACAAAGTCCATAGTGACGTGTTCCCACTTCCACTCGGTAATAGGCAAGGGTTGCAACAAACCCGCTGGCCTCTGATGTTCGGCCTTCACTTGCTGACAAGTAAGGCACTTTGATACGAAAGCTGCCACATCTCTCTTCATACCCCGCCACCAGAACTGGCGACCCAAATCCCAATACATCTTAGTGCCTCCCGGATGCACCGCAAGGCGTGAATGATGAAAATCTCGGAGTACCTCCTCTCGACAAGACTCCGGCACAAACAGACGGTCTCGGTATCTCACACTGAGGTCGGGATACACTGCCAAACCCTTCTCAACCTTCCCACCAGAAATCTTCTCACGGAGGGTTTCTACCTCAAGGTCACCCCTCTGAGCCTCTAACACTCGAGTCACGAGTGTAGGCTGTACAACAACAGAAAACAAGGCCGCAGCCTCTACGGATTCGCCCAGAAGTAAGTTAAACTCCCCAAGTGTACCCAACATCTCCCATTCTCGGATGGCTATACTAGCTATGACACCAACAGGTTTTCTGCTAAGGGCATCGGCCACCACATTGGCCTTTCCCGGATGATAATGCAACTAAAAGTCATAATCCTCTATAAATTCCATCCACCTCCTCTGCCTCAAGTTCAAATCTTTCTGTGTAAACAAATATTTCAGACTCTTATGATCCGAGAACACCTCAAACCTCTCACCATAAAGATAATGCCTCCAAATCTTCAAGGCAAATATCACAACTGCTAACTCTAGATCATGCGTAGGGTAATTCTGCTCGTGAATTTTCAACTGACGTGAGCCATAGGCAACTACTTTCCCTTCTTGCATTAACACACAACCCAGACCTTCTCGTGAAGCATCACAATAGACTGCATAACCCAACCCTCTCTCTGGAATAATCAACACTAGAGCGGTGGTCAATCTAACTTTTAACTCCTGGAACGACTTTTCACAAGTCTCACCCCATACAAATTTGACTCCCTTCCGAGTCAGTCTAGTCAACGGTGACGCTAACCTGGAGAAATCTTTCACAAACCGACGGTAATACCCAGCTAATCCCAGAAAACTGCAGATCTCAAACACACTCTTAGGCTGTGCCCAATCCTGCACTGCCTCAACCTTGGATGCATCAACAGACACCCCTTCCCCGGATACCACGTGGCCTAAGAATTTGACTTCCCTCAACCAGAACTCACACTTCCCAAACTTGGCATACAGCCTATGGGCTCTAAGTAACTCAAGCACCACTCTCAAGTGTTCCTCGTGCTCCTCCTCAGAAGGCGAATAGATAAGGATATCATCCACAAAAACGACTACAAACCGATCCAAGAATTTTCGGAAGATCCGGTTCATCAAATCCATAAAAACTGCCGGTGCATTGGTGAGCCCAAATGGCATCACCAGAAACTCATAGTGGCCATACCGTGTACGGAATGCCGTTTTCGGAATATCCTCCTCCCTGACCCTCAACTGGTGGTAACCCGATCTTAAGTCTATCTTAGAGAAACAACGGGAACCCTTCAACTGGTCAAATAGATCATCTATACGAGGCATAGGGTACTTATTCTTAACCGTAGCCCAATTCAATTTCCGGTAATCTATACAAAGTCTCAAAGCACCACCTTTCTTTTTAACAAAGAGGGCCGGTGCTCCCCACGGCGAAACACTAGGACGTATAAAGCCCTTATCTAGCAACTCCTGGAGCTGAATCTTCAACTCAACTAACTCGGCTGGGGCAAAACGATAAAGTGCCATAGAAATCGGCGCCGTGCCGGGCACTAGGTCAATAGAGAACTCAATCTCTCGATGCGGTGGCAAACCAACAAGATCCTCGGGAAAGACGTCCGAGTACTCACAAACCACCCTTGGCAACACAATCTGAGACTCATCATCGTTACTAATCGAAAGGTTAGCAAGTAGACCACTAAGCTCACTCCGTCCTCGCGGAACATACCCCGGTGGCAACACATTACCCACCCGGTCCCCCAGAAAATGAAAATACTCTCCACTCACGGTACAACAAGTGACCATCTGGCGGTAGCAATCAATAACTGCCCGGTATGACGATAACCAGTCCATACCCAAAATAACATCGAAACCTCTCATAGGCATAACTACAAAGGAAAATGGGATTCTATGGTAATCAACCTCTATATCACAACCCCTAACACCGTGTTTCAAAATCAATTCACCCCCAAGAGGTGACACTACACAAATAGGAGATGCTAACTGTGCTAACTCCAACTCCAAAACAGATGCAAATGCAGCAGACACAAAGGAATGAGATGCACCCGTATCAATCAAAACATTAGCAACCGAGTTGCAAAACAAGAAGGTACCTCTCACAACTGATGGTGTCGGTACAAGATCCTGCGCGGTAACAGCGTACACGCGCCCAGACGACCTCTGATCAACCTGCTCACCCCTAGGAGCATAAGATTGCTGCACTGACTGGGACGATGAAGCCCCCTGATTGGCCCTCGAGGCCTGACCCGACTGAGCTGGCTGCTGACCCTGAATCTGCCTCAAACCAGATGTACCAGGTGTGCCACCCAACTGCGGGCAATACCTCTTCATATGCCCTGGCTGACCACATTGATAACACGAGAGTGGCTGGCCTCTACCCTGACTCTGGCTCTGAGATCGAGCCGAAGATGATGCTGCTCTCTGCACTCCTCCCCTCTGAGGACAAACTGGAGACTTGTGGCCCAGCTGGCCGCACTTGAAACAGGTAATGTCTCCCTGACTGCCTTTTCCCGAACTGGCACTCGGCACAGGAAAAGTCGATCTAGAAAAGCTACCCTAAGACTGCTGAGGATTAAAACCCTTCTGTCTCCTACCATCACTCTGACCATCCTGACTCCTTTTGGAGCCCTTTTGTCCTTCCTCCTCCTCCTGCATCATAATTTCCATGTAGGCTGCAGCATCAACCATACGCCCATAATCCCGAATCATAGTTCCCCCAACTCTCAACTTGAGGCCACGCCTCAACTTCTTCTCAAACTCAATACAACGGCGTTCCTCAGACGCCACCAACTCAGGTGCAAACCTGGACAAACTAGTAAATGCAGCCTCAAACTCGGCCACTGAAGAACTCGACTGCTTAAGTTGACAAAACTGGTCTCTCAGCTTCTCCCTGACTGCTGGAGATAAGAACTTCTCCTGGAAAGCATTCACAAAAGCCTCCCATGTACCTCCTATACGACCCTTAGTAAACTTCCACCACTGACCCGCATCCCCCTTCAACTGGAAAGATGCCAAGGTCACTTTCAACCCCTCGTCTTCGATGCCAAGCATCTCAAACGTCTTTGTTGTCTGTTCGAGCCATTCATCTGCCTTAAGCGGCTCTTTAGGATCACCCACAAATTCATCCGGGTTAGACCGGAAGAACTCCCTCTTCAGAAAGGAAAGTCCTGCATCCGCAACAACAACCTGAGCTTGATTCTCAGCTCTGAGAATGCCTACTGACTCCCTGAATGCCCCTGCTATCTCTTGGGCTAGAGCGCCCATAGCCTGCTGCCCTACTAGCTCGGCCACATTGGCCTGGCCAATTCCTTCCTTAACTGCCGGAATCTCCTCTGGCACAGGCACCTCCTGCCTACCCGGCCTACCACGCCTACCGCGTCCTCGTCCTCGTCCTGACATCCTAATAAAGGAAACAAAGACATTAGCACATTAATAAATGTGCTGAAGCTAAACACTCACGTCCTAATGCATTGGACAACAATAATTCATTCCACGTAAGCACATAATCACATAAGCACCTACGAATTTCATTCCCGGATAATGATAGTCCCAATGCGTTACTATAGTTCCGGTTGGAAGCAGCAGTGATCAAGTGCCTTTCCAACAAGACTACTAAAAACTCAAGGGTCCAATCATCATCCCAGAAACTACATTTCATACCCACATAATCACATAAACATGTTATCACATAAGCATATAACGTTATACTAAGTCTCTATCAAACGAGACGAACCCATTGTGATACTAATCACTTCCCACGTACCCAAAGTATTCAAACCCGGTACGCTTTGATACCAAGTTGTAACGCCCTCAAAAATATACCCATTATATATATCATTGACATGCATTATTTAAAGAAAACACTTTAATAATTCATTATAATATCCATCAGAGTCTTACTAAACAAAAGCATTACATGTAACATCAAAGTAAATGCCCCACCGGCTTACATCTTTCCAAGCCAACACTTGGACACAAAGTATGAGTTCTAACTCAAATATAAATAAAGCCCTAGGCTTGAGTGTTTACATGTACTAACAATGAAAAACAAATAACTAAAAATAGTCTTCAAAATCCAAGTCCTTCCAAGCTAAGTCCTTGGAGATAGCTTATCACCTGAACCTGAAAATGATGTTCCCATAAAGGGTGAGTCACAGCCCAGTAGAAATATACTAAACCACATATAAGCAATGAATAAAGCAATAGCATTCAACAGATGGTTAACCAAGATAATCAATTACTTCATTTTACAGTCTCATGACACTATTGTCTAAGACACGTTTTACTTTCCAATTTTATCAACATGGCTCAGAACCTGGCCAAACTTACAACAGTGAATTACATATAACATATTCACATCCTTCCAATATCAACAAACAAATGAGACTCAAGCTCAAATCAAAACACTTCATACTTCCAGATTGATACACATTTTAGTGCTGTATCAATAAAACACTTCTATATAAATAAGCACACATAAAAGTGATGCTAATGGAGTCCATCCCCTATCTCCTCCCAAACAAAATCCGGTTTAGAGGTCCATCCCCTATCTTCCCCTAAACCGTGGAGTACATCCCCTATCTCCTCCCACACAAAACAATGTATGCAAATGCAATGCTCAATCAATACACGTATTTTCTGTATCAATGCAATAATCAAAATTAATGACTTAACCAATGTGATTAGTTTCAGTTATTCCTAATCCACATGCAATGTCTACAACAATCACGACTATCCTCCACCGATAGCCCAAAACAGTTATTTCTAAACTGAAAATAACTATGTCAACAATTCAATAGACAAATGATTCAAATTATCCAACTACGCCATTTAATCAATGAATTCCCCAATTCCATGAATTTAACCATCTTTTCCCAATTCCATGAATTAATTATACAAATTAATTTAATAATACAACTAGGGTTTTTCCCAAAATTTACCAAAGTATCCCCAACATATCAAAATACCAAAACTTAGAACAAAACCTATAAAATGGAGTAGGAAATCCCTACCTCGAAGAAATAGCCCCAAAAGAGAAGATGGAGATGAAGACCCAAACTCCAAAATGCTCCAAACTACCAACAATTCAGATTAAATGGAAGCCCTCGACCCACTCTATCTTTTTAATAAAGGATCTAAGGTAGAAACTCACTCTAAGTAGATCAATCCTAAGAGAGAAGGTGTGTAGAGGGAGAGAGAAGTCGGACCTAGGGTTTGGAATCAAAAGAAGATGAAAAAGACTGATCAAAACCCGTTGCTGCGTATATAAACTGGACAGGCTCGCTCGAGCGAAGACCTGGTCGCTCGAGCGACCAGACACAAAAATCTACGCTCGAGCCAAGGAGGCCTTGCTCGAGCCAACAACCCAAAAGCTCGCTCGAGCAAAAGAAAACTCGATCGAGCGAAGAACTCAAACCCTCAGGTCTGTAACCAGACACACGCTCGAGCGAAGAAATTATCGCTCGAGCGAAGAACGAACTAACTCGCTCGAGCGAAGAAAATCTCGCTCGAGCCAAGAATGCATAGCTACAGGTCCAAAATCAGACGCAACCTCTCGCTCGAGCTACCAAACCCCAGCTCGAGCGAAGAACCAAAAATAATAGCTCGCTCGCTCGAGCGAAGATCCAAAATTCTGGACCACAACACTTGGTTTCTAAACCCAACCAACCTGAAACAGACCTGCCCAACACATCCTATAAGTCCAAATGAGAAAATAAGGGACAACAACAACAATTATAAAATGACAGAATCTACGGAACCTAAGTCCGGATACAATAATCAAATGGGAGAAGACCGGGGTCGCTATATAGGGACCAAAGTGAAATTTAGTGCAAAGCACAAGAATGCCAAATGTAATTTACCCTATTTTTCTTTATGCTGTTTGTCGAAACTTTAAAATTTTACAATCACATAGACACACTTAAATTTTTTTTTTTATAATTTTTTTTTCCTTTCTACTGCACACAATGTTGCTTATTGTAGGTATATTTTCAATTTGTACTAATTATATAATACAATTGTGAAACAAATTTTTGGTGCAAAAAAATAAAAATAAAAATAAAAATCAACTTGATGGATCGTCCAAAAATTATCAAGATTAAATTTTATATTTTAAAAAAAATATTTAATTAAAATATTCTTAGTGAAAATTATACTAGGGTTTGATCAACAACAACCAAGCAATAATTCAAACTGAACAATTTAAACATGAACAATCAGGCAATTGTGGTTTTGGTTCGAATGTATCAAAAAAATGAGGACTTCTTTGGATCAATGGTAACAAAGTAAACAAGAAGAAAGAACACACTTTTTATATCAACAGATGGTAGCAAAGTAGATTTGAATAAACAGAAGTAATTTCAGATTGAAATTATTGAAGTTCACTCAAAAAAAGTACAAGTTACAATCAAACGAACTAGTCCTAAATTACAATTGAAACTACTCCTAAGTTTAAGAACTAAGTTGATATGTTGTTGTTATTGATGTCCCTCTCCGCTGCTCCTTTACTGCTTTTATAATGCTCCAAATCTTAGCCATGCCTTCCTTCTTTTTAGTCACTGTCCTATGATCCTTCAAATCAACTTTCATTCAACTGCTCAAAACTGCCTTGACTTTCTTGAACCTTCCAACCTTCTTTGGTTCTTCTTTTTGAAGCAAAACCAACTTCCTCATTGCTGCCACATGTCCACCATGATCTCTAGCACTACCTTTGACAGAGAAAAACGTTTTACTAAGGCCGAAAACTGCTTACAACCTCCTTTGCTTCTTTAAACTTTTATCTTTGACCCAACTCCACTTTTAAACCTCCAATCACATCATGACATAAATTCCCTTCAATTAATGAGCATAATCGATAGAGAAAAGCTTTCCAATTCAAAAATATGGTCCCCTATAAATCAGTCCACCAAGCTAATTAACTAATTAATAACTAGCTCATGACCCTCTCAGCCAATTGATGCACACGATCAATTTCTTCACACCACGTAGCCCCTTGACTACTAAAAGACTTCATTTTGACTTCACTACCATGTGTCATCATCTAATTAATCCACCTGTTGATAGGAATTTTATGAAAATAGTTACAAACAAATATATATACACATATAAGTTACCTATGATAACTAAGATTCTAATTTTTAATAGTGGTGATATATGCACCAATTGATATACCAATTAATATATAGTTTTAAATATATAATCTCTTAGCCAATCATAAAGTGACACTGTGCCACATTACCTGAGTTGTAGGAACTCCTACATCTTGAATTGGAGGAAAACTTTTACAAAAATACATATATATATTTACAAAAATATATATATATATATATATATGTAGTTCTATTTTAAAACTATGAAACCTACAAATGTTTTTTACACTTTTCATTCCACAAATATATCTTTAAACAACTGAAAAATTTTCTAGTATGTAATGTACACCGTATGCAATCCTATCATAAAATTGCATAAGTTTTCACGAATTTACATAAGTCATCTCACAAAAATATATAATTAAACATAAATTCATGTAAGTTCACTTTTATAAATAGACTTACGTGACTTGGTATTCAACTTATGTAATTTTGTGGTAAAGTTGTATACGACATGCATTGCAGACCGGAGCATTTTCCTAAACAATTATGCAATTTACGTTAATATATTTGTTTGGGGAGTGACTTTTTGGTTAAAATAAACTAAGTTACCATATCACTCTCTTTATTTTCGTACATGTCTTTTTTGTAATTTTTTTTTAAAAAGTCAATTAAAACAGTCAATTTCCAAATGAACTCTAACAATGTCTAACTGTTTTAAATAAGTTTGATTTTTAAAAATTGGGTTTGGATTTGTTTGGGAACTTCATATTTTAATTCAAAAGTAAAAAAGTCACTAATTTTTTTTTTATAAAAAGTTACAAATATTAAAAAAACAAAAAAAAAAAACAAATTCATTCACTTTTCTTTTTGCACTCGATAAAAAATCAAAATGGCTTATTAGAGTCACATCCTTGATGATGATGTAAGATGTGTAATTAATGGTGTAAAAGATAAGACTACAAAGGGGAAGTTACGGAACTGCTACGTAGCTCGAATTGTCGAGCTTGAAATTGGCTCGAATCCAATTTCAGAAGTAGAGAAGGAGAAGAGAAGGAAGGAGGAGGATGAGGAGGATGAGGAGGAGGA
Organism: Camellia sinensis; assembly: GCF_055761805.1. Lineage (NCBI taxonomy): Eukaryota > Viridiplantae > Streptophyta > Magnoliopsida > Ericales > Theaceae > Camellia > Camellia sinensis. Next base: position 180,979,471 of record NC_138965.1, on the reverse strand, counting down.
GGAGGACTGGAGGGGGGAATAATCATAGAGGGAGAAGAGAAGGAAGGAGGAGGAGAAGGAGGAGGAGGAGGAGGAAGGAGGAAGGGGAGGGGCTCGGTCGACGGCAGTGGTGCTGCGACGAAGGGGAGGGGCTCAGCGGGACCGGAGGCGATGGCGGTGGTGCTGCGACGATCGCTGGTGCTACGACGAAACGGAGGGGCTCGGACGACGGCAGAAGCGGAGGGGCCCTCTCTTCTCTCTATTCCCTCTTCCCCTCTTCTTTCTCTTCTCCTCTCTTCTTCCTTTCTTCTCTTCCTCTTTTTCCTCTGTTTCAGACCACCCAAAACGCCCAAAACGACATTCGAGCCAATTTCGAGCCAAGATTTTCGAGCTACGGCTCATTTTCCTTTTTTGGTTGGTTTAAGAACAGTGTTATGTGGTATTTTTTATATATTGTGATTAGTGGATTATATAGAATTTAAGATTGTGTTCAGTAATTAAAAATAGGGCAAACTTCACTTTACACCCTTATGGTTTAGGCCATGTGCAGATTATCCCCTGATGTTTGAATATCACCACATAATCTCTCTGTAGTTGATGGAGTAAAGTGCACAGTTAATACCGTTAATGGTAGACGTCAAGGGGTAATCCGCACATGGCTTAAACCATAGGGGAGTAAGTGAAGTTTTCCCTAAAAAAATACAAATGAATATAATGATTTGTGATTGACTAGGGATATAACTACACGGTGCCTTGGACTAATCAACTCTACGAAGAAAGTAAGAATTGACTACACGGAGAGGGAATAAAATCAGCCATCAAAGTGGGGTCAAAGATGTAATTTTCCCTCCTAGGACTTTTAGCCCCAAAATGAAAATGATACAATTTTAATTCCTTTTCTGTACAATTAAATTCCCAAAATTTCAGAATAATTTTAAATATTATGTACCAAGCTGGAGAGTTCATCTCTCAAATTTTAAATTCAATCGGCCTAGATGCAAGTAAATCAAGACGTTTGTACACTAAAATCCTTAATTCACTAGAATGACTTTAAAATTAACTTAATATATATACTCTATTAACATTAGAATAACATGTACAGAGCTTGAAAACTTAATCTCTTGAATTTTGAATTGAATCAGTCCCAGATAAAATTGAGGTTGTTAATGTAGTGCAATTCTTAAACAATTAAGATGAATATAAATTTTCAAAATGCAATATACTAATTGAAATATCGTCTGCCTCTCAAGTTTCAAGTCCACTTGAGAATTAGTGCACACAAATCAAGATGACTGATTGCGTAAAAATTAAGAGCAAATTACAAACACACCCCTTGAGATTTACTTGAATTACAAATTATCCTATGTAGTTTTAAAAATTATATTATGCCCCTCAAGGTTTTCAATTTCATAACAAATAGGTCATTTTATAAATAAATAATCAAATTAATTAACAATTTTTAATAATGTTAAAATTTTATTTCAATTAATAATTCAGATAATTTTATTATTGCATAGGTAAACAGTTAGAAATTCACTTCTTCAATTAATTCTATTAAATAAATTTTTTTGACATGGACGTATTTGTAATTTTCCAAACCACAGGGACAATTCGTGTTTTAAGTAAATCTCAAGAGATGTATTTGTAATTTATCCAAAAATGAACTAACGGAACTCTAAGCTAAAGTGATAAGAATACTATGACGGTTTTATTATAATTATCAATTTTAATTCGACAAATCTTAGGTACATGCGGGGCATACATGATTCCTTATATATTTTCATTGTTTGGGTTATATAAGTTTGTGTTAGAACTTATACATTCACTACAACAAAATTGAATTTTTACGACTTGCAATGCATGTCATAAAAATTCTTTCATGGCATGCACACAAATGTTGTTATATGACATACGTGAAAAATTGAGCGTCATTTACGACATGCAAGTAAAGTTATAAAAAGTAATAAATTAAACATTAATGACATACTTTGTATGTCGCATATAATTTTTTACGACATTTTTGACATGCCATAAATCATCAGATTTTCCATGACATAATTTTGCATGCCGTAGAAAGTTATTTTTAATATATTTATTGCATATTTTATATGCCATATATAATATTTTACGACATTTTCTTGCATGTCATAAATCATCACTTTTTACGACATAATTTTATATACTGTAGGTGGTAATTTTTAATATATTTATGACATACTTTGTATGTCATATATTATCTTTTAAGGCATTTTCTTGCATGTCATAAATCATTACACTTTTCATAACATAATTTTATATGCCATAGAAGGTTATTTTTAATATATAGTATATATACTTATGCCGTATATATAACCTTGCCTAACAGTATGTAAACAGTAGCTTATAAAATGCAACCTGTTAAAAAACCAAGCAAGAGCAGCAACTATGAAGCAAGCAAAAAAAATTTAATATCCATACACCAAATAACCTGCATACTAACTTTCATCCTCAACTTCTATCATATCAAGCTGATAACAACCTCAAACATACAAACTAAACAAAAATCCAAATCATAAGATTCACTAATCTCTAAAATACGACTGTAAACATCCAAAAAGTATCCAAATGATAAAATTCACTAATTTCTAATTCAACTGGCTCTCTAATAAGTCCCTTAGTTCTTCACTAAAGAAGACAAGAAGATCATCTGAAGAATGTTCAGCACTTTGAAATAGTTGATCAGCAACAACTGCTTCCTGCAAAGAATAGCATTGTGCTACCCCCCTAACATCAAAATTGCAGGATCAATTAAGCATAAACATTAAATAGAGTCCATTAGATCAATTAAAACACAAATGAAAATATATATGCGTGTTAACTTAATTCACATTTACATTCAAGAGTAGCAATTACTGGGATACAAATCATTATCAAGAACTAACACATATGAATTGATACCTGCAAAATCACAGCAAGCAACAACTCAAGTGCACTACACTTTTCCAGTACTTACACAGTTATGGAGAAGAAAAAAAACACTACAAGGCAAAAATTGTCCATCTAATTCTTTTTGGTAGTGAATACGAACTTTTACCAAGTTGAAAGGGAAAAAAAAAGAAAAAAGAAAAAAAAAGAAGGATGCGGCTCTGACAGTCAAGTAAAGTATCAGAGCACCAAGTTCAGAGTTCAAAAATCCAAGCAAGAAATAAAATGGGTACGTCCCACTTACCTAAAAGTGCTATAGTATGCCTACAAATTAATGTAACTTTCACAGTTAACATAATGAAATTTAAGGTAAAGCCAAAGCATCACTCTTAAATATCATTGGTCAATGAGTAACATTCCTGGAATACTTACCCATTATCAGTTGTATTAAACAAACTCAGCATTATTAGTCCATCTTCTTTGAGTATCCATATTTTGTTTGAAGTAATTTTGACATCAATGAGTGCACCCTAACAGAATCGAAGCACAGACGTTCAATACATGAACAGAAAGGAAATGTGACGACGCCTATTTTTATTTTATTTTTCCACTTTCTCCTTCCTTTTTCTTACCGTCTACAAATTCCACCACAAATCCAAGATCCAAACACAGCTTTAATTTCTCAAACTGGTATACAATCATATACCACTTTAAACTAAAAGTGTTCTTCCTTGAAATTGATTTTAGAGTGACAATATACTTAATTCTTCCTTAAAATCATGCTACTGAGGTATTGTTTCTCTTTGACCTTGCAGCTATGTTTTATGGTCTAGATGATGTATTTTTTCATTATTTCCCTTTATTGTGTTTTTCTACCATTGCATATTTCCCCATAGTTCTTAAAAAAATTTCTTATCTTAAAAGATTAGTTCGTGATTTTTAAAATATTTTAAGCCCTCTTTGCAGCAGTCGTCAATACAGAAAACAAGCATATTATTAAAATTAAAAAAAAAAATGTGGAAGGTAAAGAATGTGTAACTTTAACAATATTAATAAGTAAATAAAAATTGAAGTAAAAAATTTTAGAGAAAAAGATTTTAAGTATACTGTGATGAATCAAATATGAACCATCAGTTCTTACTTAGTTCTCCTTTTCACTTCCAGAATGTGCTCTAAAACCTGAAAACTTGATTTTATGGCCTTTACAAAAGTGTGTCTACTCTTATCTACATGCATATTTTCACTTCAAATCTACCTCTGTAATGCACACTCTCTAACTTACTATACATATGTCTATCAGATAGAAAAGGAGACCTGGAGCTATCCTGACTTGCCCCCGTAGTAAAATCTGTTATGTTGCTTGTTAGCATGTTAATGTCTTGCTTGCAGTTTGTATTATTTAGGAATTCTCTATGTCTATTGTGTTTCAATAAAAGATTAACAGTAGTGGTCAAGTTTTCTTTCCCTCTCCTTTCATTTATTTATTTTTTGGGAATTGTTTGTCAAGGACTATTTCTATGTTTTCTGAAAAATAAAAACAGAAAACAGGAACACAATCAAACAGGCCCTTGCTTGAAACAATACGAAATGTTGCATGCCTGTGTAGTCTGAATTAAAGAGGTTTCAGTTATGATCCTTTCTCCGACCAGAATTGAGAGTACCATATGAAATTACAAAGATGAATGCAAGTTTGATTTTCATGAGGAACTCAATAAGTCACAATTCATACTCTAAATTTCTCCGGAGAACCAAAATGAAGACAAAACTCAGATCAGAAATGGTTAACAAACATTGAATGAAGACACTTGCTTTAAAATTAATCCAATCAAATCACAAAGAAACATCACAAAAAAATCACATAATTAATTCCAATCCATCATTGACAATCATTTCACTGTCATTTCTAACACACCAATTGCATCAAATACGAACGCTTCTAGAATGAGAGGAAACTGAACAAGTTAGAAACTCACAAAGAAATCAAATCCGTGGAAGGGGCTCAGAATCAGAATCGAACTCCAAGCTCGGAATCAATCGATTGGTGCTCGTGTAACTAACATCACTGTGGCTCGGAATCAATTCTTGATTAAGAGAGAGCGAGAGAGAGAGAGAGTGAATTAAGAACATTGAAATAAAATTGGAGACGGAATTGAAGGAATCAAGAATTGAAGATAATGCTGATATTGAAAAATACGACCTAATCAATCTATACTTGTGAAAATAAGTAGAGATTGAGATCAAAACAACGAAAAAACACAGAATCAATAGTGAAATTACCCAATAGAGAACTGAAATAGCAGTGACAGAGAGAGTCTGAGATGAAAAGACGATCTTTGATGAGCTTTGTCCCTCTGAAAATGTTTGCTAATTTGGTTGTGAAAGTGAGAGTCTGGTTTTAGTAAGCAGAAGCTTTGGAGCTTCCGCTGAATTTTGGAGGAATTTAGGAGAGATATAGAGATGACTATGAGGATAATAATAAATAATTAATATGTGTTTTTGGGTATAATTGAAATTAAATCAGGAAACAATAGGTAAAAACATAAATTAAATCAGGAACAATAGGTAAAAACATGGAAGGGTAAATCAAATTTTAAGTTTTCCATAATTTATTTTTAAAATTAATTTATTTTAAAAATTAGACAAAAATGATACATTAATCATATAACATAAAAATATTTTATTATATATAACTTATATAAAAAATGTCAAAAACTCTAAATAAATGATTAAATATTATACCAAATAGTCATGGGGAAAGCACCAATAAATCTCAAATTTGGGAATGTTAACCCATTTAGTCCCGAAGGTTTTTTGTTGGACTAATAGGTCCTATTTCTCAAGAAGCTTACTATAGGCATTTTTATGATTTCCCTTCTTTTCAAACATCAAACATTATTTATCCAACATCAAACATTAGCAACGTCAGGATTATTCATCAAACATCAAACACAGATTCTGAACCATTAAACATTAGGATTATTCATCAAACATCAAACATTATCCATCAAACATCAAACATCAGATTTATGAGTAACATCATCGAAACAACATCAAACATCATTATCAAAACAACATTACAATAACGATTAAACAATTTTTTAAATAATGATTAAATATCAAAATAAAATATTATTCTCCAACATTAAACATTATTCTTCAACATCAAACATTATTCATCAACCGTTATTATTCATCAAACATTATCAATTCTCTTTAATTCTTTGAATCTTCGTTATTGAAAATCCATAACCAGAGCTCGAAACCAACAACAAAACGAAAATGCAGAAGTGGTTTTCACTCGGCGGCGGCGAGGAAGATCGGCAACAACGGCATCTATTGACGTCTTCATTGTCGTCGTCTTCATCATCGTCTCTTTTGGCCGATTGGAACTCATACACATCGTCAAAACCTTCGGAACAGAGCACCGCCTTGGGGGTTTTTTATCTCGATCTCGAATCTGCTGTTAGGTCTGCCAATTCGATTTCTTATCGTGTTCTTTGTCCTGCTATTAATAATCAAACTCATATTCATACTTTTGTAGCATTGTGCACAAGTGCTTTGGTTTTGATGATTAATTTGCTCGAAACCCTAGTTTTGTTGATATTCATGACTATTGACTCCAAAGCTTCTTGCTTTTGAATCTGATCGATGTTTTTTTTGGAACATAGTTCTATACTGTTTTGAATTCTAGGGTTTATTTATGTAAATTTGTTGTGTTTAATTTGCATCGATTGTTCGTTGTTGATGATTAATGTTGATGATTAATGTTGTGATGTTTGATGTTGTTTTGATGATGATGTTTGATGTTGTTTTGATGATGATGTTTTGATGTAAAAAAGGACTAAATGATTTATAAAAAAACACTCAGGACTACATGGAGTAATATTTTCTAATATGGGACCTATGAGTAATTTTTCCAATAGTCATATGGGAGTGACACTTATACAATGTAGATCTTATATTATGTAGAATATTTAATAATTAAAATTCTTAATATTGTTTAACTAACCTCTCTAATATGAGCATAAATTTTAATATAATAAAATATTTTTGTCATATAATAAGTATTTTTTATTTAATATTACACAGAGATTAACTTGATTTCGTATACCTCAAATTAGAATTAGCATATGTTCAGTGGGATGCAAACCATGACAATATTAATAAATAAAAAATTTGGGATGCAAAGAATGTATAATTTTAATAATATTAATAATAAAAAAAATAGGAGTAGAAAATTTTAGACAAAAAGATTTATGTATAAGTTTATAAATTATTTTTGTATTAAAAAAATCTAAATTATAAATAGAATATCTAGTTTATTGGGAAAAAAAATAAAAATTTCTTATATCTACTAGAAATTTATAAATATTTAAGAACATCTAAGTTTTTTTTATTATTATTTACAATTAAAATATAGTTTCTCTAGAGAATGAGAGGGTTTGGGACCAAAATATGTATGGATTTAGAATGAGAGGGAGTGTGGTGTAAGTTTTTAAATAATTTTTTTTTACTTTTTAATTCGAATAATTTACATATATTTAGAAGGAAAATATTTTTATTTTTCTAAAAAAATCACTAAATTCAAAAAAATATAAAATTTAATATTTTACAATATGAAATATATGTTGTCTTAAGTGCAAATATTTTATAACATATTTTTGTATATCGTGAAAATATACAATTTTTTACGGCATACTTTTGCATGTCATAAAAAAATTGGATTGAATTTTTTTTTTTGGTCAAAATTTTCACGACATTCATTAGCATGTCGTGTAAAGTTATAATATTTTACAATATGAAATGTATGTCGTCTTAAATGCAAATATTTTACGACTAAGTCGTAAAAACATACAATTTTTATGGCATACTTTTGCATGCCATAAATATATGAATTAACGACTTACATGGTATGTATACTGTTATTGACAAAACATTAACGGCTTGCAAAAAAAAAAAAATGTTGTAGAATGTACTAATTACGACATACATTTAACGCATGCCGTAAACATAATGCTATAAATAGTTAGTTTTGTTGTAGTGATTGTTTACCTGCTAGGCAGGTCAACTTACAGGTAAACGTATTAAAATAATGGATTATATTATATACATGTAAGTATTTTTCACAAAAATGCGTAAATTTTTACAAAAATGCATAAGTTTATTCCAAAAATTTAGAACAATACAAAAATGCATAAGTTTTTACAACCCGTGTAAGTGATTTCAAAAAACTGCATAAGTTTTAACAAAAAAGCCTAAGTTTGTTCCAAAAAATTTAGAACAACACAAATATGCGTAAGTTTTCACAAATCACGCAAGTGATTTCACAAAAACGCATAAGTTTATTCCCAAAAATTTTGAACAACACAAAATGCATAAATTTTTCACAAATTACGTAAGTGATTTCACAAAAATGCATAACTGAACACAAAAACATGTAAGTTTGTTCCCAAAATTTTAGAACAATACAAATATGCGTAAGTTTTCACAAAAATATACAAGTTTGTTCCCAAAAATTTAAAACAATACAAACTATGTAAATTTTCACAAATTACATAAGTGATTTCACAAAACTGCATAAGTGAACACAAAAACTCGTAAGTTTGTTTCAAAAATTTGGAATAACACAAATATGCGTTAGTTTTCACAAATCACCTAAGTGATTTCATAAAAATGCGGAAGTTTTCACAAAAATGTGTAAGTTGTTCCAAAAAATTTAGAGAGGAATCATTTTACCCCCCAAACTTTCACGCGTTTTTCAATTTAACCCTCAAACTTTGATTAATATCAATTTTCCACCTAAACTTTCAAAATTTTGATCAATTTGACCCCTACTGTGTCATTCTGTGTACAACTGGATGGAATGTGATAACATGGCACCAAAGTTCATTTGAAATTTTATTTTACCCCCCAAACTATACTTTAAAAATCAATTTGGCCCCCAAATTAAAAATCAATTTGCTCCTCAAACTATACCCTAAAAATTAATTTGCCCTCCACATCAGCACATTCCGTCCAAGTGACGGCATGAGCCAAATTGATCAAAATTTTGAAAGTTTAGGCGTAAAATTGATATTAATTGAAGTTTGGGGGTCAAATAAAAAATGCATGAAAGTAGGGGGGCGAAATGATATTTTCTCAAATTTAGAACAACACAAAATGCATAAGTTTTCACAAATCATGTAAGTGATTTCACAAAAATGCCCAAGTTTTCATAAAAAAGTGTAAGTTTGTTCCAAAAAATTTAAAACAACACAAAATACGTAAATTTTCATAAATCATGTAAGTGATTTCACAATAATGCGTAAGTGAACATAAAAACGTGTAAGTTTGTTCTAAAAAATTTAAAACAACACAAAATGCGTAAATTTTCAAAAATCACGTAACTGATTTCACAATAATGCGTAAGTGAACACAAAAAACAGGTAAGTTTGTTCCAAAAAATTTAGAACAACAAAAAATGCGTAAATTTTCACAAATCACATAACTGATTTCACAAAACTTTATAAGTTTTCACAAAAATGCGTAAGTTTGTTAACAAAAATTTAGAACAACACAAAATGCGTAAATTTTCACAAATCACATAAGGAATTTCACAAAAATGCATAAGTGAACACAAATACGAGTAAGTCAATGGTGGAAACTTGGATTTCACAAAAATGTGAAAGTGGACACAAAATTCAAGTAAGTTTGTTACTAAAAACCTTTAACAATACAAAAATGCGTAAGTTTTCACAACTGACGTAAGTTATTTGCCAAACAATGCATAAGTGATTGCAAACACGAATAAGTCCTTAAAGAATACTTTTATTTCACAAAATAGAATAAGTTTTAACAGCTGACGTAAATGATTTTCCAAAAAATACGTAAGTGATCACAAATACGAGTAAGTCTTGTGAGAACACTTTCATAAAATTACGTAAGCTTTCACAAAATTGCTTAAGTTATGACACAAAACCCAGGATAGTTAACACAGAATGGCGAGTAAGTTTGTTCCTTAAAATATTCAACAACTCAAAAATGTGTAAATTTTCACAACTAAAGCAAGTGATTTCCCAAAAAATGTGTAAGTGGTTACGACTAGACGCAACAGTGACGTCGCAGATGTCGGACACAAAGCACGTAGGTCGTGCAAGCTGGTGGCCGTGCGCAGGGTAGGTGCGAACTAAGCCACAGCACAGCAGCATCCAGAGTCGGTTTGTAGCGCAGTACGTCGATGGATGCGAGCGAGTCAGCATTGGCGTTGGCACTAGCGCTGGTCAGCAGAATCGAGCTCTAGTGCGTCTGGATCTCAGATGAGTTACTTCGCTAGATGAAGAACAACACCAGCAATTGAGGTCGCGACGTTCGCAGTAGTTGGAGTTGGGACAGGTCAACGGCGGTGCTTGGAGCTGCAACCACAGTCAGTGTGCAAACGGCAGTAGCCTTTGGGTTTGGCAGTTGCGGAGCTTTGTTTGAAGAAGAAGAGAGCTAGGTGGTCTTGAAGAACAGAGCTGGGTTAGTCTCTCAGCTTAGAGAGAGAGAGAGAGAGAGAGCGCCAAAATGGCTATAGGAAAAAAAAAAAGAGCTATGGATTAGGGTTTTGTCCTTTTCCTTAAATAAAAAAAGGGAAATTTAACTATAAACCCCCTTTACCTTCCTTTTATTGTTAAAAGGACTAAGAAAAAAATTATATTTTCTAAACCCCCTCATAATTATAAAGTCTTACATAAAGGACAAAATTTATTATTTAAATATTTTATATGACTATTATACCCTCAACTAATTCTTCCCACTCTTTTCCTTTCTAAATCCACAGACAGCTTCTGCATATATAATCAGGGAGGGCCAGCCTTTCAAACAATTTGCAATCAATTTTTTTTCCGTAAAGGTTAAGAGATTCGGATTAGAGAGATGATCAGAACCGATGCTGCTTCGCGGCGGAAGAGATCGCCGGAGATGATTGGAGATGGCGGAGTAGAAGATGTTGCCGGCAGTGAAGAAGAGGCAGAGGGCGGAGAGAGCGGTGACGAAGCCGGTGAATCTGGCAGCAAATCTGGTGGCGCCACACGGGATGCTAGGGAAGAGAGACTCGAAGAAGGCACAGATCGAGTTGAAGTAGATGAGAAAGAGTACGGAGAGAGATGAAAAGACGATCACATGGAGAAGGAGGAATACTGGAGTTTGCCAATCGTCCATGCCGTAGATTGAGTAGATCTGTGTCCAATCTCTCCCTGTTTTTCCCATTTTTTTTCGAATCTAATCACACTCTTTGATTAAGAGTTTCAAAAGTTGCAATTTTCAAATGAAAATTGTCACGCAACGCTACAAGATCTAGTAAAAAAAACTTCAAATCGGAGCTAATTACGAGACATACGAGTAAAAATTCGATGCAAATTGCAAAAACTAATTGTGATTGATTTATGATGATTCAACTTACAGTAAAGATCTGAGAGGAGTACGTTCTTTGGCCAATTCAGGCATTTTCTAAGAGATTCGATTCAACCTTAATCCTGATTTAGTTCAAAATCAGCAAATTCAAAACAATGAGGAAACAGTTGGTCAATGTGCCTATATTTCCTCAGTCAAAAAGTAGTCATTTTCTTCCGGTTTTCCAGCAACCAAACAAGAAAGCACATGAAGAGATCCAACAGAGAAAGTTCAAAAGAAGAAGAAAAAGAGCAAGCAGAAAGTCATAAACTTCTTTACTTATAGGCAGCTTCAATACTCTTGAGTTTGGCATCAGATGATTCAGATCAGATCCACAAAATGAAGAGAATATTTTGGCAATCCCGAAGCGGAAAAGGAAAATGAGAATGGAAGAGCATCAATTGGGATGTGAATGGAAGGCCATGTTCATGATCCTAATATATATATAAACTGCCAGGTAATTGAAAAAAACAAAAAGGCAATAATTGAAGAATTTGAGGAGTAACTAAAAGAGAAGACAATCATGAGATTGAATTGATCTGCTCATACTCAGCTTGTTCAATGGATGATCTATTCAATTTCTCTCTCTTTCTCTACTCCCTAGGTTCTGATCCCAGGGATGCCGACTTCCACCAGAATGACAACTTCCGTGCCATAAGTCATGGCAAAGGGGGATTCCCCCATTGATTTTCTCGGCGTAGTTCGATATGCCCAGAGTACATTGGGTAATTCGTCTACCCACTTTTCTTTTGCTGCCTGTAGCCTCTTCTTTATCCCATCCAAAATTACTTTGTTGGATGCTTCTACTTGCCCATTGCTTTGGGGAAAACTTGGTGTTGAAAAGTAGTTCTTGATTTTGAACTTTGCACAGAAGCTCTTAATTAGCTTACTGTCAAACTGTGTTCTATTGTCGGCAACTATTGCTCTCGGAATCCCAAATCTGGTGATGATGTTTCTCCATATGAAGTTCTTGACATCCACATCTCAGATCTTGGCGAGAGGTTCTGCTTCTATCCACTTTGTGAAGTAATTTATTGCTACCAGCAAGTACTTCCTTCGCCCAGTTGCTTGGGGCAATTGCCTAATGAGATCCATGCCCCAATGGGCAAATGGCCAAGGACTGGATACAGGGTTCAGGTCAGCAGCTGGCTGGTGTATCAAAGGTGCAAACCTTTGGCATTGTTCACACTTCTTCACGTAGGCTTCTGCATCTTTTTGCATGTAAGGCCACCAATACCCCTGGGTAATGGCCCTGTGAGCTAGTGATCTGCCCCCAGCGTGGCTTCCACAAATTCTTTCATGAATTTCATATAAAAAATCTTCAACCTGTAAAGGGTGTATGCACCTTAAAAGGGGTCCAGTGAAGGACCTTTTGTAGAGATGTCCTTCCGCTGTCAGACTGAACCTTGTCGACTTCAATCTGACCTTGTGTGCCTCCTTGTGGTCTTCTAGCAACTTTCCTTCTTTCAGGAATGCAACAATTGTATCCATCCAGCTTGGTCCTATGTCCACACACATTGCTTTATGCTCTGTGGTCGGTGGTTCTATGCTCGGGCCCGACAGATAGTCAATCATTATTGTCCTTATTTTTCCAGTTTGTATTGAACTTGCCAGGTTGGCCAATGCGTCGGCATGGCTGTTATCATCTCGGCTAACCTGAAGAAGTCGAGAGTTATGAAACAAGGCTGCCAGCCTGATGACCTCTTTCGCGTATGCCGACATTCTTTTATCTCGGGCTGCAAACTCTCATGTTGTTTGATTCACTATAAGTTGTGAGTCACAAAAAACTATTACCTCATCTGCTTCTGCTGCTACTGCCAGCTTCAGTCCTGCAATCAATGCTTCATATTCTGCCTCATTGTTTGAGGCCTTGAACCCCAATCGAATGGACTGTTCCAATATCTCTCTATCTGGAGATATCAATACTACTCTTGCCCCCCACTCTCTGTCGGTTTGAGCTCCCATCAACGAACAGTCGAAAGGAGTCGCCGATGTAAATGCTGCAGGGTCTGAGTTTTTCTTCTTTCCTTCGTTCTCTTGCCTTCGACTGTGCTTCATTTTTCTTGTTCGGCATCGCTCATCTCGGCTCAACAGAGCCCGATGTACGATGGATTCTAGCGTGAATTTGGCCACGAAGTCGGCCAAAACTTGGCCTTTGATTGCTGTTCTCAGCCTGAACTCCAGGCGATACTGGCCCAAAGCCACTGCCCATTTGGCAATTCTTCCTGTTAAGTCTCCTTGTTGCAACAAGGACTTCAGTGGGTGTTCTATTAATACCACAATCTTGTGGGCCTGAAAGTAATGGTTCAACTTTTTTGAAGCCATTACTAAGGCCAGCATCAATTTTTCTAATGGTAAATACCTTGTTTCTGCATCGGCCAGGGTTTTACTTACATAGTAAACAGCCTTTTATTCCCCTTTTTCTTCTCGGGCTACCACTGCGCTTATCGCATGTTCTGAAACTACTAAGTATAAAAACAGCTCTTCTCCCGGTTCTGGATTCGAAAGGACTAGGGCTGTGGTCAGGTACTTCTTCAGATCGGCTAATGCTTCTTCGCACTCCTCTGTCCAAAGAAAGTCCGTGGCTTTCTTCACCAAGTTGAAGAAATGTTTGCACTTGTCTGAGCTTTTGCTTATGAACCTGTTCAGGGCTGCGGCCCTTCCAGTTAGCATCTGCACCTGTTTTGCCGACGTCGGGCTCTTCAACTCTAGGATGGCCTTGATCTGATCTGGGCTGGCCTCGATTCCCTTTCTGGTCACCAGGTATCCTAAAAACTTACCAGATCCAAGTCTAAATGCACACTTCGATGCATTGAGTCAGAGCCGATATGTTTTAAGGATTTCGAAAACTGCTTTTAGATCGGCGAGATGACCCTCAGACTCCTTGGTCTTAATGACCATGTCGTCGATGTAGACTTCTACTGTTCGGCCAATCAGGTGTTTGAACATTTTGGTTATCAACCTTTGGTAAGTTGCTCCTGCGTTTTTCAACCTGAAAGGCATTACTCTGTAACAGTACAGGCCTTTTGGGGTGATGAACGCGGTCTTCTCTCTGTCTAGGGGGTACATGGCTATCTGGTGGTATCCCTTGTAGGCATCTAGGAAGCTCATTCTTCCATGCCCTGAAGTGGCATCTACTAGCTGGTCAATCTTGGGTAGAGGAAAGATGTCTTTAGGACAGGCTTTGTTGAGGCTGGTAAAGTCTACGCAGACCCTCCATTTACCGTTCTTCTTCTTTACCACCACTGTATTGGATAGCCATGTCGGGTAGTGAACTTCTCTGATGGCCCTGGCCTCTAGAAGTCTGTCAACTTCTTCTTCCACTGCTTTGACGTGCATCAACGCCGGTTTTCTTGCTCGTTGGACTACAAGTTTGGCCGACCTGTCAACGTTCAGTTTGTGACAGGTGACCTCGGGGTTAATGCTAGGCATTTCGTAAGGTGTCCACGCGAACACCTCAATGTTTGCTCTCAAAAAAGCTTCCAACTCTCTTTCTTCTTCTTCGACTAAGCCCGAGCCGAGAAGAAAGAAGTGTTCTTCATCCCCCTCTTAGACGAGGATTTTCTTTAGTGCTTCTTCACTCTTCTCAGCTGGCTCCTTACCGACATCATCTAGGACCTCTATGTCCTCATCTTCGATTTTTGCCTTCTCCAGTTCTCGGATGCTGCAGGTGGACTTCATTGCTACCATGGAGCAATTTTTTGCCTGCAGTTGATCTCTTATGACTTCTTCAATCCCATGTTCTATTGGGAACTGTAATAGTTAATGTAATGTTGAGGGAACTGCCCCTATTGCATACAACTATGGCCTTCCCAAGATGATGTTGTAAGGAGATAGTGTGCCGATGATAGTGAATTCTGTTGTAATCTTCCTGGTGCCAGCCTACACCTCCAAGCTTATTGCTCCCAGTGGCCATGTCGGTGCTCCATTGAACCCAACCAATGGGCTATTGGATTGCTCCATATCATCTGGGTGAAGGCCAAGCTCCTTGAAACATCAGACGTACATGATGTCACAAGAGCTGCCTTGGTCAATCAGGATGCGCTTTACTTGGCATTCCCCAACCTGGAGGGATACTACTAAGGCATCATTATGCGGATGCTGCACCATCTCAAGGTCGGCTTTAGAAAAGGACACTACTGGTCCTTGGTGCTCCTCTGCCTGATGTCTCTTCTCCCCGACTTGGTAGACATGCTGCAAGTGCCTCACCTTCTGGGTTTCCCCCATGATTTCGTTCTCGTTAACCTTTGAGTGAATTACGTTAATTACCCGGGGTCCTCCTGCCTGAGGTTGCTGTGCTGGGGGAGGTGGTGCTGCGGGCGTCTAAGGCAATCTTGCCTGTTCCTCCCTTGTTCTGGCCTCACCGACAAGGTCCCTCAAGTGGCCTTGCCTCACCAGGTCTTCTAAGTGTGCTTTTAGGGCTCTGTAGCCCTGAGTCGTGTGCCCGTCTTCATTGTGGTAGGCACAACGCCTGCCAAGGTTCCTCTCCATAAATTCTCCTAGTGCCCTTGCTGGTGTTCAGAAATAAGGTTGACTCCGAATTTGATCCAGGATTTTGTGAATTGGGCTTCGGAACACAGTTGATACTACTTGTTTAGCCCTCAGTTCTGTCTCTTGCTTTCTGGATCCATTGTTACCTCGGCCTCGCTTCGGCGAGCCGTTTCCTTTCTCGTGTTTTGTCTCCTTATTCCCTGACGTATCTTCCTCGGCTCTGGCGTACTTCTCGATTTTGGCCATGAGTTCCTCCATACTTTTTGGCAATGTCTTTGCCAATGACTTCCATACTGGACAGTCATCTTTCAAGCCGTTCTTGAAAGATACGACTGCCACCTCTTGATTACATTCAGGTATTCGGTTGAACACCTCATAGTATCTTTTAGCGTAGGCCCTAAGGCCTTCATCTTTGCTGATCTTCAGAGCCATCAATGCGTCCACCCTCAGTGGCTGCAGCTTGTTTGTCACGAACCTGGCCACAAACATCTCGGCCAGGCCTTCCCCAGTCTTCACGCTTCCTTTTGGTAGTTTGTGGAACCAATCTGATGCAATCTCCCCAAAGGATGAGAGGAACACTTTGCAGAGCAACGGCTCGTTCCCACTATACAATGCCATTGAATTCAGGTATAATCCAACATGAAAGTTAGGATCTGACTTACCATCATATATTTGGAACCTCAGCATACTGAATCTCTTCGGTGCCTCAAACTTGTCCAATTCCACCGAGAATGGTGTCCTTGGCTTAATAGGGGAAGTTACCTCGGTTTCGGCATTCTGCTACTTCCTCTTGAGGTAGTCTCTCAAGTCTTCTTTACTCCTCCCTAGAGCTCGGCTATCTTTTGACTTCAGTCTTTTCGGCATACTACTCTCGGCCTCGTAGTGGGCCCGTTTTGATCTTTCTCCATGGGTTGTGTCAAAACACAGTGCCTGCCCTTGAACATGATAATGTTCTTTGGGGTCTGCGTCCTTTGTGTGATATGTCCTTCGGGACTCTTCTCTTCTTGGCTCCCCTTGCCCAACTTCCCTGGGAGGCCAGTGAGAGTGCCTCTCGCTCCTGGTACGCTGAGGGGCTTCTGGGATTGCTTTCTGCCATTTCTTCTGGGCATTGGCCGCTGGCATCGGCGTCTCCTGCAACGGGTATGGTGGCTGCATGACGTTGTTTTGCATCATAAAATTGATGACCGATTGCAGGTCTGTTAATTTGTTTGCCATCTTTTTCACCTCTTCATCCCTTCGTAGGCACCTGTCCTTCCATACCTGGAGGTCGACTTCGTTGTAGTACCCGCTTCGATCGGGTTTCTTTGGTACGTCGCCAGTCTGGCCGACGTCTTTTACTCCGTCTCCTTGCTCATGAGTTTCTGCATTGGACCTGTCTCCTTCGACATCAAGGTCAATAGGTCTCCTACTCCCAGCAGGAGTGTCGTCCCCAATCTTTTCCTTCTGTCCGTTACTGGCCATCTATTCTACTTTCTTTTCCACAGACGGCGCAAATTATGTGGATGAAAATCTGACCACACTGCCAACTTAGTATTCAGGTGGAGAGCACTATCAGAATAGATGACACCTGTCTAACCTACGATAGAAAGGGAAGATTCCGGCGGTGGTTCGTCCACCTGGGAGCACTCCGACGATCAAGTTAGTATATCTCTCAAAGATAATTCAAGTGCTTAAATCACTGTTCTCAATATAAATTGTGTACCTTAGACTCGTGGGGGTGCCTCTCTTTTATAGTTTAACTCAATCCTAGTCCCAGCAGAAGCCTGACTTCTATGGACTCCCATTCAGTACTTGCTTTGGACTCTACAGGAGATAAGGATAGACTCCCTAAGAGGGTTATCCCTATCCATCCTGAAGTCTTTCTTCATTCTAGGACTCTTGTCTCTTATCCGCTTATCTCGGACTCCGATATCTTCAGAGACAACATCGGCCTAGACGAGATCATCTCGGCATCATGACCAAGACACGTGGCACCTCGGCTAACACGTTGATGTCACCTTGGCCACGTGTTGGTACTCGGAAAATATATCCCCACATTTTGTTTTCCTTCTTTATGTTTTCCCAAATTTTCTTGGCATTAATCCACTCATTTGGTGTCCACCAATAAACAAATGATTCGAGTGATTCTTACAATTTGTAGATAAGGTGATAGGTATGGTTGTGAAATTCTTTTACACTGATACTCATTACCAATAAGATGTGAAGAATCGGACAGGAGTACTATATTTCACTTGGTTTAATAAACTTTCCTCTTCATCATGATTTGAAATTTTATTTTATGTTGGTTTCCTACAATGTTGTGAATTCTATTCTTGTTATTTTTAGGTTAGTACCAATATATAGCGCAAGTATAGTGGACCAGTCAATATCTGGTTGTCTCTCTTGTATGCCATGTATCATAAAAAAGGAGAGTTGCATTGTATGCTGAATGAACGTCCACGCAAAAGCTATATTACAATGGCACAACACATGAGCCAGTGGATTTGGTATGTATGCTTTCATATCTACTTCGTAAGCAAAGGGAAGAAAAGGAAGGTTAAAACCATCCTTGTTTTTTTGTTAAATGAAATGTTGTTTGGCCTACATAGATGTTCATCTTATCATACTATGGTGTTGTTTGGGGCAGCTTATGCGAGCTGTTTTTAACTTTTTTATTTTTTTTGTTTTTTTTTGGGAGTCTACATCTTATTAACCAGAAATAACTTAACTAAACTGAAAAAAAATAAAAATAAAAAGATTATCTGAAAGTTAGGGCGAGGGTGTTTTTGGCTTATGCTTTCTAATTATTAGTTTTTAACTAACAATAAGTTGCACTAAACAAGCCCTATATCTATGCTGTAATTCTTTGGACAACTCTTAAATGTGAAATTTCAACTAAAGGGTTCACAAGACATTTCTATTTTATTGTACTTTATTTTATTTCTTAACTGATATTGATGTCTGTTCTGCAGGTTCCGCAAGCTTTTTGTGCTGTTTTTTGTGCTGAAGAAGATCAACTTGTAGGTGCATGGGATGGGATATACTGGCTAGTAGGTGCATGGGATGGGATACACTGGACAAAGTAACTAATGACTTATGGAGTAAATCTCGTAGTTTCCCATAGATTCTCCTTACATATTCTCGAATTTTAATCTAATTTTGAATAAATTTGGTTAAATATTTAGGACCCATCTCAACAAGATGAATGGTAGTCAATATTTAATTGGTGTGATATGCTGGTTCATCTGGAAGTCCAGGAATTCGTTCATATTTTGATGAAAAACAGCCTTTTGGAAAATTTGGTGTTTTGTGGGATTTCGATGAGGGAGTGATTGCTATGGGGTCGTCTTCTAGCTGGCAAACCGCACCAAGCAAAAGTATCTATGAGGATTCTATAAAATCTTTTGATGAAGCTATTATTCCCCACTTTGGTGCCTTCTCCTTTACCCCTAAGCTTTAAGCCTTTGCTGGTGAAAGATTTCCCTCCCAGAGAAATAGGGGTTGTTAATGATTGTTTCTCTCTATTATAATTTTGTGGCTAAAGAACAGAATTTTGTTGTTACTTAACAAAGCAGTTCAGATTGGGTGATTCTATTACAGTGAAGTACTTATTTTGTATTTCATTTTCACTTTATCTTTTGCATGTCATTCATACTTTGGGCATGTTATGACCTCAGGAGGGCATGCCATGACAGGAGAGAATGCGGCATGTTAATTGAGTAATGAATATGGCCAATTGATCAAAACCTCATTCTTTGGAAATCAAATTGCACTTCATTGAAATGGATGAGAAAACTGAACTCGTCATTGAGTTCGGCATGTTTTTATATATTTTTATTTTTATAAGAATAAAATTTTCCTCATATTTTTATTTTTATAAGAATAAAATTTTCCTTCATAAAATTAACCGTATCCCCTTTTAAGACAATATCCCTATACTTGCAAAGAGAGTTTACCATACAATCTGAAGTTGAATGACACATCCTCCAATTCCTCCATCTGCTTATCTTCTGGCTTTTACATCTTCAATGGATGATATGATAAGTAACAAAAGCATCCAAGTTATAATATTCATAATAAACTAATGCCATAGATTAGGAACTCAATGTCCAGAGCAACAATGAGTTATTTTTCAGATCATCACAATTTTATTTGTCCAAATCTGAATTCAAAACTTCCCAACAAAAGTATCCCAATGAGATGACCAAGGCCACTAGAACTCAAATCATTTACGCTTCAAAACCAAAAACAGTTGGCTTCCAATCTTGAGGCTTGCTTCAAACTGGGAGGAAATCACTGCGGATTTATTGAGAGTACGTTCAAACAATTCTTCAACGATCTTTTTGCCAAAGTGTTTGGTGAACACTGCTTCAAAGCCAGCTCTAAGGTGCATTATTAATGCTGGTATGTTAATTGATGCTCCATCAGTCTTTGCTGCGGGATTAGTTAACTCCATCCTCTCTATGCTGAAACACCCATTTTTTTCTACTAGCTGATTCATCTCATCGGGCGAAGGAGAATACAAAGGCAAGTTGAAGGAGTCCAGTTCATCTTCACTAATTGATCCCTACAACAAAGACTAACCATTGGTTACACTCCTATCTCACACAAGTAAATCAAAATGGGACACAAGCTTATTAAAGAAGCGAAGATTCATTATGTGATTTTGTTCACAAATATCCCTGCCAATTTAGTATAACAGGTAGTTAGGGAAAAAAAGAAAAGAAAAAAACTCTTGAATTGATAATTATTGAATCTAAAACTAAGACGAAAACTAATCTCCTCTCTTTGAATAATAGTTAAATTTGATCATTCTAAGTGATCCTAGGTTTTGTTGCTTCCACAAATTTCATATGAATAAAGCTCATGATGATGACTTACCGCTTTCACCATATCAACAAGACTTTGCTCAAGAGCGAGGAATAGGACACCGACTGGGTGATGAGCATGATCGTGCATGTTTGGAAGAGCTGGCAAGGTCACTATCATCATCCCTCCCACTTCAATCTCATCAGCTCTGGCGTTAAAAAAGGTCTCCATGTCCTTGGCAAATTGAGTTGTATAAGCATTAATAACTTCTTTTGGGGCACTTGTGCAGTGAATTCTTCCCTTATTCCATGCAGGACAACTCTTGTCTAGTAGCTCTTCTGGTACCTTAGAGAGCCAATGGAGTGCAATAGAGGAATGTACAAAATGAAGAGAGGACTTTGGGAATAACCGACCATGGAATGAACCAGGCACTCCTGTAGCAAAGTATTGCCTATCGGGAGGGAGGGAAGAGAAAAGGCGGTTGAAATCATTGGAAGTATGATCGCTGAAAAATAGTTGAAATTCGGGCATCTCAGAAGTGACATTTTGGGAATGAAATTTCATTTCCATGGCTTCTAGTACATTTTGCATAGCAATGAAAGTGTTTGGCCCAACAGAACAACCCAAATCTGCAATTCGGATAGTGTTTGAACTGAAACTGAGGCTTGTTATGTCAAACTTGTCAACAATTGCATCTTTGATCATTTCCTTTACAGAATCTGAAGATGTTCTCTGCAAAAAAATAAACCAAATGTGTATGTTACTCATGTTTTTTTGTTTATCATTACTATAATGAATGATTGGTGCATTTTAAGTTTGCTTTAGTTAAAAACATAAGATCTACTTGAAAATTAATCAATGGAGTCATATTTGCTGAACAACTTTGTTATCTTTTCATGACATCACTATGCCGAGATATGAATTAATGAAATTTCTAAGTATTGAAACAAAACCAAAAAAATAAAATAAAAAATCAACTGTCTCAAAATCTGTCTTGGTGATTCCATATATAAATAAATACATATATATTTTATATTAGAAAAATAAATTTATGGTTAATTTTACCAACTCACCTTTCATTGGGTCCCATATAATGTACTTAACTGCCCAATGTGGATGAAATATAACATAAAGGCAATATTGAGCTAATTTAGAAATTTAAAGGACTTAATTGAATGAAAATTAAGTTCAAAGGTTAGATTGAAAAAGATGTAAAATTCTAAGGCTTCTGGCATAAAATTAAAAAATCACGTGACATTAAACTTATATTCATTCATAACTACATGCAACTCTTGAAATTATAAATATTATTATTATTATTTTTTTTTTGGTACATAACATGAATCAACTATTAACCTGTACAAAAGAAATACCTGATACTGAGAATTTTTTGTGTAACTGTAGGTGCCATCTCCACCATTCATAGGAAATGCTTTTGATTCCATGACTATGTCACCGCTCATCGTTCTTCCTTTTCCTCTGTCAAGTAAACTGAAGAGTCCTTGGTTTATATACAAGGTCATATATACACATTTATATATACACATGTATGTGGCCACATCACAAGAATAAAATAGATACAGGACTGATCATACTGCTTATAAGCGGATAATGGGAAAGTACATAAAATCAATAAACCGGAATAAGTCTGAAAACCAGGTAAAGAACGTATGTTGACAACCTACATAATACCAAATCAATTCAAACCTTAAGTCCCATGGGATCGGCTACATAAATCATTATTCTCTACTCGACTCTATCAAAGACTATTTACTTAGTCAAATTAAGAAAATTCATATCTCTATTTACATCGACAACCTACATAATCCAACACTTATTTCAAATCTAATCCAATGTGTATCATTTTTCTATATTAGCCCAAGACAATATCAAGTCCTCCAAAATGTCCCAATTTTTCTATACTTTGATATTTTTTCATACTAACATTTACTAACTAAAAATGGTGATATGTCTCCAAATCTATCCAGGAATACACTTTTTAGAGAATTAAAACCCTAACTTAATATTTAATAATTTTCAATCTCATGCAAATCATATATATCAACCAAAGTTCATTAAATATTATGAATGGAACACTTTTAGGGTGTGTTTGTTTGGACGGATTGGATAAGCGGGCTGTAATCCATCGGACTGTTAGTCTTGTGATATATTGTCTTCGGACTATTTGGTTGGACTGGATTTATATCCTATGTTTGTTTAGTCATGAGATTAAGGAGTCTTTTGGGAACATACCAAAAAAGTTAGCTTTTTGCCAAAAAAGCCACCAAAAAAACCAAAAGCCCAAAAAGTCAACTTTTTACCAACTTTCCAAAACATCATTAGATGTTTAGATTGGACTATTTTTAGTTAATCTAATGTTTGATTGGACGGACTGGATAAGGATAAATGTTCAAAAGACTATTTTACCCTTGTAATTTATAATTTTTATTTAATATGTAATTTTAAATTTGTAATCTATAATTTATAATTTAACAACACTAAATTTTTTTTTAATTTATAAGGCCATAATTTTTAATTTATTATTTTCAGTTAAATTAAATTTATAATATATATTTTTTATTTAATATATAATTTTAAATTAACAACATTGAAAAAATAATTTTATTTAATATATAAATTTAATTTTTTAACAACACTAAAAAAATTTAATTTATAAGGCCATAATTTTTAATTTATTATTTTTAATTAAATTTAATTCATAATTTATATTTTTATTTAATATATAATTTTAAATTAACAACACTAAAAAAATTATAAGGCCATAATTTTTAATTTATTATTTTTAATTAAATTTAAATAATTTATAATTTATATTTTTTATTTAATATATAATTTTAAATTAACAACACTAAAAAACTAATTTTTAAATGTTTAAAAGACTATTTTACCATTTTCTAATTGTTTGTTAAGTAATAATATGAGGTAAAATGAACATTTCACACATTAATCCTATAGGATACCAATTCCCATAGAAATAATCCCACCCCTCCCCCTAGGATACAATAATCCATTATAAGAGGGACTAATAGTCCGAAGGGACTATTAATCTGAAGCAAAAAAATTGAACCAAATAATAGACTATTAGTTCGGATGGACTAATAGTCCAATCCTATGAAATAATCCCTCAAAACAAACATACTCTTGGGGGTTTTAATCTGAAAACAACCATCTAACTCAAACATATAATTTTAGGCATGAACATTACATATCTTGTGATTTTCTCAAGAAAATTTAAGTAGAATGAAGGAGAGAATGTATTCAACATGTATTCTTTTAACTAAAACAACAAATAATGGAAATAAATCAATACATGTAACACAACTCTTATTAAACCTAGACATGAGTTTTAATACAATAATATGGAGAAGAAAAACTCACCTCTTAAAGCTTTTAAACAAAAAAATGCAACAGGGGATGATATGGAGACATGGATTTGTGACTCTCCCAATGTACAAAGTCTATATACAAAATGGTTTTTTATATACAAAATGGATCATAGGGAAACCAAATGAAATTGGGTTTAATATTTTTAATACACACTACAAAGTAGCCACGCGTTTCATGCGCCTTTGTTTGTTGTATACTCTTAACACCAGTTGATGATTGTGGCTCTTCTTTTTTGTTTGGATGCAGTTTATTAAAATTATTTTTCATTTTTTTTATTTGGAAAGCCAAATTATTTTGAATAATTTCTGTTTATATCTTATTAGAAAAAAATAATTTAAATAAATTTTAAAAAAATTTATTTTTAAAAATTGGATTTGGAATCGGTTTGGAAACTTTACATTTTAATCCAAAAATAAAAAATTACTAAAAAAATAAAAGGTCAACAAATATTAAAAAATTAATTAATTAATTTTTTTCATTCATTTTACTTTTTGGACCTGAAAATATCAAAATGGCTTACTAAAGTGACAACTTTGATGATGATGTAAGATGTGTAACTAATGGTGTAAAAGTGAAGGCTAAAAGGGGGAAGTTGTTGGTTGGTCCAAGAATAATGTCACATGGTGTTTTATGTGCATTGTGATTAGTGGAAGATGTGAGATTCATGATTTTATATTGAGTGATTAAAAAATATAAAGAGATATGGTGATTTAATTTGTGATTGATTAGAGCAATTAATAATTTTTCATATATAAAAAAAAAGGTAAGAATTTACTTAGACGAGAGAGGGAGTAAAATCAGCCATTAAAGTGGGGGTAAAGATGTAATTTTACCTCCTAGGGCTTTTAGTCCCCTGTCACTCCCAATTTTTGTGTAAAAATAATACAATTTTAAATCTTTTTCTGTACAATTAAATTCTCAATTTTTCAGAATAATTTTAAATATTATGTACCAAGTCTGGAGAGTTCATCTCCCAAATTTTAAATTGAATCGGGTCTTGGTACATGTAAATCAAGATATTTATACGCTAAAATCCTTAAGTCACTAGAATGACTTTAAAATTAACTTAATATACTCTATTAACATCAGAATAACATATAATCTTGAACTGAATCAATCTCGGATAAAATTGAGGTTGTGCAACTCTTAAGGTGCCGTTTGGTAATACTTACGTTTTCAATTTTCTATTTATATTTACAAAAATTTTAAAAACTCAAATAAAAACTTGTTTGGTAAAATTTTTGATTTATAAATCAGTAGTCTCAGTTTATAAATTTGGCCAAAAAATGAAAACACAAAAAATGTGTTTCCATTTTGAGTTTTCATTTTTTTTTTACCACCCAACACTAGCCACCACCGGCCACCATTTTCCACCACCGTTTTCCGCCACCACCACCCACCACCCACCCCCCACCACCACCTGCCACCACCACTCACCACCCACCTGCCACCACCACCCACCCACCAGCCATCACCCACCTGCTAGTTACTCGCCACCACCACTCAACACCCACCCCTCGCCACCACCTGCCACCATTACTCACCACCCACCTACTACCACCACCCACCACCCACCTGCTACCACCACCCGCCACCCACCTGCCACCCACCGACCACTACTCACTTGCCACCCACTCGCTACCACCACACCACTACTCACCACCTACCTGCCATCCACCCGCCACCACCCACCACCCGCCACCTACTTGCCACCACCACTCACCACCCACTTGCCACCACTAGCCACTTGGCACCTACCCACCACTACCACCCGCCACCCACCTACCTACCACCACCCATCTGCCACCCACCTGCCACCACCACCCACCACCCACCACCACCACCCACTCGCTACCACCTACCACCCGCCACTGTCACCGTCACCCACCCACACACCGTCACCGTCACCCACCTGCCACCACCAACACCCGCCACCCGCCACCCACCTGCCATCGCCACCGACCACCGACCACCACCACCACCACCACCCACTCGCTACCATCCACCACCCACCCACCAACACCCACCACCACCTGCCATCCACCACCTATCTGTCAGCACCACCCGCTACCCGCCACCACCACCCACTCGCTACCACCCACTACCCGTCACCGTCACCTACCCACCCACCGCCACCACCACCCGCCGCCACCACCCACCCGCCACCACCACCCACCATCCGCCACCCACCTGCCACCACCACCCACTCGCTACCACCCACCACCTGCCGCCGTTACCCACCCACCCGCAACCTGCCACCACCAGCTACCCACCACCCACCGTCACCACTTTCCACAACCGTCTTCCGCTGCCACTTGCCATTTCTCACTCTTTTTTATATTTTAAATTTTTTTTAAACATTTTGTCAATTACCAAACGCGTTTGTAGTTTATGTTTTTCTAAAAATAAATAAAAAATAAACAAAAACCAGTTTATAAAATTTTTATAAATATAAACTAAAAACATAAACGTTACCAAACACACCCTAAACAATTAAGATGATTCTAAATTATCAAAATGCAATATATTAATTGAAATATCATCCGCCTCTTAATGCACACAAATCAAGATGATGAATTTCTTAAAAAAATTAACTAACGGAAGTCTAAACTAAAGTGATAAGAATATTATGAGGCTATATTTGATTCACAAGATTAATAGTAAAGGTATTAATAATCACATCAAATTTGTGTGACATTATCTAATTGGATTAGTATGATAAATTGTCACATTGTCCCTTGTTTAATTTCTATTGGATAATAAAACATATGAATGTAAGATTATAACTATATTTATTTATTTATTCCCCCCCCCCTAATTTAATCCTCTAGCAAGGTTTCTTCACAATCTTTACTTTATCAAAATTTCTTCATAAATGTGGTCTTGAAAAAAATTAAAAATAAATAAACAAAAACAAAATAAAAATACAAAGACCATGTTTGTTTTTTTTTTAAATTATTTTTTTTAAAATATAAACTAATTTGATAAAATAAATATCAAAAAGTATTTTCAAAATTTTAAAAATTATTTTTAGCCTTCTAAAATATAAAATTATATAAAAATAATAAGTGTTTTAATTTTTAGTCGAGGGCAAATGAATCTTTTTATTTTATTTCCTAGCTCAGGATATATAATCCCACCCCTATCCCATTACTAATAGTCCTACAAATTTGTTAGATTAATTATCTGTAACGCCCCCAAAAAATTATAACATCATATAAGTACGTCAACCAACGTTCATTATAAGAAAAGATGTAATTATTCAACCTTTACATCATTGATCATTTCGGCTTGTACAAAATAGTTCCACATGCGAATTATACATTCAATGATATTAAATACATGAATCTATAGCATGTAGAACATCAAATCCAAAAATAAATAAATGCCCTAAAGGGCTTACAAATTCTAAGGATTAAGCCCGGTTACACAAAAATGGTCTCTCGGACCCACACAATTATAATCCTTGGCTAGCAAAAATACATCACAACAAAAGAGGAGCCATATGCTCTTAACAAATATGTCCACGCCCTAATTCGGTGGAATTGCCACATCCTTTCCTGCACCAAAATCCCATAGGTGTGAGCATAAAGCCCAGTAGGAAATTCTTAACAAAGTATATACATTTTATACAAGCTTTACAAACTAAAATGCATATGCCATGCTATGCCTTTTTAAAGCAAAATCACATTTACATCTTTTGAAAAACTAACATGCTCCATGATAACTTGAAATCTCCACAATTCAAAATTTATCAATTTAATTCAAGGGGGGCGGTAAACACGACTCAGGTAATCTCTAGGTTGGTGTCTGCAAGTAGGCATAGCTAGCACTACCAAATCCCCACTTCACCGGTAGTTAACCAGAAGGCACGTGGTACCTCCTCCGCGCGTGTTTTCAGTCTTTCACCTCGGACATTCAGGCCAATTTAAAACAATTTCATCTACACCTCATATCCAGACTTACCAACGTATTTACCGCAAAACATTTCAATAAATCTCATTATACAATATTTGTTTCTCAATGCAAAGTTTCAAATCCCAATTCAATCTTTATAACAAGCAAAGTATTGAAATGCCAATGCAACAATTATCAATGTAATACAATACTCTCCCATTTTTAATTCTTCCACACAACTCAATTATGGTAATAATGATTTCCATTTCCTTTTTAATGTAATTTCACAAGACCACTATATATCTATAAAGATTCATCTTTAGTAACAACATTACCTCACTTCATGTTTTCTCAACAAATTAGTCACTTCAAGACTATATTTACAACTTCAACAATACATCCCCAAAATCCATCCTTTCTCATATTCAACAAAATTTACCATTTTACACAGAATCAATTAAGAAATTTCCCAAATCATTCATTCATTATGGCATACTAACAAGTAAATAAAAAAAAGTTTCATAGATTCTCAACCCTTTTTGAAATCTCAAATTTCTAGGTTTTTGACAAAAATAGGCATCTCTTTATCTTTTTGAAAGGCAACCCACCCAAAGTCCCTTTTCTCACACAATGTTGTTGAAACTTTGAAGAAATAGTTTGGAAAGAGTCAAAAGTTAAACCCATTCTTACAACTTCTATCCTCATTGAACCAAAGACCAAAATTTTCTTAATATTATCAAGGAAGCTCCAAAAAACAACACAAATCTTGCAAAAACATATATATGACTCTAAGAAAATCCCTACCTCAATCTCGTTGAAAGAAAAGAGATGAAAGCCCTAAATTCGACGGTGTTGAAATCCGATCTCCACTGCACAAGATGAAGCCCTTTGTTAGTTCTTCAAATTTTGTGAAGGATGATGGATCAAAATGCTAATGGATTTGGAGAGATCAAAGATCTCGTGATGTTTTTGGTGAGAAATGTAGAGAGAAGGAAGAGTAATGCGTTTTTATGTAACACCCCGAAATAATATGACATGAACTACTCACAAGTAATCAACATTCACGCAACAATAACAACAATCTGCCCATCTTTTCATAATTAATAATGTGTCTTTACAAAGGTTTTACATGCGGGTATACATTCATCGATACAAAACATATGAATCTATAGCATGTAAAGCATCCATTCTCAAGACAACACAACGCCCTTAAGGGTTTACATCTTCCAAGGCATAAGCCTGGTTACACAAAAATGGTTTCTATAACCCATACACATTAGCCCTTGGCTCAAAAGAATTACACAAAATAAAAGAGCTATGTACTCTTCTCAAAATATCCACGCCATCAGTTTGGCAGGATCACCACATCTTTACCTGCACCAAAATCCCATAGGGGTGAGCATAAAGCCCAGTAGAGTATTCTCACAAAATATATACAATTATGCTTTTTCCTCAACACAAAATGAATGTAAATTCAATGTCATGCCAAGGTTAATCATCGGGTAAAATATTCATTTCAAAGTGTTGTTTTCTAGATCACCATGCTCTCAGTGTTATCATGTAATTTCATCAATTTCAAGCTTCCAATATTAATTCAATAGGGGTGATAAATATGACACTGGTAATCCCTAGGTTGGTGTCTGCAAGTAGGCTCAACAAGTACTACCAAACTGTCATTTTTATCGGTGTTAACCGGAAGGCTCGACACCTATTCGCACAATTTTTTGGTCTTTCACCAAGGACACTCAGGCCAACTTATCAAATTCAACTACACCCTCTATCCGGATTTACCACGTATTTACCCCATTCACATTTTCGTAATTCTCATTACATTATAATATTTCTCATGTAACATGATAAGAATGTAATAATAGTAATTATTCACTTCATGCACATTGATGATATAAAATCGAATGGAAATGAGATGCAATAATCAATATCTTGTAACACTTCTCCATTTTCGAAACATCTTAACAACAATAATAAACAATTACTTTTCCATTTTCACAATTTCGTTAAATAACCATGTGTCTTCAACACATCACCCCAAGTTCTCAACACCAACTCATCATGACCAACCTTTCAACATGGTCAACGTATCCTTATGCATTTTATTTTCCCATTCATTATGATTAAAACACTTTCACATCATTAAGGGCACTCAAAAACTTGTCATCTTACAACATCACGCGATTTTATGAAATTCTCAAACATCATCCTCCAAGATTTCAATTTTTTACAACCCATGGTGCTCAAGTATAATGCCATTATATTAAACATTTGGTGGAACTTACTCTCATACATCTTTTTAACATAAGGAAGTAATTAATTTCAGAGACATCTTCATTATTTTGTAAAATCCCCAATTCCTAGGGTTTTTATAAAAAACTCATCATTTCTTTCCTTTATGATGGAAACTCATCAAAATCACCCTTTTTAAACAATAAATAAGAAGTCACAAGGATCAACTTTGGAGCATTTAAATATTTAAACTCTCCTTAGAGAAATCTCATCATCTTTGAACCAATAACCAAAACTCTCAAAACAAATTCAATGGGAACACAAAATCAACATTTTGCTTACAAAACACACACACACATATATATATATATATATATATATATATATATATGTATGTATAACTCAAGAATATCCCTACCTCAAATTTGATGAAGAGTGTATGAAGAAACCCTAGCCCCAAGATGGAAACTCTTCACTTTCTCCTATACCAAGCAAGACCTAGCTCTAAATCTTCAAGCTTGAGGAAGATGATGATGATAATCAAACCCAAGGGAAAGAGAATTAAAGGTTCTAGGTGCTTTGGTTAGGGTTTTTAGAGAGAAGGAGGAGAGAAAATGGCTTTTAGAGTGAGAGAGGAGGGTTAGGAAGTGAGAGAACTTCGGCCCCAAAATGAATAAAAAACAGAGTTTTCGGATCTGCCCAGTCCCGCACGTGCGGCACTGATTCCCGTATGTGCGGCTGGTCCCGCACCTGCCCTCCTCATCTGCTTTTTAAGCAAAATGCAACACACTCCAGATCCTCCCTTCCCGCACGTGCGGCTTGGCCTCCCATACGTGCGTCCCTTGTTTTCCACCCCAGATTTTCACAACTTGGCTCCAGGACACTCCGGACTTGCCCTAACGCGCTCTAGAACAAATGAGATTCAACACCCACTAACAAAACATGAATAAGAGCTTTAATTTGAAATAACTTCCGGACGTTTCAAACCCAACGGAAGCAAGAGAGGACAAAGCCAAAGAGAAAGAAAAGAAATAAAGGAAACCTGACCATTACATTTGAGAGAGAGAGAGATATAGGAAAAGTGATATACACTCAGCCCTAAAAAAGAGAAAAGACAAAATTTTCAGACTCAGCGGAGTCCCGCATGTGCAGCATCCATACCCGCACGTGCAGAGCATCCTCCCGCACATGCGGGGCTCTTACCCTACACCTCCAGCCGCACCTGCCTTTTATGCAATAGACAACCAGAATTTCCCCTGCTCCTCGCACATGCGGCCCCCATCCCGCACGTGTAGCTCAGCCCTTCCAACTAGGAAACTCTTCAGCTCAACCCAAGCCACTCCGAACCTAACCTCGCATCTTCTGAAACATAAGAAACTCGACACAGAAATAAATAAAGTAAAGATTTGAAACAAGTTTCCAAATACAACAAAACGAATCATTAACAAGACTCCTAGTCATTACATTATCCATTGGATTAATAATCTTGAAACAAAATTTCAAAACAAACACAGGATTGTTGAGCTCACGGATTAATAATCCCAATCCTATGTTTTAATCCTGTCAATCAAACATGCCCTGAGAGTTTTGTTATAATTATCAAAGTTATTACATTATTTAAAAGTTAGAATTGGCTGCTTCATTACAAGAGAGATGCTAGGATGTGCACCCTAAAAAATGTGCATATGGTGTGCCTCCCATAACATTTTTACAAAATTTTATAACTTAATAACTTTTTTACTACAAAAATATAACTTTCTTTCAACATAAAATGTCATTACAAAAATTACAAAGTGTCATAACATTAACATCCCTAACTTCAGGGTGCACACCATAAATTCATTATGCACAATTTTACCACAAAATGTCATAACATTCATCACAAATAATCATAACTTTTAGGGAGCTATTTAAGTGTGCAACCCCCTTAAGGTTGCACACCATATGCAACCCAATTATTAGCCGTTAGATTACAATAATTGATCAAGACCATCGAATTGTTTAATCGTGAAAAAGTTGAAACCGGGGCAACCGGTTAATGCTTGTATTTGCACGGTTGCATCCCACTCACTCTCTGTATTTCGTCTTTATCTCTCTCTGTTCTCCTCTCTGTATAAGGTTGAGTCAGTGTAACCCTTGATTTCCATTAACAGCGAGAAGCCCGTGCTGGGTTGGTTCCATTGATGAAGCTCTGTAGGGAATAGTATAACGGGCGATTTCCAACAACAACGGAACTACGAGGCTGTGTTGGTTCTATTGCTAAAGTGAAGCAGCTCTCTCCAACTAGATATGAGGTATGGAGCTGTCTCCCTCTCTCTGTCTCCCTCTCTCTTTGGCCTCTTCACTTCAACTATTTTCCCTCAACTAAACCCCCATCCTAACTTCAACCGCTCTACGCTTCGCTCAAACGGAAACCCCTCCATTGGCAACTAACCTTTCTCCCTCTCAAGCGAGTGTTTGTGTTTGCACAAAAAACTAAACTGTGTGAAAATGTCATGTTTGTGTTTGTGTTAACATTTTTTGGTCATCAAGTAATTGTTTGTACTAATGTCATGTGCAGTAT
Source organism: Camellia sinensis (assembly GCF_055761805.1). Taxonomy (NCBI): domain Eukaryota; kingdom Viridiplantae; phylum Streptophyta; class Magnoliopsida; order Ericales; family Theaceae; genus Camellia; species Camellia sinensis. The sequence continues at coordinate 180,946,791 of NC_138965.1, read as the reverse complement.
GGCCCCAACGGAAGTTAAAAGAGAAGGTGATGATTATGACATTCCAAATGAAGCATATGACATTTGTTTGATGAATGAAAGTCGGGCGGAACCTTATCATGGTTGCAAAGCTGGTCCGAGCAACGAAGAAGCAACCAACATGAACATTGAAGATGGCGGAGCCGATGTGAAAAAAGAAATGGTTGATGATGCTCATCGCAATGACATGGTTGGTGATGTTGAACGTGCTATTCTGGAACAGAAATTTGATTCGGTCGAAGATGGAGAAGCTTTCTACAATGCGTATGCTAAAGCCAAGGGATTTAGTATACGAAAATCTAGATTTAGCACAAATAAAGAGGGAAAGGTTGTTAGTAGGCTGTGGTTGTGTTCAAAGGAAGGTCAGAGATTACCAAAATACTTGGACCGTGTTATTGAGAAGAGTAGAGCTCCTAAGGCACTAACAAGAGTAGGTTGCAAAGTCCAATTTCGCATACGGTACAATGCAGATGCTGGTGAAGGGAGAAAGTATGTTGTGACTCTCTTCGTTGCAGACCACAACCATGAATTGGCAGAACAACACTGTGTGATGTATCTGAGGTCACATCCCAGTTTAAACAGTGCTGACAAAGCTCAAGCAATGGCCATGCGCAACGTCAGTGTGAAGACTAGTCAAATCATGGACTATATGGTAAATCATTCCGGGTCTTATGAGAAAGTTGGTTTCATCTGTACAGATCTGCCCAACCATATTCAAGCCGAACGTAGAGCAGAAGTTGAGGATGTTGATGCGCAGGGTGCGTTGGTTTACCTATGTGCAAAACTTGATGTTGATGCACGATTTTTTTACAAGTATGATGTGTGTAACGATAACAAGTTACAAAATCTGTTCTGGGCAGATTCAAAATCGCGGGCCGACTACACAAAGTTTGGTGATGTGTTGATATTTGACTCAACTTACAGAACCAATGCTTACAAGAAACCTTTTGTCATGTTGGCTGGTGTGACTAGCCACTTTAGGACCACGATATTTGCATGTGTTTTGCTATCTAATGAGACAATTGATACATACACATGGGTTTTGGAAACATTTATAGAGGCGATGGGCAATAAAGCACCTGTGTCCGTACTGACAGATGGGGATAAGGCGATGCGAGAGGCAATCAGAAGAGTATTTCCAGACGTAAGACATAGATTATGTAATTGGCATCTTGGGAAAAATGCTGTTTCAAATGTTCACAAAAGTGGCTTTGCACATGCTTTCAAGCAGTGCATGGACATGAAAACGGATGAGACAAAGTTTGAGCATGGCTGGACGACAATGGTCGAAAAATTTGGACTTCAAACCAACAGTTTGGTGTTGAAGACATATGAGAAGCATCATATGTGGGTTGAGGCATATATGCGTGGACATTTCTTTGCTGGGATGAAGAGCACTCAGCGCTTGGAGAGTATGAATGCTTATTTCAATCCCTTCCTCCAACACAAAGTGAAGCTATATGAATTTGTTAGGCACTATGATCGGGCTCTTGCAAGGATAAGGCATAACGAGGCTGGAGATGATGCTGAAACAAATAACATTTTTCCGGTATTGATTACTCCATTGTGAGATATAGAGAGACATGGAGCTGAGCTATTCACCCAAAATATATTTAGAATGTTCCGTGATGAAATCTTAGAAGAGGGGAAGTTGAATGTGAAGGACGTGTTCCCTTTGCCGGATGGTCAGAAATGCTACTATATTCATAAGTACAAAGTGAAGGATAGATCACGGATAGTAACACACAGTCCAGTGGATACTATAATGAGATGTTCTTGCATGAAGTTTGAGTCATGGGGGCTACCTTGCTGTCACATGATATGTGTTATGAAAGCCGAAAATTTAACGCAAATTCCCCCAACTTGTGTGCTGCATAGATGGACAAGGGCTGTAAGCACGGATGGCCAGCAATGGCCTCAACCCTCAATTGATAGCACTACAGCACAGACGGCCCGGTATGGGATATTGAGTTCTTTCTACAATGAAATGTGTTTCTATACCTCGCAATCAACGAAAGGTTTCAAAGAGGCTAGGGATGCATGTCTTCCGATGACGAGCCGGATGAAGGAGTTATATGAGAGGAATCTGAACGATGGGAATGGAGACAAAGGGAAACATTCATTCCCTCGACAATTTGGAGTAGAAGATCTTGATGTTGTGAAGACAAAAGGGAACCCGGGACGGGTCTCGTCCAACTGTCGAAGACCAAGAAAATGTGGGAATTGCAAATGCATTGGGCACACAAAGCAAACGTGTCCTAATGTTCGGTTTAGCCGAACAGTGGGTAGTAACTCAGATGCAGATACAACCCACATAACTGTCCGTGAGTACAATGCAGAGTCATTGCCCGTTCGCTGCAAAACTGGGTTGGTGGATCCAAGTACACCACACATTAAGCACCGGCGACTATTTTTCGATGCTTCTCCTGATTCCAAGCAGCCTGTGGGCCAATACGGTAGTGTTGAAGCAGCAGTGTGCAAAAATGATTCGACCATAATTGATGAGGTGAATTAGGTAATTTTATAATTTGTATGATTTACTTATTCTCTTAAAACACATGTAAATAATGTATGTAGTTTTCATTTTGCATGGATTGCTGTACGTAACGTGTAAATAATTTGTTGCGTACAATGCCAGGAAATGGCACAACGTTACTTATGTACAAGGCCACGAGTTGTAAATTTCTCATATTGTTTAGAGTGATGTTGTCATTTGTGTTTGCAGTGACTTGTCATTTTGAAAACTAATTGAAGGTGAGATATATATGGGTTGTCTATGTATTGCTTTGGGTTGGAAATTGGCTTTATGTCTGTATTCCAAGATTCCTACTACGGCTTGCTTGTTTCTGTTCCATATTTGGTTGGATCTAACTGAAGGGTTTTTGTGGTGTGGTTTATCAACTAATGATGTGTTTGGCTTCGTATTGATTTGTTATAACTTGTTTCGGTAAATTAGTATTATATTTGGAGTAAAATACGAATTTAGTCCATGTGGGTTTGCAAAATTACATGCCAGCATATGCATTTTGTATATAATCTAAGTGGCAGTTAATTTTGGGTGTTACTTGGAGAAAGTAACCCAACAAACTCGTTACTTTATCTCCATGCCGATTGGTATATGAATTACGAGTAATGAACAGGAGTTGTGAAATTATTTCATGTTAACTATGAAAGTGATGGGTTTATTGTTAGTAAAATTATGGTGGGCCTATATCGACAGCAACGAAGCAGTAATTTAAAGTTGACAAGTTAAAGAAGAAAGTCAAGCAATTGTGGTATTGGTTCGAATGCCTGAAAATGATGAAGACTTCTTTCGATGAACTGATGGTAACAAAGTAGAAAGTAACAAAGTAGAAAGTAGAAAGTAAGTTGTTGTGTTATTTGTAACAAAGTAGAAAGTAGAAGAGGAGAAACTACTCAGAAGTTACAATGTAGAAAGTAGGTTGTTGTGTTGTTGCTTATGTCCTCTCTCTCTGCAAACATTCTGCCCTTTATAGCTATTGTTTCCCACGACCCCATGATCTTCCAATTCTGCAACTGCTTCTGTGCAACTTCTGTAACTGCACGGTCATTTCCGTGTCTTGAAACCACATAAAACCTTCACTTGTACCTGTCGAAGTGCACATAGTGGAAGTTGCCACCTGTGCCCAAGTCCTTTTAGCCTTTCCTCGACAGATACACAGACTTCCAATTCATTCATGTTTCCTCTTGGAGGCTGGCCACTAAATCCATGAGCACTGCCAGTAACTGCTCCACCCTGTAAGTCAGGTGGCATGCAAGATTCAATGTTAGTTGATAACCCTTGTCTTCAGGTGGACTTGCCATGTGTCCTCAATTGAATGGATCAGCTGTTGGCAGGATGTGGGAAAAATAGGTGCAAAGAGGAATGTTTGAAAAATAAGCAATCATAATTTAGCTAAAAATATGAGTGAACTTATTTTAAAAAAAAACTAGTTTCCATTTTCATGATTATAAACCCGAGATGTATATTTTGTTTGCGATATAAATAAGTTGTGTATTTTGGTTACGTAAAATGTGGGACAACAATTGTGTTTAAGTCATTACAATCCAGAAAAAGGTTATTTCAAATATTAACAAGTTTACCGACATTGAATATATTTTGATTAAATTACAGGAAAAATTCAATATTTGGCCAATTTGATGATTCAAAGTCAGGGGCAGTAACAGTGAGTGGCCAAGTGTTGTGGTTCGGTGGCCCAGTTTGCAAGGATTGTGGTTGTGTTTAGTGGACAATATTCTGTCCATTTTTCTCTCATAATGATGAGGGACATGCCCCACTATGGTGAAAAGGAAGGTCGACAGGGAAGAGTCAATATTTGGTAGAGAGGACTTGAAGATTCGAAGTTAGGGGGCAGTTACAGTGGCAGTTATGGTGTAGACGTGTGGGATCATCCAATGATGGGCCACAAAAACAGTATACGGATATCGAAACTAATGATCTCCCTTCTAGGCTTTCTAAGTATACTAAACCTCTACTTCTATCTGTCGATCTCCCTTTTCTTGTGTTTATTTTATGGCCACCAACTGTTTGAAACTTTTGTCGATAGAGCAAGGCTCCTGCTTTGTCTCATGCTTCCTCCCGAAAGTGTGCCCACTAACTCCATGACTGGCGCTAAAAACTTCCCCCATCACTTGTAGGTGACCCACATGCAGAGAGCCCACTTTCAACTGGTGGACATTCCTTCAGACTTGGCCACGTGCCCTCGATTAAGTGGACCATCTGTCGACAGAGACTAGCAAAACTTGGTGCAAACAATGGCCTCCTTGTTCAAGTTAAATAACATGAATTAACCTTGCGAAAGTGATTGAGACCCCCTCCAATCACCACCTACACCACCACCCTAACCCCACCCCACCCTTCCCAAAATTCAATATTTGGCAGAGTTTGATGATTCAAAGTTAGGGGCAGTAATAGTGAGTGGCCAAGTGTTGTGGTTCAGTGGCCCAGTTTACAAGGATTGTGGTTGTGTTTAGTGGACAATATTCGGTCCATTTTTCTCTCATAATGATGAGGGACATGCCCCACAATGGTGAAAAGGAAGATCGATAGGGAAGATTCAATATTTGGCAGAGGGGACTTGAAGATTCGAAGTCAGGTGACAGTTATAGTGGCAGTTATGGTGTAGACGTATGGGATCATGCAATGATGGGCCACAAAAACAGTATGCGGATATCGAAACCAACGATCTCCCTTCTAGGCTTTCTAAGTATACTAAACCTCTACTTCTATCTGTCGATCCCCCTTTTCTGTTGTTTATTTCATGGCCACCAACTGCTTGAAACTTCTGTCAACAGAGCAAGGCTCCTGCTTTGTTTCATGCTTCCTCCTGAAAGTGTGCCCACTAACTCCATGACTGGTGCTAAAAACTTCCCCCATCACTTGTAGGTGACCCACATGCAGAGAGCCCACTTTTAACTGGTGGATATTCCTTCAGACTTGGCCACGTGTCCTCGATTAAGTGGACCATCTGTCGACAGAGACTGGAAAAACTTGGTGCAAACAATGCCCCCCTTGTTCAAGTTAAATATCATATGAATTAACCTTGCGGAAGTGATTGAGACCCCCTCTAATCACCACCTGCACCACCCCCCCCACACACACGTGGGGGCTGGTGTTTGGAGGTGAAGGAAAAAAAAGAAAAGAAAAACTAGCCAATCAGACAGAGAGGGGGTCATGGGGGTGCCTTCCTTGTGGGGGTCCAAGTCATATGATATTTAACTTCAACAAGGGGGCCATTGTTTGGGCCCAATAGCAAATTTGTTAATACGGGCCCAAAACAAACAAAAACTACAGCCCAATATAAGAGCATTTAAATATACTAGCCCCATCATAAGCTATAAAATACCCATATTTTTAACTTCAAACCACTTCATTTCCCTCTGATTCGAACTCCTCAAACTGTACTCCTTCTTCTCAAGCATCACCAGTCAAAACCACAGCACCACAAAACCCTAAGCCATGGCGCCGAAAAAATCTCAACCATCTCCATGTGAGGAGAACAATGAAGACCTACTCCACTTCCCAGACCCTATCAGAGCACGTATCGCTCCTCTAAAATTTGGTACAACCCTATTGCCCAGCACAAGTTCTGTTGCTAAGGCTACTCTAGGCCAGATGAGCTAGGTCCATACTATCTCCTTGGTAATGGTGAGAACCTTCTTCTCAACCAACCTGGACTTAAGTGGACTAACTGGAATGTCAGCAAAAACCCACTCAGATTGTGGAGGTCACCTGACTCTATTTGGCGAAGCTAGGCCAGGAGAATTGAAGGTCACGACGCTGAAGTATGGAAGCACCAGGGCATTAGTGAAGTAATTAGACCGTCGACTAAAAATTATGACATGGACAAAGGGTTGATTGTTGCTGCTGCATGCTTTTGGTCGCAATCTTGTAACTCCCTACTCCTCAATTTTGGTATGATTTCCCCTACCATCTTAGATGTAGCTCACTTGATTGGTCTTCCAATCCTGGGCAATCCAATTCATGCTCTCCTTGAGCCTCCAAAAGTGACCTTTACTTTAAACACTGACATGTGCTATACAGATTTTGCCAAAAAATACAAAGGCGAGCCTGGTTCCTCTGTCCAGGACAAAGAAAGAACTGCTTTTTACTTCCTTTGGCTTTGTGAGTTTCTTTTTTGTGTCCTTGGGTACAAGATCACGAAGGAATACCTCCCCCTTGCCTTGTGTATGCAAGATGACAAACTTATGGCTTTAGCCCCTTATCTTCTTGCCACCCTTTACAAGGCCCTATTTTCCTTTGTCGACAAGAAGATTTCTGGCAACTGTGGTGGCCCCTTTTGGCTCTTCCAGGCCTGGTTGTATGCCTATTTCCCTGAGGCACGACCCCCACCAGCTAACACCTTGAAACTAGTTTTCCACTTCTATGCTGGGCAATTGCTCACTTATGATAGCCAACCCATCCTCACTTTCAGAAATCATCTTACTATGTTTTACAACCTTCCTTCGAAGAGACCTTCCAACTTGTACATGCCATTTCAAAACTTTCAATTCTCCTCCAGTAGACCTCGCTTCCTTTTCATAGATCCTTCTGAATTACACAATGAGCAAGTCCAAGAACAAAATGAGACTTGGAGACACATTCTCACCTCTAGACATGTCTTGGTTGGCTGTTCCATATCCTCCACCAAGATGTCCAACTGCAGTTTATGACATACTGTCCTAACCAATGGTCCAGGCAATTAGGTCTTTCCTAGGGTATCCCTTATCCTTATTTCCATCCAACCATCCATGAGGAGATTGGGTCCAGAATCTATTTTAAAGATCCTAGGCAAGCTGAATCCATTCTAACAGAGAACACCAAACTTTTCCAAGATTTTGGCCCCTTCTTCTTCAAACTTGTTTCGGACTGCTCCACTGCTTTTGACCATTGGTGGGGACTTATGATTGCCATTATTTTCTGTAAGCCACTTGAAACCTGCCTTCATGATACTTGTATTCATAATCAGGGCCCCATATCCTCGCCTTCCAAGCTTAAGGCTATAAGTATCCTTCCTTCATATACTTCATATCCCTGACTGTGTCATGCATTTTTATTTTTTTTCTCTACAACACTAACTTGTTTGACCTTTGACAACCAAAATTGGGCCTGCTGCTGAACCATTGGTTAGGGACCAACATAAAGGCAAGGCTCCAATGGATCTAACTACTCAGATAAACACCCCCTTAGTTCTGAAATTAATGGCAGACTCTTTCGCAACCTCGCAGACAGAAGCACAGAGAGAAACTACCACCCGTACCCCTGTCGAGACAGAGGTCACGACGAAGAAGAGAGAAGAGCCTTCTACTGCTCCTGCTCTAAGTACAGACCTAAGTGATTGGGATATCCCTCTCAGCCAAATGGTTGGCCAAACAACATCAAATCCTTCAAGGCAGCTCCACCAAGTATGCCTTCACTTTACATATTTACATCACCTCAATTTCCATTCATGCCCGACTGATCACTTACTTTTGTGCAGAGAAAAAGGAGATTACTCCTTACAGTTGCTGATGATGAGGATCCTTCCACTTCTCTTCAACATATTCATCCAATTCCTAGTCCCATCAGCAATGTACCCAGAGAACCTAGTCTACAACCAACTCCACCACCACTTGAAACATCTCAACAAACTTCCTTACAACCTGCTTCACAGTCTTCGCCACAACAATCTACACAATCTGCATCACAACATCCTTCCACTTCTCCTCAACACATTGATCCAATTCCTAGTCCCATCACCAATGTACCCAGAGAACCCACTATAGAACCAACTCCACCACTACATCAAGCATCTCAACAAACTTCCTTACAACCTTCTTCACAGGCTTTGCCACAACAATCTACAGAATCTACATCACACAATCCTTCACAGCTAGAACCTCCTCCTATTGCTCTCAGGGATGTCACATTTGGGGTTGTCCCGATGGAGGTTGATTACCTAGGGGGCACTGAGCCTATTATTGTCCTTTCCATCTTTAGCCCTCAACCATCACCATCCAACCCCTCAAATTCCCAAACTTCAAACAAAGAATCAGAGAGGATTGATTTTGACATTTCAATCAACAACCAATCCTCTCCAATAGATGACAATACAAAATCCACTCAACTAGAAGTTCACAACAACCAAGGTAAATAGAAATACAAATGTGACTGTTGGTTTGAAAAAAAAAAACTTCTCTTTAAAGTAACTGGTATTCTTCTCCAATTTACAGGGATGGACATAATACACGACTCATCTCCATGACTAATGTCTGAGAAAGAACTCGAAGGTCCTTAGGACTTTTCCCTGTTAGCAGAACCAGAAGAAGAGCCTGAAGGCATTGATGCTGCCATTTCATTAGTACCCGAAACAACTTCTCCTGCTGCCACAACCACAGACGAACAAGGCCAACCATCTACGCGCACGTTATCAGGACATGTACTACCATTTCCAATCTCATCCTATTTACTCTTTATTACTTGCAAGCATATATTCTCACCAAACTATTAATGTTCACAGGCCATCGTTCCATGTCAGGATATTTGGGCCAAACTTTTTATTCTTCAACAACATCTAGACGAAATATCCCCATTGCCTCAAAGGCTACATCTCTTTCATGCTGAAACTCAACAAACCTTAACCACCTTCATCAACCTCATTAACACCCCAGTTGAAGAAATCATTCTCCACAAACCTGATGAAACCTTGGCTTGTCTTTTTGCTATTCTAAACCTGTCCCCTAATCCTTTCAACCCCATTCAACTAAAGCAATTGGCCAAGATCATCACGGAATGGCCAACCCTTTCAGAGATGGTTCAGACTTGCTCGAAGGATATTCAACCAAAAAAGATTTCCTAAACGAAGCCCACACCATATTTATTTCACTCAAACTCAGCCAGTAAACCTCTGTAGCCATTCTTAAGCAACACTCAGCACTTGAACTTGAGGAAACCAAACTCATGGCAGAACTTGCCTCTGTCCGGCAAAGAAAGGCTCATCTGCAGCAGCAACATGACCAGCTTAATCAAGAAGCAAGGATGATGCTCTCCCAAATTAGACATCGTTCTGCATTAATTCAGACAACTAAAGCTGAGTTGGACCAAGCCCAAGTCATGCTGGCAGATGCTCAATCAGAATGGGGTGTCCTAGCCATTCTCTTCCCCAAATCCTAGACTAGTTTATATATGTATTCTTTTGGATTGCACAGAATGCGTGCTATCTTTCAAACCATTGTGCAAACTTGTTCATTAATGAATATCAATACTCTGTTTTTGAATGGTCTGTTGTATGGTTTTTTTTTTTGTGTGCAATATTTCTCCGTTTGTGCATTGTTATGAAGTAATCAACTCCCTTTCAAAGTTTCCCACATGGTTGGATAATACTTCTTCACATATCTTCCGTTTATATATCTCCTATGTGGTTGCCCTTCCAAGGATTCGTTTATGTAAAGGATGTCATACTTCTTCACACCAGTATATCTAACATGTACAGATGTTTAGTAGTTTTTATTTAGTATCAAAGTCTGCATGTTTAGTGTGTAAAGTCAATCAGCCAAATATTTTTGAAAATATGTCATCTACAATACACAACTGACGTAAAATACTTACTTACCGACCGATATACTGGAAACAACCAGGCAGTATGCAACATGACTTTGTTTGCAGTTTAGAATTTGTGGCACGTTTGCAGTTTAAAATTTGTACTTCTTTGTACCTGTTCACACGTGGATCAACCACAACATGACATGTGCGAAAGTCAACGTCAGAGTCCATCAGTTACACATATGAAAGGGGTTTAGTTTAACTACACGTGACGGCCCACATGATGCAGGAGTTACGAGGATATTGCATGGACTAACTGGGTGGATTACAGAAACGGTCATTGGCAGAATATAGAGCTTGACCTAAATATGTGAAGTCCACAATGTGCATGGACAGTTGGAAACATAATAGTAAGGTGGTTTGACAGGAGAATTATAACAATTTGTTTACCACATGAATTCCTGTGGACAAGTGAACCCCTGTTGCTGCATTATAGTCACTGCTATTTGTTTGCTCTGTGGGAATTTTTTTGCTTTGTTTTGGACAAAATTATGGCATTCAAAAAAAGTGAACAAACATAATTCATATGGTAAAAGCGAACAAACATTACTACTTTCAACTTGCATTGTTTGTTGGACAAATATCACATTGCATTGGACAAACATTACTATATTCATTTGGACAAATATCACATTGCATTGTTTGTTCTGTACCCATAACATTGGAATTATGTGTATCACATTACGTACAGGCCACGATAAAAGCAAACAAACATTACTACTTTCCATCATTTGTTCCAGTCCCAAACATTGGAATTATGTGTACAATCAATATGCGTAAGAAATTAGTATTATCATAGCTGCGACCTAAAAAGTTGTCACGACAAGCTGATATAGTAATCCAGTTGTCGTTGGGCATCGAAATTACTCTCGTACTGGCAGGCCATGATAAAATCGCTGCCCTATTTGTTGTAATTGCAATCAATCACATGCACGAAACATACTCGCCGATCTTTGAATTATTCACATCCATAATGAAGTCAAGCACCAACTTCCGATGCACAGAAGGATGAAACTATGTAGACAAAGTGAATAACACAAATCAGGTACAGTTGCAGTGGTATGAAATAAACGGATTTATTGCGCAATTGGAAATGAAACAGTAGAATGTATCTTGTGTGGATCGCTGGGTATATCAAGCCGCTGCATGTACTTGATCACAAACATTCCACAGTCGAAAGTGCTACAAATGAAATGTACCATTCAGTTTCTCGTAAATATAAGCAGGTTCGTTAAATGAGTCATTCAGGGGTCAAGTAAATGTGACGCAAGGTTTGTTGATTACTCGTCCAGCTGTTGTAATGGCCTTTTTTCTAACATGCGGACGTCCAAGGTACGCACGTGTACATCATATTCATTTTGCAAACTATAGTTGCAGTAAGGCATGCATTGTTTGAACCTGTTGCATAATAACACGGTTAGTTTATGTGAAGGATGTGACAGTGTAGCAGTAGATTTGTGAAATTCAGCATGACATACCAACATTTTTGCCATGTTCAGCTTGTTGGTGTCTAGTGTAGCGGATGCCAATAAGTTAAATATGTACGCCACACGGTCTACCATATCAATTTTTAGGCACAACCAATGTACTCCTCTATAATTGAAAGGCATGTAAATCTACACATAAACACAAATGAAGACATTGTTTAGAGGGCATGTGAACATGTACGCACTTTCATATTTATATTGACATTCATGTAAATGGAATCGACATTCACACTACCGATGTTCATATGAAATCTACTTGCTTCAATGAGATAGACATTCATATTACCTTCTGACATGCATCAAGCACCCCAGTATATTTGTCATATCCAAAATATGATTTGATGATATTTTCATGGTTCAGAGGTTGAGTTTTTTGATTTAGTATCAAAGTCTGCATATTTGGTGTGTAAAGTTCAGGCAACCAAAGTTTTCTGAAAATATTTCTTCTATAATACACAACCGACCTAAAGCACTTCCTTACTGATAGATATACTGGAAAGAACCACGCAGTATGCCTCCCGTCTTTGTGTACTTGTCGCTGTCCGTTAGTCAATTGAACTGTGACCAAGTTGATTGGTTCGAACATTGTAACAGATGAGGCAACTTACGAAATAAGGTTTGCAATTTGTTTAAATGTAATACAAAATAACAATGTCCCTACATGGAAATGTCTGTCATGCAAATATAGTGGAAATAACATTATCAGATGCCACGACTTACAGTGTCGGATAGCCATGCCCTTGGTTTAAGCGTGTGCATGTCATGTCGCGTAGCACATTCGCAAGGCATTTCATGAAGATTCATAGACACGACAATGTCCCTGCATTAAACGAACCCATTTAGTCCCAGTAAGATGCAACCTACAGCCTAGTAAAACTTAAACGTATCTAGCTTAACTCTACAACATAAGATTAATTTTTTCTGTTGTACAACTATGGCAGATATTCCTGATTCTACTGCTCTCCAATCAAATTAAGATTAGTTTTAAGTTTTTCAAAAAAAAAAAATTAAACAAAAAGTTTAGATATTACAACTTACTCCATGTCCAATAGTATTTTCTAAAATAATATGTGAAAATTTAAATGCTTATTTACAGGTGAGCATGTTTAAAAAAACCACATGTATTTTACAAACTGGAGCCAACAATATCCCAAAATGATCAAAATGGCAAATGTAAGCAGACTAGAAGAAAATAGCTAGGGAAAATTGCACTTCAGTATAAGTTTTTAAAAAAATTTGCAAATCATTGGTAAACTTTATTAAGTTTCATAATTAAAATTATAAAGTTTTCCATGAATTTGTAAATATTTTGTGAAAATATCAGTGATTTGCATTTTTTCCAATAGCTACATGTGTGCAGGATAAGATGAAGAGAAGAAAACTTCAGACAGGAATTTTAGCCAGTCATCTTTCCCTAGGCCACTGCATTAAACTCAAAGAAAATCCTACATACGACATGGATAAAGGCATCATACGAAAATCAAAATCATACAGACTGAAAAATTTAAGAGCTGATAGCTACAAAAATTAAATAAACATAACACGCCAAATTCAAACTTATTTCACAAATACTACGGAACAGAAAAATTGCGAGTACTAAACTCATCCGTACCTTTCATTTTTTCTGTCGTCAAGTACAGAGTCAACAACTTTCTGTTTGGCCGCTGATAAAACCTCTATGCTCTCCAGTGTCATCAAGTCCATCTATCAATATAAACAATCAAGTAACATCAACTCCTCCTATTAATATAAACAATTAACCAACAGAACACAGTTCAGAAAATAAATTTACAAAATACATAACACATCCTTATGCATCTAAAATTGGTGAAGCGATGTCTAACTTTTGAACGGAACCGCTTCTCCAACCTGTGCAGTTTGGACAAGACTTTGTCCGAAATCTGTAAGACAATTATACAACATTTGTAAGTGCAAAGTTGCACTAGAATGACAACTATTACAATACAACACAAATAATGGTTCAATTATGATCAGTAATGCTGTCGGCATCAATTGGTAATGAAACATACGAAAGGTGAAGTGATGTGGCGACTTGGGAATTTTTCTACACTAAGTAGAGTACTTATTTTGCTATCGTTGCATGAATGCATATCCCCTACGTCTCTCGGTTCAACACCTCTTCCTCTTCATTTTCCTCTTCCTTTTCGTCTGCCTGTTACAATTTGTCCTGCTCCCAATGTTTGGGCAAGCTTACCAACAGAAGGATGCACATTGTCTGCTTCTCCTCGCATTGGAGGCAAGGTTTGCAAATCATCAAAGGAAGATAAACTCTCTTTTGTAATGTTCTTGATGGCCAGAAACTGAACTAAAAGAGATTTGCTTTCTTCGCTTGCATATGTTTCCTCCAAGGCAAGGCCACAGTTATTGTGCGTGTCCCCAACTTCTTGGACGGTACGCAACTGTCCAACGTGCATATCAATTATCTCATTGGACAATATTCCATTCACATTATTGTCCTCCCAATCCACCCCCTATAAATCTTGAAGATTACCCTCTATTGAGCTACCATAATAATTTGGGAAGACCGCGCTGCTGTCATGCAACTCGACTCCCACGTTAGGGTCAACACCCTTTTCCTCTGCGCGAGGCAATTGTGCTGTTTCCGATAAACCTTCCAGCACTTGCTGCATCATTTGCTTCATTTCAGCAATATGTGTCTATTCATTAAACGGTTGTTTCCCAGACAATATAGCTGCAACCAGTTCGTTCAGCATTCCTTTGAGTTCACCAATGCTGGAGGATATGTTAATGTTACAATTTCTTTCAGTCGACTCCACCTAATCGCACAAACACATACATTAACTTACTACGATATTTCATCTTCAAGTAACCTCTGTGAACTGTGTAAAGCATGTGTACTGATTGCTTTTGCTTAACTTTGCATTGTCAACAACTTCCTTCCCTCGGAAATTGAGTAACATGTCCCTTATTTCCGCATTGCTGTGAAGCACTTGCTTCATGGTTTCCTTCAGTTCACCAATGTCGGACTCAACCTTGCTCAAACGAACTTCATCAATCCGTGGTTTCTGTTTGTTATTGACATAATGTGCGTCGATTGCGTCATCAATGGCGTTGCTTTCCTCTATTGTTGGATGAAACTCCACCTAACATAGTTGTCAAATCAGGATTCAAATCATGAATGAAAATGGTAATGTACTGAATCGTTAATCGATCTCAACTGTGAATCGTAAAGTTTCGGTCCACTTTCTTTAGTTGCACACAACGTATGTGTACACAATTACATATTAAATATATCTAATAAAAATTAATTACTCCATTTGTCTGAAATGAACAAAGAATTTGTTGTAAATGATGCTCATCTGGTGTGGATAAAAACTTCACAGTCGATCTCATGTTTACCACTTGACCTTTTCCCATTTAGATAAACAAAGAAAAACTTTCAATTACAAACTAACTAACAATAACTGAATGACAATGTTTTTCTTCTTTTTACAAGGTTAAAAAACCAAAATCTTCAAGCTTTTCCAAAAATCTGACTTCAGGGCTTAACCAAAATTCATTTGATAACGGAAGTAGTACATAAAATTGAATTTGTAAGGCTAAAATATTGTCTAGATGGAAACATCATGTTTTTTCCCGAAAGTTCGAGTATTTGAGAGTAAATAGGGAGAGACAAAGTCAAAATATGGCATACGCTAAGGAATGGGTCACTACTTGTCACCTAGTCATAGAAACACAAATTCAGTCTGTCACTGTTTCCATAACACATGTGGGGCAATGCTGTCAAATGTGCACAATGAATGGGTTGATTACCCATGTTGCTCCAACATTTGCTTCCTTCCCATACGTCACCGTGTCTCCTGTATTTCGGCATCACCCCAATCATTTAGTTGAGGGATGGAGCGTGTAGTAGCCGAAGTTACAGGGAGGGGCAAAATGATCCAAGTAAAATAGCTGCATTACAAGGGGGAAAAGATATTTAGTATACAGTTTTGAGCAAAACAATCCGCATTTGTGAACAATGCATACAACTTACAACACAACCATATCTATGTATTTATGTGTGTTGATGGCAGAATCCCCATACAGCTTTCTGGTTAAAAAGATAGGCTCTTTCTAGTTACAAAAATGTGGCCCGTACAAGTATATTTGTCATGCTGTTCAATAACAGGTAAGTTTGTATGTCATAACCATTGCCATTTTATTGAACCATATGCACAGCAATGGATGAAATATGTAATCTGCATGGTACAAACAAACAACGGTCGATTACGTTACCATTAGAAGGAAAACACATGTAGTTGCCTCGCGCTGACCTTTCATCTTATACTTCCGAACACCTTTGACAAGGAATTGCAATGTCAACTTGGCACAATTACATGCCCGCATACCGGTCACGTCCTTCACGGCATTTACGAACGACATTGTGGTAGGACACAACATGCCCCCCAATACGTACAGCGCAAACTTCCGCAGAAACTCCTCGTCCGCACCATCAGTCTCAGTCAGATAAACTCTCAACTGGTTCAAAGGAATGACTCCCTTAACAGCTCTAACCTCTTCGTAGATATTGGGATATGTGTCTATTGAACTAGTGAACTACACGTCATTGCCTTTTGACCGTATACCTAATAAGACATGCACTTCCTCATAGGTGAGCCTCAGGTGACGGCCATGAATAGTCAATGAACACGTGTTGGGATCGAAGTTCTGTAGCAACCATTGGCACAAGTTGTGATCTATATGGGTACACTTTAACCCGAGGAGGACACCGAACCCAATATCAATGACTTCCTGCTTCTGTGCTTCGTTACACCGGTTCACAATATCAACAATTGCCTTCAATGATATACGGACTTGCATTTTACACTGCAGTGTTATTAACATGAGCATTAATACAAAAATTTAACCAACATTGTGTCCATAGCAGGTCCTCTCCAAATGCAGTTACGAAAACATTATGTACGTAAGCACCTTTGCAGATTTGTTTGCAATATCTTTGCCCACTTCCTTCGCACTTGCCTTAGACATGTCCTGAAACCTCTCATTCTCATCACATGAGAGTTCCTTCCACCTTTCCCCAATATGCTTTTTGCTCTGTAAGTGTTACTCCAATGTGACGCACATACAGGACAAATAAGAACTGTAAGTCCAAAATAATTGTCACCAGAAGTTGTATCACTCGCAATGTGTGCACATTTTGGTGGTATTTACATATGATTGCACATACAAATTACTATTTCGCACACATTTGAAATAAAAACGGATACGGACTTTTACAAATAATTAGAGTTTATAAGAACATGCAATATGGCGTCTATGACTGCTGGAAATTGCTGAATGCGACACAATAGAAGCACATGACTAGTGTGTGCATGGAATACAAGTCCATACTTTGCTATCACAGTAGTCACGTGTTTCCATCACTGTACTCTACTTAGAACATGTCTGCACACTAACCATTTTCGGTCCAGGGTTGTCTGCTTCTTGTCTTTCCTTGAATTGTTGCTGGCTACAACCATTGTGAATTTCGGCGTAAGTATATGTTAGATATGGATGGATATACTTATATTTATGAGCACAAATCGCAACCATTTATGTTTAGGGACCAATTTGTGACACAAACAAATTTGGTCCCAACTACATAATTGAGAGGGAGATTAATGATATGGAATTGGGTCGGACAGAGTTGTGCCAGACAGATTTGGGCCGAACAGGTGTTGGGCCAAGTTGTGTGGCCCGGCCTTGAAGCAAGCTGCTCGATTAGGGCAGCGCGTGGATTGACCGAGCTGCAAGGATCCGTGGTCACGAAGCCGGTCAGGTGAAAAGTCCAGCGCCAGGAAAGGCAAGATTGGACCGAGGTACCTGTTTGCTTGGTAGGTAGGTCGACCGCAGACTAGCGTGAGTTGTCCCGAGCTCGGCTTTGCCGAGATGCCGCCGAGTCCGGTCCTCATCTGAGCTTAGCTGTTGGAGTACTTGGGCATGAAGCACAGCATGGCAGACGATAGCCGAGATGATACTGCCCGGCTGCCGAGCTCCCAGGTGAATGGGCAGGCAGTTAGGTTAGGTGGTGCTCAGCAAGGTTTATGCTGACAGATAGGATAGCAGTGCCACGTGTTGAGAGGTCACTGGGAGTAGATTTGGGGCGCAGAAGGTATACAAGCATGTCTGTCCCCCCCATACGCGGACACATGAACATTTGGTCAGACATACACTAAACACTCAACACTCTCCCTTATCTCTATCTATCCCCTGGTGTGTGTTCTAACTTGACTGTCGGAGGGGTTTTTCGGCCACACACCGCCGGGTAGCTCACTGCCTTTGTGTACGCAGGTGATCGGATAGAAGCGGAGCTTGAAAGAAAGGAGTACGGGCTTGCTTGAATATTTGCTCCCCGCACAATTGGCGCCGTCTGTGGGAACTTGATAGACAAAACCTTGTCTTCTAGGCTCATCTGATCGCCGTTCATGGCAAACAATGATGAGATTCCGTTGTCTGCCATCGACGGAGCCACCCCGGAGTTTATCCGACGGAGAGAGGGACATCCCGCCATCCTTCCAATGGCGGATTTGGAGACATTCCCCGGAGGGCAGTCGGGGGACGCGCGAGAGAAGTTATGGTCATTCGCGGAGTCCAGACGGTCATCGACGGCGGAGAGACTCACACGCCAGACGTCTGGAACACAAGTTGAGGGACCAAGACGCCGTCATCCGGCGAATGGCGGCGGAGATGGAAGAGCTCAAGCGGCATGTCAAAGGAAAGGGTGTAGCTAGAGTGGGTGACCACAGTGAGCGCACCCCATCCCGCCGTTCAGGTAGTCAGAGTCAGCAGCACACACCGTCCATCTCTATTACCAGAAGTTACAAGGTTGGTGATTTCGATGCGCGCGCAGAGAAGTCTAGCGCGCAAGATAGCACTTACCATCCCTCAGGTTCGGCGACGACGTCGAGGTACACCTATTCTGCTCGATTAGAAGATTTGCGGGCAGTCTTGGAGGAGCGGGCTCGCCGGCAGGAGGCACAGAGGATACCGGCTTTCCAGCGGTTATCCTACGGGGTTCACGCCAGCGAGGAGGTCAGAATGCCTCCACCCCGCCTGGCGGCGCCACTCCTTGTGGATTCCGACTTGGCAAGGTTGAGCGCCACTCCTTTCTCCCTGGAAATAGAAACAACACCGCTTCCAGCAGGCTTCCACTAGCCAAAGTTCACGCTTTACGACGGAAAGACCGATCCTTACATGCATGTAAGCCACTTTCGACAGGTCATGGCCGGACATAGGCGGAATGATGCTCTTATGTGCCTCCTCTTTCCGTCAAGTTTGGGCGAGCTGGGCTTGAAATGGTTCGAGTGGCTGCTGGAGGGGAGTATCTAGAGGTGGCATCAGTTGGCCGAAGCCTCTGTGATGCGCTTCAAAACCAACACTAAAACACCTAAAGAAGTTGATCACCTGCTGAGTATCAAGATGGAGCCGAGCGATACATTGAAGGCATACAACTCCAGATATTGGGAGATTTTCAATGAGATCTTGGATTGCCGGGTCAACCTTGCAATCACTCAGTACAAGCGGGGCCTCCCGGTCGGACATAGACTGTGGGACTCACTTACCATGCACCAGCCAACGTCCATGGGACAGCTAATCCAGCGCATCAATGAGCACATCTGAGTAGAGGATGATGCGTCAACAGCTACTGCGAAGGCGACTCCGGTGGCAACAAACAAGAGGTCAACTGGCAAAGTGCACGCAGTTGGACAAGAGTCCAGCCGATCAAGTGACCGCGCTGAGGAATCGGACCGTGGCTCAAATCGCAAAAACCGGGGTAGGGGTCGTCGGAATAACCGAGATGACTACCCCTGGGATAATGTGGCCGACGCAAACAAAAGATTGAAGGCCAGGACGGGCATTACCACGGTCTTCAAAATTCCAATCTATCGCATACTTAGTGAAATCCGTGGCGAGGAGTATGTCCGATTTCCTGCTAAGTTGGGCGACGGTCAGAAGGGCTTCAATCTGCGGTACCGTTGCACGTTTCACAGGGAGTGCAGCCACCAGACAGAGGATTGTTTGCCTTTAAGGCAACACTTGGAAAAGTTAGTCGCAGCCGGACACCTGGATCTTTACATCGACGGAGGTGTTAAGGCGAATCAAGCTCTGGTTGATCCGCGAGGACCGGATGACCGTGATGCACCCCCACAAGGAGTTATTAATGTCATTCACGGCATAATGGAACCGGCGCGGGTATGTGAGCTCCGGGGTATGATAAAGAAGGCAGAACACATGAGGGAAGTCTTGTCGGTTCAGCCTGCAAACAAGAGAGGGAAGACCGAAGAAAGAGATGTGCTCAGTTTCTCCTCGAGGGATCTAGAGCATTCAGACACCGCACAACGATGCCTTAGTAGTGATGCTCCGCGTCAAGGAGTTTGATGTCAAATGGATCTTGATCGATCAGGGAAGCTCGGTCGAGATCATGTACTACGATGCATTCAAGCAGCTCAAGCTCTGTGATACAGACTTGGCTCCGGCAACTTCGCCCCTAGTCGGTTTCAACTCACAACCGGATTGGCCTTTGGGAAAGATTATCCTGCCAGTCAAAGCGGGATCCGTAGTCAAGCAAGTGGAGTTTTGGGTGCTGCAAGTACCATCCACTTATAACTTGATCCTTGGAAGGGGATGGCTTCACGCGATGCAAGCCGTGGCGTCGACCTACCATCAGGTAATGAGATTCCCCTCGGCTATGGGGGCAATAAAAGAAATTTAGGGAGATCAAGTCATGTCAAAGTAGTGCTTCGTGGCGGTCAACGGGAGCCGGGCTGCCAAAGGCTTTGTTTAAATGATAGAAGGACCGGGAGACCAGGGAGTTCTTGAGGATGTGGGCACCAGGGCAGAGGACAAAGCCATTGAGGAATTAGTGGAAGTGCAAATTGATATAGAGCATCCAGACAAGTTCTTCCTGCTCGGCTCCAGCCTTACTACCCGAGAAAGGACTGAAATGGTGGAGTTTTTGATGGCCAACATCGAGGTCTTCGCATGGTCGCCTTACGACATGCCCGGCCTTGATCCAAGTTTTATCTGTCATCACCTCAATGTCTTCCCCGGAGCAAAGCCGGTCATTCAACGAACAAGGAGGTCAGCGCTGCATCACGCCGAGGTAGTTGCGGAGGAAGTGAAAAACTTGCTCGAGGCACGAGCAATTCAGGAAGTGCACTACCCTCGGTGGATTTCCAACACCGTAGTGGTGCCCAAGAAGAATGGGAAGTGGCGAGTTTGTGTCGATTACAAGATAGTCAACCGAGCTTGTCCGAAAGATAGCTTCCTTTGCCTCGCATTGACCAGCTCGTGGACTTGACGACTGGACATAATAGGCTCAGCTTCTTGGATGCCTATCGCGGCTACCATCAGATTGCCATGCATGGGCCCGACTGAGAGATCACCTCCTTCACGACTCCAAGGGGACTCTTCTGCTATCGAGTTATGCCTTTTGGTTTGAAGAACGCCGGGGCAACCTTTTAGAGGATGGTGACCAAGATGTTTGCTCTGTTGCTTGGCCGGACAATGGAGGCTTACATTGATGATATGGTGGTTAAAAGCCGGCATCAAGTGGACCACTTGTCTAACTTGGCCGAGATGTTCGCTATTCTAAAAAAACACAAGCTACGCTTGAATGCGTCTAAGTACGCCTTTGGTGTGCGGTCCAGAAAATTTTTGGGATTCCTAGTCACGAACCGCGGCATAGAAGCAGACCCCTCTCAAATAAGAGCCGTGCAGGAGTTGAAACAGCCCAGCTCGGCTAAGGACGTGTAGCATCTGGCCGGAATGGCCGCCGCACTTAATCGATTTATAAGTCGGTCATTAGATCGCTGCCGCCCTTTCTTTCAAGCATTGAAATCAAAGTTCTCGTGGGATGAAGAGTGTGACCGAGCTTTGGCCGAGCTCAAGGAATATTTGTCTTCTCTGCCAATATTGGTTAAATCGGAGCCAGGGGAGGAACTCTATCCTTACCTTGCCGTCTCACAGCATGCAGTCAGTGCGGTGCTAGTCCGAGCTGAAGGAATTAAGCACCTCCCAATCTTCTACGTCAGTAAAACCTTGCTGCCGGCAGAGTCGAGATACTTGCCGTTGGAAAAGCTTGCGTTGGCATTGATGATGGCTTCAAGGAAGTTGCCGCACTATTTCCACGCCCATACCATCATCGTTCTGACCGAGTTCCTCCTTAAGGCTTTGTTCGAACGAGCGGACTTCTCCGGTCGAGTTCTTAAGTGGGCAGTCGAGTTGGGACAGTTTGATGTGAAGTTCCAGCCGCGCACTGCCGTCAAAGCATAGACTTTGGCCGATTTTGTTGCCGAATTCTCACCTGGAACTCACCCGATCTGCCCGGTCGATATTGCCGAGGCAGATCAAGAGGTGAACGCGAGCACAATCGAAATACAACAACTTGGTGGAGTTGGCGACGCGGAATTTGCGCATACCTTTAGTTATTACAACGGCACCTCCCGGTGATGCGATGACGGAGTTGGATATCACCGCCCAACCTGCTCTGTTCGGTAGCGCATCACCAAGGGGGGAAGGCATGGAACTACTCAGTGCAGAGTCTACAGCCGGCATAATACTGCAACCTGGTGATTCGCCTACGGACTTGGGCATCGTAGTTCAACCTGCTGAGTCCGGTGCCGAATCACCAAGGAAGGCTGAAATGGAACCAATCAGCACAGAACCTGAAGCCGCACTGCCGAGCAACCGTGATCCCATCAATCTTCAAGCCTCCCAGGACCCCTCAGAATGTTGGAAGCTCTTTGTGGGGGAGATGTGGAAACTTTTTGTTGATGGAGCCTCGAACCGTCACGGTGCCGGGCTAGGTATTGTTTTGATTTTGCCAGACGGTCTGACAATTGAACATTCAATCACCCTTGGCTTCCCAGCATCCAACAATGAAGCCGAGTACGAGGCGCTTTTGGCCGGTCTTGAGAGCGCGCTTCAGATGCAAGCATCCGAGCTAATGGTTTATAGTGATTCCCAGCTTGTGGTTAACCAAGTCTCTGGGGTTTACGAGGCGAAGGACGACAGAATGGTAAAGTACCAAGCTCTGGTCAGGGACCATATCAAGCGATTCCAGGCGATCAGGGTCCAACAGATTGGCCGAGAAGAGAATGACCGGGCCGATGAGTTGGCCGGCCTTGCTTCTATGGTCGACCGCACATCTCCCAACCCTTTGTTGATCGAATTCCTTCCAAGGCCCAGCATTGAGGAAACCGGGCAGACAGATGTACACTACGCCGAGTTAGGTCCTTCTTGGATGGACCCTATCATCACATTTCTCAGAGAACGGACCCTTCCAGCCGATAAGAAGGAGGCGCATAAGGTGGGAGTAAAGTCAGAGCAGTTTTGGCTCTCTCCTTCAGGAGCTTTGTATAAGAAGTCTTTCACTGGTCTTTACCTGAAATGTGTGCACCCGAGCAGCGTGGAAGCCTTCCTGTACGAAGTTCACGAAGGCATCTGTGGCAGTCACATAGGGGGCAGGTCCTTGGCCTACCGCGCTATTTCACAGGGCTATTGGTGGCTGTGCATGCAAGCTGACGCACAAAAATATGTTCGCAAGTGCGAGAAGTGCCAGAAGTTTGCACACCAGATCCATCAACCGGCCAGAGCACTTCTTCCCCTAACCAGCCCTTGGCCTTTTGCGATGTGGGGATTAGACATAGTGGGGCTGCTCCCAACAGCACCAGGCAACCGGAAGTTCTTCATCGCGGCAACAGATTACTTCACCAAGTGGGTTGAAGCCGAGCCTTTGGCAACAATCAAGGAGAAAGACGTGAAGCGATTTATCTGGCAGAATGTGGTAACACGGTTTGGCGTCCCTAAAATTTTGATCTCTGATAACGGCACCCAGTTTGACGGTCGCTTATTCAGAGGGTTTTGTGAAGATTTGAAGATTGAATTCTACAACTCCACTCCGGCTTACCCACAGTCCAACGGTCAAGCCGAGGCGTCAAACAAGACTATTCTTGACGGACTGAAGAAGAGGCTTGAGAAAGCCAAGGAAAAGTGGGCCGAGGAACTTCCCAACGTCCTTTGGGCATACCGAACTACACCGCGGCGTTCTACCGGGGAAACTCCATTCGCTTTGGCTTATGGCATGGAGGCGGTCATACCTTTGGAAGTAGGCATGCCTACTCTTAGAAGTGAAAGTTTTGGGCCCGAGGTAAACGCCGAGGCCATTGTTCTGGAATTGGATCTAGTAGAAGAGTGCCGGGAAAAGGCTCTCATCCACGTCGCTGCCTACCAACAAGAGCTTTCAAGGAAGCACAATAAAACGGTGCGCCCCAGACCGTTCAAAGTAGGTGATTAGGTTTTGAGGAAAGTTATGGGCAACACCCTGGTGCCAGGTGAAGGCAAACTAGGGGCAAATTGGGAAGGACCCTACAAGATAACCGGTCTGGCGGGCGAGGGGGCATACCACTTGGAGGATCTGGATGGTAGAGGAATACCCTGGCCATGGAATGCGGCCAACCTCAAACTGTATTATTTCTAGCTTTAGCTTTCTTTTTGTGCAAAGGAATTTTTTGGCTTACACTTCAAAATGTAATTCTTTTTGTCAATATATAGAAGTGTCCACTTTGCTTTGGCATTTTGATTATTGCTCTGTTGAGTTTTCCACTCGAGATGATTCATTCCGGTTGGATGAGTTGAGGACCTGTTCAACTTATAATTCCCGTCCGAGATGGCTTATTCCGGTTGAGAGAGTTGGTGATTTGTTCAACTTTGTTGTTCCAACCGAGATGGTCATTCCGGTTGAAGAAGTTGATGTTTTGTTCAGCTTAGGTATTCTCAACCGAGATGGTTCACTCCGGTTGAAAGAGTTGGTGATTTGCTCAACTTTGTTGTTCCAACCGAGATGGTCATTCCGGTTGAAGAAGTTGATGTTTTGTTCAGCTTAGGTATTCTCAACCGAGATGGTTCACTCCGGTTGAAAGAGTTAGTGATTTGTTTAACTTTGTTGTTCCAACCGAGATGGTTATTCCGGTTGAAGAAGTTGATGTTTTGTTCAGCTTAGGTATTCTCAACCGAGATGGTTCACTCCGGTTGAGAGACTTGGTGATTTGTTCAACTTTGTTGTTCCAACCGAGATGGTTATTCTGGTTGAAGGAGCTCAATTTTGCTACTTATACCGTGATGTAAATTTCGGTCAGGCCAGGTGGTTCAAACTGACATGTTTTGCTTAAGATAGAGTTGGAGAAAACCGTGCAAACACTTGGTGAAATTAAAGCTTTTCATTGATAAAAAGTTAATACAAAAGGTGGGGCACTTAGCCCGGTTACATTTGCAGACAAAGAAAAAAGAAAACTAAGCTAAGGGGGAGAGGTCTGGGAATTCCTTATCAGCTTCCAGGTTGACCGTTGCTGTCTGGTCCTAGACACCGGTTCCAGTCTAGCCGGGCTGCTCTTGCTCGGTCTGGTCATCTCCCTCAGCATCTGTCTCGGCTTCTTCGAGTCCTTCCTCGGCCTCAGCCTGCAGCGCGCTGAAGACGTCATTGGCATATGGAATGAGGTAGGTCGGTAAAAAGACAGTCGGTGGAGAGGCAAACATGTCAGTGTCAGGACCTTGACCGAGCTGTTGGCAGACAGACTTTCAACTGGCCTTGAAATAAATGTCCTGGGTGGCGAAGACTTGTTTTTTATAGTTGTCTTCCGCCTCTTTGAAGCCGGCATTATTGGCGTCTTCACAATCCTTCTCCCTGGACTTCTTGAGCGTGTCCAGCTCAGCCTGGAGCTCGTCCCTCTTTTTCTCGGCTTCGTCAAGTTAGCCGAGCAACCGGTTGTTGTCGGTGTTGGCGATTTCAAGCGAGGACTTTGCTCGGCCAAGCTCGGTTTGGAGGCTTTGGACTTGGCTGGCAGTGTCGGCTGCCTTTTCCGGAAGTCGGTGGATGCGCTCCATGACTAAGTGTTGTTTTTGGATGGCCTGCAAAAAGGAAACCTGATCAGAGAAGAAATCGTGCAAACACTTGTGAAAATTTCAGAGACAGATTGAAGCTTACCCTGGCCATGGACTTGACAGACGACTTCACCAACCGGGTGTAAGGGATGTGGTCACTGCCGACCACGTCGCTCGGTAGGAGAAGGGCCTTGGAAAGATCGTAGGCGAGCAGGTGCTCTTTGTCGCCCTTGATCGAAGCTGTCGCCGGGATGTCTTTACCCCAGTGCTTGAGTAACGGACGCCAGATTGGTGTTGGGTCAGCTGTGACGGTAGGTTGCTCGGTGGTTGGTTCGGTAATCAGCTCGGTAGACGGGTCCGCGCGAGCTCTTTTGCCAGCCCGGCGTGTTGCTTAGCTTGACTGCCCGGCAGCTGGAGAAGCTAGGGTGACCACGGCGCCACTTGACTGACTGGCGGCTGGCGAGCGGATGGCGACGCTCGGTATCTCGACAGACGTTGCGGTGAGTAGGTTTTTGATTCGGCTTCGTTTGTCCATCTTTTGCTCTTCTGTCAACCGGATTAGTGGAACGTCTGGAAAATTGGATCTGGAGGAGGTGATGGAGCACGAAGAAAGTCTGTAACTTTACTCCGGCGGGGAGCAGAGTATCTGTAGGTTGGAGTGTAACCGAGCAACTCGTTGCAATCTCGGTCGCGGTAGCGAAGCGTGGTCCTGATGGCTTCTACGTTGGGGTTTTGGTAGTTGGCTTGCAAGGCCTGGATTGCTGCAAAAGAAACAAGAAAAATGGTTAAGTACAGAACTATGAAGAAAGTAAGCTAACCGAGCAAGTTTGAACAGCTTACATGTGGAACCAAAGTTCTTGCATATGAACCAGCCCGGTACCTCGGCTGTTTCATAATTGCCAGACACCCAAAAGAAATCGTCATCATGCAAGTCCTTGTCTGGTGTGTCGGTTACAATTTTTTCTTTGCCCGGCCTAATCTTAAGGTAGTAGGCGAGGCCATCACCGGTGTGCCCCAGGGTGTACTGCCGCAGTACCTCGGCTAAACCTAGGTTTATGCCTAACCGGTTGTTTAATTCGTGCACACCGTTTACTATCCGGTAGGTGTTGGTGGACACTTGAGTGGGTGCTAGCTCGGTGCGGCGCAGAAATTCGGTGATTAGTGGATTGAGCGGGAAACAGAGGCCTCCTTCGATGATGGACAGCACGGTGAAGGGACATTGTTCTAATCTGCCCCAAGGCGTGGTCTCTTCTTCTGTGAGCTCAAGGTGGACGTCGGCCGGGATGCCGTACTCCTCCCTGAACGCAGCTAGCGCAGTCGGAGTATCCACCAGGAAGCGAAATTTCCCCATGTGGCCAACTAATCTAGCTCGACCGAGGTGGTTTGGCACAGACTAGGAATGGGTGGCAGTTCGGTCCTTATAAGCCTCAGAATTGGTCATTGGTCCCCTTGGACTCTGCAGGAAAAAGGATGGCAAGTATAAGAGGAAGCGCGGTCGCGCAAAACGAGCTTGACTTTAGCTTGGTCATGGATTGTGCCAAACCACCACGGTCATAAAGTCTAACCAGGAGCTCAGTCGCCCAAGCGGACCAGTAGTTAGCCCGGTCGAGCGGCCAAGTCCTATGGCCATTCCGATTTTTGCTAAGATTACTGCAAACAGTTTATTTGCTCGGTTGAATTGATTTCTTGGATCAAATGAAGATCTGGAGCCCGGTCAGCCCCAGATCCTCAGTGTTCTTTAGGAAAAATGAAGAACAGTTTGAAGAAAAATGAAGAAACTAAGGGGCATTGAAGGTTGTGGGTGGGGAAGGCCCTAAAACCTACGGATTTGGTACCAGAGAGGAAGAAATATCAAATGAAAATGACATGGGTTGAAGGACTTACCAATGGAAGGCCTGCTTCTTCGAGCACAAACGCAAAGAATGGCAGACGAGGTTTGAAGGAAGATGCTTGAGCTCTGAAGCGTCGGATTGCAGAGAGGCAGTAGGAGCGAAATGAGGGAGAAGGGGCTTGTATGTATAGATGGAGAAACCGCCAAAAATGCAAATTCTGGCAGACGACTGGGTTGACTGCTCGAGGTCTAATGGAAACCTGCCACGTGTCCTCATTTATGACGATGTCAGAACTGAAGGGACGGGTTGAAGAGTTGAGGAGGCAACCGGGCAATTTTTAAAGAAGAGAACGTCAACCGAGGAGTTGAACCGGAAAAATTTCGCAGACAGGAGTTAACTAGACCGGTCGCCGATTCGCATTCTGAGGACCGAGGAAGTGTTATCTCGATCGAAATATGTAATCCCAGTCACGCTTTTGCAGACGAAATTAAGGGGCAATTGAGAGGGAGATTAATGATATGGAATTGGGCCGGACAGATTTGGGCCGGACAGAGTTGTGTCAGACAGATTTGGGCCGAACAGGTGTTGGGCCAAGTTGTGTGGCCCGGCCTTGAAGGAAGCTGCTCGGCTAGGGCAGCGCGTGGATTGACCGAGCTGCAAGGATCTGTGGTCACGTAGCCGGTCAGGTGAAAAGTCCAGCGCCAGGAAAGGCAAGGTTGGACCGAGGTACCTGTTTGCTCGGCAGGTAGGTCGACCGCAGACTAGCGTGAGTTGTCCCGAGCTCGGCTTTGTCGAGATGCCGTCGAGTCCGATCCTCATCTGAGCTTAGCTGTTGGAGTACTCGGGCATGAAGCGTAGCATGGCAGACGATAGCCGAGATGATACTGCCCGGCTGCCGAGCTCCCAGGTGAATGGGCAGGCAGTTGGGTTAGGTGGTGCTCAGCAAGGTTTATGCTGACAGATGGTATAGCAGTGCCACGTGTTGAGAGGTCACTGGGAGTAGATTTGGGGCGTAGAAGGTATACAAGCATGTCTGCGCCCCCCATACGTGGACACATGAACATTTGGTGAGACATATACTAAACACTCAACACTCTCCCTTCTCTCTATCTATCCCCTGGTGTGTGTTCTAACTTGACCGTCGGAGGGGTTTTCTGGCCACACACCGCCGGGTAGCTCACCGCCTTTGTGTACGCAGGTGATCGGATAGAAGCGGAGCTTGGAAGAAAGGAGTACGGGCTTGCCTGAATATTTGCTCCCCGCACAATAATATTGCATCAGTAATGTCCAATTTTCGTTGCTAAAAATATTACAACCATATGATTTCTGCAACAACAATTAGGTTTGTAAGAAATTATTTTGGCCCTTATTTTTGGTCTCTAGAAGCTTAATTTCTTGTGAGTACAAAGTGAAATTTGCACAGGCGCAAACTATGAGTACAAAATATGTAATGCACATTTGTGCAAAAATACTGTCAGCCGTTTCTGACGAGAGGGATTCATACTGTGAGCCGCTTTCAAGGACACGGATCGAACCTATAAAAAATAAATGGTCCAACTGGCCGCTTTCGACGAGGGGGCTCGGTAATGTCAACTGTTTTGATTCGTGAACCTTCGCCACTTGGCTTCAATGTTTTCCTTTGCCTGTAACAAATAGCGGTGTAAATGAAATTTTATTGAAGGCCAAATTACATTAGTGGTATGTACATTTTGTGCATTCTATCATCTTCCTCGGTTAACTTTAAAGGCAGTCAATCTTGCCTTGTCATTTCAAAAGTTGTGCCATTTTTCGTGAAATTGGTAATGTCGTTTTTTGTTGTGACCGAAAATTGGTTTAGTATAACTCAGTCAGTTATGGATTTCACAATTTCTCTCCGTAGAATACGCGACATGTGCCGTATGGGCACATATTCTGCTAAGAAATGGACAGAGTTTTAATCCATTACACGAAATTCATGGTGCAATTTGAGGCTATCGCAAATGTATGAAATTCAAATCGTACAACCTCCTGATGACAGTACATACCGCCACAACATGTCCTACACGAACACATCATGAAATTTTGTACGTACAGAGAACATATCCTCGCAAACCTAATTGTATGAAATAGTGAACGACATAAACTCACAGTTGTTTCGCATTGTTTGACATATCGCCCATATCTAATTACGATCATTCCTGCAAAGAATTTCATGCAATATTGATAAGGATGCAGAAAGAATGTTACTCCCAAATTGTAGAAAATAAAATTCACTGTTAACAACTTACAATGAACGGACCATTCAGTCGTAGGTACATTGTACGAGTTGTACTTTTCGTTTATTGTTCAAGTATGATATGTTGTCGTTAATTTATGCACTTACTGCATGCCACTGTGTTACGAAAATTAATTGGCAATATGTTGTACTCATTTTATGATAATCTCATGTAAATAGTATTGACCACTTCAATGCTTGCACATATAATGGTCAAGCTTTATTTGAGAAAGTGCGGCATAAATTAAAAATTGAACTCATTACCAGAGGTACGTTGGTGTTACAATGTTTTCTCGTAGACCCAATTTGTCAGCCTAATTGCAGGCCCCAGGCAGTGGCATTATAGTCTTTGGGTTGGCTACTTGCCAGCAGGTAATCATTCTTTTTGTCAGCAAACTCGAGCACCATCCACTGCATCTCCCCTGCGACGAATATTGTCGTTACAGCGAACAACAAAAAATTGAAGTAATAAAGCACTTGTATAAAATCTTAATAGTGGCCACATACGGCAGCTGTAATGCAAAATGATATGAGGTCAATCCACGAATAACATGCATACTTTCCCAAATTTGATACGTTCTACGACAAGAGTTATGATATACAAGTTCACAAACAAGTGCAGAAAGCTTGTAGTTCTTGTTAATAGTTGTTCACGACGAAGGCAGAGTTATCCAAAAAAGTTAGGGGCACGTGACCCCCTCTGGGCCGGTCGTGCCTCCGTGCCTGGACGTAGTCTATCTGGGTTAGTGCATCAGGTTAGTTAGTAACACCAAAAACTGCATCAACCAACACCAATACAGAAAATTGGCATGACATTACACATATAAAGAACTAGAAGTGCAACAACTTCGTATGCAAGCAAAACAACATAACATGACTACAACTTTGTTTGCACCGACGAGAATGGCCAGTCATTTGGTACCACCTTCACTAAGGCTTTTCGACAAACGACCAACACGAAATCTTGCAAGGAAGCCAAAAACAACAAACAATACGCACACTTCAAACAGAGCCACATCGGACATTCAACCCAAGAGCACCCATACGCAACTTACATTCATGCAGAGAAATAAAAAACCAGCTACACTGTTCAACCAAGACCGTTCATGCAGCAGTTATAACCAGTATGGAACTCGTCAATGGCAATATCAGTTTGTCATCCATGTAGTTTGTATACCTAATCGTACGTATGGTTTCAATGACCTAACAAGGAATAGTTTAATAGTTGAGAAATGAATGCGCCGTGCGAGTGGAACATAACAGGTCATAATAATAATGTGCTCTGAAAGAAAAAATAGACAGACTCGCACATGCCCGAGAAAATGGTTAGTGTTACCGTCGGCGAGCTAGCACAGTCGAAATGGAGAGACAGAGTGTGTTATTGGAGATGGACAGCAAAACCGAAATGGAGAGAGAAGGAGGGACAACAACATTGCCGAAATTGTATGTGGGAAATGGAAATGAGTTGGTGAGATTAGAAAGGCTACTGCCTCTGTGGGATGAGTAGGCTTTGTCTGCCAACTTTGGTTTTTGTTCCAAATTTGGGAGGGAAACCGAAACGTACGTGACACTACATATTAAATATTTGGGATAATCTAAATAAGTGTACCTTTTGATTTTTTATGAAATATGGGTTCCGTTTGGGTTGGAGTTGAAGTAATGTGTTAGAAAGGTGATGTGATTTAAATAAAAGTAGCGACTTTTTGAATCTTTTATTGTTTTTTAAACATGCCAAACAAGCCCAAGGTGGTTAGGAAGTTGCTATTTTAGTATGTTATTTTAGTATTTTCATATTTTTAAATTTAATTTTTTGTGTTTTGAAAGATAACAGATTTTGTTGTAGTTGGATATGATGTTTGTGACAAGAAATTTGCACTGATTATAGATTTGGCGTGCCATTTTATCTTATTAATTATTTTTGCTGATTTTTTTTTTGTTTTTGTTTATTTTTGACAAACGAGGCGTAGCGTAAGGTCGAGTCACGTTAAATTAAATTTTCTACCTATAAATTAAAAATTAAATTTCGTATGGCCCTATGAATTAAATTTTTATTGTGTTGTTCAGTTATGAATTATAGATTACAAATTTAGTACTATAAATTAAATATAAATTGGTAATTTACCCTTATCCAATCCGTCCAACCAAACATTTGATTCACTACAAATACTCCAATCTAGGCATCTAATCCGATGAGTAAACAAACATATGATACAAATACATCTGAACCGACTAGTCGACGGACAATGTATCGCACGACTAACAGTCCGGTGGATTATAATCCCCGCTTATGTAGTCTAAACAAAGAGGGCAAACTGTGTTACTGATGATATAATTGATGGATTAAAGGATGTATTAAGATCTATGTCTGACAGAAATTGTAAATATATATATGTATATATATACATATATATATATATATATATATATGTAATAAACAAATGTGTATAATTAATTTTAGTTAAAAAGAAAATTTGAAGCGGAAATTTTTTTCGAACAAGTAAAAAAAACCCCACAAAAAGAAATTGTAGTTCAGCGACTGGTACAGAAATTGTAGTACTAGACGTCGTGTGGGACTCTCGGCCGGATGTCCGGGAGGGTTTTCACCCAGCATTTCCCTGCCTCTCCCTCGACGATTACAACGGTAGCTACTGTTAATAGGCAATGAAACATTGCACACTAATTATGGTCAGTAATGTTGCCCTTAGCCGCTGCACTGCATCACCAAACAAGAAAATTCGTTGGCCAAAAATTAACAGTTGACAGTTACAAATACTGTAACACATCCATTGTGGATGTAAGTAGAATATTAGCGATAGAATTATAACAAAATACTTCTTCACAGTAATAGGTAGTTGATTAGTAATAGTTAATTTTGTTTTCACAGATAGGAGTTAGAGGCACCACGTCATAATGTACAAAAAAAATTACTTGTGTATACCTTTTATTATACTATTAACTTCGGTTATTGCACATATTATTAGGGTTGTTGGTGTTTTGTAGTGCTTGTTGGCTTGTTAAGGTAAAACTGTTACATGCGAAACGAGGCGTAAATTATTTTCGTTCAGGACTGGACGTATCCATCGCATAAGTACAAACAAACTGAGACAACAAATTAATTACTAAGGAAGTACAGTAAGTACATTACATAGGATAACAGGGGCCAAACTAGCAAATCTAGTTGTATATCGAAGGGATTGGTTTTCTAATGCCATCTCCCATGGGGGACTACTAATCCCATCTATGGAGGGTATCATAATCCCAACATATTTCGAATACAGTAATATTGGGCATTGCACTGAACAGTGTTGTTCGGCCCGTGGGGGCCATCATGGGACCCGTTTTGATAATCTGAATTGTTAAATGTGTACAACTCGTCGAGTAGTACATGCCTATGAAAAATCACATTGATCAAATATCGATAACTATCTGATCGAAGTAGTTTTCTTTCAACCATTAACTATGACACCATCCATTATTTTAATACAAAACTGTTTGATCATATAGTTAGCAATATCTGATAAATATGATTTTTAATAGACATATAGTACTCGATGAGTTCTACACATTCAACGGTTAAGATTATGAAAACGGGACCTCTGATAAGCTCCCACGGACTGAACAACACTGTCCTGTGTAATTTTGTTGTGCACTCATGTGTAATTTGTACCGGGACAGACCAATCACTGTGTCATACATTATTACTTGTAATTTGCATCGAGCAATTTATGTTTTTTAAAATGAAAATTTGTGTCTAGTGGTAATTTTTTAGCTTTTTCAGTAACATTTTTACTTTTTGTTTTCTTGAAGACATGCCAAACCAGCCTTAAACCATGACAATATTACTTGTAGTCCCATCATTGTTAGTCCTTTGACTAATAATTCCCTCAGTAACAATCCCACCACTTATAGTTACCTGTACTAATATTGCCCTCTCGCTACAACATTTGTTGTCGGTTCAATGTTCTCTCGCTACCTACGCCATGACTAAAATGGAGACTGGCCTCGTTTGGGAACATGCTGATTTAGAAATTTTTTGGCTATTTCGTTAAAATATGAGCTAGGAAAAACTAGTACGTTTGGGAAGACATTTTGGCTTTTTACAAAAAGATGTGCAAAAAGTAGTATAGCGATCCCGGTTGTCCCTTTACTATTCTGTTGTGTTCCGGACTCGGTTCCGTGAAGTTGGTAGTTGTGTCTACCTTGTTGTCATCCTTTAATTCCACTTCATTGAGTTTTAGGATGTTTTGGGCAGAGTTGTTACAGGTTGATTAGGCTTTAGTTTCAATTCTTTGTTGCCTAGTTTTTTTTGGCGGTCCACTCGAGCGGGTCTTCTTACGCTCGAGCGGGGATTGCACACCACCAGTATTTCGTGTTCCTGCAAAACTTCTGCAGATGTGATTTTTACGCTCGAGCGGGTTTGTTTACGCTCGAGCGGTAGCGCTCGAGCGGGTTTGGTGACGCTCGAGGGGGTAGTACTTTCTGGGTATAAGTTTTGGGAGGGGGAAATCTACGCTCGAGCGGACTGGTTTTCGCGCTCGAGCGGAAGTGCTTTATTCTTGTGTCTTGGCGCTCGAGCGAGCCTTATTGCGCTCGAGCGTGTCTAGATTTTTGTTCTTGGCGCTCGAGCGTTGTGTTCTCCGCTCGAGCGGGTCATACGTATATGAGTTGTCCGCTGGGTGATTTTAAATCACTTTTTGCCTTTCTTTCTCTCTCTTACTTTTTCTAAAAACCATTTTTGAGAGCCTCTCTCTCTAGAAACTCCCTTCTCTCTAGGGTTTGATCTAGTTAGAGTGTCCTCCTTCTCTTCGGCCTTTGTAAAAGCTGTGTTGATCGTCGAGGGCGTCGTTTTGATCCGAAAATCTTGGTCTTTGGAGCACTTTGGTTTCGGTCTCTTCTCCATTCGAGCTCTAACTTCGAGGTAGGGATAACCTACTCCTCACTATGGGCTTTGTCTTTAAATTTTAGTATTTTGAGATGTTGGGGTTGGTTTGGTAATTTTGTGAAAGTTTGGGGCTTTTGTGTAAATTTACAAAAGTTGGGGTTTTAGCTATATAAAACCTAGATGCATGTTTGGCATGGAAAAGTGAAATTAATGTTAAAACATTAAAGAAAATGGAGCCTAAGGGTTGTAATGTTAATTATGGAATATGCCCTAATTACATTGGTTAATTAATTTGTATAATTAATTATGAGAAATGAGGAATTGATTTGGAAAGACATGGGATTAAAGGGTGTAGTTGGATTATTTATCGCTCACCTAGTTGAAATGTTGATTATATATCCATTGTTGCATTTATTTTCTGTATAGAAATAACTGCTTTGGGCTATCGGTGGAGGATAGTCTTGATTGTTGTAGACAATGCATGATGATTAGGCAAACTGAAACTAATCACTGGAATGTGTCATTGAGTGTGACGGTTGAAAGAATACATTAAATTTATGTATTGTGTGATGATGTGTGTAATTACTGTTTATATGCGTTGTGTTGTGTTGGAGGAGATAGGGGATGTACTCCACGGTTTAGGGGAAGATAGGGGATGGACCTCTAAACCGGATGTTGTTGGGAGGAGATAGGGGATGGACTCCATAGATAGAGCTCATATGCTTATCTAGTGATGTGTTGACAGAGCTCATATGCTTGTCTTTGGAAGTGTGATAGTGCTTTTATGCATATCTATGGAAGTGATGATATAGCTTGTATGCTTATCTGTTGGTGTGTGATATAGCTAGTATGCTTGTCTATTATGAAATGAGAAAGGGCTTAATATGAGTTATTGTCTCATATAAGTTGTTTGGCCAGGTTCTGAGCCATGGTCATAAATTGAGAATTGAAAAGAATTGGAAATGGATTGTAACATGGACTTGTATGTCATGAAACCGCAAAGTGTGATAAGGAAAAGTATCAGTGTTGCCCATCTATCAATTGCTAATCTTTTAGTCATTGTTCATATTTGGTTTAGTATATCTCTACTGGGCTGTGGCTCACCCTATATGGGAATATCATTTTCAGGTACAGGTAGCATGCCACCTCCAAGGACTTAGCTTAGGAGGCTAGATGTGGACACACTTTTGTTGTCTCATTTTTTTGATGTATTACATTTAAATTCAAGCCAAGGGCTTAATATGTAATTGAGTTAGTGCTCTCTTTTGTAACCGAGTGTTAACTTGGAAAGCTGTAAGCCCGTAGGGCATTTGCTTTTGTTGTTAGCATGTAATACTTTTGTAATGAAGTACTCTGATGAATAGAAGAATGTGAAGCTTTTGTATATCAATGCATGTCTATATTAATGGGTTTAATGTTGTTATTTTGAAGGCGTTACAACTTGGTATCAGAGCGTACCGGGTTCG
Source organism: Camellia sinensis (assembly GCF_055761805.1). NCBI lineage: Eukaryota > Viridiplantae > Streptophyta > Magnoliopsida > Ericales > Theaceae > Camellia > Camellia sinensis. Next base: position 180,910,845 of record NC_138965.1, on the reverse strand, counting down.
AATACTTTGGGTACGTGGGAAGTGATTAGTATCACAATGGGTTTGTCTTGCTTGATAGAGACTTAGATGTAATGTCATATGATATGTGCTTAATTGATAACATGCTTATGTGACTACGTGGGTATGGGATTTAATTTGTAGGATGTTGATTGGATCCTTGGGTTTCTGGGAGTCTTGTTGGAAAGGCACTTGATCAATGCCGTTTCTAACCGGAACTCTAGTAACGTCTCGGGACTATCATTATCCGGAAATGAAATTCGTAAGTGCTTATGTGTTTATGTACTTACGTGGAATGAATTACGGTTGTCCATGCACTAGGACGTGAGTGTTTAGTTTTGGCACATTTGTGAATGTGCTAACGTTTTGTATTACCTTTATTAGAATGTCAGGACGAGGAAGAGGTGCTAGGCGTGGTAGGCCTGCGAGGCAGGAAGTACCTTTACCGGATGATATTCCGGCAGTGCAGGAGGGAGTTGGTCAGGCCAATGTGGCCGAGCCAGCGGGTCAGCAGGCTATGAGTGCCTTAGCCCGAGAGATAGCAGGAGCTTTGGGTATTCTCAGAGCAGGGAATCAGGCAGCTGAGGCAGGACCTTCCTTCTTGAAGAGGGAGTTCTTCCGGTCTAATCCGGACGAGTTTGTTGGAGATCCGAAGGAACCACTGAAGGCTGACGAGTGGTTAGGACAAATGAGTAAGACGTTCGAGATGCTTGGCATCGAGGACGGAGCATTGAAAGTGACGTTGGCATCCTTCCAGTTGAACGGAGATGCGGGTCAATGGTGGAAGTACGAGAAGGCTCGTGTTGGTGGTACATGGGAGGCGTTTGTGAATGCTTTCCAAGAGAGGTTCTTATCTGCAGTTGCTAGGGAGAAGCTGAGGGATCAGTTTAGCCGGCTTAATCAGCAGGGTATGTCTGTGGCAGAGTTTGAGGCCACTTTTACTAGTTTGTCCAGGTTTGCACCTGAGTTGGTGGCGTCCGAAGAACGCCGTTGCTATGAATTTGAACGGAAGTTGAGGCGGGGCCTCAAGTTGAGGGTTAGTGGGTCTTACATCCGGGAGTATAGACATTTAGTGGATGCTGTAGCTCATATGGAGCTTATGATGCAGGAGGAAGACGAGGAGAAACATAGAGGCTCCAAGCGGGGCCAGGAGGGTCAGGGTGATGGCAGGAGACAGAGGGGTTATAACCCTCAGCAGTCTCAGGGTGGAGTTTCTAGATCGACCTTTCCGGTGCCGAGTGCAGGCTTTGGGAGAGGCAGTCAGGGAGGCTTGACTTGTTTTGCGTGTGGCCAGCTGGGTCACAAGTCTTCGGTTTGCCCACAGAAGGGAGGGGGTCAGCGAGCTGCTTCTTCTTCAGCTAGACCTCAGGGCCAGAGTCAGGGCAGGGGCCAGCCCTTGTCTTGCTATCAGTGTGGTCAGCCTGGGCACCTGAAGAGGTATTGCCCGCAGTTGAGTGCTACTTCAGGAGCGTCTGGTTCTAGGCAGACGCAGAGTTATCAGCCCGCTCAGTCTGTGCAGGCCTCGAGGGCCAATCCGGGAGCTTCGTCATCCCAGTCAGTACAGCAGTCGTATGCTCCGAGGGGTGAGCAGGTGGATCAGGGGCCTACAGGGCGCGTGTATGCTGTTACCGCGCAGGATCTAGTACCGGCTCCATCAGTAGTGAGAGGTACTTTTCTGTTTTGCAACTCGTGTTGCCAATGTGTTGATTGACACGGGTGCATCTCATTCTTTTGTATCTGCTGCATTTGCATCTGTTTTGGAATTGGAGTTGGCACAGTTAGCATCTCCTATTTGTGTGGTATCGCCTATTGGCGGTGAGTTGATCTTGAAACAAGGTGTTAGAGGTTGTGACATAAAGGTCGCCGACCATAGGCTTCCTTTTCCTTTTGCTGTTATGCCCATGAAGGGTTTTGATGTTATTTTGGGTATGGATTGGCTATCGTCATACCGGGCTGTTATCGATTGCTACCGCCAGAGGGTCACGTTATGTACCTTGAGCGGGGAGTGGTTCCATTTCTTGGGAGACCGGGTTGGTAGTGTTTTACCACCGGGGTATGATTCGCGAGGGCGGAGTGAGCTTAGTGGTCTACTTGCTAGCTTTGAGAGTGGTGAGTGTGGTGAGACCCAGCTTGTGTTGCCGAGGGTGGTTTGCGAGTATTCGGATGTCTTTCCCGAGGACCTTGTTAGTTTGCCACCTCACCGAGAGATAGAGTTCTCTATTGATCTAGTGCCCGGCACGGCGCCGATTTCTATGGCACCTTACCGTTTTGCTCCAGCAGAGTTGGTTGAATTGAAAGTTCAGCTCCAGGAATTGCTAGATAAGGGTTTTGTTCGCCCTAGTGTTTCGCCGTGGGGAGCACTGGCCCTCTTTGCTAAAAAGAAAGATGGTGCCTTGAGATTATGTATAGACTACCGGAAGTTGAATCGGGCTACGGTCAAGAATAAGTACCCTATGCCCCGTATAGATGATCTGTTCGACCAGTTGAAGGGTTCCCGTTGTTTCTCTAAGATAGACTTGAGATCGGGTTACCACCAGTTAAGGGTCAGGGAGGAGGATATTCCTAAGATGGCATTACATACGCGGTATGGCCACTATGAGTTTCTGGTAATGCCATTCGGGCTTACCAATGCACCGGCAATCTTTATGGACTTGATGAACCGGATTTTTCGGGAATTCTTAGACCGTTTTGTAGTCGTCTTCGTGGACGACATCCTGATTTACTCACCTTCAGAGGAGGAGCACGAGGAACACTTGAGAGTGGTGCTTGAGTTGCATAGAGCCAATAGGCTGTATGCCAAGTTTGGGAAGTGTGAGTTCTGGCTGAGGGAAGTCAAATTCTTAGGTCACGTGGTATCCGGGGAAGGGGTGTCCGTTGATGCATCCAAGGTTGAGGCAGTGCAAGATTGGGCACAGCTTAAGAGTGTGTTTGAGATTCGCAGTTTTCTGGGATTAGCTGGGTATTATCGTCGGTTTGTGAAGGATTTCTCCAGGTTAGCTTCGCCGTTGACTAGATTGACGCAGAAAGGGGTTAAGTTCGTATGGAGTGAGACTTGTGAAAAGTCGTTCCAAGAGTTCAAGGTTAGATTGACCACCGCTCCGATTTTGATTATTCCGGAGAGAGGGTTGGGTTACGCGGTTTATTGTGATGCCTCACGAGAGGTTTTAGGTTGTGTGTTGATGCAAGAGGGGAAAGTGGTAGTTTATGGCTCACGTCAGTTGAAAATGCATGAGAAGAATTACCCTACACATGACCTAGAGTTAGCGGCAGTGATCTTTGCCTTGAAGATTTGGAGGCACTACCTTTATGGTGAGAAATTCGAGGTGTTCTTGGATCACAAGAGTTTGAAGTATCTGTTTACACAGAGAGACTTGAATTTGAGGCAGAGGAGATGGATGGAGTTCATTGAGGACTATGATTTTGACTTGCACTATCACCCGGGGAAGGCAAATGTTGTGGCCGATGCCCTTAGTAGGAAATCTATTAGTGATGTAGCTTGTATAGCCATCCGAGAATGGGAGATGTTGGGTGCACTTGGCGAGTTTGATTTGCATCTGGGCAAATCTGTTGAGGCTGCGGCCTTGTTTTCTGTGGTTGCGCAACCTACACTTGTGACTAGAGTGTTAGATGCATAGAGAGGCGACCTTGAGGTAGAGTCCTTCCGAGAGAAGATCTCCAGTGGGGAAGTTGAGAAGGATTTGACGGTGTATCCCGACCTGAGTGTGAGATACCGAGATCGTCTGTTTGTGCCGGAGTCTTGCCGAGGGGAAGTACTCCGAGAGTTCCATCATTCACGTCTTGCGGTGCATCCCGGAGGTACTAAGATGTATCGGGATTTGGGTCGCCAGTTTTGGTGGCAGGGTATGAAGAGAGATGTGGCTGTTTTTGTATCGAAGTGCCTTACTTGCCAGCAAGTGAAGGCCGAGCATTAGAGGCCAGCGGGTTTGTTGCAACCCTTGCCTATTGCCGAGTGAAAGTGGGAGCATGTCACTATGGACTTCGTTGTAGGTCTTCCGAGGACTCAGCGGGGTAGTGATGCTATTTGGGTGGCTGTAGACCAGTTGACTAAGTCGGCGCACTTCATTCCCATGTGCGTGAGAGATTCGGTAGATCATCTCGCCGACTTGTATATTCGGGACATAGTGAGATTGCACGGGGTCCCAGTGACGATCGTCTCAGACAGAGATCCTCGTTTTACTGCTAGGTTGTGGCAGAGTTTGCAGAGTGCCTTGGGCACTAAGTTGACCTTTAGTACAGCTTATCATCCTCAGACTGACGGGCAGTCCGAGCGTATTATTCAAATCATTGAGGATATGCTTCGGGGTTGTGTCCTTGACTTTAGTGGGACGTGGGAGAGGCACTTACCATTGGTAGAATTTGCCTACAACAACAGCTTTCAGTCTAGTATCAGTATGGCACCGTTTGAGGCCTTCTATGGCCGACCGTGTAGGTCTCCAGTGTGTTGGGCTGAGGTGGGTGATGCACCTTTGTTGGGTCCGGAATTGGTGAGGGAAACGACGGAGAAAGTTGAACTTATCCGTAGGAGGCTTGTTACAGCCCAGAGTCGTCAGAAATCTTATGCTGACCGTAGGAGGAGGCCTTTGGCGTTTGAGATAGGTGATCATGTCTTTCTGAAAATATCACCTAGACAGGGGTTGATGAGGTTGGGGAAGAGTGGGAAGTTATCCCCTCGATTTATTGGGCCTTTTGAGATCCTTGAGAGGATTGGCGAGGTTGCTTACCGTTTAGCCTTACCGCCGCAGTTGTCCGGAGTTCATGACGTGTTTCATGTGAGTATGCTTCGGAAGTATGAGCCGGATCCATCGCATGTATTAGATTGGACCGACTTAGATGTAGATGAGGATGCCTCGGATGAGGAGAGACCGGTTCGGGTCTTGGATAGGAGGGATCAAGTCCTGCGTGGCAAGACCATCCCTTTGGTAAAGGTTTTGTGGAAACATCACGGAGTGGAGGAAGCCACTTGGGAATGTGAGTTGGAGGTCCGCGAGAAATATCCGGACTTGTTTATTGATGAGTAATCTTGTATTTAAATTTTGTAATGTTGTTGGACTTAAGAGCTTTATATATGTCTTAAGTTGTAAAACATTGGTAATGTTTTGGTTTAATGAAAGTATGTTGTAGAGCTTACCTTGATATGGGAGTTGATTATGATATTGCATATGTTGGCTATATTGTAGAATTGGAGTCGTATCATGTATATTGATTATGATATGAACTGTGAACCATGTATGTTGGAAATGGTTGGAAATGGAAGGAAATTGCATGTTGATAATGCACTTACAATATATGTTGTGTTTTGCCTCTTGAAAAGAGATGGGATCGACCAGTAATGGGTCGGGTTGTTTAATATTATGTTGCAATATTGTTGAAAATGGAGAAAACCTGTTTTTGAAAAACTTGTGTTTAATTTCGGGGACGAAATTCTTTAAGGGGGGGAGGTTATTATAGCGATCCCGATTGTCCCTTTACTATTCTGTTGTGTTCCGGACTCGGTTCCGTGAAGTTGGTAGTTGTGTCTACCTTGTTGTCATCCTTTAATTCCACTTCATTGAGTTTTAGGATGTTTTGGGCAGAGTTGTTACAGGTTGGTTAGGCTTTAGTTTCAATTCTTTGTTGCCCAGTTTTTTTTGGCGGTCCGCTCGAGCGGGTCTTCTTACGCTCGAGCGGGGATTGCACACCTCCAGTATTTCGTGTTCCTGCAAAACTTCTGCAGATGTGATTTTTACGCTCGAGCGGTAGCGCTCGAGCGGGTTTGGTGACGCTCGAGCGGGTAGTACTTTCTGGGTATAAGTTTTGGAAGGGGGAAATCTACGCTCGAGCGGACTGGTTTTCGCGCTCGAGCGGAAGTGCTTTATTCTTGTGTCTTGGCGCTCGAGCGAGCCTTATTGCGCTCGAGCGTGTCTAGATTTTTGTTCTTGGCGCTCGAGCATTGTGTTCTTCGCTCGAGCGGGTCATACGTATATGAGTTGTCCGCTGGGTGATTTTAAATCACTTTTTGCCTTTCTTTCTCTCTCCTACTTTTTCTAAAAACCATTTTTGAGAGCCTCTCTCTCTAGAAACTCCCTTCTCTCTAGGGTTTGATCTAGTTAGAGTGTCCTCCTTCTCTTCGGCCTTTGTAAAAGCTGTGTTGATCGTCGAGGGCGTCGTTTTGATCCGAAAATCTTGGTCTTTGGAGCACTTTGGTTTCGGTCTCTTCTCCATTCGAGCTCTAACTTCGAGGTAGGGATAACCTACTCCTCACTATGGGTTTTGTCTTTAAATTTTAGTATTTTGAGATGTTGGGGTTGGTTTGGTAATTTTGTGAAAGTTTGGGGCTTTTGTGTAAATTTACAAAAGTTGGGGTTTTAGCTATATAAAACCTAGATGCATGTTTGGCATGGAAAAGTGAAATTAATGTTAAAACATTAAAGAAAATGGAGCCTAAGGGTTGTAATGTTAATTATGGAATATGCCCTAATTACATTGGTTAATTAATTTGTATAATTAATTATGAGAAATGAGGAATTGATTTGGAAAGACTGGGATTAAAGGGTGTAGTTGGATTATTTATCGCTCACCTAGTTGAAATGTTGATTATATATCCATTGTTGCATTTATTTTCTGTATAGAAATAACTGCTTTGGGCTATCGGTGGAGGATAGTCTTGATTGTTGTAGACAATGCATGATGATTAGGCAAACTGAAACTAATCACTGGAATGTGTCATTGAGTGTGACGGTTGAAAGAATACATTAAATTTATGTATTGTGTGATGATGTGTGTAATTACTGTTTATATGCGTTGTGTTGTGTTAGAGGAGATAGGGGATGTACTCCACGGTTTAGGGGAAGATAGGGGATGGACCTCTAAACCGGATGTTGTTGGGAGGAGATAGGGGATGGACTCCATAGATAGAGCTCATATGCTTATCTAGTGATGTGTTGACAGAGCTCATATGCTTGTCTTTGGAAGTGTGATAGTGCTTTTATGCATATCTATGGAAGTGATGATATAGCTTGTATGCTTATCTGTTGGTGTGTGATATAGCTAGTATGCTTGTCTATTATGAAATGAGAAAGGGCTTAATATGAGTTATTGTCTCATATAAGTTGTTTGGCCAGGTTCTGAGCCATGGTCATAAATTGAGAATTGAAAAGAATTGGAAATGGATTGTAACATGGACTTGTATGTCATGAAACCGCAAAGTGTGATAAGGGAAAGTATCAGTGTTGCCCATCTATCAATTGCTAATCTTTTAGTCATTGTTCATATTTGGTTTAGTATATCTCTACTGGGCTGTGGCTCACCCTATATGGGAATATCATTTTCAGGTACAGGTAGCATGCCACCTCCAAGGACTTAGCTTAGGAGGCTAGAGGCGGACACACTTTTGTTGTCTCATTTTTTTGATGTATTACATGTAAATTCAAGCCAAGGGCTTAATATGTAATTGAGTTAGTTCTCTCTTTTGTAACTAAGTGTTAACTTGGAAAGCTGTAAGCCCGTAGGGCATTTGCTTTTGTTGTTAACATGTAATACTTTTGTAATGAAGTACTCTGATGAATAGAAGAATGTGAAGCTTGTGTATATCAATGCATGTCTATATTAATGGGTTTAATGTTGTTATTTTGAGGGCGTTACAAGTAGAGAGAAAATAAAATCTTTGACTTTTTTGTATGACTTGTGGTTTTTTGATTTTTTTAGTGATTTTTTGGCTTTTTGACTAAAAATTCAAATAAAGAAATAAAAATTTTCCTTTTCCCGCTCTGCCATATAGGTTATACAGAGTATACACCTCAATCTCACTCTCACTCTCCCTCACTCTCACACTCACTCCTCCTCCACCGAACCCAGCCTGACCGACGACCACTCCCGACGGCGACCCACTCGTGGGCTTTCAGGCCATACATGAACCCGGTTCGTCCTCCAAACACTAAAATAAAAAAGTTAGGGTTGTGATTGACAAAATGGATTTGAAATTTGTAAATTAAGGCTTCCAAAATTAGGGCTTTCAAAATTGCTCATGCAAAATTAGGGCTTTGAAAATTAGGGCTTCGAAAATTAGGCCTTTAAAAATTAGGGCTTTGAAAATTACTGTTATGCAGATACATAAATGGTATGATTGATAAATATGGAATATATTGTGAGAAACATATATGCATACCTTTTAGAGTTAAAGTATAATTATTGCAGTACGTAGTATGATTATGCAGAAAGTGATCAAACATAAAATGAAAAGATCACATCTTTGCAGAACATAGTATGATTATGCAGATTCATAATTACTTGAACAAATGCATATAGTTGTGTAATTTTCAATGTGTGATTGATCATTGAATTTTGGTGTATTTGTTATCAATCACGCATGATTTGTTGTAATGAACTGCTATCAACTAATATGTTAGTTGCGTGAATTGAATTAACTATTATCAACATTGATAACTATTATCAAACTGAACTGAAATGTTCATAACTATTACTGATTTGTTGATAAGTATTTTATTGTGCTTTGTTGAAAATCACATGTGTGATTTGTTGATAACTATTTCAGTTTGATAACTATTAGTTGAATCATGCTCTCCAACAATTTGCCCATAATCATTTCACTTCAGTATGATTTGTTAATAATAGTTGTGTAACATGTGTGATTGATAATTGAATTGACATTGAACTGACATGTTTGTAAAACTGCCATGTTTGTTCAGTTTGAAAATGCTATGTGTGTAACATGTGTGTAATTAATGACAAATGCTATGTTTGAAACTGAAGAAAATGACTGACATTGAACTGCCATGTTTGTTCGAATGCTATTAACAGTTTAGTATTAAACATGGCAGTTTGAACAAATAGATGTTTTCAGTAAAGACACACTCTGTCCCTCAAATTCAAATAGAACTGCTATTAACCCCATCAAACACAAGCATAGCAGAGCACTACAAATTTCTCATGTATGCAGATTTGAAAAATGGCTTCTTCTTCTAACAATATAAACATAAGATTACAACCAAGGCTGTGCAATTATGGAAGAACTGCTGCCATACATATTGTAAGAACCAATGAGAATGGAAATGAAGGGTGTTTGTTCTTTGTTTGCCTATCAAGATATGTAAGTATGTATTGGAAATTGTAATCCTTTAGTAGTCACATTAATATTTTCCGTATTCAACTAACTGATTGTTATGCATTGTAGAGTACCACTCCCACTCCTCATTGCAATTATTTCAAGTTCGTGGATGAAGATGATGAAGACGCTACGTCCAGAATCCGTTCCAACACTAGAGCTTGTGATGCTATAACAGTAGAAGACTTTAACGATGTAAGGACAAGGCTTGATGACTTGGAAAATGACCATGGTCGAAGGCTTGAAATGATAGAAAATAATATCAAAGCGATGGTGAATTTCATTATATTTTCTATCATTTTGTACTTGATCATGTAACTTTTGTACTTTATTGTGTTTTGGGAAATTGAATGGAAGTTTGTATCACTTTTGGTTGTATTGTACTTCATGATGTAACTAATGTTTATGGAATGGATTTTATTATGATGTAACTTATGTAACTTACTTAATAGCTTTGTAGAATGAATTTTATGATAGAATGAATGTACGGAATGAATTTTATAAGTTATTATGATGTAACTTATAATTTTGTTATGGAATGAATTTTGGGAAACATTGGTCTCATTGTTAGAGCTTTGTGGATGCTATTTGGCAGATCTGTGCATGAAATTTGTGGATGCTATGTGGATTCATTTTTGTGGACCCTATGTGCATGAATTTTGTGGATGCTTTGTGGATGACTGAATTTTGTGGGTGCTTTGTCACTTATCTATGGCCTGTTATCTGTTGCAGGTTCTGTTATCTGGGTGCATGAATTTTGGTTGTAATGAACAACTTCTATCTATTGCAGGTTTGTTTGTAATGAACAGATTTGGCAGATCTGTTATCTGTCAAGTACTATCTGTTTGTCACTTATCTGTGGCCTTAACTATTATCTGTTAGCATCTCTAAAGCAGATTTGGCAGATATGGTTTTTGATGCTTTGGTTCTGTACCTCCTCAAGCCCAAGCCATGCTCGCAGATGCTCAATCAGAATGGGTTCCTCCAGCTTGCAGCCATTCTCTTTCCCATATCCTAAACTAGTGTATATATCTTTTTTTTTTTTTTTTTTTTTTGTATTGCACAGAATGCGTGGTACATTTCTTCACCATTGTGCTGACTTCTTCATTAATGAATATGAATACTCTATTTTTGAATGGTCTATTGTATATTTTTTTGTTTGAAGGGGAGTTGATTAGTTCATAACAATGCACAATGGGAGAAAAATTGCTAATGCACAGGTTGACCCCACGGGGTATGCTTCCATACAACCGTTGTGTTTCAAAAAACAAAACATTTGTGCCCATATTGATGTTACAGTGTATGAGAACATTGGCCGGTTGTGCACAATTTTTTTTTTGCAATTACAGCTTGTGATTACATTCAATGATTCTGACACTTAAACCTTATTGTCCATATTCAACGATTCACAAAACATGAAGTAATCAACAAAACATAGTTTAATGATAGCTACTGATATCGGTCAACGACATTACAAAAAAAATTACCTTGTCATCGTACCAACAAAAATCAGAAGACAGCTTTCAGTCGATGACGGTGACCCAAAAAAATACCTTCAACAAAGCGGAAATGATGAAGACATTAACGCATGCACCGTTGAAATGATTAGCAGAGTTTGACAGTTTGTTGGTTTCTAAGTCGTAATTTTTTGCACCGCGATGGCATCTTACAACACTATGCTTACTATGTCATAGACATGTCCAGGTCTCCTAATCCTCGCTCAAATCAACAACATCGGAGTCTGAGTAATCTAAAAGGTTAGGGTCCGACACCAGTGTAGGATCCTCCATTATAGCCTTGATCGCAGATGCCGGGTTCGATCCATGTATCTTCGTCTCTGTTTTTGCGTCCTCTATGCGTGAGTGCCTAATGAGTCGATGAGTCATTTGATCAATCTCACTTTGTAAACGATGCCTAACTTGGGACTCGTTGACATGAGAGAATTGCCGCTGCATGTCAACTGATCAGGCTTTAGTAACCTTGACAAAAACACATCGACAATGGTGTTCACACTGAACTCGTTTGGCAAAGTGTGAAACTGAAATTCCAAAATGCTTCCCCAGGCTAGCATCTTGTATTGGGGTGCAATTGTAATCCCGTATAGGTTCGAAACTCCACAGTGGGAACCCTGCTTTGAAGAAACGTCGATCATCGAAGGAATCGATATACCCACCTGCACAATCTAATTCCGGTGACTTCGGTCGGGAGCTGTCAGCCCTTGCAAGTGATTGTCCACGACCGCGTTTACCGTGGTGCGCATCCATATGTGTGACGGTTCTTGATTGAGTCCAACTTTGTTTTCGCAGGTTCATGAAGAATATATGGACGCAAAAACAAACCCAAATGCAAAGGAAACAACACTGGTTGCAAACTTTTTTGTGGTTGGTTGTAAATGTTAAATTACCTTAAACCCGTAGTCATTAATACGTTGGTGGTAGGTTTAAAGATGTGAACACAATTATTGTTGTTTGGTGGCAACACCTACCCAAACTGAGTAAAAGCAAATTAATTATTTTGAATATTTCATTTAATAGGTTTGGTGTAGTTGGGAAGGCATATGTATCTGATAAGAGGAATTTTGCTAAGCTTTATGGATGAATAGACATGTAATTGTGTTAGGGTAGACCAAAAGTTGGGTTGGGGCACAAATACAAATGACGAATGTGAATGTATGATAAACTATGGGTGTGGAAATCAATGTCTTTGGGATAGTACTAATGGAAGGTACAATGCATGTGTGTTGGAAATCCCAAATAATGGACGATCAGGGTTACTGAACGGATGACTTGGTGTATGTAAGAAGGAACAAATTTGTGCAAGATGAATTCGGCCACTTCGAGAAATTAATACAATGTATGTCACAATGCATGAGGTCTTCTGAAAACATACAAGTCACGTACCATATCTTACAAATACTTACAACATAGTGTTGTGTAATAGTATGAATCTGAACATTTCTTTAAAAAAGTAGTAAGTAAAATAAACCATACACATTCGTACAAAATGTCTGATTCGAACAAGATTGAAGCTATTGTTGAAGCTCATGTTGGTCCTATGTTGCAGCAGTTGCAAGATATCTACGAAAGACTGAATGAAGTGGACACACGGTTGTCAAGTTTGGAGCGGCAAGTCAGAGCTATGAAGCAGAACGTTGATTGGCTGACTGATGAGAAATTGGCAGCGGACGAAGCGAACTCTGATAAGACAATGGATGAGGACAGTCAATCAGACAGTACAGACAACTCTTCAGAAGACGCTGCTGATGATGCAGCAGATATGTAGATTTGTTTTTTTTTTTGTTTTTTTGTTTTAACCTTCTCTGTAAGACGTTGCATTTTTTGTTTTGGCTGGAGTCATATGTGCTAATGGGCTGATATATAACTTACCTATAAAGAGTATTGAGTTTTCATTCATAATGTGGTTGGCTTCATTTCTAGATTTTTCCTTTTTTGTAATTAAATTATAAATTCATTTCGGTAACAAATAAAAAATACAACTAAGACAGTAGCCAGTAAAAAAATTTCATTTTAAATTCATTTTGTAATTATATTAGTTTTTATTTACAGCCAAAAAGTTCAAATTGTCTTTTTATTAGAGTTGCGACATCTCTTTCATGCTGACAAATTGCGTAACAAGTACATCCCTCCAAATATGAGTAAAAAAACCAGCCGTAAATTATATTTGTTTTAGTCGCATTCATCCGAACAAGAAACATGCGTAAACAAAATAGTAGTAAGACAGCAGCCACATCGACATGTTTGATCTACGTTTACATTTGACTTGCACTTTGCAGTTAGTCCATCTTTACATCGTCCAGCAAAAACAATATTGGGGAGCCATAATTAACATCCGTATTGAAATCAAAGAATAAAAAATTAGTGAAGTCCTATTGCCATCCAAATTACTGGCGTACTAGTAGCGCATTCCCATCACTGGCCTAGCCTGTGGCATTGCTCATATGAAGGCACTCCCGGTGCTCTGCAGTCTTTGCATTATTGACATCCATAACGATGTCAACCAACAACTTATGATGCACAGAGGGATGGAACTTTGTACAGAAAGATCATAAGTCAAATCAGTTAAAATTGTAGGACATACAAGGAAGGATTTGATTGACAAATGGAAATGAAGCGGTAGAATGTACCTTGTGTGGACCGGGGCTTAAACTAGGTTGGTGCATGAATTTGATGACGAACATCCCACAGTCAAATGTGCTGCAAAAATAGTCACATTAAAATTGTCATCAATGTCAATAGGTTCGTTAAGTCAGTCATGCAGCATACACATTAATGTGAGGGAGGGATTGTGGATTACTCGTCCAGTTGTTGTACTGGCCTCTTATCTAGCATGCGGAGGTGGAAGCTACGCACGTCTGTAACATAATCATTTCCAATGTGTAGTTGTAGCAAGTCATGCATAGTTTGAACCTGTTCCACAAGGTTGAAGTTGGTTTATGTCAAGGATGTTCAAGTTTGTTATAGTGTTGAGAAATGCACCAGAAGGACATACCAAAATTTCTGCCACATTTAGCTTCCTTTTGTTCGGTCGGTTGGACGGGAATGAGTCAAATAGGTAGGCTACACGGTCCACCATATCAATTTTCACGCATAACCAATGCACTCCTCTGTAATTGAAAGTCATGTAAATCTACACGCAAACACAAGGGCATACCTTGCTTAGAGGCCATGTAAACATGTAATGGCTTTCATAGTTTCATTTTAATATAACGGGATGAACATTGATATTACCCTCTGGCATGCATCAATCGCAACAGTGTATCTATCATGTCCGAAAAATGATGTAACGATATTTTCATGGTGCAAAGGTTGCGTATCTTTATTTAGAATCAAAGTTTGCATGTGTAATGCATACAGGTCATTGACGGAAACATTTGTCAAATTATGTCATACACAAAACACAACGTAGCTTTAAACACTTACTTAGCGATAGATGTATGGGAAAGAACCAATCAGTATGCCTCCCGTTATTGTGTAAATCCCTTTGTCGATTAGTCAATTGCACCACCACCAAGTTGATTGGCTGGAACATTGTATGTAAGACACAAGGCAAGTTGATTAGAAAGGTTTCTAAGTTCAGGGGTACTGAAAAACGCAGATTCATATGTGCACAGCCAACACTTACAGTGTCGGATAGCCACGACCCTAGTTTGAGCGTGCGCATGTCACGCCGGGTACCAACTTCACATGCTCGTCCATGAAGATTCATGGAAACAACAATGTCCCTACAAGCAATAATGATCCTTAGAACGATAGTTATTTCACAGTGGACTGTCATTTCAAATTTGCAAGTAGTAAATGAAACAATACATTTCATTTTTGCTATTGTCAAATACATAGTCGAGAAATTTTTGTTCCTCCGCCGATAATAACCCTTCGTTGTCCAACATCCTCAACGAGTCCTACAAAAATAAACAGCAAACTAACACTACACATTTCATAAAAAAAATTGAAGCTTACATTACAAGGTCAGTAGTCATAAAAAAGAATGTGAAATGATGTATAAACTGTGAACCTCAGAGTTTTCCCAACTTTTGATGTTTGGTGTGGAGTTTGTTAGAAATGTGTACAAACATATGCCAGCAGTCATAACTACAAACATTCAATTGTTTGACAACTAGTACAATACAATAGAGATGATTGTAAATTTTGTGATTGACATTATTGATGTGGGCATGAATTGGGTATTCAGAACTTATGGGGCATTAAAGGCAATATTTGTACCTTGTTCACCTTATTCACATCATCAACATCCATAGGTGAACTGATGTCGTCAACTCCACTATTTGTTTTGCTATTAATGCACAATTGCATATCCCCGACCTCAGTGGCTTGAACTCCACTTCCGCGCATTTTTCGTTTTCATTTTCCTTTTCCTCTTCCTCTAACGATTCCAGTTGCTCCCAATGGTTGGCCAAGTTTAGTAGGAGAAGTATGCACATCGCACGCCACATTCTTGATGCCCACTGAGTGAAGGTCAGGAGTGCATTTATCTTCAGTTTTGTATGTTTCCCCCGAATGAAGGCCTCCCTTCTTCTGGTTGTCCCCACATTCTTCGATGTTCAGCTTGTGCCCATCATGGAAATGACTTTTGTCCGTTGCCAAGGTTCCCTTCAAATTCTGTTGTTGGTGATCCACTCCTTGTACATCTAAAATATTACACTCGATTGGGTTAACTTCGTTAGATGGTTTGACCACGCCATCATCACGCACCTCGACTCCAACAGCAGGGTCCACACCCTGTTTGTCCACGCCTGCCGGTTGTGGTCTAGAGAATATACCTTCGATGAGGTTGTGTAGCATTTGCTTCAGTTCACCTAAATTGGTTTGTTCAGTGAACGGTTCGTTGCAGTCCAAACTAAAACGTTGAAGCAGTTGCTTCAGCATTTCCTTCAGTTCAGCAACATTGGAGGAGAGGTTAATGATACACACATCATTTCCTTCCACCTAATCATACAAACACATTCGTAAACTTAGTCTTATAAATCATCTTCAAATGATGTGGCTCAACTGTGTCAAAATTGCGTAATGAATGGATAGATTACCTTGTCATTGTCAACAACTTGCTTGCCTTGGAAATGTCGCAACATCTCCATTAAATCTATTTGGTTGTGGAGAACTTGCTTCATCATTTCCTTCAGTTCGCGAATGTCGAACTCCAAATTGCTCATACGGACTTCATCGTACTGTCTTTTTTGTTGGTTCTCGACATGGCATGCATCCATGTTAGCATCATCGGCGTCGCTTTCATCGTTATTGTAATCAAACTCCACCTAATCATTGAAACGCATAAATGAAGTCTGACATTGTGTGTTGAAGACAAGTGGGTCGATGGTGTGAAATGTGCACAGTGGTTTGAGTGTTTACCACAATTGTTGGCAAATTTTGCTTCCTTCTGATACGTCGCAACATCTCTTGTATTTGGGTATCACCCCAATCATGAAGCCGAGGCATGGACCGCATTGTAGCCAACGTACTTGTCGAGCTCCGACAAACACAATCAAGGTACAATAGCTGTGGACATTAAGGGTCACACCATAATTAATTTATTTTTCTCACAAAAATCAACTATATTCAGTAACAATGACATTCATTCTTCTCAATTTTGCAGCGGAACGTACATAGAATACCGATTTTGTTTACGATGCTATCAACTTTATAGCCACATATGATGCAATGTTTTTTGGGAAAAAAAATGTACAGCAAACCAAGGACTTTATTGATCAAACCAAGAAAATTTTTTTATGTACATGTTTGTATATATGAATGGCTACAACCCCAAATACCTTTCCCATAATCAATATGTTTAGTTTGGTAATGGTCCTATCAAGGTTTCTTCTGTATATTCTTCTTCAACTCTGCCTACAAATGTGTATAATATTTCCTGTGTCATTCTGTGCCTGATTGATTATTCCAAACCAATGAAGATCAATCAATTATGTTCCCCTCTTCGCAACGTAGGCAAATTGGTTCCTCCATTGAGGTCCGTCATACTTTTTGCCCTGTACTCTTTGTTCTTAAATTCATGACGGTACTCGCAGAAAATATATTTCTACGAGTACCATACCTGGTCAGGAAGAGTGTTATTTGTCGTACTCATAAAGCAAGTAACATTGTATGTCCCAATCAAGGCCAATTTGTTGAACCATGACAGAACAATGCATGAAACATATGAACGGGAGAATGGAAAAAACAATCGAGTTATTGGCATACCATTAGCAGGAAAACACATCCAGTTGCACCGCGATGACCTTTACTCTTATACTTGCGAACACCGTTGTGAAGGAATTGCAGTGTCAACTTTGCCCAATTATAAGCTCGCATACCATTCACATCCTTCACGACATGAATGAACGATGGCTTCAAGGCGGTCATTGTGGTAGGACACAACATGGCCCCCAAGACGTACAACACAAATTTCCTCCGAAACTTGTCATCCGCACCATCAGTCTCGGTTAGATAAAGTCTCAACTTGTTCAAAGGAATGACTCCGTTAACAACTCCAACCTCATCGTAGATATTGGGATATGCTTCTAATGACCCAGCCAACTGCACGTTATCGCCTTCACACCGTATTCCCAATAAAACATTAACTGCCTTACAGCTGAGCCTGAGTTGACGACCATGAACATTCAATGAACTATCCACAGGATCGAAGTTCTGTACCAACCATGCGCACAAGTCGTGATCTATACGTGTACACTTCATCCCCAGGAGGCCAACAAACCCAATGTCAATGATTGCTGCTTTTATGCTTCGTTGAACCGGTTAACTAGCTCAACAATTGACTTCAATGATATGCGGAGTTGCCTTTTACCCTGCACATTTTTTACCCTAATACAAAAATACAACCAACAATGTCAGCAAAGCAGGACCTAGCCAAATGCATTTACAAAAACATGAAGTACATGACCTTTTCAGACTTCGGTGCACATGGTACTACTTTGGCGTGTTCCTCGGCGCTCGCCTTAGCCATTTCCGCAAACCTCTTTTTCTCATCAGAGGGGAGTGTCTTCCACCTTTCCCCAATCTCCTTTGTACTCTTTAACCACGAAAGTGACAGACGTACAAGACAAGTAACAACTATGAGTCCAAAATAACTGTAACTACAACTTTGTGCCAACGGCAATCCGCGTGCATTGTTGGTAATTAAATAAGATTACAAATACAAATAACAGTTGCAGGAAAAAGTCAGCGACAAAACGTAGCTGGACTTTTACAACAAATTGAAATTGACAAAAACAATAGGAAGGTGACATTTTTACATGCTACAATCCTACAAACGTGAAACAATCACAAGCCCACTACAACCATTCAATACAACATGTGGATAGCAACCCAGCCATATGTTTCCATCATTGTGTATTATAGAGAATACAGATTTCGACACTCATCATTTTTCGTCGAGTGTTGTCTGCCCCTTGCATTTCCTTGAATTGTTGCTGGCTGCATGCAAGCATCATGAAGCTTATCATCACTAAATCTTAAATATGAATATATATATATATATATATGCAAGTATTTATGTCAAGCTGGCCCCGAAATCCGCATAACACACCTTTCGTACATCCGGGACTGAATCGACACCAATTTAAACATTTTCAGACATGCGGAACAAAACCAATTTCAAACATCACAAACTGAACTTCGACAAGGCGCATAGTTTCACTACAAAAAAAATAATTCCAGATTGTCAAAATGAACAACTAGTACCTGTAACAAATGAATAGTGCAACTGACCGCTTTCGACAAGAGCGAGCGATAGTGTCAGACATTTGGATATGTTGTTCTGCAATTGTCTTCAATCCTTTCCTTTCCCTTTATGAAAGAGCAAATCATACAAATTAGATTGAAAGGAAAATTACAGGGGTGGTGTACACATTATGTCCGTTGTCTAATTTGAATCGATGCACTTTAAACTCCCTTAATTCTGACACTCCATTTTAAATTTTCTGGACAATTTTGGTGAAATTGTTAATGTCGTTTAAGATTTTTATAACAAATATTGTAATGTCAATTGATTGAGATTATGTAAGTTCAGTAAAGTTATAAGTTGACTACAACAAAAAATACAGTTGCCACATATATGCATATTTTCTGATAGAAAATAGTGAAGAGTTGTAATCAAATGGACGTAATTGAAACAAAAGTTCACAATTGATGATGCAAAGCAAGGCCATTCACAATTTGTGCAAAACAAATAACACAAACACAAAAGTACATGGGCTTCTGTAAGAATTGATCCCAAAAAAAATTCAGCGTATTCCTTAGTGATGGATTTCGTTTAGGAAACCAACTGGTAGGAAGTCTTGAAGGAGAAAACTAACATTGTTGGTGCGAGGTGACCAATATCCATCAGATGCAATGATGACAATTCCTGCAAAGTATTCCAATCAATATTTACAAGAACACAAACAAACGGCTGCAACATGTGGCTGTTAACCTGAAAATTTTGTGTAAACATAGACAACAAAACGCAGAATTTCCCAACACATATATAGATTTTGAAACGGATAAAAGAAAGGACACACATCAAAATTTTGCATTTAGTTCACGCAACTTACAATTGAAATAATTATGTGTACAAGCGATAAATGCATAATTTCCCAAAAATTGAAGAGGAAGGACTACATTTTGTTTTTCATTTAGGGCTGAAGGACTACACGCACATAATCTTATGAAGGCCCGACTACAAAGGACAAGGAAGCAACTGAACTATTTCATGACGGGGTTAAACAATCTGGACAGGATTCTGCTGTCACTGAAATTGGTGCTCATCCCAGGCACAAAAACCAAATGAAACCTCATCAAGTTGAGGGCTTCAATTTCCTACTGAGCAACTTGGTTGCAGCGAATTGAGGTGGCTGCATCCTGGCCCATGCTCCATTACCTTTGGGTGCTCAGACAGTGGGCAGATCAAAGAAGAATACTTTTCCGAGCATACAAGCAAGTTTCTTCAATTGTATGTGACAATGAAACAAGCAAGACTGCTGCTGCCTACTAACAAATATTACTAACGTACCCACCCATTCTCATTCTGGACGAAGGTCATACTCCCACAAATGAAAATACGCATTTCATGAACTTGCTCAATAAAGTCCAGACAGCCCGCAACTCCTGAATGACGACTACCTTTCTCTTCAAATGTAGCTGCTATTCAACAGAAAGATGATAATTTCAAGAGAAAGGTAACTATCATTCAAGAGTTGCGTGCAATGACACGCAAGGCTGTCCATTTCTACGAATGAGATTTTCTTCATGAATTGCTTGGGTTTGTTGACTTTTTTGCATTTCTTTACCTTAGGCCTACAACAGTTCGTGAAGTTGAAGAACTGAACAACTTAGTTGAGAAGTTCAACATCACTTGGGATGGGAGCACACTGTATGTGCACGCATAGTTGAGATCTCTCCTAAAGAGTTCACCTACAAACCAGTCAACCACAAAAAGAGAGGGCATTGACGATGCTCAGATGGACCACATCTTAGAAAAGTTGGATATTAGAGAAGGACTGAAGGCAAACTTCTTCCTTAATCTGTTAGGCTTGTCCGAATCAGGTGGGGAGAAGGTATTGGTTTTCAGCCATCATCTTCAGCCGCTTAAGTTGTTGGTAAGGCTAGCCATGAAAGTGAAGGGTTCGACTCTGGGAAAAGAATTGGGTGTGGGGAACGAATAGCTCTTTACAAAATTTGAAAATTATCATCCTCATTTCAACTCTTTCAATTGGCTTTCCTATGTTTTAAGTTCAATACCCTTAACTATGCATGAACTTTAGCACTGAAACAAACAGTTGTTTCCTGTGTTACACAGACTCGGGTACGGGTGCCGGGTGCAGGTATGTATGTATAGGTCCGACTCATTAAATCTTACATTCAACGGTACGCGGTCTGGGGAAAAAATATCATATTTTTAATCTAATATGTGACATAAAATGGTATTATATGTAACTTACAGTGTCAAAATGACATTTATAGTAATTTGACAATAATTTGCACATATAATAATTGTGTTATATACAATTATATAAGAAGTATCCATTGAAAAGTATCCGACACATATCCCATACCTTTGTCCGACTCTCAGGTGTCCGACATGAGTATTTGATCTATTTTGAGGAGTCCGTGTAACACAGATTGTTTCTAAACATAAGTTCCGGCAATATAAAATCACCGAGTACTACAAAATTGAAAGCAGAATTCAACCGAGTGTGCTAGCAGTTGCAGAATCAAGATTAGTCATTGTTTGTTTATCGAGTTTCTTATTTTTACTTTTTTGGGTACAATGGTGAAAAAATTTGTTCTTCCCGTGCCAACATTACACAAATGCAAAACACAATTATATATAACCTAACAAGTTGGCCATGTAAATGCAGAACACCTTATATGCTTGTTGCTAACTACTATGATACCTATGTTCAACTTACAACACTGCTAGCAGAGGGAAGACTTCCTATTCGAAAGGGAGAAATACAAAAATTGAGTACAAAACAGTTCCTATTGGTCGATTTCGGGTAGTGGAGGGAAGAGTTCCCATTCGAATAGCACAAAATACCAAAATGGAGTACAAACCAGTTCCTATTAGGTCGATTTTGGGTTGGGTGTGAAGGTATATGTGAATGAAAGAAGATATAGCGATCCCGGGTTTACCCTTGTTGTACAGTGATCCGGACATGTGTCCGTGGATGTTGGTAGTTGTTTATTATCAAGTTTGTATCCTCTTTACTTTGTATATTGAGTTATAGGATGTGTTGGGCAGGTTTGTTACAGGTTGGTTGTGTTTGGGAGCCTAGTGTTGCTGCCCAGATTTTTGGACCTTCGCTCGAGTGAGGAGTTTGTCGCTCGAGCGAGAGTGAGGTTCGTGTCTGGTGGGTCGAGCCAGGGTGGCTTCGCTCGAGCGAGTGTTGCGTCTGGTTCTGGACCTGAGAGTTGCCTTTCTTGGCTCGAGCGAGCTCCCTTCGCTCGAGCGGTCTGGGTTTTTCTTCACTCGATCAAGAACTTCTTCGCTCGAGCGAGAGTTTCTGTGTCTGGTCGCTCGAGCGACCAAGGCTTCGCTCGAGCGAGCGTGTTTTATATCAGCGGACAGTAGCGTTTTGAACATCACTTTTTCATCTTTTTTTTTTTGATTAAACCTAGATTCGAGACTCTCTCTCTCTAAACTTACACTCTCTCTAAGATTTGATCTCCCTAGAGTGTGAATCTAGCCTGGGGTCTTTGCTAAAAAGATAGAGGGCACTGAGAGCTTTGTTTTGATCTGAAAAAGTTTGGATTTGGAGCAAGTTGATCTTCAAGTCTTCATCTCCTTTTTGGCTTAAACTTCGAGGTAGGGATATCCTACTCCTCTCTATGGATTTTGTCTTTAAATTTTGGTATTTTTGAGATGTTGGGCTTGGCTTGGTAAATTTGTGAAAGTTTGGGGCTTTTGTGCAATTTTACAAAAGTTGGGGTTTTATTCATAATAAACCTAGATGCATGTTTGGCATAGAGAAATGGAATAAATGTTGAATCATTGATGAAAATGGGACCTAAGGGTTGAAATGGTAATTATGGATAACGACCTAATTACATTGTTTAATTAATTGGGATAATTAATTGTGAGAAATGAGGAAATGAAATGTTGATTGAATATCCAATGTGCATTTATTTTCTGTTTAGAAATAACTGCTTTGGGCTATCGGTGGAGGATAGTCGTGATTGTTGTAGACAATGCATGATGATTAGGCAAACTGAAACTAATCAATGAAATGTGTCATGGAACTTGACGGTTGATAGAATACATTAACTGTATGTATTGGGTGATTGTATATAGAACCAATGTGTTTATATACATTATGTGTAGAGGAGGAGATAGGGGATGCACTCCGCGGTTTAGGGGAAGATAGGGGATGTACCTCTAAACCGGATAGTGTTGGGAGAAGATAGGGGATGAACTCCGTAGATACAGCTCATATGCTTGTCTAGAGAAGTGAAGATAGAGCTTATATGCTTATCTTGGTACAGTGTGGATACAGCTTATATGCTTATCTGTGAATGTGGGATATTGTTGTTATACATATCTGTTGAGAATGTGGATATAGCTTATATGCTTATCTGAATGTGGGATATAGTTTTTATACATATCTGTGGAAATGATGATAGAGCTAGCATGCTTATCTGTTGAAAAAGGGAATATGAAAGGTAACTTAGACTCATAAGTTGTATGACATAAATGTGTAATTTATGTGAATGTATCTGTGTTAGCCATCTATCAATTGCTAATCTTTTAGTCATTGTTCATGGTTGGTTTAGTATATTTCTACTGGGCTGTGGCTCACCCTATATGGGAATATCATTTTCAGGTGCAGGTAGCATGCCACCTCCAAGGACATAGCTGGGAGGCTAGAGGCGGACACACTTTTGTCGCTTAACTTTTGATGTATAACATGTAACTTCAAGCCAAGGGCTTAATGTGTAAACGAGTTAGTACTCTTTTGTTGTAACCAAGTGTTAACTTGGAAAGCTGTAAGCCCGTAGGGCATTTTGTTTTGATGTTAACATGTAATACTTATGATATGGAACTTTAATGAATAAAAGTATGTGGTTAGTTTATATGTAAATGCATGTCTTATCTGATGGGTTTAATGTTGTTATTTTGAGGGCGTTACAACTTGGTATCAGAGCAAACCGGGTTCGAATACTTTGGGTACGTGGGAAGTGATTAGTATCACAATGGGTTTGTCTCGCTTGATAGAGACTTAGATGTAGTATCATATGCTATGTGCTTAATTGATAACATGCTTATGTGACTATGTGGGTATGGGATTTAATTTCTAGGATGTTGATTGGATCCTTGAGTTTCTGGGAGTCTTGTTGGAAAAGCACTTGATCAATGATGTTTCTAACCGGAACTCTAGTAACGTCTCGGGACTATCATTATCCGGAAATGAAAATTCGTAAGTGCTTATGTGTTTATGTGCTTACGTGGAGTGAATTACAGTTGTCCATGCATTAGGACGTGAGTGTTTAGTTTCGGCACATTTGTGAATGTGCTAATGTTCTGTGTTACCTTTATTAGGATGTCAGGACGAGGAAGAGGTGCTAGGCGTGGTAGATCTGCGAGGCAGGAAGCACCGTTACCGGGTGAGATTCCGGCAGTGCAGGAGGGAGTTGGTCAGGCCAATGTGGCCGAGCCCGTGGGTCAGCAGGCCATGGTTGCCTTGGCCAGAGAGATAGCAGGAGCTTTGGGTATTCTTAGAGCTGGGAATCAGGCCGCTGAGGCAGGGCCTTCTTTCTTGAAGAGGGAGTTCTCCCGGTCTAATCCGGATGAGTTTGTCGGGTATCCGAAGGAGCCACTGAAGGCTGATGAGTGGCTAGAGCAAATGAGTAAGACGTTCGAGATGCTTGGCATCGAGGACGGAGCACTGAAAGTGACCTTGGCATCCTTCCAACTGAAGGGAGATGCGGGTCAATGGTGGAAGTACGAGAAGGCTCGTGTTGGTGGTACTTGGGAGGTGTTTGTGAATGCTTTTCAGGAGAGGGTTTTGTCTGCAGCAGCTAGGGAGAAGCTGAGGGATCAGTTCAGCCGGCTTAATCAGCAGGGCTTGTCAGTGGCCGAGTTTGAGGCTACTTTTACCAGTCTGTCCAGGTTTGCACCGGAACTGGTGGCGTCCGAAGAACACCGTTGCTATGAGTTTGAGCGAAAGTTGAGGCGGGGCCTCAAGTTGAGGGTTGGTGGGTCTTATATCCGAGAGTATAGACACCTGGTAGATGCTGCAGCTCATATGGAGCTTATGATGTAGGAGGAGGATGAGGGGCAGAGAGGCTCCAAGAGGAGCCAGGATAGTCAGGGTGAAGGCAGGAGGCAGAGGGGTTCTAACCCTCAGCAGTCGCAGGGTGGTGTTGCTAGATCGACCTTCCCAGTGCCGAGTGCAGGCTCCGGGAGAGGTGGTCAGGGGGATTTCACCTGTTACAAGTGTGGCCAGTTGGGTCACAAGGTTTCTGTTTGCCCGTAGAAGGGTGGGGGTCAGAGAGCTGCTTCTTCTTCAGCTAGACCGCAGAGTCAGAGTTTGGGCAGGGGGCAGCCCTTGTTTTGTTATCAGTGTGGACAGCCTGGGCACCTGAAGAGGTTTTGCCCGCAGTTGAGTACCACTTCGGGAGCGTCTGGTTCTAGGCAGACGCAGGGTTTTCAGCCAGCTCAGTCTGTGCAGGCCTCGAGGGCCAATCCGGGAGCTTCGTCATCCCAGTCAGTGCAGCAGTCTTTTGCTCCGAGAGGTGAGCAGGTAGACCAGGGGCCTTCGGGGCGCGTGTATGCTGTTACCGCGCAGGATTTAGTACCAGCTCCATCAGTAGTGAGAGGTACTTTCTGTTTTGCAACTCGATTGCTAATGTGTTGATAGACACGGGTGCATCTCATTCTTTTGTATCTGCTGCATTTGCATCGGTTTTGGAATTGGAGTTAGCACAGTTAGCATCTCCTATTTGTGTGGTATCGCCTTTGGGTGGTGAGTTGATCCTGAAACAGGGTGTTAGAGGATGTGATATAGAGGTCGCCGACTATAGGCTTCCTTTTCCGTTTGTTGTCATGCCCATGAAGGGTTTTGATGTTATTTTGGGTATGGACTGGTTATCGTCATACCGGGCTGTTATCGATTGCTACCGCCAGAGGGTCACGTTATGTACCTTGAGCGGGGAGTGGTTCCATTTCTTGGGAGACCGGGTTGGTAGTATTTTGCCACCGGGGTATGATTCGCGAGGGAGAAGTGAGCTTAGCAGTCTACTTGCTAGCCTTGAGAGTAGTGAGTGTGTTGAGACACAGATTGTGTTATCGAGGGTGGTTTGTGAGTATTCGGATGTTTTTCCCGAAGATCTTGTTAGTTTGCCACCTCACCGAGAGATAGAGTTCTCTATTGATTTAGTGCCCGGCACGGCGCCGATTTCTATGGCACCTTACCGTTTTGCTCCAGTAGAGTTGGTTGAGTTGAAAGTTCAGCTCCAGGAATTGCTAGATAAGGGTTTTGTTCGCCCTAGTGTTTCGCCGTGGGGAGCACCGGCCCTCTTTGTTAAAAAGAAAGATGGTGCCTTGAGATTGTGTATTGACTACCGGAAGTTGAATCGGGCTACGGTTAAGAATAAGTATCCTATGCCCCGTATAGATGATTTGTTTGACCAGTTGAAGGGTTCCCGTTGTTTCTCTAAGATAGACTTGAGATCGGGTTACCACCAGTTGAGGGTCAGGGAGGAGGATATTCCGAAAACGGCATTCCGTACGCGGTATGGCCATTATGAGTTTCTGGTGATGCCATTCGGGCTTACCAATGCACCGGCAGTCTTTATGGACTTGATGAACCGGATCTTCCGGGAGTTCTTAGACCGATTTGTGGTCGTCTTTGTGGACGACATCCTTATCTATTCGCCTTCAGAGGAGAAGCACGAGGCACACTTGAGAGTGGTGCTTGAGTTGCTTAGAGCCCATAGGCTGTATGCCAAGTTTGGGAAGTGTGAGTTCTGGCTGAGGGAAGTCAAATTCTTAGGCCACGTGGTATCCGGGGAAGGGGTGTCTGTTGATACATCCAACGTTGAGGCAGTGCAAGATTGGGCACAGCCTAAGAGTGTGTTTGAGATCCGCAGTTTTCTAGGTTTCGCTGGGTATTACCGTCGGTTTGTGAAAGATTTCTCCAGGTTAGCGTCACCGTTGACTAGACTGACTCGGAAGGGAGTCAAGTTTGTGTGGAGTGAGACTTGTGAAAAGTCGTTCCAAGAGCTGAAAGTTAGATTGACCACCGCTCCGGTGTTGATTATTCCGGAGAGAGGGTTGGGTTATGCGGTTTATTGTGATGCCTCACGAGAGGGTTTGGGTTGTGTGTTGATGCAAGAGGGGAAAGTGGTAGCTTATGGCTCACGTCAATTGAAAATACACGAGAAGAATTACCCCACACACGACCTAGAGTTAGCAGCAGTGATCTTTGCCTTGAAAATCTGGAGGCACTATCTTTATGGTGAGAAGTTCGAGGTGTTCTCAGACCACAAAAGTTTGAAGTATCTGTTCACACAGAGAGACTTGAATCTGAGGCAGAGGAGGTGGATGGAGTTCATCGAAGATTATGATTTTGAGTTGCATTATCATCCGGGAAAGGCCAATGTTGTGGACGATGCCCTTAGTAGCAAATCCATTAGTGATGTAGCTAGTATAGCCATCCGGGAATGGGAGATGTTGGGAGCACTTGGCGAGTTTGATTTGCTACTGGGCGAATCTGTTGAGGCTGCGGCCTTGTTTTCTGTTGTTGCGCAGCCTACACTTGTGTTTAGAGTGTTAGAGGCACAAAGAGGTGACCTTGAGGTAGAATCTCTCCGAGAGAAGATCTCCAGTGGGAAAGTTGAGAAGGGTTTGACGGTGTATCCCGACCTGAGTGTGAGATACCGAGACCGTTTGTTTGTACCGGAGTCTTGCCGAGAGGAAGTACTCCGAGAGTTTCATCATTCGCGCCTTGCGGTGCATCCGGGAGGTACTAAGATGTATCAGGATTTGGGTCACCAGTTTTGGTGGCGGGGTATGAAGAGAGATGTGGCTGTTTTCGTATCAAAGTGCCTTACTTGCCAGCAAGTGAAGGCCGAGCATCAGAGACCAGCGGGTTTGTTGCAACCCTTGCCTATTGCCGAGTGGAAGTGGGAGCATGTCACTATGGACTTCGTTGTAGGTCTTCTGGGGACTCAGCGGGGTAGTGATGCTATTTGGGTGGTTGTAGACCGGTTGACTAAGTCGGCGCACTTAATTCCTATGCGCGTGAGAGATTCGGTGGATCATCTTGCCGATTTGTATATTCGGGACATAGTGAGATTGCACGGGGTCCCAGTGACGATCATCTCAGATAGAGATCCTCGTTTTACTGCTAGGTTGTGGCAGAGTTTGTAGAGTGCCTTGGGCACTAAGTTGACCTTTAGTACAGCTTATCATCCTCAGACTGACGGGCAGTCCGAGCGTACTATTCAGATCCTCGAGGATATGCTTCGGGGTTGTGTCCTGGACTTCAGTGGGATGTGGGAGAGGCACTTGCCATTGGTAGAGTTTGCCTACAACAACAGTTTTCAGTCTAGCATCGGTATGGCACCGTTTGAGGCCTTGTATGGCCGACCGTGTAGGTCTCCAGTTTGTTGGGCCGAGGTGGGTGATGCACCTTTGTTGGGTCCGGAGTTGGTTAGGGAGACGACGGAGAAAGTTGAGCTTATCCGTAGGAGGCTTGTTACAGCCCAGAGTCGGCAGAAATCTTATGCTGACCGTAGGAGGAGGCCTTTGGCGTTTGAGGTAGGTGATCATGTCTTTCTGAAGATATCACCTAGGCGAGGCTTGATGAGGTTTGGGAAGAGTGGGAAGTTATCCCCTCGGTTTATTGGTCCTTTTGAGATCCTTGAGAGGATTGGTGAGGTTGCTTATCGGTTAGCCTTACCGCCGCAGTTGTCCGGAGTGCATGACGTGTTTCATGTGAGTATGCTTCAGAAGTATGAGCCAGATCCATCACATGTGTTGGATTGGACCGATTTAGAGGTAGATGAGGATGCCTCGTATGAGGAGAGACCGATTCGGGTCTTGGATTGGCGGGATCAGGTCCTGCGTGGCAAGACCATTCCTTTGGTGAAAGTCTTGTGGAAACATCACGGAGTGGAGGAAGCCACTTGGGAACGTGAGTTGGGAGTCCGTGAGAAATATCCGGACTTGTTTATTGATATGTAATCTTGTATTTAAATTTTACATTTTGTTGAACTTAAGAGCTTTTATATATGTCTTAAGTTGTAAAACATTGAAAATGTTTTGTTTATTGGAAGTATGTTTTGAAACTTGCCTCATATGGCAGTTGAATGTAACATTGTATATGTTGAATATGTTGTTTACATATTGTGAAATGCCTCTTGTTAAAGAGATGGGATGACCGGTAATGGGTCGAATTGTTGAATGTTAAAGTGTAACATTGTCTAAAATGAAGAAAAACTTGTTTTTGAAAACTTGTGCTTAATTTCGGGGACGAAATTCTTTAAGGAGGGGAGGTTATAGCGATCCCGGGTTTACCCTTGTTGTACAGTGATCCGGACATGTGTCCGTGGATGTTGGTAGTTGTTTATTATCAAGTTTGTATCCTCTTTACTTTGTATATTGAGTTATAGGATGTGTTGGGCAGGTTTGTTACAGGTTGGTTGTGTTTGGGAGCCTAGTGTTGCTGCCCAGATTTTTGGACCTTCGCTCGAGCGAGGAGTTTGTCGCTCGAGCGAGAGTGAGGTTCGTGTCTGGTGGGTCGAGCCAGGGTGGCTTCGCTCGAGCGAGTGTTGCGTCTGGTTCTGGACCTGAGAGTTGCCTTTCTTGGCTCGAGAGAGCTCCCTTCGCTCGAGCAGTCTGGGTTTTTCTTCGCTCGAGCGAGAGTTTCTGTGTCTGGTCGCTCAAGCGACCAAGGCTTCGCTCGAGCGAGCGTGTTTTATATCAGCGGACAGTAGCGTTTTGAACATCACTTTTTCATCTTTTTTTTTTGATTAAACCTAGATCCGAGACTCTCTCTCTCTAAACTTACACTCTCTCTAAGATTTGATCTCCCTAGAGTGTGAATCTAGCCTGGGGTCTTTGTTAAAAAGATAGAGGGCACTGAGAGCTTTGTTTTGATCTGAAAAAGTTTGGATTTGGAGCAAGTTGATCTTCAAGTCTTCATCTCCTTTTTGGCTTAAACTTCGAGGTAGGGATATCCTACTCCTCTCTATGGATTTTGTCTTTAAATTTTGGTATTTTTGAGATGTT
Organism: Camellia sinensis; assembly: GCF_055761805.1. NCBI lineage: Eukaryota > Viridiplantae > Streptophyta > Magnoliopsida > Ericales > Theaceae > Camellia > Camellia sinensis. The sequence goes on along the minus strand of NC_138965.1, from coordinate 180,881,465 downwards.
GGGCTTGGCTTGGTAAATTTGTGAAAGTTTGGGGCTTTTGTGCAATTTTACAAAAGTTGGGGTTTTATTCATAATAAACCTAGATGCATGTTTGGCATAGAGAAATGGAATAAATGTTGAATCATTGATGAAAATGGGACCTAAGGGTTGAAATGGTAATTATGGATAACGACCTAATTACATTGTTTAATTAATTGGGATAATTAATTGTGAGAAATGAGGAAATGAAATATTGATTGAATATCCAATGTGCATTTATTTTCTGTTTAGAAATAACTGCTTTGGGCTATCGGTGGAGGATAGTCGTGATTGTTGTAGACAATGCATGATGATTAGGCAAACTGAAACTAATCAATGAAATGTGTAATGGAACTTGACGGTTGATAGAATACATTAACTGTATGTATTGGGTGATTGTATATAGAACCAATGTGTTTATATACGTTATGTGTAGAGGAGGAGATAGGGGATGCACTCCGCGGTTTAGGGGAAGATAGGGGATGTACCTCTAAACCGGATAGTGTTGGGAGAAGATAGGGGATGAACTCCGTAGATACAGCTCATATGCTTGTCTAGAGAAGTGAAGATAGAGCTTATATGCTTATCTTGGTACAGTGTGGATACAACTTATATGCTTATCTGTGAATGTGGGATATTGTTGTTATACATATCTGTTGAGAATGTGGATATAGCTTATATGCTTATCTGAATGTGGGATATAGTTTTTATACATATCTGTGGAAATGATGATAGAGCTAGCATGCTTATCTGTTGAAAAAGGGAATATGAAAGGTAACTTAGACTCATAAGTTGTATGACATAAATATGTAATTTATGTGAATGTATCTGTGTTAGCCATCTATCAATTGCTAATCTTTTAGTCATTGTTCATGGTTGGTTTAGTATATTTCTACTGGGCTGTGGCTCACCCTATATGGGAATATCATTTTCAGGTGCTGGTAGCATGCCACCTCCAAGGACATAGCTGGGAGGCTAGAGGCGGACACACTTTTGTCGCTTAACTTTTGATGTATAACATGTAACTTCAAGCCAAGGGCTTAATGTGTAAACGAGTTAGTACTCTTTTGTTGTAACCAAGTGTTAACTTGGAAAGCTGTAAGCCCGTAGGGCATTTTGTTTTGATGTTAACATGTAATACTTATGATATGGAACTTTAATGAATAAAAGTATGTGGTTAGTTTATATGTAAATGCATGTCTTATCTGATGGGTTTAATGTTGTTATTTTGAGGGCGTTACAGAAGAGAAACAAGGAGACAGAGAAAGAGAGAGCACGAAAGAAGCAAAATACCAACCAGAGTAGACAAACCGACGGTGGTGCTTGATTAACCTTTGCGATTGTGCTCCAGCGACGAAAATCAACTTCGAAAAAGAATTTATGCATCCACGTCCATGGCTAGCCTTCCCAAGAACTTAAATGATTTATGTTCGCCAAACTCAAGTAAATAAGCTTTGTTCTTTCAATATGATTTTTGCCCTAAAATATTTTTCTCTGTAAAACCCTACAGCTACGGGGAAATGGAACAACGGAGAGGCGGGGAGATAGAAAGACAAACAGAGAGAGAGGGTTCGAGATGGAAGAGAGACGGATGGGCCGAGGAAACTTGCACATTTTCTAAATTTTTGAAAATTTTATACTTTTTCTGACAACTTACACCTTTTATGACTTCACTTACACCTTTTTATGAATAGTTACATCATTTTTAAATTAATTTTGTTCATAAAAGTTACACCTTGGAACTTACACTTTTTGTAAAAACAAAACTTACACATTTTCTGATGTCCTTTAAAGCTTTTGTGGAAAAACATACGCCTTTCGTGAAAACTTGAATTACACGTTTTGTGAAGTGACTTACACCTTTTGTCAAAAAACATACACCTTTTCAGAAAATTTACACCTTTTATGAAAGAAATTTTTTCATACAATTTACACATTTTTAAAGCATTCACCTTTTCTGAAAACTTATATGTTGTACTGAAATTACTTACACCATTCCTTAGAAGTTATACCTTTTGTAAAATATTTTTATTTCAAAAATTTACACCTTTTGTTCGAACTTACACATTTTCTAAAAACGAATCTTACACCTTTTGCCAATTTAATTACATCTGTTGCGGAAAAACTTACAACATTTCTAAAAAATTACACATTCTGTGAAATACTTTCTTTCCAAAAATATACATCTTTTGTTCAAACTTACACCTTTTCTGAAAATAGTTACATCTTCTCTGAAAAGTTACTTCTTTTGTGAAATAAATTTTGCATAAAACCTACACATTTTGTGAATCGAAGACTTAGACTATTTTTGAAATCATTTACACCTCCTGTGAAAAACATAAACCTTTTTTTAAAAGGTTACATCTTTTGTGAAATAAATTTTTTCATAAAATTTGCACGTTTTGCTAAAAACATACACCTTTTCTAAACGTTTACACCTTTTGGTGCAAATACTTACACCTTTTTCTGAAAAGTTACTTGAGTTCATATTTTCCAAAAAATTTACACCTTCTATTGGAAGTCACACATTTTTTGAAACAAAATTTACACCTTTTGTGACATTACTTGCATATTTTGTGAAAACATTTACACGTTATTTGAAAATTTAAACCTTTTATGCAAAATTTGGTTTCATAAAATTTATACCTTTTGTGAATTCATACACCTTGTCTGAAAGCTTCAACCTTTCAGTGGAAGTACTTACACCATTTCTCAAAAGGTGTAAATATTTTTCCCAAAAGGTGTAAATATTTTTCCCAAAAGGTGTACACTTTCAGAAAAAATGTAAGTTTTGTACAAAAGGTGTAAACTTTATGAAAACATATTTTCATAAAAAAGTGTAAATTTTCAAAAACCGTGTAACTGTTTTCACAAAAGATGTAAGTTATGTCACAAAATGTGTAACTTTTGTTTTTACAAAAGGTGTAAGTCATAATAAAAGGTATTTCACAACAGGAGTAACTTCTCAGAATGGGTGTAAGTTTTTAACAAAAAGTGGAAATTTTGAAAAAATATGTAACTGTTTGCACAAAGGATGTAAGTTATGTCACAGAAGTTGTAACTTTGTTTTCAGAAACGGTATAAGTTCTAATAAGAGGTGTAAATTTTATGGAAAAAATTATTTCACAAATGGAGTAACTTTCCAGATAACGTGTAAGTATTTCCAACAAAATGTGTATATTTTATGAAATGTAGTTTTCTATAAAAGGTGTAAATTTTTTCACAAAAGATGTTATTATTCTATTTTCAGAATGGTGTAACTTCAAATAAAATGTGTAAATTTTTGTAATGAAATTATTTTACAAAAGAGGTAACTTTTCCGAAAAGGTGTAAGTATTTGAAAAAAAATGTCTAAATTTCCAAAAAAATTATTTCACAATAGCATGTAACCTTCCAGAAATACTATAAGTGTTTTCACAAAAGATGAAATTAACTTCACAAAAGGTGTAAGTTCCGTTTTTTTGCAGAACGCGTAAGTTGCTAGAACCGAATCAAACTGTATTTCTGTTGTTCATGGTTCGATATCGATATAGACAGACAGAGACGAAGGGAGGGAGAGAGATAGACCGATATCAACAGACAGAGACCAAGATAGACATGGTTCAATAGAGAGAGACGGACCCAGATCGACACAGACAAACCAAGATCGATACAGACAGAGAGAGAGAGAGACCGACATCGACAGAGAAGAGCCCGAGATGGACAAAGAGAGACCAACATCGATACAGACAGAAAAATCCTTTGATTTGCACCAGCGGTAGTGGCGGTGGCAATGTCAGTCGGCGGTGGCAACGGTGGCCTACGACGGTTGGGTTGTTGGTGGTGATAAAATTTTCAGCGTATAAGTCGTCGATAAAATTTAGAGCTTCTTTGGGAACTTATATCTTTTGTAAAAATGAAACATTTTCTAAACATTTTATGATTCTCTCATAAAATTTTACACATTTTCGTGGAAATATTTACAACTTTTTTGAAAAATTACACATTTTGTGGAAAAACATTTTTCATAAAATTTACACTTATTATTTGAAGTTACACCTTTAGTGAACAAAAAAACTTACATCTTCTCTGAGGTCATTTACACCTTCTTCGGAAAAACATAGACCATATTTGAAAAGGTTATACCTTTTGTCAAATAATTTCTTTTATTTTAACAAACTTTATCAAAGCATATTTTCCATAAAACGTGTAAATTTTCAAAAAAGGTGTAATTGTCTTCACCAAAGATGTACACTTATTAAACATAAAAGGTGTAAGTTTTTTCTAAATTTTTGTTTCACAAAAGAAGTACCTTCTCAGAAGAAGTGTAAGTTTTTAAAATAAGGTGTAAACTTGACAAAACATATTTTCCATAGAATGTGTAAAATTTTTAAAAAGGTGTAAGTTTTGCTGGCAGAAAAGGTGTAATATCCCATAAAAAGTGTAAATTTTATAGAAAACGTTATTCACAAAAGCAGTAACCATTCAGAAAAGGTGTAAGTATTCCCAGAAAGAGGTGTAACCATTCAGAAAAGGTTTGTGTTTTTAACAAAAGGTATAAATTCTATGCAAATATTTTTTCCATGAAAGGTATAAATTCTATGCAAATATTTTTTCCATGAGAGGTATAAATTCTATGGTGTAATATCCCATAAAGAGTGTAAATTTTATGGAAAAAGTTATTCACAAAAGCAGTAACCATTCAGAAAAGGTGTAAGTATTCCCAGAAAGGGATGTAACCATTCAGAAAAGGTTTATGCTTTTAACAAAAGGTATAAATTATATGCAAATATTTTTTCCATGAAAGGTATAAATTCTATGGTGTAATATCCCATAAAGAGTGTAAATTTTATGGAAAAAGTTATTCACAAAAGCAGTAACCATTCAGAAAAGGTGTAAGTATTCCCAGAAAGGGATGTAACCATTCAGAAAAGGTTTATGTTTTTAACCAAAGGTATAAATTATATGCAAATATTTTTTCCATGATATATGCAAGTATTTTTTCCATGAAAGGTATAAATTATATGCAAATATTTTTTCCATGAAAGGTATAAATTCTATGCAAATATGTGGTTTCACAAAAGATGTAACTTCCCATTAAAGGTGTAAATTTTGTGGAAAATGTAATTTGTGTAACTTTAATAATTTCCCCCAAAGGTGTAAACTTTATTCAATCAGTTTTCCATAAAATGTGTAAACATTTTCAGAAAAGATGTAAGTTATTTCACAAAAGGTGTAAATTTCCTGAAAAAAATTGTTTCACAATCAGAGTAACCTTTCAGAAAATGAGTAAACTTTCTTGACAAATGGTGTAAACTTTGTAAAAATATATTCTCCATACAAGGTGTAACTTTTCATAAAACGTGTAAATGTTTGCAAAAAATTGTAAGTTATGTGACAAAATGTGTTAGTTTTGTTTTCAGAAAAGGTGTAAGTTCCAATAAAAGATATAAATTTTATGAACAAATATTTTCACAAAAGAAGTAACTTTTCAGAAAACGTGTCAGTATTTCCCCCAATGGTGTAAACTTTCAGCAAAGGTGTAGTTTTTAACAAAAGGTGTAAACTTTATTCAAAAATATTTTCCATAAGTGGTGTACATATTTTTACAAAAGATGTAAGTTATGTCACAAAAGGTGTAAATTTTCTAAGAGGTGTAAACTTCATGCAAACATATTTTCCATAGAAGGTGTAAATTTTTTCACACAAGATGTAAGTTATTTCACAAAAACTGTAAGTTCTGATCTCAGAAAAGGTGTAACCTGCAATAAAAGGTGTAAATTTTTTTAATAAAATTGTTTACAAAAGTAGTAACTTTTCACATAAGGTGCAAATATTTCAACGAAAATGTATAAATTTTACAAAATAAATTATTTCACAATGTGTAACATTCCACAAATACGTATAAATGTTTTTAAAAGAGATGTACGTAACTTTGCAAAAGGTGTAAGTTCCGTTTTTTCAGAAAACGTGTAACTTCCTAAAATCCAATTGTTCAAATATTGGCAATGTCGGAGAGAAGCGGTGTTTTGGAGGGCTTGGTTTTTCTCCTACTTGGAGTCCGTTTCAGAGAAGACCAGTTTGGGAGGGCTTGGAATACCGACTCCAATTCCAAATCCAACCAAGTATGTCAATGTTAAACAAAACCATTTTTAATATAGAGGAAGGGACAAAGAGAGAGACAGACAGAGAGATCGAGATCGACAGACAGAGAGATCGAGATGGACCATCGATAGAGACAGCCAGATCGAGATCGACAGAGAAGAGACCGAGATGGACCGAGACGGACCATGATTGTTGGAGACAGACGTACATAGATGTGGATCGACAGCGAAAGACCGACATCGATGGAGAAGAGACCGACATCGATAGAGAGAGACCAAGATCGATAGAGATAGAGAAAAAAAACCTTTCATTTGCGGCAGTGGCGATAGCGGTGGCAGTAGCGGTAAGCACCAGAGGCCACCGACGCTTGCGTGGTCAGCGGGGGTCAGGACTGGTGGTGACTATTCTGTGTGTGTGTAAGAGAGAACACAGAAAGGGGGCGGTGGGAAACAGAGAAGAGGGGGGCCGATGGTAATAAGATTTTCAACCTTTAGCGACTAAACTGTGATTTGTCGATAAAATTTATACAAAACTAAATTTTTCACAATTATTCTGAAACGTTACGCCTTTTCTGAAAATTTCTAAACTTATACCTTCGTCAAAACACTTACACCATTTTCTGAAAGTTTATACCTTTTCCTCAAAACACTTATACCATTTGAAATTATTAATATATTATATTATTTAATTAATTTACCTGCAAGCAACTCGTTTAGCAGGTCACCAATGTGTAAACTTTCAATAAAATATCCTATAACGGAATACATAAAACGTGTAAGTGCAAAGTACTAAGGGTGTAAATGCCTTGTATACCATATGCAAGGCACACCTAAGAAAAGTCCCAACTTTTATCATAAAAAATCATGACTTTCTTACGATGTGCACCTTTTTTAAAAGTGCACGTCGTAGATTTCTCCTTATTATGATGTGTACGCTTTAAAACCAGAAATAGTTGGGTTCCTTTCACACAGCTTGATTCCAACATAGAGGAGATCTCCGCGGATTTATTAAGAGTTTGTTCAAGCAATTCATTGAAGATCTTACTCCCAAAGTGTTTGGTGAAAATTCCTTCCAAGCCAACTCCATAGTGCATTAGTATTGCTGGTAAATTAGGTGGTCCATCATTCTTTGGCCTGGTATTACTTACCTCCATTCTCTCTATGCTGAAACACCCATTTCTTTCTATTAGCTTTGTCATTCTTTAGCGGAGGTAGTATACAAAGGCAAATTGAAGGATTCTACTTCATCTTCATTGATCATTCCCTGCCACAAAGATTAACATTAATGTCTTGGCCTTAGAGGTCCACTCTCTTAATCTCACTTGAGTAACATTAAAATAGGACACAAATTTATGAAAGATATAAAGATTCATTATACATTTCAGTTCAGAAATATTCCTACCAATTTAGTAGAACAAGAAGGGAAGTTGTAATTTATTTATTTTTTTCCAATTGAGTTCAAAATTAGTGAAACTAAAATCAAGCAAAAATTAGAACACATTTTTGTTTCAATTTGTCCTCATTCTCTATATGATCCTAAGTATTTGTTCAGGCTTCTAGTCCAAACATTAACCTCCTTTATTGCATAATACTTAAATTTGACTTACCAATTTCACCATATCAATGAGACTGGTTGAGAGCATAAAAAAAAGGACAACATGGGTCCTGAGAGCATTGAACGCCATCTGCGAGACCTGGCATGATCTCATCAGCTCTAGCATTGAAAAAGGTATCCATGTCCTTTGCAAATTGAGCTGCATAAACATTAGCGATTTCTTTTGAGGCACTTGTATAATGAATCTTTCCCTTGTTCCAAGCAAGAGAGCCATTGTCCAACAACTCTTCAGGTACCTTAGAGAGCCAATGGAGTGTAAAAGAGGAATACATCAAATGGATAGAGGACTTGGGGAATAACCGACCACAGAAAGAGCCTGGCACTGCAGCAGCAAAGTATTACCTATCAGGAGGTAGAGTAGTGAAAAGGGTGTTGAAATCATCAGAAGCGTGATCATTGAAAAACAACTGAAATTCAGGCATCTCAGTTGTGAGATTTTTTGAATTGTATTTCCATTCAATAGCTTCTAGGATATTTTTTTCATAGCATTGAAAGTGTTTGGTCCAACAGAATAACCCAAATCTGTAATTCGAATGGTGTTTGAACTAAAACTAAGGCTTGTTACGTCAAACTTCTTAGCAATTGCCTATTTGATCATTTCCTTTACAACATTTATGGCTTCATCCTGCAAAAATAGACCAAATATATATATATTATTGTCACCATTGAAAAATCTAGAAATCCCCTAGATATTGATTTGTGATTATGTATCAATTTTAAGTAGTATATAACAATCCCAATCAAACAAACAAGACAAATCGACGCAACAATTTTATGTGGAAAAACAACAATTGGACACCTCCAATTGTGATAAAAAAACCACGGGCAAAATCCACAAAACAATCCACTAAAAAGACATAAAGGAATTACACAAGTATACTCTCAATTACTCGCGATCTTCGCTCGAGCATCAGATTGGCCGGTCGAGCGGACCTACGCTCAAGCGCGGAAAGTTCCGCTCGAGCGGGAAAAAACAACATCCAGTATTTTTGCAGGCGAATAAACTTCTGGAACTCAGCATTCTCCGCTTGAGCGGGGGAATGTCCGCTCGAGCGGACAAGCAACTTTGAATGCGTTTTTGCATTTTGCTTCGGGGGCGTTGCCCCTTGACCCTACCGTGGCGCTGCCCCGGACCCTCCAAGGGGCGCTGCCCCCTGGCCCCCCGCGAGCTGACCGGGCAGCTCGATCCCTGTCCTAATCAGTGACGTGGCAATCTTGAAAGAATTAACATCACAAAACTTCTCTGCAAGGCACAATTCAGGTTGGATTCGCATCTAAAAACTCATAGCCTTATTGAAATAAAAACTGCGAAAACAAATACAATTTAAAGGAGTTTTGTCAAACGGAGTTGCCAAGAATAAAAACCTAACAACCATCATCACTATGAAAAAGGATTCAAAATATTTAATTTGAATTAAGATATAAACTTGATTGAGATATGCTTATTTAATGAATAATAGATTCAATTGTTGGATTCTTCGATATTTCATCTAATCCATTAGTAATTTGTGTACCTTGTTTGGATATTTTGGGTCTAAATATATATATATATATATATCTTTTATTTATAGATAATATGGTTTTTATGAAATGAATGATTGGTTCATTTTATACATTTTCGATAGTTAAAAAAATACCACATCAAGTTCAGAAATGTTCAATAGTCATATTTGATGGCCCATTTTGTTATCTTTGTATGACACATCCCAAATATCATTATAAATTATAATAATAATAGGTGTAATGAGGGCAAGCAATAAGAATTCTAGTTCAAAAAATAAAAATAAAAAATAAGGCAATTGACAACATTTTTTTCAAGAATCTTGTAAATAAATATTTTTACAAGAATTCTAGTACTGCTTGTGAATTAATATTTTTATGTCTTTCACACATCCACAAGCAATACTTTAATATTCAAGAGATATCAAATCAATTTCCCCAGTTTAATAGCCAAACACCTTACCCAATATTCCAAACTCTATTGTCAAAGCTACACCTACACAAACTACTGTTGCACTGTTTTTAATGACCCATACAATTACACTATTACACTTTGCACCATACATCCAATACCTCAAAACTTAGGCATCCACACCGATTTTCTTTCCCACAATGTTTAGACTGTCTATTGCTCCATATAAAAATAATAAACAATGGTCCAGAAAAATCTTACCTCAATTAATGGCATCTTGAATGTTCTGCGCCCTTAATTCCTATCGCAACTTTTCTCTTGAATCCTCTGTGAAATCGTGATAATAAAATAATATGAAATCTTTTTTTTTCTTCTTTCCCATGCACTCTCACTGCCGCAAGATATAAAAGACACAAATTGACTTCGTAACCTAATTTTCCAAAATTAAAATGTTACCTGTCTAAGTTACAAAAATTACAAAATCACCCATAACTAATTTCTTATTATTTTAATTATATTACTAAAACTCGGATTTCACAATTTGAGTCACATCTTTGATGATGATGTCAGGTATGTAATTAATGGTGTAGAAGTGAAGGCTACTGTTTGCACCCGTTTTTGTAAAATGTTTGTCGACAAGTGCACAAATCAAATTGTGACATGTGGCAACAAAGTCGTAGTTGGGGTGCGTATTAATCAGAGGATTATGTGGCAAGGAAATGGTAGTCACATGTGCAATACAACAAGAGCGTGTCATGGGCTAAGATTGTGGAGCAGTTGCAAGCTTTATTGGAGATCATGGGCTAATTTCTAGGAGATGTTGATGTTAATAGGAATTTCCTCTGTTGATCATGCTCATTAGTTAAGGGGAATTGGGTGATGATGTGGCTAGAGGTTTAAATGTATAGTTGGGACAAATATAAAAGTTCAAAGAAGCAAAGGAGATTGCAAGTAGTTATGGGTTTTAGTAAAATGGTCTCCTCCGTCGAAGGTAGTGCTAGAGATAATGAGGGACATGTGGCAAGTCTATGTGAAGTGCTAGAGAAAGATGAAGAAGCAGTTGCAGCAGTTAGGGAAAGATTGGCCAGCAAATTTCGAGGAAGGTGGGATCATGTGCTAGAGTTTCAAGTGAAAGTATAAAAGCTGAAAGTTTGTAGAGAGAAAGGGCATCAACAACTCAACAACACTTAAGTTTTAAACTTAGGAGTAGCTCTGTAATTTAGGAGTAGTTTTTTTTTTTTCCCTATAAAATTGTACTTGTAACTTAGCGAACTTTAGTAGTTTCATTCAGAAATTACTCTTTGTTTACTTTGTTTATTTTGTAATTGTCAGTTGTTCGAGAGAAATCCTCATCCTTTTGAGGCATTCGAACTAATTCCACAGTTGCTTGATTGTTCTTATTTAAATTGTTTTGTTTAAATCATTGCTTGGTCGCTGTCGATCAAGGCCTAGCATAATTTTTACTAATAGCTACAAAGGGAGAATTTATTGGTTGGTCCAAGAACAATGTCACGTGGTGTTTTATATGCACTATAATTAGTGGAGGATGTAGAATCCACGATTTTGTGTTAGTTGATTGGGAAATAGAGGGATGTGGTGATTTGTGATTAGTTAGGGACATAGCCACATGGTGCCTTGGACCAATTAATAATTTTTCCTACGAAAAGAAGTAAGAATTGCCTAGACGAGAGTGGGAGTAAAATCAGCCATTAAAGTGGGGGTAAAGATGTAATTTTATCTCCTATGGCTTTTAGTCCCAAAAGTCAATCCCAATTTTTGAGTGAAAATAATACAATTTTAAATCTTTTTCCGTACAATTAAATTCTCAAATTATCAAAATAATTTTAAATATTATATACAAAGTCTAGAGGGTTCACCTCTCAAATTTTAAATTGAATCGGGCCTTGGTGCATGTAAATCAAGACATTTATACACTAAAATCTTTAATTCACTAGAATGACTTTAAAATTAAATTAATATACTCTATTAACATTAGAATAACATGTACAGATGAATCAGTCCCGAATAAAATTGAAGTTGTCAATGTAGTGCAATTCTTAAACAATTAAAATGATTCTAAATTATCAAAATGCAATATACTAACTAAAATATCATCTGTCTCTCAAGTCTCAAATCCAGTTAAGAATCAGTGCATGCAAGTTAAGATGAAGTGATAAGAATACTATGAGGGTTTTGTTATAATTATCAAAGTTAATAAAGCCTCTATTACATTATTTAAAAGTTCGAATTGTCCCTTTCATTATGAGAAGATGCTCGAATGTGCACTCTAAAAAATGTGCATATGGTATGCCTTTCATAACGTTTTTACAAAATTTCATAACTTAAATACAAAATGTCATAACTTTTTTACTACAAAAATATAACTTTCTTTCAATATAAAATGTCATTACAAAAATTACAAAGTGTCATAACATTAGCATCCCTAACTTTAGGATATACATCATAAATTCATTATTAATAACTTTACCACAAAATGTCATAACATACCTCATAAATAATCATAACTTTTATCATAAAAGATCATAATTTTCTTACGATGTACACCTTTTTAAAGGGTGCATGCCGTTGATTTCTCCTCATTATGATAAGGCGAAGGCAACAGGAACTCAAATCATTTACGCTATAAAACCAAAAATAGTTGGGTTCCTTTCACGCAGCTTGATTCCAATATGGAGGAAATCTCCGTGGATTTATTAAGAGTTCGTTCGAACAATTCATCGAAGATCTTACTCCCAAAGTGTTTGGTGAAAATTCCTTCTAAGATAACTCTATAGTGCATTAGTATTGCTGGCAAATTAGGTGGTCCATCATTCTTTGGCCGGGTATCACTTACCTCCATTCTCTCTATGCTGAAACACCCATTTCTTTCTACTAGCTTTGTCATCTCTTTGGGAGAGGTAGTAATATACAAAGGCAAATTGAAGGAGTCCACTTCATCTTCATTGATCATTCCCTGCCACAAAGATTACCACTAATGTCTTGGCCTTAGAGGTCCACTCTCTTAATCTCACTCGAGTAACATTAAAATAGAACACAAATTCACTACAAAAAATTAAGATTCTAAAAACCAAAATTTAAGGACAAAATTAGTTTTTAGAGATCAAATATTTTTATTGCGAAAAGTAATATTATTATATTTTTAGCAATTAAAATTGGACATCAGAGATGAATTATTATCTTTTGGGACCAAATTTTGTCACAAAAAATAAATCATTTTGAGATCAAATTATTTTGTCACTAAAAGTATATTTATTAGTGACATTTTCAAAATTTTATTGCTAAAAACCTTATTTTTGAGTTTTCGAAAAAATCTTTTAACGACTATCCTTATGATGATAGAAGTTGATCCCTAAATATCTTTTGCAACAAAATAACTAAAAAATTTGATTTTTAAAACTCTTATATGTTGAAGTGATTTAAGAAAGATATAACGATTCATTATGCATTTCGGTTCAGAAATATTCCTACGAATTTAGTAGAACAAGAAGGGAAGTCATAATTTATTTATTTATTTTTTCCAATTGAGTTCAAAATTAGAGAAACTAAAATAAAGAAAAAAATAGAACACATTTTTGGTTCAATTTGTCTCCATTCTCTATATGATCCTAAGTATATGTCAGACTACTAGTCCAAACATTAACTTCCTTTATTGAATAATACTTAATTTTGACTCACCAATTTCACCATTATCAAGAAGGCTTTGGTTGAAAGCATCAAAAAACGGCCCATGTGGATCCTGAGAATAATGAACTCCATCAGCAAGACCTGGGATGATCAATATCATCATTCCTCCAACTATAATCTCATCAGCTCTAGCATTGAAAAAGGTATCCATGTCCTTTGCAAATTGAGCTGCATAAACATCAGCGATTTCTTTCGAGGCACTTGTATAATGAATCTTTCCCTTGTTCCATGCAAGAGAGCCATTGTCCAACAACTCTTTTGGCACCTTAGAGAGCCAATGGAGTGCAAAAGAGGAATACATCAAATGGATAGAGGACTTGGGGGAATAACCGACCGTAGAAAGAGCCTGGCACTCCAGCAACAAAGTATTGCCTATTAGGAGGTAGAGTAGTGAAAAGGGTGTTGAAATCATTGGAAGCATGATCATTGAAAAACAACTGAAATTCAAGCATCTCAGTTGTGAGATTTTTTGAATGGTATTTCCATTCAATGGCTTCTACGATACTTTTCATAGCATTGAAAGTGTTTGGCCCAACAGAACAACCCAAATCTGCAATTCGAATGGTGTTTGAACTAAAACTAAGGCTTGTTATGTCAAACTTCTTAGCAATTGCCTCTATGATCATTTCCTTTACAAGATTTTTGGCTTCACCCTGCAAAAACAGACCAAATTTATATACATTATTATTGCCGTCATCACTATAAAAAAGGATTCAAAATATTTAATTTGAATTAAGATATAATCTTAATTAAGATTCATTCCTAAATTCTCATAATTTTAAAGTTCTCTCTTTCCTACATGGCAACCCTCTTTAATTTCATGGTTTATGGATAAAGATTCGAATTTCAAAATTCCTCCAAATAGATAAATATATAAAAGGGGCATTTACATACAAGTCCCATCTTGTGAACTTATACTCCTTTAGGTCCTAGATAAAATTATTTGCTCTTTCAAGTCCCATTAATTTTTAATAGACCAATTTACCCATCAGCTTGAGAGGGCGATTTTTGGCCTCTTCTTCGTTCTCATCGTCAGACTCAGAGGTTGTGAGGTTCACGCAAGAGCAGCGCTCGAGGGAAGTGAAGAACGTAGAGGCTACGCTCGTGCCCACCCAGCTTGCCAGGCGATCGAGCTTCTCGTTCAAGAATCCTGAACTGGTGTTCTACTTTCCATCTCCATTAGAGTTTGGATGTTAGACAGAGAGATCTGCAAAACACTCGTACTCTGGAATGCTTCTTCACTCTGGGCGGAGATGCAGATCTGTGATGCTAACTGTTCAGAAACCTATTTTGATCAAATCAATTGCATGGTCGATTTTATTTCTGAATCAGATTAGATTCGAATCAAATTTCTGGTTTTGAAATTTGCAGAACACACTTCTCAATTAATAAGTCTCTTGGGTTTGATTTTACTTTCTTCTGTTTTTCGTTACTTTTCATTTCGAATTTCCCTTTTAGTCTCTGTTTATGGGTGTAATCTAGGGTTTTTTGAAATTGAGAACCTTCTTAGTTTATAATATTCTCAATTTTAATTATGAAAAAAATTGAGAAATTTCTCAAAATTGATAATTATAAATTTCTTAGAATATTCGCAGAATTATCTTTCTTTTCAATCCCATACTTTTCTCAGAAGCAAAACAAAATTTTTTAATTTTGATAATTATATACTGAAATCATTCTCTGTTTGAAAATTGAGAATATTCTCAGTTTTGAAATTGAGAACATTCTCAGTTTTGGGATTAAAGGGCAAAACGTCTTTTTACCTATAAATGGGACTTATTGGTTCAAAATTTTTTTGACAGGACCTAAGCTACCACCAAATATGTAAACAGGACTTTTTGGTAATTAACTCTATATAAAAATTGATAAATAATTTATGAAAATTAATTTCATGGTCTACAGATAAAGATAGAAATTAAATAATTAATTTAAAAAAATTAATTTCATAACTTATAGATAATTTAAAATTTCTTCGCATAAATAAACTTATAAAAATTGACAAATAACTTATAAAAAATAATTTCATGACCTACAGATAAGATAAAGATAAAGATTAAAAAATTGATTTAAAAAAAATGAAATAATTCATGACTTTAGTTGCATTAATTCGATCATTTTTTCATTGAGTAACATATATAATTTTTTTGTTAGCATATAATGATTAAAGCTATCATTTATTATATTTCTTCAAGAACAATTCAAATATTGTCATCATTTTTTTAATAAATAAAATGGATTAAAATTATTTTCTTATATAATTTTTATAATCTTACAAAATTCTTACCATGATTTAAGCTTTTTAAATGTTGTAGGAACTATATTATTCAAGCTATGGAGAAAATGATTGTGAAGGACTTATATGCATGTGTCATTGATAGAGGAAATCAAAGATAGAAAGTTGCTAACATGATCAATTAATGATTTATTTGAGAAGTTTTTTTTTTTTTTTATGAGCACGGTAACAAAGTTAGATTAATTTTTTTTAAAAAAACTACTTAGAAATTATAATTAAAAATTAAGATTTATTCATAATTTAGTCCCACAATAATAATATTGTTAGGTTTTTATTCTTGGCAATCCCGTATGACAAAATTCTTTTCAGTTGTACTTGTTTTCGCACTTTTTATTTCAGTGAGGCCATGAGTTTTTAGATGCGAATCCAACCCGAGTTGTGCCTTGCAGAGAAGTTTGTGATGTTAATTCTTTTAAGATTGCCACTTCACTGATGTTAATTCTTTCAAGATTACCACTTTACTGATTATGACGGGGATCGAGCTACCCAGTCAGCCTGCGGGGGTCCAGGGGGCAGCGCCACGGTGGGGTCGAGGGGCAGCGCCCCAGAAGCAAAATGCAAAAATGCATTCAAAGTTGCCTGTCCGCTCGAGCGAACATTCCCTCGCTCGAGCGGAGAATGTTGAGTTCCAGAAGTTTATTCTCCTGCAAAAATACTGGATGTTGTTTTTTCCCGCTCGAGCAGAACTTTCCGCGCTCGAGCGTAGGTCCGCTCGAGCGGCCAATCTAATGCTCGAGCAGAGATCGCGGGACAGTTTTCTATAAATACGTGTTTCAGTCCAAATCTAGGATTATGCCTCCAGATCTTCTTCTTGGGTTCTAGGGTTTATATCTGGGGCTATTTTGCTAGTTTTCTTTGATGTTTAATTGAGTATTCAACTCATGGGTTAAGAAGAATACATCAAAGGTTTGTTTGTTCATTCTATACAAAAGAGAGAGTTGTTCTTCGGTGGATTCCGAAGAATTTGAGCCTGAAGCTTTGGTGGATTCCGGAGTGGCTCATCGTCAAGACAATTCCGAGGTGAAAAACGGGGTTGGAAGAGGCACATAGGGGTTGGTTCAATTCGGGCGTGGATTCACTAGGTAATTGATAGTATACCTGTGTAATTCCTTTATATCTTCTTAGTGGATTGTTTTGTGGCTGTTGCCCTTGGTTTTTTTATCACAATTAGAGGTGTCCACTTGTGGTTTTTCCACGAAAAATCGTTGTGTCGATTTGTCTTGATTGTTTGAATGGGATTGTTATTTAATGCTTAAAATTGATACATAATCACAAATCAACATCTAGGGGATTTCTAGATTTTTCAAATACAAACCACTCATTTACTAGTCTAAGCAAATTTATGAAAAACTTTTATGAGTTTATAGAATTTCTCTCTTTTAATACTTTGTTTTTGTTTTTGTTTTTTTTTTATTTTTTTAACAAGATCAATTAATGATTTATTTGAGAAGTTTTTTTTTATGAGCAGGGTGACAAACTTAGATTAAATTTTTTAAAAAACTACTTAGAAATTATAATTAAAAATTAAGATTTATTCATAATTTGGTCCCATAATAATAATATAAACCACTGATTTAAAAGTTTAAGTCAATTTATGATAACTGTTCTGAGTTTATAGAATTTCTTTCTTTTAATACTTTTTTTTTTTTTTTTTTGCATGATACTATAGTTTGATACAAGTTATTTATGTTATCAAGTGATTGTGATACTATTATTCCAACAATCTTTATGATTAACAATTTTTTATGCATATCAAATTTTATTGTGAAATTTTGTGGATTAATTATGGTTAGCATCTACTAGGATGACCTAATATCATGACTTGCTGCTACTAAAACATAATTCAAAATTAGAATATTTTATTTATCACACAAAATATATATAGTCTAATTTTCCGTGCATAGCACATAGTACCGCTAGTGAATCATAGATTCAATCGTTTAGAAAATTAGTTAAATAGATTAAATTTTCTTTTATCTGTTGCATGTTGGACAATCCATAGTAACTTGCTAGCATTAAGGTGTAAATAACCTTAGAAAAGGCATATGTAGAATTCCAAAAAGGAGTTTTACAAGATTTATTAATAAATTAGTCTGCATTTGGAAGTATAGTGAACCTAAAATTAAACAATTTAAAAATATAATAATAAACAAGACTCTTGTTAAAATTATAAATCAATAATTGTAATTACAAATTTTGATAACAAAAAAAAAAAAATTCATGATACAACGAAACTTAAGGGGCAAGAGTATAATAGACAAAACCTTAAAAATGTTATAAGGATCGAATTGGAACAAATCAAAAAGTTGAAGAACCAAATTGATGAAATTTAAGTACAAGTACTAAACAAAAACTTTGAAGACACTAGGAGGACCATTGATGTAATTGGCCATTTTCTTTTATAATGTTAGTTTAAGACTATAATGAAATTTGGAGATCACTTCTCATCATAATGGGAGGAACTCCTACAAAAAAGTCTAGTATTTTATGGAGTCATATGTCATTTTAATTGGTGTTGCAAGTTTTCGTTGAGATTCATACTTATAGCGATCTCGGTTGTCCCTTTACTGTTCTGTTGTATTCCGGACTCGGTTCCGTGAAGTTGGTAGTGGTATCCATCTTGTTGCCGTCCTTTAATTCCACTTGATTGAGTTTTAGGATGTTTTGAGCAGGGTTGTTACAGGTTGGTTAGGCCTTGGTTTCAATTCCTTGTTGTCCAGTTTTTAGGCGATCTGCTCGAGCGGGTCTTCTTGTGCTCGAGCGGGGATTGCACACCTCCAGTATTTCGTGTTTCTGCAAAACTTCTGCAGATGTGATTTTTACGCTCGAGCAGGTTTGTTTACGCTCGAGCGGGCTTGTTGGCGCTCAAGCGGGTAGTACTTTTTGGGTATAAGTTCTGGGAGGGAGAAATCTACGCTCGAGCGGACTGGTTTTCGTGCTCGAGCGGAAGTGCTTTATTCTTGTGTCTTGGCGCTCGAGCGGGCCTTATTGCGCTCGAGCGTGTCCAGATTTTTGTTCTTGGCGCTCGAGCGTTGTGTTCTCCGCTCGAGCGGGTCATGCGTATATGAGTTATCCGCTGGGTGATTTTAAATCACTTTTTACTTTCCTTTCTCTCTCCTACTTTTTCTAAAACCCATTTTGAGAGCTCCTCTCTCTAAAACCTTGACTTCTCTCTAGGTATTGATCTAGTAGGAGTGATTTCCTCACCTTTGGCCTTTACAAAAAGGTTGTTAATCGTCGAGGGCTATCTTTTGATTCGAGAAATTCGTGATTTGGAGCATTTTTGTTTTCTTCACCTTCTTGGTTGGGAGTCATCTTTTGAGGTAGGGATAACCTACTCCTCACTATGGGTTTTGTCTTTAAATTTTAGCATTTTGAGATGTTGGGGTTGGGTTGGTATTGTTGTGAAAGTTTGGGGCTTTTGTGTAAATTTACAAAAGTTGGGGTTTTAGCTATATAAAACCTAGATGCATGTTTGGCATTGGAAAAGTGAAATTAATGTTAAAACATTAATGAAAATGGAACCCAAGGATTGTAATGTTAATTATGGAAAATGCCCTAATTACATTGGTTAATTAATTCGCATAATTAATTATGAGGAATGAGAAACTGATTTGGAAATGTATAGAATTAAAGGGTGTAGTTGGATTATTTATCACTCACCTGGTTGAAATGTTGATTATATATCCATTGTTGCATTTATTTTCTGTATAGAAATAACTGCTTTGGGCTATCGGTGGAGGATAGTCTTGATTGTTGTAGACAATGCATGATGATTAGGCAAACTGAAACTAATCACTGGAATGTGTCATTGAGTATGACAGTTGAAAGAATACATTAAATTTATGTGTTGTGTGATGATGTGTATAATTATTGTCTATATGCATTGTGTCGTGTTGGAGGAGATAGGGGATGTACTCTACGGTTTAGGGGAAGATAGGGGATGGACCTCTAAACCGGATGTTGTTGGGAGAAGATAGGGGATGGACTCCATAGATAGAGCTCATATGCTTATCTAGTAATGTGTTGACATAGCTCATATGCTTGTCTTTGGAAGTGTGATAGTGCTCTTATGCATTTCTATGGAAGTGATAATATAGCTTGTATGCTTATCTTTTGGTGCGTGATATAGCTTGTATGCTTATCTGTTGGTGTGTGATATCGCTAGTATGCTTATCTATTATGAAATGAGAAAGGGTTTACTATGAGTTACTGTCTCATATAAGTTGTTTGGCCAGGTTCTGAGCCATGGTTATAAATTGAGAATTGAAAAGAATTGGAAAATGGATTGTAACATGGACTTGTATGTCATGAAATCGTAAAGTGTGATAAGGGAAAGTATCAGTGTTGGCCATCTATCAACTGCTAATCTTTTAGTCATTGTTCATATTTGGTTTAGTGTATTTCTACTGGGCTGTGGCTCACCCTATATGGGAACATCATTTTCAGGTACAGGTAGTATGCCACCTCCAAGGACATAGCTTGGGAGGCTAGAGGCGGGCAGACTTTTATTGTTTAGTTTCTTTGATGTATTACATGTATATTCAAGCCAAGGGTAAATGTGTAAAAGAGTTAGCACTCTTTTGTTGTAACCAAGTGTTAACTTAGAAAGTTGTAAGCCCATAGGGCATTTGCTTTTGTTGTTAACATGTAATACTTTTGTAATGAAATACTCTGATAAATTGAAGAATGTGGATCTTATATATAAATGCATGTTTATATGGATGGGTTTAATGTTATTATTTTGAGGGCGTTACAACTTGGTATCAGAGCGTACCGGGTTCGAATACTTTGGGTACGTGGGAAGTGATTAGGATCACAATGGGTTTGTCTCGCTTGATAGAGACTTAGATGTAGTGTCATATGCTATGTGCTTAATTGATAACATGCTTATGTGACTATGTGGGTATGGGATTTAGTTTCTAGGATGCTGATTGAATCCTTGGGTTTCTGTGAGTCTTGTTGGAAAGGCACTTGATCAATGCTGTTTCTAACCGGAACTCTAGTAACGCCTCGGGACTATCATTATCCGGAAGTGAAATTCGTAAATGCTTATGTGTTTATGTGCTTACGTGGAGTGAATTACAGTTGTCCATGCATTAGGACGAGGGTGTTATAGCTTCGGCACATTTGTGAATGTGCTAATAGTCTTGGTTACCTTTATTAGGATGTCAGGACAAGGGTGTGGTAGGCGTGGTAGGCACGGTAGGTAGGAGGTACCTATATCGGATGATGTTCCGGAAATGCAGGAGGGAGTTGGTCAGGCCAACGTGGCCGAGCCAGCGGGTCAGCAGGCTATGGGCGCCTTGGCCCGAGAGATAGCGGGGGCTTTGGGTATTCTCAGAGCTGAGAATCAGGTTGCAGAGGCAGGGCCTTCTTTCTTGAAGAGGGAGTTCTTCCGGTCTAATTCGGACGAGTTTGTTGGAGATCCGAAGGAACCACTGAAGGCTGACGAGTGGTTAGAACAAATAAGTAAGACGTTCGAGATGCTTGGCATCGAGGACGGAGCATTGAAAGTGACCTTGGCATCCTTCCAGCTGAAGGGAGATGCAGGTCAATGGTGGAAGTACGAGAAGGCTCGTGTTGGTGGTACATGGGAGGCGTTTGTAAATGCTTTCTAGGAGAGGTTCTTATCTGCAGTGGCTAGGGAGAAGTTGAGGGATCAGTTTAGCCGGCTTAATCAGCAGGGTATGTCTGTGGCAGAGTTTAAGGCCACTTTTACTAGTTTGTCCAGGTTTGCACTTGAGTTGGTGGCGTCCGAAGAACGCCGTTGCTATGAGTTTGAACGGAAGTTGAGGCGGGGCCTCAAGTTGAGGGTTGGTGGGTCTTACATCCGAGAGTATAGACATTTAGTGGATGCTGCAGCTCATATGGAGCTTATGATGCAGGAGGAGGACGAGGAGAAACAAAGAGGCTCCAAGAGGAGCCAAGATGGTCAGGGTGATAGCAGGAGACAGAGGGGTTCTAACCCTCAGCAGTCTCAGGGTGGTGTGGCTAGATCGACCTTTCCAGTGCCGAGTGCAGGCTCCGGGAGAGGTAGTCAGGGGGATTTCACCTGTTACAGTGTGGCCAGCTGGGTCACAAAGTTTCGGTTTGCCCGCAGAAGGGAGGGGGTCAGCGAACTGTTTCTTCATCAGCTAGACCTCAGGGCCAGAGTCAGGGCAGGGGCCAGTCCTTGTCTTGCTACCAGTGTGGTCAACCCGGGCACCTGAAGAGGTTTTGCCCGCAGTTGAGTGCCACTTCGAAGGCGTCTAGTTCTAGGCAGATGCAGAGTTATCAGCCAGCTCAGTCTGTGCAGGTCTCGAGGGCTAATCCGGGAGCTTCGTCATCCCAGTCTGTGCAGCAGTCTTTTGCTCCTAGAGGTGAGCAGCTGGATCAAGGGCCTACAGGGCACGTGTATGCTATTACCGCGCAGGATCTAGTACCGGCTCCATCAGTAGTGAGAGGTACTTTTATGTTTTGCAACTCGGTTGCTAGTGTGTTGATTGACACGGGTGCATCTCATTCTTTTGTATCTGCTGCATTTGCATCTGTTTTGGAATTGGAGTTGGCACAGTTAGCATCTCCTATTTGTGTGGTATCGCCTATTGGTGGTGAGTTGATCTTAAAACAAGGTGTTAGAGGTTGTGATATAGAGGTCGCCGACCATAGGCTTCCTTTTCCGTTTGTTGTCATGCCTATGAAGGGTTTTGATGTTATTTTGGGTATGGACTGGCCATCGTCATACCGGGCTGTTATCGATTGCTACCGCCAGAGGGTCACATTATGTACCTTGAGCGGGGAGTGGTTCCATTTCTTGGGAGACCGGGTTGGTAGTGTTTTGCCACCGGGGTATGATTCACGAGGGCGGAGTGAGCTTAGTGGTCTACTTGCTAGCTTTGAGAGTGGTGAGTGTGGTGAGACCCCTTGTGTTGCCGAGGGTGGTTGGTGAGTATTCGGATGTCTTTCCCGAGGACCTTGTTAGTTTGCCACCTCACTGAGAGATAGAGTTCTCTATTGATTTAGTGCCCGGCACAGCGCCGATTTCTATGGCACCTTATCGTTTTGCCCCAGCCGAGTTGAGTGAGTTGAAGATTCAGCTCCAGGAATTGCTAGATAAGGGCTTTGTTCGCCCTAGTGTTTCACCATGGGGAGCACCGGCCCTCTTTTGCTAAAAAGAAAGATGGTGCCTTGAGATTGTGTATAGACTACAGGAAGTTGAATCGGGCTACGGTCAAGAATAAGTACCCTATGCCCCGTATAGATGATTTGTTTGACCAGTTGAAGGGTTCCCGTTGTTTCTCTAAGATAGACTTGAGATCGGGTTACCCCCAGTTGAGGGTCAGGGAGGAGGATATTCCTAAGACGGCATTCCGTACGCAGTATGGCCATTATGAGTTTTTGGTGATGCCATTCGAGCTTTCCAATGCACTGGCAGTCTTTATGGACTTGATGAACCGGATCTTCCGGGAATTCTTGGATTGATTTGTAGTCGTTTTCGTGGACGACATTCTTATCTATTCGCCTTCTGAGGAGAAGCACGAAGAACACTTGAGAGTGGTGCTTGACTTGCTTAGAGCCCATAGGGTATATGCCAAGTTTGGGAAATGTGAGTTTTGGCTAAGGGAAGTCAAATTCTTAGGCCACGTGGCATCCAGGGAAGGGGTGTCTGTTGATGCATCCAAGGTTGAGGCAGTGCAAGATTGGGCACAGCCTAAGAGTGTGTTTGAGATCCACAGTTTTCTGGGATTAGCTGGGTATTACCGTCGGTTTGTAAAGGATTTCTCCAGGCCAGCTTCGCCGTTGACCAGACTGACTCGGAAGGGAGTCAAATTTGTGTGGAGTGAGACTTGTGAAAAGTCGTTCCAAGAGATGAAAGTTAGATTGACCACCGCTCCGGTATTGATTATTCCGGAGAGAGGGTCGGGTTACGCGGTTTATTAGGGTTTGGGTTATGTGTTAATGCAAGAGAGGAAAGTGGTAGCTTATGGCTCACGTCAGTTGAAAATTCACGAGAAGAACTACCCTACACACGACCTAGAGTTAGCAGCGGCGATCTTTGCCTTGAAGATTTGGAGACACTACCTTTATGGTGAGAGGTTCGAGGTGTTCTCGGACCACAAGAGTTTGAAGTATCTGTTTACACAAAGAGACTTGAATTTGAGGCAGAGGAGATGGATGGAGTTCGTTAAGGACTATGATTTTGAGTTGCACTATCACCCGGGGAAGGCCAATGTTGTGGCCGATGCCCTTAGTAGGAAATCTATTAGTGATGTAGCTTGTATAGCCATCCGAGAATGGGAGATGTTGGGTGCACTTGGAGAGTTTGATTTGCATTTGGGCGAATCTGTTGAGGCTGCGCCCTTATTTTCTGTTGTTGCGCAGCCTACACTTGTGACTCGAGTGTTAGAGGCACAAAG
Source organism: Camellia sinensis (assembly GCF_055761805.1). Taxonomy (NCBI): domain Eukaryota; kingdom Viridiplantae; phylum Streptophyta; class Magnoliopsida; order Ericales; family Theaceae; genus Camellia; species Camellia sinensis. The sequence continues at coordinate 180,857,440 of NC_138965.1, read as the reverse complement.
AGGTGACCTTGAGGTAGAATCCCTCTGAGAGAAGATCTCAAATGGAAAGGCTGAGAAGGGCTTAACGGTGTATCCCGACCTGAGCGTCAGATACCGAGACCGTCTGTGTGTGCCGGAGTACTGCCGAGAGGAAGTACTCCGAGAGTTTCATCATTCACGTCTTGCGGTGCATCCCGGAGGTACTAAGATGTATCGGGATTTGGGTCGCCAGTTTTGGTGGCGGGGTATAAAGAGAGATGTGGCTGTTTTCATATCGAAGTGCCTTACTTGCCAGCAAGTGAAGGCCGAGCATCAGAGGCTAGCGGGTTTGTTACAACCCTTACCTATTGCCGAGTGGAAGTGGGAGCATGTCGCTATGGACTTCGTTGTAGGTCTTCCGAGGACTCAGCGGGGTAGTGATGCTATTTGGGTGGTTGTAGACCGGTTGACTAAGTCGGCGCACTTCATTCCTATGCGCGTGAGAGATTCGGTAGACCATCTTGCCGACTTGTATGTTCGGGACATAGTGAGGTTGCACAGGGTCCCAATGACGATCGTCTCAGATAGAGATCCTCGTTTTACTGCTAGGTTGTGGCAGAGTTTGCAGAGTGCCTTGGGTACTAAGTTGACCTTTAGTATGGCTTATCATCCTCAGACTGACGGGCAGTCCGAGCGTACTATTCAGATCCTTGAGGATATGCTTCGGGGTTGTGTCCTTAACTTTAGTGGGACGTGGAAGAGGCACTTACCATTGGTAGAGTTTGCTTACAACAACAGCTTTCAGTCTAGTATCGGTATGGCACCGTTTGAGGCCTTGTATGGCCGACCGTGTAGATCACCAGTGCGTTGGGCCGAGGTGGGTGATGCACCTTTGTTAGGTCTGGAGTTAGTTAGGGAGACGACGGAGAAAGTTGAGCTTATCCGTAGGAGACTTGTTACAGCCCAGAGTCGCCAAAAGAGTTATGCTGACCGTAGGAGGAGACCTTTGGCGTTTGAGATAGGTGATCATGTCTTCTTGAAAATATCACCTAGGCGAGGTCTGATGCGGTTCGGGAAGAGTGTGAAGTTATCCCCTCGGTTTATTGGTCTCTTTGAGATCCTCAAGAGGATTGGGGAAGTGGCTTATCGTTTGGCTTTGCCGCCGCAGTTGTCCGGAGTGCATGACGTCTTTCATGTTAGTATGCATCGGAAGTACGAGCCGGATCCATCGCATGTATTAGATTGGACCGACTTAGAGGTAGATGAGGATGCCTCGTATGAGGAGAGATCGGTTCGGGTCTTGGATAGGCGGGATCAAGTCCTGCGTGGCAAGACCATCTCTTTGGTAAAGGTTTTGTGGAAACATCACGGAGTGGAGGAAGCCACATGGGAACGTGAGTTAGAGGTCTGCGAGAAATATCCGGACTTGTTTATTGATGAGTAATCTTGTATTTAAATTTTGTAATGTTGTTGGACTTAAGAGCTTTATATATGTCTTAAGTTGTAAAACATTGGTAATGTTTCGGTTTAATGGAAGTATGTTGTAGAGCTTACCTTGATATAGGAGTTGATTATGATATTGCATATGTTGGCTATATTGTAGAATTGGAGTTGTATCATGTATATTGATTATGATATGAACTGTGAACCATGTATGTTGGAAATGGTTGGCAATGGAAGAAAATTGCATGTTGATAATGCACTTGTAATATATGTTGTGAAATGCCTCTTGAAAAGAGATGGAATTGACCAGTAATGGGTCGAAGTGTTTAATATTATGTCGTAATATTGTTGAGAATGGAGAAAACCTGTTTTTGAAAAACTTGTGTTTAATTTCGGGGATGAAATTCTTTAAGGGGGGGAGGTTATAGCGATCCCGGTTGTCCCTTTACTGTTCTGTTATATTCCGGACTCGGTTCCGTGAAGTTGGTAGTGGTATCCATCTTGTTGCCGTCCTTTAATTCCACTTGATTGAGTTTTAGGATGTTTTGAGCAGGGTTGTTACAGGTTGGTTAGGCCTTGGTTTCAATTCCTTGTTGTCCAGTTTTTAGGCGATCCGCTCGAGCGGGTCTTCTTGCGCTCGAGCGGGGATTGCACACCTCCAGTATTTCGTGTTTCGGCAAAACTTCTGCAGATGTGATTTTTACGCTCGAGCGGGTTTGTTTACGCTCGAGCGGGTAATACTTTCTGGGTATAAGTTCTGGGAGGGAGAAATCTACGCTCGAGCGGACTGGTTTTCGCGCTTGAGCGGAAGTGCTTTATTCTTGTGTCTTGGCGCTCGAGCGGGCCTTATTGCGCTCGAGCGTGTCCAGATTTTTGTTCTTGGCGCTCGAGCGTTGTGTTCTCCGCTCGAGCGGGTCATGCGTATATGAGTTATCCGCTAGGTGATTTTAAATCACTTTTTACTTTCCTTTCTCTCTCCTACTTTTTCTAAAACCCATTTTGAGAGCTCCTCTCTCTAAAACCTTGACTTCTCTCTAGGTATTGATCTAGTAGGAGTGATTTCCTCACCTTTGGCCTTTACAAAAAGGTTGTTGATCGTCGAGGGCTATCTTTTGATTCGAGAAATTCGTGATTTGGAGCATTTTCGTTTTCTTCACCTTCTTGGTTGGGAGTCATCTTTTGAGGTAGGGATAACCTACTCCTCACTATGGGTTTTGTCTTTAAATTTTAGCATTTTGAGATGTTGGGGTTGGGTTGGTATTGTTGTGAAAGTTTGGGGCTTTTGTGTAAATTTACAAAAGTTGGGGTTTTAGCTATATAAAACCTAGATGCATGTTTGGCATGGAAAAGTGAAATTAATGTTAAAACATTAATGAAAATGGAACCTAAGGATTGTAATGTTAATTATGGAAAATGCCCTAATTACATTGGTTAATTAATTCGCATAATTAATTATGAGGAATGGGTAATTGATTTGGAAATGTATGGAATTAAAGGGTGTAGTTGGATTATTTATCACTCACCTGGTTGAAATGTTGATTATATATCCATTGTTGCATTTATTTTCTGTATAGAAATAACTGGTTTGGGCTATCGGTGGAGGATAGTCTTGATTGTTGTAGACAATGCATGATGATTAGGCAAACTGAAACTAATCACTGGAATGTATCATTGAGTATGACAGTTGAAAGAATACATTAAATTTATGTGTTGTGTGATGATGTGTATAATTATTGTCTATATGCATTGTGTCGTGTTGGAGGAGATAAGGGATGTACTCCACGGTTTAGGGGAAGATAGGGGATGGACCTCTAAACCGGATGTTGTTGGGAGAAGATAGGGGATGGACTCCATAGATAGAGCTCATATGCTTATCTAGTAATGTGTTGACATAGCTCATATGCTTGTCTTTGGAAGTGTGATAGTGCTCTTATGCATATCTATGGAAGTGATGATATAGCTTGTATGCTTATTTGTTGGTGTGTGATATAGCTTGTATGCTTATCTGTTGGTGTGTGATATAGCCAGTATGCTTATCTATTATGAAATGAGAAAGGGCTTAATATGAGTTACTGTCTCATATAAGTTGTTTGGCCAGGTTCTGAGCCATGGTTATAAATTGAGAATTGAAAAGAATTGGAAAATGGATTGTAACATGGACTTGTATGTCATGAAACCGTAAAGTGTGACAAGGGAAAGTATCAGTGTTGGCCATCTATCAACTGCTAATCTTTTAGTCATTGGTCATATTTGGTTTAGTGTATTTCTACTGGACTGTGGCTCACCCTATATGGGAACATCATTTTCAGGTACAGGTAGTATGCCACCTCCAAGGACATAGCTTGGGAGGCTAGAGGCGGACATAATTTTGTTGTTTTATTTCCTTTTGATGTATTACATGTAAATTCAAGCCAAGGGCTTAATGTGTAATGAGTTAGCACTCTTTTGTTGTAACCAAGTGTTAACTTGGAAAGCTATAAGCCCATAGGGCATTTGCTTTTGTTGTTAACATGTAATACTTTTGTAATGAAATACTCTGATAAATTGAAGAATGTGGATCTTATATATAAATGCATGTTTATATGGATGGGTTTAATGTTATTATTTTAACGGCGTTACAATACTAATCTTTGTTCTCACACAAAAAAAATCATTAAAATCTAATTTGATAAATCTTCATGAAAATTTTTACATATATCAATTTTTATCAAAAACACATGGCCTCTCCCAAACTCAAACCACCATTAACAAGGGGGAGCTAAACAAACAAAGAATGATATATATATATATATATATATTAATATATTTTAAGTGAATCTTGTAATGAAATTTATTTCTTTAGAGCAACCACAATGGGATGATTAAAATTGTTTGTTAAAGTGTGTCATATGACAAAAAGTAATAAAAGTGAGATAAAAAAATGTGTGTTAAAAGTTTGTTAATTTTAGAGAGTGAGTAGTGATGCAATGGATGTGTTAAGGAGTGTGTTAAGTGATATATAAATAAAAAGATAATAATAAAAAAGGTAAACCTTGGTAACTTTTTCTTGCTCTCTTATTTTCTCTCTCCTCTCCTCTCTCTTTTTCTCTTATCATCCGTGCAGTGGATGGGTCCCACTACCACTTTACTCTCTCACTCTCTCTCTTCTCTCTCTCCCTCCGTTGATAGCTATAACCACTGTTAACTACGGCGAGCAAAATAACATCTGACGCTATTTTTTGAGTTTAGCCAACTCCTTACCAGCTATTTTGGAGTTGAAAATAACATCTTTCACTAGTTAAAATTTATAAATTGACACTATACACTAATAACTCTACTGTGAATGTCCTTACATCTTTAGTCGGGTGAAAATTTTCGCAATAATGATTTGATTATTATTATTCAACCAAAGAGATATATATAAAATAAAATAAGTACCAGATATCGAGAATTTTTGGAGTAGCTGTTGGCGCCACCTCCACCATTCATTGGAAACTCGAGGTTGCTACTCATCTTTCTCTCTCTTTCTCAGTTTAGGTTTGTTGGGTTGGGAGTTTTTTGCTTTATAGACAGTTTGTCAATGCTCCACCGTCTTCAAATAAGTTTTTTTTTGGAAAATTTAAACTTTTTTTAATAGTATAATTATTACATTTTAAAAATATTAAATTTTTAAAATTAGTTTTTATAGTATATTTTTTTGAGAATATTAATTATCATAATTATACTTTTTGTGTTGTTAGTAAATTTAAAAGAAAAGCAAAATAAGAAATTCATATTATTTTAGTCATTGATTTTTGAAAAAAACTAATATTTTGGAACAGATAGAGTATATTTATGAGTACTACAACAGATTCAAACATAAAAGTTCAAAAGTCATCCAGTATTTTATATCAATGGCTCAAATTCATTTCATATGTAGATCTCACACTATACTACTTCAATCTTCACCCTATATCACTCTATTAAGAAAAATTTAAGTAAATATGTCATTGTCCATACCATTTTTGATATGTTTATACAAGGTGTTGTTGGGTATCATATGTCCAGTTATAATATTTGTGATATTTATTTGATTATGATTTATTATAATATTGGTTATGACTCATTATTCTATTAGTTATAATCTCTTGTGATTTTTAGTGATTAAGATAAAAAATGCTTTTAGTTATTCAAGTAGTGTTTAACTATGAACATTGGTTATAATTTGTTTATGAAATGTCAGTTACAATTTATTGTGATTGTTATTTTAAGTGATGTTTAATTATGATTTTTTTTGTCATGTATTTTTTTTAATAACTAAAAATAATTTAAATATAAAAAAATATGTGTGTTGTAAGGTTGGACCGCACTTACGTGTTGCAATAATGATGTGTTGGACTTTCAAATCTGTAATTATTTTTCTAGGTAAATTACAATTTGCATTCCTATATTTTGCACTAATATCACTTTGGCACATATACATGAAATTATAACAATCAATTCTTTGTATTTCAATTCAAATTTTACTTTGATTCCTACATATGAAATTGTGACAGTCAACTCCCTGCACTTTTTCTCAAATCCCACTTTGGTCCTTACATAAGTGTCAATGTCTCACATTTGTTATTATTATTATTTTTAAATTTTTTAACAAGATCCAGTCATGTGACAAAAATGTAACTACGAAATGAGGATAAGTGAGGAAAATTATCAATGTTTCCCACTAATACACTTTGTCTTACATGATAAGCACATGAGAGTTATATAATACAATATATATATATATATATATATATATGTTCGTATGGTAAGAATTGAGACAAAAAAGGTAAGAAAGTAGAGCTTTCGAAATTTTAAAAAAAAATGCGACAAAGAAATCTATAGTGATCCTAGTTTTGCCTCTCTATATTTATTGTATTTCGGGCTCGGTTCTGTGGATGTGTTGTTGTCTCATTCTCATTTTCATCCTTTACTCTTCGTATTTGAGTCTTAGGTTGTGTTGGGCAGGTTTGAAACAGGTTGGTTGTGCTTTGAAACCAAAGGTTGATGCCCAGAATTTGGCCTTCAAGCTCGAGCGGGAGTTTTGACGCTCGAGCGTAAATTTCCATCTCCCAGTATTTTCTCTGTAGGTCTTAGTACGCTCGAGCGGGAGTTTTGAGGCTCAAGCGTGAACCTTTGTTTTTGTTCCTCCGCTGAAGCGTAGAAGTTCGACGCTCGAGCGGGGACCATCGCCTGCAAAACTTCTGTGAGTGTGCATCCGACGCTCAAGCGGGAGTTTTGACGCTCGAGCGTGAGTCTGTGTCTGACGCTCGAGCAGGGATTCCCACGCTCGAGCGGGGCGACTTGTGTAACAGTCCAAGTTTCACCTTTTTGGATCACTTTTTGATTTGCCTTCTCTCTCTTACTTTTTCAAAACCTCCATTGGAGAGCACCTCTCTCTAAAACCCAACTTCTCTCTAGGTATTGATCTAATTAGAGTGATCTTCCACCTTTGTCCCTTTGTAAAAAGTTTTGTGCTTGGCGCGGGCTTCACTTTGATCCGAAAATTTCTTGATTTGGAGCACTTCGAGTTTTCTTCATCTTCTTCCTTTGAGTTCCGAATTTGAGGTAAGGATAACTACTCATTTTTATGGTCTTTGACATAAACTATTGGTCATTTTGATTTAATATTGATATTGGGTAATTTTGGGTGTTTGGGTTTTGAAAATGTCTTTAAGAGGGGTTTTGTATTTTGAGCCTATACAGGTGTAGTTGGGTCTATAGATGAGATTATTGGTGTTGTTGATAATATTTGGACCTTTGGGTCAAAATTGAGCTTAAGGGGAAAATTGTCATGTTTGGGTATATTTGGGTCATTAGTGTAATTAATGACATGTGTTATGGAATTATGAAATTGAGTTGGGAATAATGAAATTGGCTCATTATGAGATAGAATGGTGGAGTTGGATTTATTAATCGCTCACTTTTGAAAATGTCAATAATTTATCTGTCGGTGCATTTATTATCTGTTTAGAAATAACAGCTTTGGGCTATCGGTGGAGGATAGTCTTGATTGTTGTAGACACTGCGTGATGATTATGTGAATTAAAACTAATCAATTGGTGTATTGGTTGTCATTGTATATGATGAATATATCTATACATGGGTGCCGAGTCCCGCGGGCGAAATTTTCGTACAATGGCAATATAAAAACATCTATACATGGGTGCCGAGTCCCGCGGACGAAATTTTCGTAAAATGGCAATATAAAAACATCTATACATGGGTGCCGAGTCCCGCGGACGAAATTTCCGTAAAATGGCAATCCGAAAATATCTATACATGGGTGCCAAGTCCCGCGGATGGAATTTCCGTAAAATGGCAATTCAAACATAATTATACATGGGTGTCGATCCCGCGGATGAAATTTCCGTGAAATGGTAGTTCGAAGTATTGTTGGCACGAGATGTAGTCTCACTTAAATTGTTCGGTCAGGTTCTGAGCCATGTTTATAAGTAGAGTTTTGTTAAGTGAAGGATTATAGGACTGGATTGTGCTATAGGTTGGTTTATATGAGTTAAACGTTTGTCAGGTGCTAATGTTTTAGTTATTGTTCATATTATGTTTAGCATATCTCTTCTGGGCGTTGGCTCACCCTATATGGGACACCTTTTTCAGGTACAAGTGTTATGCTACCTCTAAGGACATAGCTTGGGAGGCTTGAGGTTGTCAGACTCTTTGTGTAGTTTTTGTTGTATTACATGTATATCAAGCCAAGGGCTTATTTGTGTAGAGTTAGCACTCTCTTTTTGTAACCAAGTGTTGACTTGGAAAGATGTAAGCCTGCAGGGCATTCTATTAATTTTGTGAACATTTGTAATTAATATAAAATACACTTTTGTAATATTAACTCTGATGTTTGTATGACAATGTAAACTATCTATCATGTTTATGGAAGGATCGGATGTGGGAATTATGTATTATTTTGAGGGCGTTACAACTTGGTATCAGAGCGTACTGGGTTCGAATACTTTGGGTACGCGGGAAGTGGTTAGTACCACAATGGGTTTGTCTCGCTTGTTAGAGACTTATGCATGATGTTATATGTTTACTTGATAACATGTTTATGTGACTATATGGGTATGGGGTTTAGTTTCTGGGATGTTGATTGGATCCTTGGGTTTCTGGGAGTCCTTTTGGAAAAGCACTTGATCAATGCTGTTTCTAACCGAAACTCTAGCAACACCTCGGGACTTTCATTATCCGAAAATGAAATTCGTAAGTGCTTATGTGATTATGTGCTTACGTGGAATGAATTACAGTTGTCCAATGCTTTAGGACGCTAGTGAAATAGTTTCGGTACATTTAAGAATGTACTAATACCTTTGTTACTTTTACTAGGATGCCTAGACGAGGAAGTTTTGATTTCCCTCCTTCCACACGGGAAGAGTTGCGGAAACAGTTTGTGGAGTTATGCCAAGGTACTACACCTTTGGTACAGTTTGAGGCTTGGTTTGCTAACCTGTCGAGATTTGCCCCAGAATTAGTGGAGACGGAGGAATTGCGTTGTTCAGAGTTTGAGAGTAGGTTGTGCAACGATATCCGAGAAAGGATTACTAGGTCTTGGCATCAGAGCTATAGTGTGCTCGTTAAGGCGCCAGCTCACGTAGAGGTAGTGGTGCTAACTATGGGTCAAAGTAGGGAAGAGTCTATGGTTGTGAGTGTTGGTCAGGTTAGGGAGGAGGCTATCTCGGTAACTCCTATGGTTTATAGGTACTCTAGGCCCAGTAAGAGCTGGAGGCGAAAGTATGCTCCGTCTTAGACCAAGTCCTTTTCTTCGCCTGGGGTTTCAGACTTTTCTGTTGGGAGGTCCAGAGAGGTTCAGGTTTCAGGCCAGTCTCAGAATAGGGGTTCTGCTATTTGTTTCAGATGTGGTCAGCTGGGCAACAAGTCTTCGGTTTGCCCACAAAAGAAGAGGGCATGGTTGGTAGCTCGACCAGTGACTGCCCCACCAGAATCATTTAGCCAGCCAGGTTTTGGGTCGACCGAATGCTCATTGGGGAAGCAGTTGTTGGGGTCTCCATCAGCTCAGACTTTGAACCAGCCTCATGCTTGGGAGCCACCTACTTGTTGGGTGTGTAATCAGCCAGGTCATATCAAACATTTCTGTACTCAGCCAGGGACTTCTTTAGGAGTTTTGCAACCTAGGCAGGTCCAGCCTTATTCGACTGGACAGGGGCAATACCGTTTTGGGAGACAAACAGGCCAGATTTCGAGGGCCTCAGGAGAGTCAAGTTCCCAAGCCCCAGTTGGGGAGATTTGCAGTTGTTCCAGGTGTGGCTAGTTGGGGCACATCTATAGTTCTTGTTTGTGGCTTGTAAGCTCATAGGATGTCATGGGTTTGAGAATGACCAATTTTAGCGACCCAGTAAGGGACGGTGGCAGTGGTAATACCGATGGGGTGGTTTTGTCTTGACTAATCCGTTTTGTAATCGGTGAGTTATTGTTTTGAAATCATCGGGTTCTGTGTGTAACCAACGTGTTTTGGGAATGTTAAAACATCAAAACTGCCTGTTTATATATATATGCTTTTGCTTGTTAATTTCCATGGAATGGGCAGATTGGAACATGTTATAGCTCTAAAGTTTTATTAACGTAATAAGTTATCGAGAAACTGTAAAATTTTTGTGTAAATGCATTTATATGCGTATCAGTTGGTTTGGAGAAGCGAGGGCTGGTAACCATGTTTTCAAATTTAGAAGAGTAATTGAGGGATGTGTGTCTTGGTCAGGGCTACTATGGGGCGAGAATGGTTATACTTGCTAGATGTACGGAATCTCATATGTGTTATCTATTTGATCTTATGTGCGTGGTAGGGATTTTGGTCTTTTGCCGTGAGAACTCCTCGAGAGGGTGCAATGTGTGCGATTAACACTGGGTTTTGTATATTTAACATGATGTTTTACAGAGTCATAGCGCATAACTTCGTTAGGAATAGACTTATACCTTCATGGTAGGTAACGTCGCCAATTTTGCATGTATACTGATTGGTTGTTTTAATTGAGGGAGTGTTAGTCCCTATATAAGATTGTGGTTGTGGGCATCGGGGAATGGTGTGTTGTGAGCAGCTGGTGTTATGTCTTTGGCAGTGGTATAATGGATGTCTCCCTAAGTTTCCAGACTCCTTTGTGATTGTAGAATGCGATAGGTTTGTACCTTAATATCGGGTAGGCTAGAAGGTTCTGTCAGTAAGATTGGTTGGGCGTATAACCCATGGTTTGGGTGTTACCCGTGAGTAAAGCCACAGTAGTATGGTGTTTGCGGAGGAAGGCTTGGGATGATAGTGAGGAAGATGAGGACCTTTACTCTTCAAGAGAGCTAGGATGGTGAGTCTTTGAAAGCCTTGTCTGTGTCAGGGTCTGGTTCAAGGTGGTTGTCCAGCGGTACCAATGGCTAGTAGTTTGGCACGGAGGCTTAGTGTCTTGATTGTACTCTCGGGACCAGTGACAAGTAGGAAGTGGAATAAAGAGTGGACCTTATAGGTCATTGAGGGATGTAGGTACTGAGTTTGTTTGTGTACAGTACAAACAGATACGTAGCAGTGATAAGTGTCGTGGGGTGGTGAACCCTTGTCAACTAATTTGGTACAAGGGAATGGGTGTGCAAATCTTGTTATTATGAGTTCAGTCAAGATGGTGAGTGAAATCTCTAAATGAGGGATTCAGTATGGGTGTAAGATAGCTTGCATTAAATAAGGAGGTTTTGTTTAGTACGGTGCGTGTTAGTACGTGGTTCTTATGTTGTTATTAGATGATGTGTAGAAGGGAATCGATCCTAGGGAAATCCCTGGAGAACACCTTGGTAAGGCAATAGTGTGATTACTAATTGAATCGAGTGGTTTTATAGCGATCCCGGGTTTACCCTTATTGTACAGTGATCCAGACATGTGTCCGTGGATGTTGGTAGTTGTTTATTATCTTGTTTACATCCTCTTTACTTTGTATATTGAGTTATAGGATGTGTTGGGCAAGTTTGTTACGGGTTGGTTGTGTTTGGGAGCCTAGTGCTGCTGCCCAGATTTTTGGACCTTCGCTCGAGCGAGGAGTTGGTCACTCGAGCGAGAGTTGAGTTCGTGTCTGGTGGATCGAGCCAGAGTGGCTTCGCTCGAGCAAGCGATTGCGTCTGGTTCTGGACCTGAGAGTTGCATTTCTTGGCTCGAGCGAGTTTTCTTCGCTCGAGCGGTCTGGTTTGTTCTTCGCTCGAGCGAGAAGTCTGTCGCTCGAGCGTGCTTCTGGTTGCAGACCTGAGGGTTTGAGTTGTTGGCTCGAGCGAGCATTCTTTCGCTCGAGCGCACTTCTGAGTTTTCGGCTCGAGCGAGAACTTCTTGGCTCGAGCGAGAGTTTTCTGTGTCTGGTCGCTCGAGCGACAAAGTCTTCGCTCGAGCGAGCGTGTTTTATATCAGCGGACAGTAGCGTTTTTGAACATCAGTTTTTCACTTTCTTTTTCTTTCAAACCCTAGATCTGAGACTCTCTCTCTCTCAACTTACACTCTCTCTAAGATTTGATCTCCCTAGAGTGTGAATCTAGCCTAGGGCCTTTGTTAAAAAGATAGAGGGCGTTGAGAGTTTCGACTTAATCTGAAAAAGTTTGGATTTGGAGCACGTTGATCTTCGAGTCTTCATCTCCTTTTTGGTTCAAACTTCGAGGTAGGGATATCCTACTCCTCTCTATGGATTTTGTCTTTAAATTTTAGTATTTTGAGATGTTGGGGTTGGTTTGGTAATTTGGTGAAAGTTTGGGGCTTTTGTGTTATTTTACAAAAGTTGGGGTTTTATTCATAATAAACCTAGAAGCATGTTTGGCATAGAGAAATGGAATAAATGTAAAATCATTGATGAAAATGGGACCTAAGGGTTGAAATGTTAATTATGGGAATTGACCTAATTACATTGTTTGATTAATTGGGATAATTAATTGTGAGAAATGAGGAAATGAAATGTTGATTGAATATCCATTGTGCATTTATTTTCTGTTTAGAGATAATTGCTTTGGGCTATCGGTGGAGGATAGTCGTGATTGTTGTAGACAATGCATGATGATTAGGCAAACGGAAACTAATCAATGGAATGTGTCATGGAATTTGACGGTTGATAAAATACATTAACTGTATGTATTGAGTGATTGTATATAGAACCCATGTGTTTGTATACGTTATGTGTAGAGGAGGAGATGGGGGATGTACTCCGCGGTTTAGGGGAAGATGGGGGATGTACCTCTAAACCGGATAGTGTTGGGAGAAGATAGGGGATGAACTCCGTAGATACAGCTCATATGCTTGTCTAGAGAAGTGAAGATAGAGCTCATATGCTTATCTTTGTGAAGTGTGGATATACCTTATATGCTTATCTGTGAATGTGGATATTGTTGTTATACATATCTGTTGAGAATGTTGATACAGCTTATATGCTTATCTGTGAATGTGGGATATAGTTTTTATACTTATCTGTTGAAAAAGGGAAAATGAAAAGTAAGTTGGACTCATAAGTCGTATGACATAAATATGTGATTTATGTGAATGTATCAGTGTTGGCCATCTATCAATTGCTAATCTTTTAGTCATTGTTCATGGTTGGTTTAGTGTATTTCTACTGGGCTGTGGCTCACCCTATATGGGAATATCATTTTCAGGTACAGGTAGCATGCCACCTCCAAGGACATAGCTTGGGAGGCTAGAGGCGGACATACTTTTGTCGTTTTACTCTTTGATGTATTACATGTAAATTCAAGCCAAGGGCTTAATGTGTAAATGAGTTAGTACTCTTTTCTTGTAACCAAGTGTTAACTTGGAAAGCTGTAAGCCCATAGGGCATTTGCTTTTGTTGTTAACATGTAATACTTTTGTAATGGAACTCTGATAAATGGAAGAATGTGGAACTTTTACATATCAATGCATACCTTTATTGATGGGTTTAATGTTGTTATTTTGAGGGCGTTACAGGTTTGATGTTTGGTAAAGCTAGGTTACTTTGGTATAAGTGTCTGTCGTCCAGCTTGGATAGCAGTAACACTAATGAGGTGGCAAAATTGTGTAAAATGAGTGAGGCACTCTATTAAAGTCGTTTCAACTTGTTCGGTCCTTGTTTGTGTGGTGTAAGGCACGGGGGTGTGCAATGTTACCCTTTGTGTTGTTGCGTTATTGGGAATTTCAAATTTTTAGGGGGGCCCTATCAGGAGAGTTTTGTTTTTGTGTGTTGCGTCATCACCGTGAGTGTGACGGGTTTTGTGGGATGGTTATGTTGTGATTCACGAGAGGGACATTTGGTACTCTTCATAAACTAAAATGATTTCGAATCGAAACGTGAATTTGCGATCCTTATTTTCGAGAAAATAATTTGAGAAAAATCTTCCCGACTGTGACCAGTTGTAAATGACGTGTTTAAGTGCTGACAGTATAAGTCTGAATATTTTTCGGAGGAACTGAGTGCTTTGAAACACAGGAAGTAAATAAAACGATTTAAAACCTGAGTGAAATATCTTTTGAGAAGTTAGATTTAACCTAGCCTGAGTTGCTGGTTACACGTTGTGTGTCCTGCTGTTATTATTGTTATCGAGTCTTGTGAAGCAGGACTTTTACATTAGTTAAGATGTTGTGGAAACATAACAAGGTTGAGGAAACCACATGGGAAGGTGCATTAGAGGTCCAAGAGAAGTAGCCAGATCTATTGGTGGGTAACTGAGCGGATGTTGAATATCTTGTTGTATTGATAAACTTTAAGAACATTGAATATGATATGCAATTGTGAAATATGCATGTAGAAACTTGTTGAATTTCAATGAATTGCTTGTTGTAGCAAACTGTGAGAAATGCCTCTTGAATAGAGATGGGATGACCGGTAGTGGGTCAGGTTGTGGAATTTTGGTTGGTAATGTTATTGAAAATTGAGAAAAACTTGTACTTAATTTCGGGGACGAAATTCTTTAAGGGGGGGAGGTTATTGCGATCCTGGTTTTGCCTCTTTTTATTTATTGTATTCCAGGCTCGGTTCCGTGGATGTGTTGTTGTCTCATTCTCATTTCCATCCTTTACTCTTCGTATTTGAGTCGTGGGTTGTGTTGGGCTGGTTTGAAACAGGTTGGTTGTGCTTTGAAACCAAAGGTTGATGCCCAGAATTTGGCCTTCACGCTCGAGCGGGGATTTTGAAGCTCGAGCGGGCCCTTAGTTGTTGCTTCTCCGCTCGAGTGGGAGTTTTGACGCTCGAGCGTAAATTTCCATCTCCCAGTGAGCGGGAGTTTTGACGCACGAGCATGAACCTTTGTTTTTGTTCCTCCGCTCGAGCGTGGAAGTTTGACGCTTAAACGGGGACCATCGCTTGCAAAACTTCAGTGAGTGTGCATCCGACGCTCGAGCGGTAGTTTTGACACTCGAGCGTGAGTCTGTGTCTGACGCTCGAGCAGGGATTCCCACGCTCGAGCAGGGTGACTTGTATAACAGTCCGAGTTTCACCTTTTTGGATCACTCTTTGATTTCCTTTCTCTCTCTTACTTTTTCAAAACCTCCATTGGAGAGCACCTCTCTCTAAAACCCAACTTCTCTCTAGGTATTGATCTAATTAGAGTGATCTCCCACCTTTGTCCCTTTGTAAAAAGTGTTGTGCTTGGCGCGGGCTTTACTTTGATCCGAAAATTTCTTAATTTGGAGCACTTCGAGTTTTCTTCATCTTCTTCCTTTGAGTTCCGAATTTGAGGTAGGGATAACTACTCATTTTTATGGTCTTTGACATAAACTATTGGTCATTTTGATTTAACATTGATATTGGGTAATTTTGGGTTTTAGGGTTTTCAGAATGTCTTGAAGAGGGGTTTTGTATTTTGAGCCTATACAGGTGTATTTGGGTCTAAAGATGAGATTATTGGTGTTGTTGATAATATTTGGACCTTTGGGTCAAAATTGAGCTTAAGGCAAAATTGCCATGTTTGGGTATATTTGGGTCATTAGTGTAATTAATAACATGTGTTATGGAATTATGAAATTGAGTTGGGAATAATGAAATTGGCTCATTATGAGATAGAATGGTGGAGTTGGATTTATTAATCGCTCACTTTTGAAAATGTCAATAATTTATCTGTCGGTGCATTTATTATCTGTTTAGAAATAACGGCTTTGGGCTATCGGTAGAGGATAGTCTTGATTGTTGTAGACACCGCGTGATGATTAGGTGAATTAAAACTAATCAATTGGTGTATTGGTTGTCATTGTATATGATGAATATATCTATACATGGATGCCGAGTCCCGCGGACGAAATTTCCGTAAAATGGCAATCCGAAAATATCTATACATGGGTGCCGAGTCCCGCGGATGCAATTTTCGTAAAATGGCAATTCAAACATAATTATACATGGGTGCTGATCCCGCGGATGAAATTTCTGTGAAATGGTAGTTGGAAGTATTGTTGGCACGAGATGTAGTCTCACTTAAGTTGTTCGGTCAGGTTCTGAGCCATGTTATAAGTAGAGTTTTGTTAAGTGAAGGATTATAGGACTGGATTGTGTTGTAGGTTGGTTTATTTGAGTTAAGCATTTGTCAGGTGCTAATGTTTTAGTTATTGTTCATATTTTGTTTAGCATATCTCTACTAGGCGTTGGCTCACCCTATATGGGACACCTTTTTTCAAGTACAAGTGTTATGCTACCTCCAAGGACGTAGCTTGGGAGGCTTGAGGCTGTCAGACCCTTTGTGTAGTTTTTATTGTATTACATGTATATCAAGCCAAGGGCTTATTTGTGTAGAGTTAGCACTCTCTTTTTGTAACCAAGTGTTGACTTGGAAAGATGTAAGCCTGCAGGGCATTCTATTAATTTTGTGAACATTTGTAATTAATATGAAATACACTTTTGTAATATTAACTCTGATGTTTGTATGACAATGTAAACTATCTATCATGTTTATGGAAGGATTGGATGTGGAAATTATGTATTATTTTGAGGGCGTTACAAAATCAAAGTGAAAGAAAGATGAATAAACAGAAACTGTGTTACTGTGAAAAATAGAATTTCATAATTTAAATTTATGCAAAACCTAGTTCATCTACTTAATTGTTCATAATTTGTGTTTTGTTTTATCCTAATACAGTTATATTTTGATGTAAATTTTGAGATAAAGTGTGTATTGGTAAAAAATGTAGATGATTTTTCTTTTTTACCTTCATGTCGTAGTTACATTCTTATCGCATGACTAGATTATATTAAAGATTTAAACAATTAAGTTATAGAAATCAGACATTGACACTTGTATAAGGACTAAAGCGAGATTTGACTTAAAGTACAGGGGGTTGACTGTCACAATTTCATGTGCAGGGACCAAAGTGGGATTTCACTAGACGTGCAGAGGGTTGACTGTTATGATTTCATGTGTAGGGACCAAAGTGAAATTTAGTGCAAAGTACAAGAATGCCAAATGTAATTTACCCCATTTTTCTTTATGCTGTTTGTCGAAACTTTAAAATTTTACAATCACATAGATACACTTCAAATTTTTTTTTTTTTATAATTTTCTTTTTCCCTTTCTACTGCACACAATGTTGCTTATTATAGGTATATTTTCAATTTGTACTAATTATATAATACAATTGTGAAACAAATTTTTGGTGCAAAAAAATAAAAATAAAAATCAACTTGATGGATCGTCCAAAAATTATCAAGATTAAATTTTATATTTTAAAAAAATATTTAATTAAAACATTCTTAGTAAAAATTATGCTAGGGTTCGATCAACGACAACCAAGCAATAATTCAAACTGAACAATTTAAATTGGAACAATCAGGCAATTGTGGTTTTGGTTCAAATGCCTCAAAAAAATGAGGACTTCTTTGGATCAATGGTAACAAAGTAAACAAGGAGAAAGAACACACTTTTTCTATCAACAAATGGTAGCAAAGTACATTTGAACAAACAGAAATAATTTCAGATTGAAATTATTGAAGTTCACTCAAAAAAAGTACAAGTTACAATCAAACGAACTACTCCTAAATTACAATTGAAACGACTCCTAAGTTTAAGAACTAAGTTGTTATGTTGTTGTTGTTGATGTCCTTCTTCCTTGCTCCTTTACTGCTTTTATAATGCTCCAAATCTTAGCCATGCCTTCCTTCTTTTTAGCCACTATCCTATGATCCTTCAAATAAACTTTTATTCGACTGCTCAAAACTGCCTTGACCTTCTTAAACCTTCAAACCTTCTTTGGTCCTCTTTCTGAAGCAAAACCAACTTCCTCATTGCTGCCATATGTCCTCCACAATCTCTAGCACTACCTTTGACAGAGAAAAACATTTTACTAAGGCCGAAAACTGCTTGCAACCTCCTTTGCTTCTTTAAACTTTTATCTTTGACCCAACTCCACTTTTAAACCTCCAATCACATCATGATAATGAGCATAATCGATAGAGGAAAGCTTTTCGATTCAAAATATGGTCCCCTATAAATCAGTCCACCAAGCCAATTAACTAATTAATAACTAACTCATGACCCTCTCAGCCAATTGATGCACACGATCAATTTCTTCACACCACATAGCCCCTTGACTACTAAAAAACTTCATTTTGACTTCACTGCCATGTGTCATCATCTGATTAATCCACCTGTCGATAGGAATTTTACGAAAATACGTACAAACAAATGTATATACACATATAAGTTACCTATGATAACTAAGATTCTAATTTTTAATAGTGGTGATACATGCACCAATTGATATACCAATTAATATATAGTTTTAAATATATGTTTAATCTCTTACCCAATCATAAAGTGACACTGTGCCACATTACCTGAGTTGTAGGAACTCCTACATCTTGAATTGAAGGAAAACTTTTACAAAAAAAAAAAAAAAAAAATACACATATAATATATATATAATTCTATTTTAAAAGTACGAAACCTACAAATGTTTTTTACACTTTTCATTCCACAAATATATCTTTAAACAATTGAATTTTTTTATAGTATGTAATATACATCGTATGCAATCCTATCATAAAATTGCATAAGTTTTCACGAATTTACATATGTCATCTCACAAAAATGTATAATTAAACATAAATTCATGTAAGGTCACTTTTATAAATAGACTTACGTGACTTGGTGTTCAACTTGTGTAATTTTGTGGTAAAGTTGTATACGGCATGTATTGCAGACCGAGCATTTTCGTAAACAATTATGCAATTTACGTTAATATATTTGTTTGGGGAGTGACTTTTTGGTTAAATTGAACTAAGTTATCATATCACTCTCTTTATTTTCTTACACGTCTTTTTGTAAAAAAAAATTTTAGAAAGTCAATTAAAATAGTCAATTTCCAAACGAACTCTAACAATGTCTAAACATCACGACTATTTAACTGGAACATTTTGCCTAGTAGTTGTGTAACACCCTTTCTAGTGTGAGTTCTCAAGTACACACCTATTCTAGTGTGAGTTCTCAACTACACACCTATAAAGAAAATTTTGATACCTGGCTGATTGCACCCCCCTCCCCCCCCCCCCTCTTTTTAGAAGTTATATGTGATTATTAATAATTTATTGAACTTCGCTTGGCTTGGTAGGCTTGAAGAATTAAGTGTTAGACTTTAATTTATGATTTTTTGTTTATGTCTTATTAGAAAAAAAAATAATTTGAATAAAATTTTAAAAATAATTGATTTTTAAAAACTGGGTTTGGAATTGTTTGGGAACTTCATATTTTAATTCAAAAGTAAAAAAGCCACTAATTTTTTTTTTTTTATAAAAAAAGTCACAAATATTAAAAAATCAAAAAAACAAATTCATTCACTTTTCTTTTTGCACTTGATAAAAAATCAAAATGACTTATTAGAGTCACATCCTTGATGATGATGTAAGATGTGTAATTAATGGTGTAAAAGTTGAGACTATAAAGGAGAAATTATTGGTTGGTTTAAGAACAGTGTTACGTGGTATTTTATATATATTGTGATTAGTGGATTATATAGAATTTAAGATTGTGTTAAGTAATTAAAAATAGGGCAAACTTTACTTTACCCTTTTATGGTTTAGGCCATGTGCAGATTACCCCCTAATGTTCGAATATCACCACATAACCTCTGTGTGGTTGATCGAATAAAATGCACAGTTAATACCGTTAATGGCAGACATCAGGGGATAATCCGCACATGGCCTAAACCATAGGAGAGTAAGTGAAGTTTGCCGTAAAAAAATATAAATGAATATAATGATTTGTGATTGACTAGGGATATAACTACACAGTGCCTTGGACTAATCAATTCTACGAAGAAAGTAAGAATTGACTAGGTGGAGAGGGAGTAGAATCAGCCATTAAAGTGGGGTTAAAGATGCAATTTTCCCACCTAGAACTTTTAGTCCCAAAATGAAAATGATACAATTTTAATTCCTTCTCTGTACAATTAAATTCTCAAATTTTCAGAATAATTTTAAATATTATGTACCAAGCTGGAGAGTTTATCTCTCAAATTTTAAATTCAATCGGCCTAGATGCAAGTAAATCAAGACATTTGTACACTAAAATCCTTAATTCACTAGAATGACTTTAAAATTAACTTAATATACTCTATTAACATTAGAATAACATGTACATAGCTTGAAAACTTAATCTCTTGAATTTTGAACTAAATCAGTCCCGGATAAAATTGAGGTTGTTAATGTAGTGCAATTCTTAAACAATTAAGATGATTATAAATTTTCAAAATGCAATATACTAATTGAAATATCATTTGCCTCTCAAGTTTCAAGTCCACTTGAGAATTAGTGCACACAAATCAAGATGACTAATTGTGTAAAAATTAAGGATAAATTACAAACACACCCCTTGAAATTTACTTAAATTACAAATTATCCCATGTAGTTGTAATAATTACATTATGCCCCTTAAGGTTTCCAATTTCATAACAAATAGGTCATTTTATTAATAAATAATCAAATTATTTAACAATTTTTAATAACGTCAAAATTTTATTTTAATTAATAATTCAGATAATTTTATTATTGTATAGGTGAACAATTAGAAATTTCAATTAATTCTGTTAAATAAATTTTTTTGACATGGACGTATTTGTAATTTTGCAAACCACAGGGACAATTCGTATTTTAAGTAAATATCAGGAGGTGTATTTGTAATTTATCCAAAAATGAACTAATGGAACTCTAAGCTAAGGTGATAATAATACTATGACGGTTTTGTTATAATTATCAAATTTAATTCGACAAATCTTAGGTATATGCGAGGCATACATGATTCCTTATATATTTTCATTGTTCGGGTTATATAAGTTTGTGTTAGAATGTCACGACCCCAAACCGCCCCTAGTAGTTTGGTGCCGTGATGGCCAGTAATCCGTAATTACCGAAGGCCAACTTTTCAAAACTTAACACAATCAGAGTATGGATATAGGGGGCTCACAAATGCGGAAGCAATAAATCAAACACAAGTGGTCCGTAAGAGCTGTGCGTAGATCCAAGCAATGCCAAACATTCAAATTAACTTTACAACTTAAATACAACAAGGTAAAATAATACATGTTACATCTTGATCAAAAGGCTTCTCAAGCCGACATATACAAAATACAGCTAATACAAGTCAAGAAGCATGATTTTCAAGATTTGCCGACATGTAAAACCGGGCATCGCCGACGTAAATACAAAAGTAAAGCCGACATAAGCACGAATCCAAACAAGCGACCAAAACGATCTAGGCGTCGCCGCCGTCCTGCTCATCACCTACATATATATAGAGGGGTGAGTACAAAACTCAGTGAATGGTACTAAAAATAAAGGTTTGCATGAATAAAGCCGGAGTCCTTCAAAACGAAACACATCAAACTTAACAAGGCAAGGGATGAACCGTATTCATCAATCAAATATTACAAGTATCCAAAGGTGTTTACTGACATAGGCAAAACAAGGGATGAACCGTATTCATCAATCAAATATCATAACATCGGCGAAGCAAGGGATGAACCGTATTCATCATTCAATTATCATAACATCGGCGAAGCAAGGGATGAACCGTATTCATCAGTCAAGTATCATAACATCGGCGAAGCAAGGGATGAACCGTATTCATCATTCAATTATCATAACATCGGCGAAGCAAGGGATGAACCGTATTCATCATTCAATTATCATAACATCGGCGAAGCAAGGGATGAACCGTATTCATCAGTCAAGTATCATAACATCGGCGAAGCAAGGGATGAACCGTATTCATCATTCAATTATCAAGGCTGTACGATCCGTAATCGTTTGGTCAAAAGTATTGCGAAAGTTTAGAGTCCTCCAATACAAGGGACTTGTGCACTTGGTACCGCGAAAGTTTAGAGTCCTCCAGTACAAGGGACTTGTGTTACTTAGGCCCGTAGCCCGATTTAACAAGGACCGTATCCTTTTCAAAGGTGGCATCAACAAGGAGTATACTTGGCACATCCAACAAGAGCTATTTATTCATGCTAACAAAATACTTTTGTCAAAACAAGGCAAACAAGATTTATCAAAACAAGTATAACATAGCTTTATCAATAATACCACTCACCTAGTTCTTCAGGTGCAGACTCAAAGCAATATCAAGGACCTACAATCACATGGCAAGTCACATTCTCAAAGCAAGCTCCAATACATGCAAATGATCTCGGCACTCTTGCCAGATCCAAGTCAAAGACAAAACAAAACAAACTGGGAGCTTAATCACTGCTCCCGTTTCATAAAACACACCGGGTACTGACCAGGGCTAAGCCGAGGTCCCGCTAAACAAAGTCAGGAAAAGCCTGGGTTTTCCTTTGGAGAATATGAAGAACATGATCATTTGAAGGATGGATGCAAGTTCACAACTTGATATAAAAATCTGAGGTTTCATGCCAAGAGTGCAAAAATAGGGACCTGGGTACCCGTTCAAGAAAGTCATGCAAGAACAAACGCAAAAGCATGGTTTTTGTTCCAACTTTTCGATCAAAATGAGACTTTGTTCAAGAACACATGAAAACCATTTTCTCTTTCCAAAACCAACTTCAAAACGATGCATGACATGCAAAACAAATCCGATCATGCAATGCAACTAGATGATCAGCAAGAACAACCAAAGGAGATCAAGATTCTAACCTCAAAACTCGGATTCAACGGTTCAAACCACAAAGATCAAGCTTGGAAGACTACTCTCACTCAAGAACTCCTCTTCCTCCCTTTCTAGAGCCTCTCTCTCTAAAACAAAGATTTGAGACAAGAAATGATTTGTTTTCAAGATCTGCCGGCTGCCTTAACAACCAGCTCGGACACGTGGCATTATCGGGTTGGTTCAGCTCCAAAAAGGTGATTGATAGACAAGACAAGTCTCTGACAAATCGTATGCAGCAAGCTCGGGCAAGACACAACGGCAAAGAGATGACATCGGCTCTAAACAAGGATCCAGCAACAGGATAGAAAAAACATCGGCTAGGGAGGACGACACTTGACTAAGCTGTGCCACACCTTGGCCGGGGTGTGCGACATCTCGGCCTAGGCCATACCTGCCTGCGGACAAGGCTCAAGTGCAAAACATCTCGGCAAAGGATGCCCGAGGTGAAGATGGGGTTGAACAAGATCTCAAGATAGTTCTAAGTACAAGGGTCAAGGCGGACTAAGCTCAAGATGACCTCGGCTATGCACACACATACACTAAGCAAAGAACAAAATCATGCAAGCAACTTTAAGCAAATCAAGACAAGGCAAAACCTTCAAATTAACATAACAAGCTAGACCATGCAAGAATGTACACAAATATGGCAAGAGTAAGGTGAGGGTTGTTACATAGAACTTATACATTGTTTACCTGCTAGGCAGGTCAACTTACAGATAAACGTATTAAAATAATAGATTATATTATATACGTGTAAATATTTTTCACAAAAATGCATAAATTTTTACAAAAATGCATAAATTTATTCCAAAAATTTAGAACAATACAAAAATGCATAAGTTTTTACAACTCGTGTAAGTGATTTCAAAAAACTGCATAAATTTTAACAAAAACGCCTAACTTTGTTCCAAAAAATTTAGAACAACACACATATGCGTAAGTTTTCACAAATCACTTAAGTGATTTCACAAAAACGCATAAGTTTATTCCCAAAATTTAGAACAACACAAAATGCATAAATTTTTCACAAATTACGTAAGTGATTTCACAAAAATACATAACTGAACACAAAAACGTGTAAGTTTGTTCCCAAAATTTTAGAACAACACAAATATGTGTAAATTTTCACAAAAATATACAAGTTTGTTCTCAAAAATTTAGAACAACACAAAATGCGTGAATTTTCACAAATTACGTAAGTGATTTCACAAAACTGTGTAAGTGAAAACAAAAACCTATAAGCTTGTTTCTAAAAATTTAGAATAACACAAATATGCGTTAGTTTTCACAAATCACGTAAGTGATTTCATAAAAATGCAGAAGTTTTCACAAAAATGCGTAAGTTGTTCCAAAAAATTTAGAGAGAAAATATCATTTTACCCCCAAACTTTCACGCGTTTTTCAATTTAACCCCAAACTTCGATTAATATCAATTTTCCACCTAAACTTTCAAAATTTTGATCAATTTGACCCTTACCATGGCATTCCGTCTACAATTGGATGAAATGTGATAACGTGACACCAAAGTTCATTTGAAATTTTATTTTACCCCCAAACTATACTTTAAAAATCAATTTGGCCCCCAAATTAAAAATCAATTTGCCCCTCAAACTATACCTTAAAAATTAATTTGCCCCCCACGTCAGCACATTTCGGTCAATTGATGGCATGAGCCAAATTGATCAAAATTTCGAAAGTTTGGGTGCAAAATTGATATTAATTGAAGTCTGGGGGTCAAATTAAAAAATGCGTGAAAGTGTGAGGGGTGAAATGATATTTTCTCAAATTTAGAACAGCACAAAAAGCATAAGTTTTCACAAATAACGTTAGTGATTTCACAAAAATGCCCAAGTTTTCATAAAAAAACGTAAGTTTGTTTCCAAAAATTTAAAACAACACAAAATACGTAAATTTTCATAAATCATGTAAGTGATTTCACAATAATGCATAAGTTAACACAAAAATGTGTAAGTTTTGTTCTAAAAAATTTAAAACAACACAAAATGCGTAAATTTTCAAAAATCACGTAACTGATTTCACAATAATGCGTAAGTGAACACAAAAAACGGGTTTGTTCCAAAAAATTTAGAGCAACAAAAAATGCGTAAATTTTCACAAATCACATAAGTGATTTCACAAAACTTTGTAAGTTTTCATAAAAATGCGTAGGTTTGTTACCAAAAATTTAGAACAATACAAAATGCGTAAATTTTCACAAATCACGTAAGGGATTTCACAAAAATGCGTAAGTAGACACAAATACGAGTAAGTCAATGGTGAAAACTTGGATTTCACAAAAATGTGTAAGTGGACACAAGATTCAAGTAAGTTTGTTACTAAAAAGTTTTAACAACACAAAAATTCTTAAGTTTTCACAACTGGCGTAAGTTATTTGCCAAACAATGCATAAGTGATTGCAAATACGAATAAGTTTTTGAAGAATACTTTTATTTCACAAAATAGCATAAGTTTTAACAGCTGACGTAAATGATTTTCCAAAAAATGCGTAAGTGATCACAAATATGAGTAAGTCTTTGAAGAATACTTTCAAAAAATTGCGTAAGTTTTCACAAAATTGCGTAAGTTATGACACAAAACCCAGGATAGTTAACACAGAATGACGAGTAAGTTTGTTCCTTAAAATATTCAACAACTCAAAAATGTGTAAATTTTCACAACTGACGTAAGTGATTTTCCAAAAAATGTGTAAGTGGTCATGGTTAGATGCAACAGTGACGTCGTAGATGCCGGACACAAAGCACGTAGGTCGTGCGAGCTGGTGGTCGTGTGCAAGGCAGGTGCGAACTGAGCCGTAGCACAGCAGCAGCCAGAGTCGGTCGATAGTGCAGTACGCCGATGGACGCGAGTGAGTCTGCGTTGGCGTTGGCGCTGGTCAGCAGAATCGAGCTCTAGTGTGTCTGGATCTCAAATGAGTTACTTCCCTAGATGAAGAACAACACCAGCAATTGAGGTCGCGACGTCCGCAGTAATTGGAGTCGGGATAGGTCAACGGTGGTGCTTGGAGCTGCAATGACAATCAATGTGCAAATGGCGGTGGCCTTTGGGTTTGGCAGCTGTGGAGCTCCGTTTGAAGAAGAAGAGAGCTGGGTTGGTCTTCAAGAACAGAGCTGGGTTAGTATCTCAGCTTAGAGAGAAAGAGAGCGCCAAAATGGCTGTAGGAAAAAAAAATGAGCTACGGATTAGGGTTTTGTTCTTTTCCTTAAATAGAAAAAAAGAGAGGCGTGATTCTTGAAATATTCTCTCAAATATTCTGAATATATATATATATATATATATTTATACCTATATATAATGGGCCTGCTGTATTTCCAAATTTAAAAAAAAAAAAGTGTGTGGACCTTATCTTTTCAAGAATAAAAAGTTGGTGCTTTATTTTTCTTTGACTTAGAATAAAAAAGTGGACCTTCAGATGTTCTCAAAGAATAAGAAGATTTGGAATCATGCATGTTGCTAAAGGAATTGAAGAATTACGGTTGGCTTTCAAAACAAAAAAAAAAAGAAAAGAAAAAAAAAAGTGGCACAATTATGAAGTGCGCTTGCCAAACATGGCATAAGATTAAACGATTTCTTTTATTAATCGTGAATCGTATTCATAAGTTACAATGCCTTATCCACAGGCCATACAAGCAAGACGCACCTTCTCCACAGGCCATACAAGCAAGACACGCCCGAGAAGGTGAAGCAAAAATATAGCTGAGGAGGAAAGGATGTGCATGTCCGAGAAAACTAAAATTTCTCATACATGCAAGGGCAAAATATAAGAGGGGTTAACTTGAACCCATTAAATTAATTGGGCTCAATCGAAGGCCAATCGAAAAATCCAAAAAAATTGGTGAGCTTGGGAAAATTATTACCAAGTGGGCCCAAGTGAATTCTATTGAAAGAGCCCACAAGGAGGCCAACAAATTGGGCCGAGGAAGACCCATTAAAAATATATCTCTAAAGCCCACAAGGAGGCCAACAAATTGGGCCGAGGAAGACCCATTAAAAATATATCTCTAAAGAGAGTCCAACAAGCCCATCCGAGAAGGCTCAGATCATACGGGCATCAGAGCAGATTACCCGTTGCTTTCAGAAGAGATAAAACCCTCGAAGGAGATCCATTCTCCGAGGTATTGGCTTAATCTTGAAAGGGCTTAGAACCACGAACCTATAGACCTATTTGAGCTCGGACTCGAAAGGGTTCGGATCCACGAACCTAGAAATCCGAAGCACTTGACTTTGAAAGGATTCAAACGCAATCTAGAAGTCGCTCTGTCAATGAGTGCCAGGACACTTATAGGCTCGGAACTTTCCGGGATCTACGCACCAATACCATGGACGTGATGGAGTTCGAACAAAGGACCCAATCCTCGAGGACGGTGAGTGGAGATAAATTCACTCTTCGATTAAACTAGCCTATACCTGAGTCGAGGTGGTACGATCAAGGGGGTCCCTAAGACTGGACAATATTTGCGGCAAGGCGTTCTCTTGAATCACCCCTGACCTTTCTACAGCAGGATGTCCTCATGGACTACCCCTGACCTTTTGGGATGATTAGGGATCATTGGTCAGGTGTGGCTAAGAAGAAGGGTTCACTGAGATGTTGATCTACTCTTCGGGGTCTTCCTCATTCTCGGAGAGGTCATCTCCTTGGACAAGGTAGTTAGAGGGAATATCCCCATGTGCTTTGCACATGGGCTCCATCCTACATCATGAGGTGCCTATAAATAGCATCCACCCATAGCTTTCCAAGGGATGGATTTTGCAAAGACAATTCTTGGGAAAGAACTAATTTCCCTTCTCCATTATCTACCTTGAGAGTGAAAGTGGGAGATCCATGGGTGAGCCTTGCCATTATTCTCTCTTTAACTACTTTGCCTTCTTCTTCACCCAATCTCTTATCTCTATCATCTCTTTACTATTGTGTTCTTAGTTGTGACTGCTGAAGAATCTAAGCCTCTCATCATTTCTAGAGAATTCAAGTTTTCTTCAAGGATCTTCAAAGATCTTCGAATTTTCCAACAACGTTCTTGAACCCTTTCATACACAATATAAAATGTCATTACAAAAATTACAAAGTGTCATAACATTAACATCCCTAATTTTAGGATACACACCATAAATTCACTATTCATAACTTTACTATAAAATGTCATAGCATACATCTTAAATAATCATAACTTTTATCATAAAAAATCATAACTTTCGTACTATGTGCACCTTTTTAAAGCATGCACGTCGTAAATTTCTCCTCATTATGATGAGGTGAAGGCGACATGAACTCAAATCATTTACACTTTAAAACCAAAAATAGTTGTTTTCCTTTCACGCAGCTTGATTCCAACATAGAGGAAATATCCGCGGATTTATTAAGAATTCGTTCAAATAGTTCTTCAAAGATCTTACTCCCAAAGTGTTTGGTGAAAATTCCTTCCAAGCCAACTCTAAAGTGCATTAGTATTGCTGGCACATTAGTTGGTCCATCATTCTTTGGCCTGGTATCACTTACCACCATTCTCTCCATGCTGAAACACCCATTTCTTTCGATTAGCTTTGTCATCTCTTTGGGAGAAGTAGCATACAAAGGCAAATTGAAGGAGTCCACTTCATCTTCATTGATCATTAACTGGCACAAAGATTAACATTAATGTCTTGGCCTTGGAGGTCCACTCTCTTAATCTCACTCAAGTAACATTAAAATAGGACACAAATTTATGAAAGATATAAAGATTCATTATGCATTTTGGTTCAGAAATATTCCTACAAATTTAGTAGAACAAGAAGGGAAGTTGTAATTATTTTATTTATTTATTTATTTATTTTCCAATTGAGTTCAAAATTAGAGAAACTAAAATTAAGAAAAAAGTAGAACACATTTTTTGTTCAATTTGTCATCATTCTCTATATGATCCTAAGCATGGTTTTGAAAATTGGACAGGATGGCCGGTTGAATTGTCGACTGGTCGGAGTTTTGGTCCGAATATACTCTATAAACCGTTCGAAACTAAAAACCGGCCTGTTTAGAGAGAACCGGGAAAACCGGCAGTTGAACCGGCGAACCGGTCATCGAAATTGGAAATTTTGATTTTTTTTTCTTTTTTGATTTCTTCGCTTTTTTTTTAATTTTTATATTCTTTCTTTCTTTATTTTCTCTTTCTTTCTTATAATATATATATATATATATATATATGAATATAAGAAAATTTTAATTGGAAACTCTTTTAGAAGAGTCTCCTCTTTGAGTAATCTCATTAAGAGCTTGAAATTATTGTGAAAGTCTCTACTTATTTATAAGAAAAAAAAATTTCCAAAAAAACTGAAGAATCCATACGGGATTCAATCAAATGTATTGGAGGGAGATTTGAAATTTTGATATCCCTCCAAAATTTTTGCTCTTCTTTCAATCAAATTATTTGAATTAAAATCATATGGAGGGAATACTAAATATTTGATTTCCTCTTCCAAAATTAAAATTAATAACATTTTAAAATATATTATTATATTTTTTAGTAAAAAATATATTTAGAAAAGTATTGAAGATAATTAATATTTTTAATTTATTATTTTATTACTTAAATTTTTAATTAAATATAATTCTAATATATTTATTACATCACAGTTCGATTCCGGTTCAATTTAACGGTTGAACAAGCGACCCGTCCACCCGATGTCTTTTCCAATTCGCTCATTGGTCTGGGTTTTAAAACTTCGATCTTAAGTACATGTTTAGCCTTCTTGTCCAAACATTATCCTTCTTTATTGAATAATACATAAGTTTGACTCACTGATTTCACCATATCAAGGAGACTCTAGTTGAAAGCATAAAAAAAGGAACGAAATGGGTCCTGAGAATATAGAACGCCATCAGCGAGACCTGGCATGATCAATATCATCATTCCTCCAACTATAATCTCATCAGCTCTAGCATTGAAAAAGGTACCCATATCCTTTGAAAATTGAGCTACATAAACGTTAGCGATTTCTTTCGAGGCAATTGTATAAGAATCTTTCCCTTGTTCCATGCAAGAGAGCCGTTGTCCAACAACTCTTCTGGTACCTTTGAGAGCCAATGGAGTGCAAAAGATGAATACATCAAATGGATAGAGGACTTAGGGAATAACTGACCATAGAAAGAGCCAGGCACTCCAGCAGCAAAGTATTGCCTATCAGGAGGCAGAGTAGTGAAAAGGGTGTTGAAATCATTGGAAGCATGAACATTGAAAAACAACAGAAATTCAAGCATCTCAGTTGTGAGATATTTTGAATGGTATTCCCATTCAATGGCTTCTAGGATATTTTTCATAGCAATGAAAGTGTTTGGCCCAACAGAACAACCGAAATCTGCAATTCGAATGGTGTTTGAACTAAAATTAAGGCTTGTTATGTCAAACTTCTTAGCAATTGCCTCTATGATCATTTCCTTTACAACATTTATGGCTTCACCCTACAAAAATAGACCAAATTTATATATATTATTGTTGCCATCATCACTACAAAAAAGGATTCAAAATATTTAATTTGAATTAAGATATAATCTTAATTAAGATATAGATATTTGATGAATACTAGATTCAATCGTTTAGAAAATCAGTTAAATAGATTAAATTTTCTTTTATCTGTTGCATGTTGGGCAATCCATAGTAACTTGCTAGCATTAAGGTGTAAATAACCTTAAGAAAAGGCATATGTAGAATTTCAAAAAGGAGTTTTACAAGATTTATTAATAAATTAGTCCGCATTTGGAAGCATAGTGGACCTAAAATTAAACAATTTAAAAATATAATAATAAACGAGACTATTGTTAAAATTATAAATTAATAATTGTAATTACAAATTTTGATAACAAAAAAAAAAAAAATCCATCATACAACGAAACTTAAGGGGCAACAAAACCGTAAAAATGTTACAAGGATCGAATTGGAACAAACCAAAAAGTTCAAAAACCAAATTGATGAAATTCAAGTACAAGTACTAAACTAAAACTTTGAAGAAATTAGGAGGACCATTAATGTAATTAGCCATTTTCTTTTCTAATATTAGTTTGAGACCATAACGAAATTTGGAGATCACGTCTCATCACAATGGGAGGAACTCCTACAAAAAGTTTAGTATTTTATGGAGTCATATGTCATTTTAATTTGTGTTGCAAGTTTTGGTTGAAATTCATACCAATCTTTGTTCTCAGCCAAAAAATTCATTAATATGAATCTAATTGGATAAATCTTCATGAAATTTTTTACATAAATCAATTTTTATCAAAAACACAAGGCCTCTCCCAAACTCAAACCATTAATGTCACGCCCTCAAAATAAACCCATAATAACCATAACATTAACATGCATTTATAAAAGAAAACGAATCATTTGAGTTATTCATCAGAGTATTCTTATTGAAAGACATCACATGTAACATCCTGCAACATCAAAATAAATGCCCTAAGGGCTTACATCTTTCCAAGCTAACACTTGGACACAAAAAGGATGAGTACTAACTCATTTACAAGTTAAGCCCTAGGCTTGAATGTTTACATGAAATCTCAAAAATAACAAAATAAAACATATAACTAAAGACAAGTCTTCAAAATCCCAAACATCAAATCCTTCCAGGCTAAGTCCGTGGAGGTAGCTTATCACCTGAACCTGAAAATGATGTTCCCATAAAGGGTGAGCCACAGCCCAGTAGAAAAATACTAAACCAAATATAAGCATTGAATAAAGTTATAGCATTCAATAGATGGTTAACCAAGATAATCAATTTTATCATTAAACAGTCTCATGACACTAATGTCTAAGACACATTTCACTTTCCATTATTATCAACATGGCTCAGAACCTGGCCAAACTTACAACAGTGAATTATATATCATATTCCCATTACTTCCAATATCAACAAAACAAATGAGACTCATGCTCATATCAAAACACTTCATACTTCCCATTTGATACACATTTTAGTGCTGTATCAATAATCATGTAAAAACACTTCAATATAATAAGCACACATAAAAATGGTGCTAATGGAGTCCATCCCCTATCTCCTCCCAAACAAAAATCCGGTTTAGAGGTCCATCCCCTATCTTCCCCTAAACCGTGGAGTACATCCCCTATCTCCTCCCAAACAATATGCATATGCAATGCTCAATCAATACATGTAATTTCTGTATTAATTCAATAGTCTAAATTTATGACTTAACAAATTGATTAGTTTCAATTTTCCCTAATCCGCATGCACTGTCTACAACAAGCACGACTATCCTCCACCGATAGCCCAAATCAGTTATTTCTAGACTCGAAAAAAAAATAAATATACTAACAATTCAATAGGCGAGTGATTTATATTATCCAACTACACCATTAAATCAATAAATTCCCCAATTTCATGGATTTAACCAAATTCCCCAATTTCCTTAAATTAATTACTCAAATCAATTTAGCAATTCAACTAGGGTTTTTTTCCCAAAATTTTCAAAGTGTCCCCAACCTATCAAAATACCAAACTTAGAACAAAGCATATAAAATGGAGTAGGAAAATCCCTACCTCGAAGAAAATAACCCGTATGGAGAAGATGGAGATGAAGACCAAAGACCAACGTGCTCCAAATCCCAAGTTTCTCAGATTAAAACGAAGCCCTCAACTTGCTCTAACTTTTTAATAAAGGATCTAAGGTAGAAACTCACTCTAAGTAGATCAATCGTAAGAGAGAAGGTGTGTAGAGGGAGAGAGAGAGATAAAAACACTCCAGGGGCGGTTTTTAAAAAGTTATGAAGGAAAAGTAGGTCAAAAAGTGATCCAAAAAGTGAAATCACGGACTGATATAATCGACTCTACGCTCGAGCGTAGAAAGCCCCGCTCGAGCGTAAGACACAGAATCATGCTCGAGCGTGAAGAAAGCCGCTCGAGCGTCGATTGCACCCTTCCAGAAGTTTTGCAGGCGCTGGCACCCGCTCGAGCGTCAAACTCCCCGCTCGAGCGGAGGAGCAAAAACAAGGGATCATGCTCAAGCGTAAAAAACTACCGCTCGAGCGGAAGAACTGCAGAGCAAAATACTGGGAGATGGAAAATCACGCTCGAGCGTCAAAATTCCCGCTCAAGCGGAGAAGCAACAACGAAGGGACCGCTCGAGCGTTAAAACTTCCGCTCGAGCGTGAAGGCCAAAATCTGGGCATCACCTATCGGCATCTAAAATCAACCAACCTGTAACAGACCCGCCCAACACAACCTATACTTCAAATACAAAGAGATTAAAGGACAACAACAACCAATAAGTAATGACAGGATCCACGGAACCTAAGTCCGGATACAATAATTTAAAGAGAAAAGACCGGGGTCGTTATAACCTCCCCTCCTTAAAATAATTCCGTCCCCGAAATTAAGCACAAGGTTTCGAAAACAAGTTTTTCTCAAATTCCAACAATATGATAACTCACTAATAAACAACTTGACCCAACACCGGCCATTCCATCTCTTAACAAAGAGGCATGCCACAATTATGCAAAACAACCATATATTTCAACCTGCATTAACACTATGCAATTTTCTTTCAATTTCAACAATTTTCAATATATTCAATATATACAATGTTCCATTAAACTTCCATTTCGAGGCAAGTTCCAAAATATTTCCATTAACCAAAACATTCTAAATGTTTTACAGCTTAAGGCATATATAAAAAGCTTTAAAGTTCGACAATATTACAAAATCTAACTACAAGATTACAAATCAATAAACATGTCCGGATATTTCTCGCGGACTTCCAACTCACGTTCCCATGTGGCTTCCTCCACCCCGTGATGTTTCCACAAAACTTTCACCAAAGGAATGGTCTTGCCTCGCAAGACTTGATCCCGCTTATCCAAGACCCTAACCGGTCTCTCCTCATACGAGGCATCCTCATCAACTACTAAATCGGTCCAATCCAATACATGTGATGGATCCGGCTCATACTTCCGAAGCATACTCACATGAAACACGTCATGTACTCCGGACAACTGCGGCGGCAAAGCTAAACGATAAGCAGTCTCGCCAATCCTCTCAAGGATCTCAAAAGGACCAATGAATCGAGGGGACAACTTCCCGCTCTTCCCAAACCTCATCAATCCCCGTCTTGGTGATATCTTCAAAAAGACATGATCACTCACCTCAAACACCAAAGGTCTCCTCCTACGGTCGGCATAAGATTTCTGACGACTCTGGGCTGTAACAAGCCTCTTACGGATAAGCTCAACCTTCTCCGTCGTTTCCCTCACTAACTCCGGACCCAACAGAGGTGCATCACCCACCTCGGCCCAACAAACAGGAGACCTACACGGTCGGCCGTATAAGGCCTCAAACGGTGCCATACCGATACTAGACTGGAAGCTGTTGTTGTAGGCAAACTCCACTAATGGCAAGTGCCTCTCCCATGACCCGCTAAAGTCAAGAACACAACCCCGAAGCATATCTTCAAGGATCTGAATGGTACGCTCGGACTGCCCATCAGTCTGAGGATGATAAGCTGTGCTAAAGGTCAACTTAGTACCTAAGGCGCTCTGCAAGCTCTGCCATAATCTGGCAGTAAAACGAGGGTCCCTGTCGGAGACGATCGTCACTGGAACCCCGTGCAACCTCACTATGTCCCGAATATACAAGTCGGCAAGATGATCTACTGAATCTCTAACACGCATAGGAATGAAGTGCGCCGACTTAGTCAACCGGTCTACAACCACCCAAATAGCATCACTGCCCCGCTGAGTCCTCGGAAGACCTACAACGAAGTCCATAGTGACATGCTCCCACTTCCACTCGGCAATAGGCAAGGGTTGCAACAAACCCGCTGGCCTCTGATGTTCGGCCTTCACTTACTGACAAGTAAGGCACTTAGACACGAAAGCTGCCACATCTCTCTTCATACCCCGCCACCAAAACTGGCGACCCAAATCCCGATACATCTTAGTACCTCCCGGATGCACCGCAAGGCGTGAATGATGAAACTCTCGGAGTACCTCCTCTCGATGAGACTCCGGCACAAACAGACGGTCTCGGTATCTCACACTCAGGTCGGGATACACCGTCAAACCTTTCTCAACCTTCCCACCAGAAATCTTCTCACGGAGGGATTCTACCTCAAGGTCGCCCCTCTGAGCCTCTAACACTCGAGTCACAAGTGTAGGTTGCGCAACAACAGAAAACAAGGCCGCAGCCTCAACGGATTCGCCCAGAAGCAAATCAAACTCTCCAAGTGCACCTAACATCTCCCACTCTCGGATGGCTATACTAGCTATGTCACCAACAGGTTTCCTGCTAAGGGCGTCGGCCACCACATTGGCCTTTCCCGGATGATACTGCAATTCAAAGTCATAATCCTCAATAAATTCCATCCACCTCCTCTGCCTCAAGTTTAAGTCTTTCTGTGTGAACAGATATTTCAGACTCTTATGATCCGAGAATACCTCGAACCTCTCACCGTAAAGATAATGTCTCCAAATCTTCAAGGCAAATATCACAGCTGCTAACTCTAAATCATGCGTAGGGTAATTCTTCTCGTGAACTTTTAACTGACGTGAGCCATAGGCAACCACTTTCCCCTCTTGCATCAACACACAACCAAGACCCTCTCGTGAGGCGTCACAATAGACTGCATAACCCAACCCTCTCTCCGGAATAATCAAGACTGGAGCAGTGGTCAGTCTAACTTTCAACTCCTGGAACGACTTTTCACAAGTCTCACTCCAAACAAATTTGACTCCCTTCCGAGTCAATCTAGTCAAAGGCGAAGCTAATCTGGAGAAATCCCTTACAAACCGGCGATAATACCCAGCTAATCCCAGAAAACTGCGGATCTCGAACACACTCTTAGGCTGTACCCAATCTTGCACTGCCTCTGTCTTGGATGTATCAACAGACACCCCTTCCCTAGATACTACATGGCCTAAGAACTTCACCTCCTCTAGCCAGAACTCACACTTCCCAAACTTAGCATAAAGCTGATGGGCTCTAAGTAAATCAAGCACCACCCTCAAGTGTTCCTCGTGCTCTTCCTCTGAAGGTGAATAGATAAGGATGTCGTCCACGAAGACGACTACAAAACGATCTAGAAATTCCCGGAATATCCAGTTCATCAAATCCATAAATACTGCTGGTGCATTGGTGAGCCCAAATGGCATTACCAAAAACTCATAGTGGCCATACCGCGTATGGAATGCCGTCTTTGGAATATCCTCCTCCCTGACTCTCAACTGATGATAACCTGATCTCAAGTCTATCTTCGAGAAACAACGGGAACCTTTCAACTGATCGAACAGATCATCTATACGGGGCATAGGGTACTTATTCTTAACCGTAGCCCGATTCAATTTCCGGTAATCTATACAAAGTCTCAAAGCACCACCTTTCTTTTTAACAAAGAGGGCCAGTGCTCCCCAAGGCGAAACACTAGGACGTATAAAGCCTTTATCTAGCAACTCCTGGAGTTGGATCTTCAACTCAACTAACTCAGCTGGGGCAAAACGATAAGGTGCCATAGAAATCGGCGCCGTGTCGGGCACTAAGTCAATAGAGAATTCAATCTCTCGATGCGGTGGCAAACCAACAAGATCCTCGGGAAAAACATCCGAGTACTCACACACCACCCTTGGCAACACAATCTGAGTCTCACCGTCCTCACTAATTGAAAGGTTAGCAAGTAGACCACTAAGCTCACTCCGTCCTCGCGGAACATACCCCGGTGGCAAAACACTACCAACACGGTCCCCCAGAAAATGAAAACACTCACCATTCATGGTACAACAAGTGACTCTCTGGCGGTAGCAATCAATAACTGCCCGGTATGACGATAACCAGTCCATACCCAAAATAACATCGAAACCTCTCATAGGCATAACTACAAAGGAAAATGGGATTCTATGGTAATCAACCTCTATATCACAACCCCTAACACCGTGTTTCAAAATCAATTCACCCCCAAGAGGCGACACTACACAAATAGGAGATGTTAACTGTGCTAACTCCAACTCCAAAACAGATGCAAATGCAGCAGACACAAAGGAATGAGATACACCCGTATCAATCAACACATTAGCAACCGAGTTGCAAAACAAGAAAGTACCTCTCACAACAGATGGAGCCGGTACAAGATCCTGCGCGGTAACAGCATACACGCGTCCAGATGACCTCTGATCAACCTGCTCACCCCTAGGAGCATAAGATTGCTGCACCGACTGAGACGATGAAGCCCCCTGATTGGCCCTCGAGGCCTGACCCGACTGAGCTGGCTGTTGACCCTGAGTCTGCCTCAAACCAGATGCACCAGGTGTGCCACCCAACTGCGGGCAATACCTCTTCATATGCCCTGGCTGACCACACTGATAACACGAGAGTGGCTGGCGCATTAAGTCTTGGTCATCATGAAATTGGAACTTGACAACATCCTTTTCCACGGCCGTCAAATCATCCATTCCCTGTCCTGTATTGTCCCCTCGGATTACACACAGCTCTCCCTCGACTGGAAATTCGACATTTGGTCTATTCTGGCCCACTGGTGAAATGTAGTCACTCGGACTGTAAGCATTCCCAACATCATTCTCAGACTCCGCAGACTTCGGTTTGACAACCTCTTTCCTGTTCTCGATGGTCACCACCACTGGCTTGGGTTGGGTTATGGAGACGTCCGTCATGCACAAATCGGTGCAATCAGGGAGGAAAACTTTAGGTTTAGGCAGGTAGGAGGATGTGATGTAGATACTAGGATCGTAGGATGCGACCCTAGTGTAGATGAAGTTGATTCTTTTGGGTGGTGGAACTTGGTTATGTGTGGGGAGAGGATTTGTGGTAACATTGGGTTTCTCAGGAGGTAAAATCACCCCATTATCAATGAGATCTTGAATTTCATGACGTAAACGAAAGCACAGGTCGGTGTCATGACCGTGCTGCTGGTGGAACGCACAATACTTGGCCGGGTTGTGGGTGGCAGGCAGTCTTTCAGGTAAGGGCCGCGGCTCTAGGGGCTTCAGATGCCCTTTTCTGATCAAAACCCCCAAAGCTTTGGACAGGGGCATATAAAGTGGAGCGAAGGTTCTGGTGTTTCTGGGAGGGTATTTGGCTGTTTGTGAGTTGCTTCCGGACGCACCGGAGAATGGTGTGGTTGCCGTATTTCTTGGGGAAGGGTTAGTGGTGACCATACTCACTTCGGAGGTCCTGGCAGTCGTAGCGCCACTCGGGCCTGCATTAGTACTACGATTGAAATTTCTGCGGGGTTGCTCCCGATCATTATCGATCCAACCTTGTCTCAAGGCATCCTCGATCTGCACCCCCATTTCATGCAGATCAGCAAAGGTGGGAAAGGGGACTACAATCATCTTTTGCATTAGCTTCGGCTGAAGATTGCGCACAATCATCCGAATCTGGTCTTTGTCTGTGGGTCTCAAGGTCATCATTGAAGCCTTAGCCCGCCATCTAGTTACAAACTCTGAGAAGCTTTCCTTGGGTTCTTGCCTCGTTGTCTCGAGATCCCGGGTCGTGATCTCGATTTGTGTGTTATACGAGTACTGCAGGATGAAGGCCTCAGCCATCTCGTCCCAATTTTTCTTGACGTCATCCTCCAATTTGGCATACCATGCGGACGCCACACCTGACAAGGTCCGGCCGAATAAAGATAGTTTATGCAATCTAGTGAGGCCCATTGGCCTTAAGACATTTGAGAATAGTCGCAGGTGTACCATGGGATCCTCAGACCCGTCAAAACGATCAATTTGGGGCATCTTAAACCGATCTGGCATCGTCACAGCTGTGTCGATGTATCCATCTCCAATGTCCGGAATGGACTTCGCACCTTGAGATTTCTTGAACAGCTTTTCAAGCTTGTGCATTTTTAACGTCATGGGGTCTACCTCGAACTCAAAGGGAGAATCCGATACATTAATGGGAGTGGGCGCCTTGGATTGTTGAGGCGGAATCGGGGGTGGAGCCGGCCCCGTTGGGATATCTGTATCTTCTTGGACATTCCGGGCGTTTGGTGTCTCTTCGGGTATTGGGACCCTTAATGGAGGAGGGATTCGCTGCGAAGGCGATGCCCCAGTTTGCTGTTGCAATCTCCCAATTAAATTCGCTTGCTCGCTCATAACTGTAGCCTGTTGCTTGGCAAATTCTGCCTATCGGGCAGCATCTTGCTGCATTATTTTCATACTTTCCTGAAGTTGGCGCACCATCTCCTCTAAGCTAGCCATACTGTTCTGCTCTGGTTGAATTGTTGGTATGCGTTCCCTCTCTGTGGGTGAAACGGGATCCTGATCCCTACTGTACACAGGTGGGGTAGACGAAGCCCTCTGTACTGACTGTTGAACCGGTATCCTCTGCCTAGTTGCTTTCCGTTTAGTAACCGGGGGTAGAGAATGGTACACTGGTTGTCCTTCTATCAGATCCTCAGATCGATGGAGCCTGCGACCTCTGATCCAGAGTGCT
Source organism: Camellia sinensis (assembly GCF_055761805.1). NCBI lineage: Eukaryota > Viridiplantae > Streptophyta > Magnoliopsida > Ericales > Theaceae > Camellia > Camellia sinensis. The sequence goes on along the minus strand of NC_138965.1, from coordinate 180,818,512 downwards.
TGGGGAATGTCTACCGGGTTGGACGCAATGATGCTAAACTACCTAGCAAAAAGATAAATAAAGCAATAAATAAACCAACAACTGGACAGCACAACGGCATAGAGTAAACAAATAATATACAGTTAGATATTCAAAACACATGGTCGATAAGCCGAACACACTGTTCCTCGACATTTGATCGCTGTTCTCAACATCTCTATTCCCAATACTGAACCCTGATACCCGCAGATAACTGGTTCTCTTAAAACTGATACTGATGCCCTCAGGCCTGATGCCCAGACTTACAAACTGGCGTGTTCATTTCCCTGCAGAAATACATTCTAACAGCACATAGCAAGTAAAGAGAGCCAAAACACCCCTATGTTGGGGTAGGGTTTCCCTGTCCTATTTTGTCAGGAGCTAGGGTTTCACTACGCACACAGCGGTTCTCAAACAACCTAATATCGGGTAAGCAGCCTGTCCTAATTTGGAATGGTCACTATGGATCCGAATATGCACTAGGTCGAATGGTCAAAAAGGGTGCCCCGGTAAATCGGGGTTTGTGTTCCCATGCTGTCAGAGCCCATAGCCGGTCAACCTTACGGACATGCCTTGACAAGACAAGCCTCCGGCAAACCGTTCAGGAATGGCAGATGGCAAACACTGTGTTCCTAGGCGCACCAATGCACATGCAATGCAAAGAAACACATAAATGAGATCAAAACAGGATATCACAAGTTTGAGTCAAGCTCTCTAAATGTCCCCAGCAAAGTCGCCAGAAACTGTAACAAGCCCCGAACGCCCCGGGAGGATGAGTCCCGTTCTGTTCATTTGGGGTTACTACAGTTTGGACTCGACTTGTGTCACGGTTCTTAATCTGAACCAAAGAGTCCAAATCTGGCAAATCGTTTTGAGAAACAGATTTTTGAAAAAGTAGTGCCAAACATGGACTGCTTTGCCAGATACAGAGTCGCCACCTAAATATTTTAAAATGGGGGAATTTAGGAAACCCTGACTCGGTGCCGAAGGCCACATGTCCGTCATCACCGGAGTTGTCTCGGCTCGGGAGCTTGGGTACGATCGGGGAAGGTCAGCTATGAGCACCCCCTTTCGCCCGGTCCGAAGACCGGCCTCTACTAACCGTGATATCCGTATTTGAAAACTTTATGTGTTCTTATCCCATTCATTAGCCTATAATTACTATGTTATGCGCGCAGCAAACAAGTATAGACCAAATTGCCCAAATTGGAACAAAACATTCCATGTTCGTTCTGAAAATGGTTTGCTACTCGCAAGTAGGCTAAAATACAGATTTTGCCACCCTCAAGTGGGCTTTTTAGAAAAGACGGTTTTGCCACTATCTAGTGGGCTTAAAACAAATATAGTTTTAACGCATTATCCCAATTTAAGCAATTTGACCTCCACCCACAGGCATTCAAGCAATTTATCTCATGTAAACACTTAGCCGCATGGCAAGCATACTATTATGGCAACATTCACACGCATGTTGGATGCTAAAGCATAACCACTTACATTGTACTCCGTGCCAAAACAATAAACTAGTTAGCAAATGTGCGTGTCCTAGTTCATGTTATTTTGCCTAATGCAACACATACAAGGTGCAATTCTAGTTAGGCTCGGTTAACCTAGATATGGCATACGATATGCAACCAACTGATTCATGTATTCAATTTTGGAATTTGAAAATACGAATGCGGTTAGTATGATGTACCGAGCCCGGTGCATGTTAACAGATGCATGAATGCACGCATGCATATCATAAGGTATGCTAATTTCAAAAATGCCCTAATCTACCATCATAAGCTGGTAAATAAAAGGGAAGAAAGAAATGGGGATTGGAAGACATACACACACTCACCCACACTTATTACATGTTTACCCTCACTCAGAGGGTTCGAATTAATATTACAGTCCCAAAATAATGAACAAATAAAATTATTACAAAATTTCCTAATTAATTAAAAGAAAGGAAGCAAAAGAATGAAGAGGGTGGCCACAGCCTCTGCCTCGGGGCGCGCAGATGATGCATGCTCGAATCCGTCCTGCCCGGAAAACCCGTACTATACTCCTGTCGCCTCTGTTTGTACTGCCTCGTCTTTTTGAAAATTGCCAAAGTACTGGAGCAAGCTCCTTGCATCCTGCAGAGAACCACCGGCCAGACAGAATTGCCACCGGCACTTCAAAATTACCATCGGCACTTTATTGGATTCATCGGCACTCCAGATAGTGCCGGTCGGCAGAAACTTCCTGCAGAAGACAATTTGACAGCAAACAGAGAACTGACAGTGCATGGCATGGAGTTTTTAGACACATGTGAGCATGGTCATACTTCTTATCATATTTTGAACTCAAAGAAGCGTGACTTTCGATCCTTGAACCATCAATGGTACATGGCGGGTCAAAGGATCGAATTTGCCATTTGATATGAAGATGTATGCAACAAACAACATGAAAACCGGGGCCTTATCAAGTTGGAGTCAAAGGTCCCGACAACCGGGAATCAAGGCACATTACATCACTTGAAGTATGAATGGTCCTTGATTCCCACACTTGGTTTGACACCCCAAACCAAGTAAATGCAATGCATGTAATGCTCACAAGCCTCAAATGTATCATGCCACCAAGATGTAAAGCACAACAAGCATTATGCAACCAACATGACAAAATGTATAATACCAAGCGTACAAGATACAAACATGATGCAAACATGGGGCAAATTGACCATGGGATTGATGTGCTACAAAGATTAATGGAACAACTATGCAACAAACATGGAGCAAGCATGCAAGAGGGCTTAAAATGGCAAAGGGGCAGGCCCTCACCCTTCTCAAAACAGTGGCCAAAAGTGCTCAAAATGATGGACAATCAACTCATGTGAACAAGCAAACTTATGATCCCAAAGTTAAGGCACAAAAAGGAAACATTTCACCCTCATTAACATGACTACTCATGGCATGATTAAAGCAAAGCAAAAACAGAATTTGTGCATGCAAAATAGGACCCCAAAGACTCCTAATATGGCAGCTAAAGTATCACCCATGAAGCATATGCACTAAGGCTCATTCTTAGGCATAAGAGGACACACCCTCAAGGCATGAAGGAGGCCATGCAGGCACACATATAAGCATGATTCTTGGACTAAAAAAATGATCCTTAGATGATGTTAAATCATGAGGGTAATCACAAACATACATGTTAGAGGCCATCATGCTCAAGGCTTTTAAGCCAAAATACAAAGCAACCCTAACAAACATGTCAAGCATGGCTAAATGGATAACCAATAAACCTTAAGCATGGAAAGACATCACTAAGAACTTCATGGAACTAAGCCAACTCTCACAAGAATCATGGCCTAACCATGAGATGCATTTCTAAGCAAGATGGAGCAATACAAAGCAAGTGTTACAAGCATACAAAGAGGCCCAAATCCGACCAAAAACAGAGGTTATATATGACCTAAGATGCCCAAAAAAATGCTGAAATGAAGCTAAGAGACATCAAGCACACATGCTACCCTTTTGAGCCCAAGAAAGCAAGTAAACAAACCATGAAGGGAGAGGGGTGTCCCTCCCCTATGCAAGACTTCAAACCATCCTTTTTGACACTAAAATACACTGATTTTTAGTGATGAAAAGATCAAAATGCTGAAGTGAACAAAACCTTATCAAAGAGGCACCAAAATAGACCAAACAAGGCCTATGAGGGTGAGTTTGCACTCAAACCACAAAGTGACCTTAATGAAAGTCTTAGAGCGGGGAAATATGAGCCTTTTTTATGTTATACACAAGAGCTAAAACAGTAAACAAAGTAGGTAGAAAACCAATGCAAGTTTGGGGAATAAAAAGGAAGATGCTCACCCTTGAAGAACCCTTGAAGAACAAATGGTCTAGCCTCCTTCTTTGGATCAAAACCAGTCCAAAACTCAAGAAACAACTCCTCCAAGTCCCTCAATCTCGGAGTAAGGTGTAATGGTGTGTGTAATGGTGCAAAAGTAAGGTAAAACACACCTTTTGAGCCAAGAAACACACACAAGAAGGGAGAGGGAGAGAGGTATAGATATAATATGTATCTATATCTCCAAAGGCTGGTTTTTGCTTCTGTTTTTCTAACCTAGAACCAAGAGGAAAGCCCCTCTCTTATAAGGATCCCTCTTGCAAAGCTTATTCAACAAGCTTGGCTAGAGGGAAATCCCTCCATACACGTGTATGGAGGGGGGGGAGAGTTGGCGCCAGCTATCACAGCTGGCACAAAATATCTCCATAAAGTGGATGAACAGTGGTCGGCTGCCCAAAAATGCTATTTCGGCAAAAAACAGTGCCGACCGGCAACAAATTATGCCGACCGGCAAACAAAAGTGCCGATGGCAGAAAATGACCAGCCGGTGGCCTCCAGCCACTGCCGGTGGTGTGTGGGGATGCCTCATAAGGCATTCCCTGCCCCTCTAAGGCAAAACAAAAGTGTTTGGTGCAAAACCAGACACTAAACAGTCAAGTTCGGAGATTCTGAGGCAGGGCACGCGAGCCGAGTCCTCCGGGAACTCCAAACGAACACAAACATGGATGATCACCGGGTGTTCAAACGGTGACGTCCAAGTCTTGAGGACGGTCAAAAAATGGGGTGTCTACATAAGGCCACAGCCTCAACAGATTTGCCCAAATGCAAATCAAACTCGGCAAGTGCACCCAACATCTCCCATTCTCGGATGGCTATACAAGCTACATCACTAATAGATTTCCTACTAAGGGCATCAGCCACAACATTGGCCTTCCTCGGGTGATAGTGCAACTCAAAATCATAGTCCTCAATGAACTCCGTGCAACTCAAAATCATAGTCCTCAATGAACTCCATCCATCTCCTCTGCCTCAAATTCAAGTCTCTCTGTGTAAACAGATATTTCAGACTCTTGTGGTCCGAGAACACCTCGAACCTCTCCCCATAAAGGTAGTGTCTCCAAATCTTCAAGGCAAAGATCACTGCTGCTAACTCTACGTCGTGTGTAGGGTAGTTCTTCTCATGTATTTTCAACTGACGTGAGCCATAAGCCACCACTTTCCCCTTTTGCATCAACACACAACCCAAACCCTCTCGTGAGGCATCACAATAAACCGCATAACCCAACCCTCTCTCCGGAATAATCAAAACCGGAGCGGTGGTCAATCTAACCTTCAACTCTTGGAACGACTTTTCACAAGTCTCGCTCCACACAAATTTGACTCCCTTCCGAGTCAGTCTAGTCAACGGCGAAGCTAGCCTGGAGAAATCCTTCACAAACCGACGGTAATACCCAGCTAATCCCAGAAAACTACGGATCTCAAACACACTCTTAGGCTGTGCCCAATCTTGCACTGCCTCAACCTTGGATGCATCAACGGACACCCCTTCCCCGGATACCACATGGCCTAAGAATTTGACTTCCCTCAGCCAGAACTCACACTTCCCAAACTTGGCATACAGCCTATGGGCTCTAAGCAACTCAAGCACTACTCTCAAGTGTTCCTCGTGCTCCCCCTTTGAAGGTGAGTAAATCAGGATGTCGTCCACGAAAATGACTACAAAACGGTCTAAGAATTCCCGGAAGATCCGGTTCATTAAGTCCATAAAGACTGCCGGTGCATTGGTAAGCCCGAATGGCATCACCAAAAACTCATAATGGCCATACCACGTACGGAATGCCGTCTTAGGAATATCCTCCTCCCTGACCCTCAACTGGTGGTAACCCGATCTCAAGTCTATCTTAGAGAAACAACGGGAACCCTTCAACTGGTCGAATAGATCATCTATACGGGGCATAGGGTACTTATTCTTGACCGTAGCCCGATTCAACTTCCGGTAGTCTATACACAATCTCAAGGCACCATCTTTCTTTTTAGCAAAGAAGGCCGGTGCTCCCCACGGCAAAACACTAGGGTGAACAAAACCCTTATCTAGCAATTCCTGGAGCTGAACTTTCAACTCAACCAACTCTGCTGGAGCAAAACGGTAAGGTGCCATAAAAATCGGCGCCGTGCTGGGCACTAGATCAATAGAGAACTCTATCTCTCGGTGAGGTGGCAAAGTAACAAGGTCCTTGGGAAAGACATCCGAATACTCGCAAACCACCCTCGGCAGCACAAGCTGGGTCTCATCACACTCACTACTCTCAAAACTAGCAAGTAGACCACTAAGTTCACTCCGCCCTCGCGAATCATACCCCGGTGGCAAAACACTACCAACCCGGTCTCCCAAGAAATGGAACCACTCCCCGTTCAAGGTACATAGCGTGACCCTCTGGCGGTAGCAATCGATAACAGCCCGGTATGACAATAGCCAGTCCATACCCAAAATAACATCAAAACCCTTCATGGGCATGACAACAAAAGGAAAAGGAAGCCTATGGTCGGCGACCTCTATATCACAACCTCTAACACCTTGTTTCAAGATCAACTCACCACCAATAAGCGATACCACACAAATAGGAGATGCTAACTGTGTCTGTGCCAATTCCAATTCCAAAACAGATGCAAATGCAGCAGATACAAAAGAATGAGATGCACCTGTGTCAATCAACACATTAGCAACCGAGTTGTAAAACAGAAAAGTACCTCTCACTACTGATGGAGCCGGTACTAGATCTTGCGCGGTAACAGCATACACGCGCCCCGTAGGCCCCTGATCCACCTGTTCGCCCCTCGGAGCATACGACTGCTGTACTGACTGGGATGACGAAGCTCCCGGGTTGGCCCTCGAGGCCTGCACAGACTGAGCTGGCTGATAACTCTACGTCTGCCTAGAACCAGACGCTCCTGAAGTAGCACTCAACTGCGGGCAATACCTCTTCAGGTGCCCAGGCTGACCACACTGATAGCAAGACAAGGGTTGGCCCCTGCCCTGACTCTGGCCCTGAGGTCTAGCTGAAGAGGGAGCAGCTCGCTGACCCCCTCCCTTCTGCGGGAAAACCGAAGACTTGTGACCCAGCTGGCCACACGCAAAACAAGTCAAGCCTCCTTGACTGCCTCTCCCAGAGCCTGCACTCGGCACCGGAAAGGTCGATCTAGTAACTCCACCCTGAGACTGCTGGGGGTTATAACCCCTCTATCTCCTGCCATCACCCTGACCCTCCCGGCCCCTCTTGGAGCCTCTATGTTTCTCCACGTCCTCATCCTACATCATAAGCTCCATATGAGCTGCAGCATCCACTAAATGTCTATACTCTCGGATGTAAGATCCACCAACCCTCAACTTGAGGCCTCGCCTTAACTTCCGTTCAAACTCATAGCAACGGCGTTCTTCGGACGCCACCAACTCAGGTGCAAACCTGGACAAACTAGTAAAAGTGGCCTCAAACTCTACCACAGACATACCCTGCTGATTAAGCCAGCTAAACTGATCCCTCAGCTTCTCCCTAGCCACTGCAGATAAGAACCTCTCCTGGAATGCATTTAAAAACGCCTCCTATGTACCACCAACATGAGCCTTCTCGTACTTCCACCATTGACCCGCATCTCCCTTCAGCTGGAAGGATGCCAAGGTCACTTTCAATGCTCCATCCTCGATGCCAAGCATCTCAAACGTCTTACTCATTTGTTCTAACCACTCGTCAGCCTTCAGTGGTTCCTTTGGATCTCCAACAAACTTGTCCGGATTAGACCGGAAGAACTCCCTCTTCAAGAAAGAAGGCCCTACCTCAGCTGCCTGATTCCCTGCTCTGAGAATACCCAAAGCTCTTGCTATTTCTCGGGCCAAGGCACTCATAGCCTGCTGACCCGTTGGCTCGGCCACGTTGGCCTGACCAACTCCCTCCTGCACTGCCGGAATATCATCCGGTAAAGGTACTTCCTGCCTCGCAGGCCTACCACGCCTAGCACCTCTTCCTCGTCCTGACATCCTAATAAAGGTAATACAGAACGTTAGCACATTCACAAATGTGCCAAAACTAAACACACACGTCCTACTGCATGGACAACCGTAATTCATTCCACGTAAGCACATAAACACATAAGCACTTACGAACTTCATTTCCGGATAATGATAGTCCCGAGGCGTTACTAGAGTTTCGGTTAGAAACAGCATTGATCAAGTGCCTTTCCAACAAGACTCACAGAAACCCAAGGATCCAATCAACATCCTAGAAACTAAATCCCATACCCACATAGTCACATAAGCATGTTATCAATTAAGCACATAGCATATGACACTACATCTAAGCCTCTATCAAGCGAGACAAACCCATTGTGATCCTAATCACTTCCCACGTACCTAAAGTAGTCGAACCCGATACGCTCTGATACCAAGTTGTAACGCCCTCAAAATAATAACAGTAAACCCATCAACATAGACAAGCATTGATATATAAAAGCTTCACATTCTACTATTCATTAGAGTTCCATTATCAAAGGTATTACATGTTAACAACAAAAGCAAATGCCCTAAAGGCTTACAGCTTTCCAAGTTAACACTTGGTTACAACAAAAGAGTGCTAACTCATTTACACATTTAGCCCTTGGCTTGAATATACATGTAATACATCAAAGAAACTAAACAATAAAAGTCTGCCCGCCTCTAGCCTCCCAAGCTACGTCCTTGGAGGTGGCATGCTACCTGTACCTGAAAATGATATTCCCATATAGGGTGAGCCACAGCCCAGTAGAAATACACTAAACCAAATATGAACAATGACTAAAAGATTAGCAGTTGATAGATGGCCAACACTGATACTTTTCCTTATCACACTTTGCGGTTTCATGACATACAAGTCCATGTTACAATCCATTTTCCAATTCTTTTCAATTCTCAATTTATAACCATGGCTCAGAACCTGGCCAAACAACTTATATGAGATAGTAACTCATATTAAACCCTTTCTCATTTCATAATAGATAAGCATACTAGCTATATCACACACCAACAGATAAGCATACAAGCTATATCATCACTTCCATAGATATGCATAAAAGCACTATCACACTTCCAAAGACAAGCATATGAGCTCTGTCAACACATTACTAGATAAGCATATGAGCACTATCTATGGAGTCCATCCCCTATCTTCTCCCAACAACATCCAGTTTAGAGGTCCATTCCCTATCTTCCCCTAAACCGTGGAGTACATCCCCTATCTCCTCCAACACAACACAATGCATATAAACTATAATTATACACATCATCACACAATACATAAATTTAATGTATTCTTTCAACCGTCATACTCAATGACACATTCCAGTAATTAGTTTCAGTTTGCCTAATCATCATGCATTGTCTACAACAATCAAGACTATCCTCCACTGATAGCCCAAAGCAGTTATTTCTATACAGAAAATAAATGCAACAATGGATATATAATCAACATTTCAACTCAGTGAGCGATAAATAATCCAACTACACCCTTTAATCTCATATCTTTCCAAATCAATTCCTCATTTCTCGTAATTAATTATGCAAATTAATTAACCAATGTAATTAGGGCATTCTCCATAATTAACATTACAACCCTTAGGTTCCATTTTCATTAATGTTTTAACATTAATTTCACTTTTCCAAACCAAACATGCATCTAGGTTTTATATAGCTAAAATCCCAACTTTTGTAAATTTACACAAAAGCCCCAAACTTTCACAAATTACCAAACCAACCCCAACATATCAAAATACTAAAACTTAAAGACAAAGCCCATAGTAAGGAGTAGGTTATCCCTACCTCGAAGTTAGAGCTCGGATGGAGAAAAGACCGAAACCAAAGTGCTCCAAAGACCAAGATTTTCGGATCAAAACGACGCCCTCGACGATCAACACAACTTTTACAAAGGCCGAAGGTGAGGAAATCACTCCTACTAGATCAATACCTAGAGAGAAGTCAAGGTTTTAGAGAGAGGAGCTCTCAAAATGGGTTTTAGAAAAAGTAGGAGAGAGAAAGGAAAGTAAAAAGTGATTTAAAATCACCCAGCGGATAACTCATATACGCATGACCCGCTCGAGCGGAGAACACAACGCTCGAGCGCCAAAAAAAAAAATCTGGACACGCTCGAGCGCAATAAGGCCCGCTTGAGCTCCACGACACAAGAATAAAGCACTTCCGCTCGAGCGCGAAAACCAGTCCGCTCGAGCGTAAATTTCCCCCTCCTAGAACTTATACCCAGAAAGTACTACCCGCTCGAGCGCTACCGCTCGAGCGTAAACAAACCCGCTTGAGCGTAAAAATCACATCTGCAGAAGTTTTGCAAGAACACGAAATACTGGAGGTGTGCAATCCCCGCTCGAGCGCAAGAAGACCCGCTCGAGCGGATCGCCTAAAAACTGGACAACAAGGAATTGAAACCAAGGCCTAACCAACCTGTAACAACCCTGCCCACAACATCCTAAAACTCAACCAAGTGGAATTAAAGGACGGCAACAAGATGGATACCACTACCAATTTCACGGAACCGAGTCCGGAACACAACAGAACAGTAAAGGGACAACCGGGATCGCTATATTTTCAATTTGTACTAATTATATAATACAATTGTGAAACAAATTTTTGGTGCAAAAAATAAAAGTAAAAATAAAAATCAACTTGATAGATCATCCAAAAATTATCAAGATTAAATTTTATATTTTTAAATAAATATTTAATTACACTATTGTTAGTAAAAAATATTGCTAGGTTAGATCGATAGTAACCAAGTAATAATTCAAACTGAACAATTTAAACAGGAACAATTGAGCAATTGTGGTTTTGGTTCGAATGTCTCAAAAGAATGAGGATTTTCTTTGGATTAATGGTAACAAAGTAAATAAGAAGAATGAACACACTTTTTTTATGTCAACTGATGGTAGCAAAGTAGATTTGAATAAACAGAAGAAATTCCAAATTGAAATTACTGAAGTTCACTCAAAAAAAGTACAATTTACAATTGAACGAACTACTACTAAATTACAATTGAAACTACTCCAAAGTGTAAGAACTAAGTTGTTATGTTGTTGTCTAGGTTGATGTCCTTCTCCCTTGCTCCTTTACTACTTTTATAATGCCCCAAATCTCAGTCATGCCTTCCTTCTTTTTAGCCACTGTCTCATGATCCTTCAAATCAGCAGGCCACTTTCATTCAACTGCTCAAAACTACCTTGACCTTATTGAACCTTCAAACCTTCTTTGGTTTCTCTTTCTGAAGAAAAACTCACTTCCTCATTGCTGCTACATGTCTCCCATAATCTCTAGCACTACCTTCAATAGAGGAAAACATTTTACGAAGGCTCATAACTATTTGCAACCTCCTCTGCTTCTTTAAACTTTTATCTTTGACCCAACTCCACTTTTAAACCTCCAACCACATCATCACACAATTTCTCTTCAATTAATGAGCATAATCGATAGATGAAAGCTTTCCAATTCACAAATATGGTCCCCCATAAATCAGTCCACCAAGCCAATTAACTAATTAATAACTAGTTCAAGACCCTCTCAGCCAATTGATGCACATGATCAATTCCTTCACACCTCGTAGCCCCTTGACTGCTAAAAGACTTCATTTTGACTTCATTGCCACATGTCATCATCTAATTAATCCACCTGTTGATAGGAATTTTACGAAAATAGGTACAAACAAATATATATATACACACATATAAGTTACCTATGATAACTAAGATTCTAATTTTTAATTGATGATGCACGCACTAATTGATATACCAATATATAGTTTTAAATATATGTTTAATCTCTTTGCCAATCATAAAGTGACATTGTGCCACATTACCTGAGTTTAGGAACTCCTACATCTTGAATTGGGGGAAAACTTTTTCAAAAAAAAAGAAAAAAATCACATATATATACTTCTATTTTAAAAGTACGAAACCTACGAATGTTTTTTACACTTTTCATTCCACAAATATTATCTTTAAACAATTGAAAAAATTATTACACCCAACGGTGTGTGCGTGTGTAAATTAAATGTATAAATAAAATAAACACCAAAATAAAATAATTCAGAAAATAATTATACAAATTAAATTCCTAATTAAATGTTATAGAAATTAAAGTTGAGGCTTGTGTTGGACACAAGCTCCTTAAAGTAGATTTCGCCCTCGCTCCGGTGCTTTGAGATTTACAGGCGTCTATTTCCAAGGATGCAACGACTAACAATTGAATTTGTAGCACTACAAAATCAAGTCTGGCGAACCAAAACTTTGCCAAAACTCTCTTTATTTTTCCTAAAATTAAATACATAAAATAGGAAGAAGGAAAGTGAAGAAGAGAGACGAAACTCTAAGGGAATTTTCTGATCCAAGAATTGTTGGAATGCAGGCTTTATATAGGAAAGCAAGTGGCTTTTTTGAACATGTAGATAACCTGTTCGGACAGATTGAACAGGTACAAATCTGTTTGAACAGATACAAATTTGAATTCACCAGGTATGAACTTGTTTTGAACCCTTTGAACCTGTTCGGGTGGGTCTAAAACCATTAGGGACTTGTTTGGGTGAAAGGAAAAACCTAGACTAATTTATTTTGAATTTTGAAACCAAAATAAAAAAAAAATAAAGTAAAAATATTTTTGGCCCAAAAAGATAAGTATTGGGTCGAAAAAGTCCAACCCAACCTCACACCACGCACCCGCGCCACAGCCCAGCCTTGCCTGCCCGACCGACCGGACGGACAGACAGTGGCAACGATGCGCGCGTGTGGTTTTTGTTTTGGATCTAATGGGTCTAGTCCACTATACCCATAACCTCACCCTTCCACAAACTTGGGTACCCCTTGGGGCCCATCTCAAGTATCCTAAGCTAAGATATATAAACCCATTCAAAACCATAAGCCTTTCCAATGTAGGACAAGCACATTTCACAAATGTGTAGGAAACCCACCTAAAGCCATTTTCATGAATCTGAAAGCGCGCATTGAATTTTCATTCATTTGGAAATGGTTTTGAGTAACCAAATACACGGTTTTATTCACTACGCAGCATTAAACATGAACCCAATGAAAAACGTTAAAAATAACGCTTGGGTCCCACCTTAATTAATGCTCAAAGTTAGCAAAAAATAAGGATTTTTCAAAGCTATTTTCCAACAATCCCCCACATGAATGAAATTCATGATAACGGACATGCAACAAGATGCAGACAAAGAAAGAGTACATTATGAAGATACACCATATCGAGTTAGGTAGCTTTTGGCTTTGAACCTCCTCTAGTGAAAACCTATAGGACTTACTGGCTAAGCAGTGGACGCGATGCCTTGAACTGTTCAGCTGTTTGTGTAAGCCAAGACAATAGACTACACATAGTTTATCTACAGACACAGTTTGGTTCTTACGGTTGTGTTCATTTTGGCCCTAAACAACACCTAGTAATTCATGAGTGCTCTAGAGAATTTAGCCTTCTTAATTCTCACAGAACCGGCCCAGTTCACACTCATATAGGTGATTTATTATTAAGAGTATCCTGATATATCTCACTTGGATGTCCAAGCTATATGAGTCATTAAAAGCAAAGCCTATCCTACTAACGCTGCAGGTATCACTTTTCTCATCCTAGAAATGGGTAGGAGTAAACCTCCTTAGTGATACGTGAAGTCATCCATAATTCGGTTGTCCCTTGGAACCTAGATCTTGGGATCTCCAGTTAACTAGGTTGGGTTGCCATTATGGCAACTTTTAAGTAATAGGTTTTAATCCCATTCCCCTCGATAAATGGTACACTTTCTCTCTGGCTAGCCCTTTAGTCAATGGATCCGCAATATTCTCTTTTGACTTTACATATTCTATGGAAATTATTCCATGTGAGAGCAAATTCCTAACGGTATTATGTCTTCGACGAATGTGTCAAGACTTACCGTTATACATATGATTTTGTGCCCGTCCTATTGCTGTTTCACTATCACAGTGAATGCATATAGCTAGTAGGCCATATTGGAATGTCTTTTAAGAAATTACGAAGCCATTGTGCTTCTTCTCCTGTTTGATCTAATGCGATAAACTCAGATTCCATTGTCGACCTTGCTATGTATGTCTGCTTGGAATATTTCCAAGAGACTGCAGGACCTCCTAGGGTAAAGATGAATCCACTAGTAGATTTTGAGTCTTTAGTATCCAATATCCAATTTGCATTGTTGTACCCCTCGAGTACTGCTGGATATTTGGTAAAATGTAAGCCATAACGCTGGGTATGTCTTAGATACCTAAGTACCCTAATTATCGTTTCCCAATGATCGGACCCTATATTATTTGTGTACCTACTCAATTTGCTTACAGTATAGGCTATATCTAGCCTAGTGCAATTCATTAAGTACATCAATCTTTCGATTATCTGAGGGTACTCCAATTGTGATATGCTTGCACCCGTATTTTTTGACAAATGAAGACTAATGTCGATAGGTGTTTTAGCAGGATGGTCATCATGCTTTCCAAATTTCTCCATAATCTTCTCAACATAGTGAGACTGAGATAAAACATATCCTTCAGATGTTCTAGTAATTTTTATTCTTAGAATTACATCTACTACTTCCAGATCTTTCATGTCAAACTTTTTGTTTAACGTTTTCTTTGTGGATTTAATCGTATCATTATTTCTTCCAATAATAGGCATGCCATCCACATAAAGACAAACTATGACATAGCCTTTGTCTATGCTTTTAACATAGACGCATTTGTCACATTTCTTTATTTTAAAACCATCCAAAAGCATAGCGTGATCAAATTTTCCATCCCATTGTTTCGGAGCTTGTTTTAATCCATAAAGGGATTTGACAAGTTTATAAACCTTTTTCTCTTGGCCGAGAACTTGAAACCCTTCCGATTGTTCCATATAGAAATCTTTATCTAACTCGCCATTCAAAAAAAACTGTTTTAACATCCATTTGATGTATTTCCAGATTATACAAAGCTGTAATCGCAATCAATATGTGAATAGATGTTATTCTTGTCACTAGCGAATAGGTGTCAAAATAATCGAGGCCTTCCTTCTACCTGTATCCCTTAACAAGAAGCCTAACCTTGTATTTATCTATTGAACCATTTGTTTTCATTTTTCTCTTGAATATCCACTTATATCCAAGAGGTTTACACCCTGGTGGAAGATCCACCAGTTCCCAAGTATGATTTTGCAATATTGATTCAATTTCATTATTCACAGCCTCTTTCCACAATGGAGCTTTAGGAAATGATTTAGAGATCCTAGCCCTCTTGCTACATCTAGGTTCATCTGCTTCATTATCATTGTGGTCTTTACTACTTCCCATAACAGTATCAAAAGTTCTTTTATTTGAACTTTTCTCTTCAATTTCCTTGCATGAAAAAATGTGTTCAAAAAATGACGCATTCCTTGACTCAATAATAATGTTTACATGCATATCAGGATTTTTAGATCTATGAACTACAAATCTGTATGCACTACTATTATTTTGCATAACCAATGAACACAAAATCAACGGTTTTTGGTCCTATCTTAGTCGTTTTGGGACTAGGGACTGCCACCTTGGCCAAACACCCCCACACTTTGAGGTAATTGTAGATAGGTCGACGACCTTTCCATAATTTATAAGGTCTTTGATTGAGTTTCTTGTGAGGTATCCTGTTAAGGATAAAGTTAGCAGATAAAATTGCCTCCCCCCGCAAGTTCTGAGGTAACCCTAAACTAATCAATATGGCATTCATCATCTCTTTAAGAGTTCGATTCTTTCTCTCAGCAACTCTATTTGACTAAGGAGAATAGGGTGCAGTGGTTTGGTGAATAATACCATGTTTAGAACAAAATTCCTCAAATGGTGCATCATACTCACCACCTCTGTCACTCCTCATTATCTTAATAGTTTTGCCAAGTTGATTTTCAACCTTAAGTTTATATTGCTTAAAAGTTTCTAAAGCTTCATCTTTACTTCTTAATAAGTAAACATAGCAATATCGAGTGCAATCATCAATAAAAGTAATAAAGTACCTCTTACCTCCTCTAGTTTGAACAAATTTTAAATCACAGATATCTGTGTGTATTAAACTTGGAGATTTAGTACTTATTTCTACTTTATTAAATGATGCCTTAGTGAGTTTTGCCTCAACACAAATCTCACATTTATGATTAGGATCAAACTCTAAGTTTAGTAAACATTCTAAAGCAACAAGTCTACGCAAAGAATTAAAATTAACATGTCCTAATCTAACATGCCATAAAAAAAAAAGAAAAAAGATTCAGCAATATAAACAGAAGATGTGTTCTTATTATTAATAGCCGAATTAGGTACAACAGTATTTACATTGAGCTGAAAAAGCCCATCACTCATATAACCTCACCCCATATACATGTCACTCTCAGAGAGTACAACCTTGTTAGATTGAAAGACTAATTTAAACCCATTCTTGATCAACAATGACTCAGAAATCAAATTTTTTGCGAATCTCTAGCACATGGAGTACATTATAAAGAGTGAGTTCTTTCCCTGAGGTCATTTTTAGCACGATCTTTCCTTGTCCTTCCACAGTTGAAGTGGACGAGTTTCCCATAAAAAGTTGTTCCCCACTTTCCACCACTTTATAGGTTGTGAACATCTTCTTATCTGCACAGATATGGCGGGTTGCTCTAGTATCCGCCCACCACTCCTTGGGATTGCCCACCAAATTTGCTTCAGAGACTACTATAGCAAGATTGATGTATGCCACTCCATCGGAAAGATAAAAATCCTCGGCTATGTTGGCTTGTGCTGGCTTTTTGCTTGAACTCCCTCTGTCCTTGCGAACGTGACAATCCTTAGCAATGTCCATCTTTGCCGTACACAAAACACTTGCCTTTGAACCTCTTGTTGAACCTCTTGTTGATCCCTTTGATCTTACTAGTGGATCCTTGTTTGGGACCATTGCCATCATGCTTCCCCTTCTTGGTATTGAACTTTGACCCATGTTCATGTTCCATAACATTTGCTTTAGCCTGCATGACATGGTTTCCTAACTTCTTGTCGGAACCATAGTTGTCCTCCTCAATTCTGAGCCGCACTATTAGTTCCTCCAATTTCATCTCCTTATGCTTATGCTTTAGATAATTCTTGAATTCTTTCCAAGATGGTGGCAATTTTTCAATGATTGCCGCTACTTGGAAAGATTCATTGAGAACCATCCCTTCCGCATGTATGTCATGGAGAATTAATTGGAGATCTTGAATCTGGCTAACAACCTTTTTGGAATCCATCATTTTAAAATCCAAAAAACGGCCGACAACAAATTTCTTTGTACCAGCATCTTCTGTCTTATATTTATGATCTAGAGATTTCCACAGTTCTTTAGTAGTGCTTTTGACGCTATACACATTGTATAGTGTATTGTCCAGCCCATTGAGGATATAATTCTGACATAGAAAATCACCATATTTCCTTGCATCGACTGCGGCAACTACTTGCCAGTCAGTTTCTCCCTTGTTCAGTGCCGGAGCTTTTTCATGAGTGAAACGAGCCAAATTCAATATTATAAGATAAAACATCATCTTTTGTTGCCATCTTTTAAAATCATTTCCATTGAATTTTTTTGGCTTCTCCCTATGATTTACCAGTACTGCCGGAGTCATCACTGGCACAGTAGGTGTGGAGGTCAGAGTAATAACAGTCTTAGTACTGTTTATTCCAGTTGTCATAATTCTGACAAAATAATAATACAATAATTGTAAAGTTTATACAAAAAGAATTTACACACAAAATATATAGGATAATATTTTGTAACAAAATTCTAATGATAAACAGTATATTACTACTATGTTATCAAAGAAATCATTAAACAGTATATTACTACTATTTAAGGAATTAAAACAGCATATGACTAGTATTTAATTTTCCGAAACAAAATATTCGTCTGTCTAACATAGAAATAAATAAAAACCGGAAATCTACTTTAAGATTGTTACACCTAGCGATGTGTGTGTGTGTGTGTGTAAATTAAATGTATAAATAAAATAAACACCAAAATAAAATAATTTAGAAAATAATTATATAAATTAAATTCTGAATTAAATGCTTACAGAAATTAAAGTCGAGGCTTGTGTTGGACACAATCTCCTTAAAGTAGATTTCGCCCTCGCTCTGGTGCTTCCGGATTTACTAGCGTCTACTTCCTAGGATGCAACGACTAACACTTAAATTTGCAGCACTACAAAATCAAGTCTAGCGAACCAAAACTTTGCTAAAACTCTCTCTCTTTTTTTCCTAAAATTAAATTCAAAAAATAAAAAGACGGAAAGGGAAGAAGAGAGACGAAAATTTGAGGGAATTTTTTGATCCAAGAATTGCTAGAATGCAGGCTTTACATAGGAAAGCAAGTGGCTTTTCTGAATAGGTAGAAAACCTGTTCAGACAGATTGAATAGTTACAAATAAGTTTGAACAGATACAAATTTGAATTCAACAGGTATAAACCTGTTCGGATGGGTCTGAACCCATTAAGGACTTGTTTGGGTGAAGGAAAAAATCAAGACCAATTTATTTTGAATTTTGAAACCAAAATAAAAAAAATAAATAAATTACAAATATTTTTGGCCCAAAACCCAACCTCACACTCGTGGCGCGCACGTGTGGTTTTTGTTTTGGGTCCAATGGGTCTAGCTCACTATACCCATAATATTACCCTTCCACAAACTTGGGTACCCCTTGGGGCCCATCCCAAGTATCCCAAGCTAAGGTATATAAACCCATTCAAAACCTTAAACCTTTCCAATGTGAGAGAAACACATTTCACAAATGTGTAAGAAACCCACCTAACGCTATTTCCACAAACCCAAAAACTCGCGTTGAATTCTCATTCATCCAAAAATGGTTTTGAGCAACCAAATGCACGGTTTTATTCACTACACGGCATTAAACATGAACCCAATGAAAAACGCTAAAAATAACGCTTGGGTCTCACCTTAATTAATACTCAGATTTAGCAAAAAATAAGGATTTTCAAAGTCATTTTCCAACAATTTTTTTTGGTATATAATGTACACCGAATGCAATCTTACCATAAGATTGCAAAATTGCATCAGTTCTCAAGAATTTACATAAGTCATATCACAAAAATGCATGAGTTAAGCATAAATTCGTGTAAGTTCACTTTTATAAATAGACTTACGTGACTTTGTGTTAAACTTATGTAATTTTGTGGTAGAGTTGTATACGGTATGTATTGCAAACCGAAGCATTTTCCTAAACAATTATGCAATTTATGTAAATATATTTGTTTGGGGAGTGACTTCTTGGTTAAAATAAACCAAGTTATCATATCATTCTCTTCATTTTTTTATACGTCTTTTTGTAAAAAAAATTAAAAAGTCATTTAAAATAGTTAATTTCCAAACGAACTCTATGAATGTCTAACGTCAGGACTATTTTAACCAGGATATTTTGCCTAATAGTTGTGTAACACCCTTTGTAGTGTAAGTTCTCAAATACGACTCCTATAAAGAAAAGTTTGATACCTTTATGATGGCTAGGGATGCAACTCAGGTGGGTTCAACCAGAGCAACCCGTGCCCAGCCCGAGTTTTTTAGGGCTTAGGCAACAATATCTTATAATCTGGATGGGCCTGGGCAGATTTTTGATGCCCGAATTGTAATTCAAGTCGGGCTGGGCAAAATCAATGGCTAACCCGAGCAACTCGAACTCAAATTGCATTTAATATATTATAGAAATTATATGATATATATATATAAATTAAATTAAATAGATGTCCTTAATATTTTTTTTTTTTGGCTGGCTTGAGTGTCCCATCCCAATGCCAATGGCTGACTCTGTTTCTTAAGAGTGTGATCTGTGTCTTCAACTCAAACAAGCTAGTGCCACCAGGCTCCAACAGCTTCTTCAAATAGAGTAGGCATTCTAAAGGGCTTGTTTGGAGAAGCACCATTGCAGAAGCTATATGTTGTCTAGTGCAATTCGGGCAATTCGGGCTAACCTGAGTTCAAATTATAAAGCTTGGTCCGGGCTTGAGCAGCCATGCTTGGGTTGATGGTCGGGCTTGGGCGGGCTTGGGCACTACCAAACACAATTCGGGTTGGGCTTGGGTAAACTCTCAACCCGACCGAACCCGCCCAAGTTGCACCCCTAATGATGGCTCATTTATTTTTTTTACCCTTTTATAGAAGTTATATGTGATCATTAATAATTTATTGAACTTGGCTTGGTAAGCTTGAAGAATTAATTGTTAGTTTTTTGTTTATATCTTATTAGAAAAAAATAATTTAAATAAATTTTTAAAAATTAGGTTTGGAATCGTTTGGGAACTTCACATTTTAATTCAAAAGTAAAAAAATCACTAAAAAATTAAAAAAAAAGTCAAAAAATATTTATATAAAAAAAAATCATTCACTTTTCTTTTTGCACTTGATAAAAAATCAAAATGGCTTATTAGATTCACATCTTTGATGATGATGTAAGATGTGTAATTAATGGTGTAAAAGTTAAGGCTACAAAGGGGAAAGTTCTTTATTGGTCTAAGAATAGTGTCACGTAGTGTTTTATATGTATTGTGATTAATTGAAGATATAGAATTTAAAATTTTGTGTTAAATGATTGAAAAAAAAAAAAAAAAAAAAAAAAAATTGATGATTTGTTATTGATTAGGGATAGAACCACATGGTGCCTTGGACTAATCAATTCTACAAAGAAAGTAAGAATTGACTATAGACGGAGAGGGAGTAAAATCAGCCATTAAGGTGGGGTTAAAGATGTAATTTTACGACCTCGGACTTTTAGTCCCAAAAGTCACTCCCAATTTTTTGCGTGAAAATAATACAATTTTAATTCCTTTTCTGTACAATTAAATTCTCAAATTTCAGAATAATTTTAAATATTAGGTACCAAGTTGGAGAGTTCATCTCTCAAATTTTAAATTCAATCGGGCCTAGATGCATGTAAATCAAGACATATATACACTAAGGCCATGTTTGTTTGGGTGGATATGAGCTTGGGATTTGACTAATAGTTCAATAAAATTATTAATCCGATGTTTGGTTAAACAATTGAAGTACGGTCTAATTATTTTAAACTTGGCTATTAGTTAAGATAGGATACATAATCCAACGGATTCGTAATCCTAGGACTATTAGTCATGGGAATGCTAATCCAGTCCGCCCAAACAAACATGGCCTAAATTCCTTCGTTCACTGGAATTGACTTTAAAATTAACTTAATATACTCTATTAACATTAGAATAACATGGACAGAGCATGAAAACTTTTTAATCTCTTGAATTTTGAACTGAATCAGTCCCGGATAAAATTGATGTTGTCAATGTAGTGCAATTCTAAAACAGTTAAGGTGATTATAAATTATCAAAATGCAACATCCTAACTGAAATATCATCTGTCTCTCAAGTTTCAAGTCCACTTGAGAATCAGTGCACACAAATCAAGATGACCGATTCCGTAAAAAAATTAACTAACGGAAGTGTAAACTGAAGTGATAAGAATACTGTGAGGGTTTTGTTATAATTATCAAAGTTAATAACGCCTCTATTACATTAGTTAATAAAGCCTCTAAAAAATGTGCATATGGTATGCCTTTCGTTACATTTTTACAAAATTTCATAACTTAAACACAAAATGCCATAACTTTTTTATTACAAAAACATAAATTTCTTTCAATATAAAACGTCATTACAAAAATTACAAAGTGTCATAACATTGACATCCCTAACTTTAGGATACACACCATAAATTCATTATTCATAACTTTACCACAAAATGTCATAACTTTCTTGTGATGTGCACCTTTTTAAAGCGTGCACGTACGTAATTTCTCCTCATTACATTGAGGCGAAGGCAACATGAACTCAAATCATTTACGCTTTAAAACCAAAAATAGTTGGGTTCCTTTCCCGCAGCTTGATTCCAACATGGAGGAAATCTCCGCAGATTTATTAAGAGTTCGTTCAAACAGTTCTTCGAAGATCTTACTCCCAAAGTGTTTGGTGAAAATTCCTTCCCAGCCAACTCTAAAGTGCGTTAGTATTGCTGGCACATTAGTTGGTCCATCATTCTTTGGCCTGGTATCGCTTACCTCCATTCTCTCTATGCTGAAACACCCATTTCTTTCTACTACCTTTGTCATCTCTTTGGGAGAGGTAGTATACAAAGGCAAATTGAAGGAGTCCACTTCATCTTCATTGATCATTCCCTGCCACAAAGATTAACATTAATGTCTTGGCCTTGGAGGTCCACTCTCTTAATCTCACTCAAGTAACATTAAAATAGGGCACAGATTTATGAAAGATATAAAGATTCGTTATGCATTTTGGTTCAGAAATATTCCTACGAAATTAGTAGAACAAGAAGGGAAGCCGTTATTTATTTATTTTTCTTCCAATTGAGTTCAAAGTTAGAGAAACTAAAATTAAGAAAAAAGTAGAACACATTTTTGGTTCAATTTGTCTTCATTCTTCTTATGATCCTAAGTACATGTTCAGACTTCTAGTCCAAACATTAACCTCCTTTATTGAATAATACTTAATTTTGACTCACCAATTTCACCATATCAAGGAGACTCTGGTTGAAAGCATAAAAAAACGGACGACCTGGGTCCTGAGAATATTGAACGCCATCAGCGAGACCTGGCATGATCAATATCATCATTCCTCCCACTATAATCTCATCAGCTCTAGCATTGAAAAAGGCATCCATGTCCTTTGCAAATTGTGCTGCATAAACATTAGTGATTTCTTTCGAGGCAATTGTATAATGAATCTTTCCTTTGTTCCATGCAAGAGAGCCATTGTCCAACAACTCTTCTGGTACCTTAGAGAGCCATTGGAGTGCAAAAGAGGAATACATCAAATGGATAGAGGACTTGGGGAATAACCGACCGTAGAAAGAGCCTGGCACTCCTGCAGCAAAGTATTGCCTATCAGGAGGCAGAGTAGTGAAAAGGGTGTTGAAATCATTGGAAGCATGATCATTGAAGAACAACTGAAATTCAGGCGTCTCAGTTGTGAGATTTTTTGAATGGTATTTCCATTCAATGGCTTCTACGATACTTTTCATAGCATTGAAAGTGTTTGGCCCAACAGAACAACCCAAATCTGCAATTCTAATAGTGTTTGAACTAAAACTAAGGCTTATGTCAAACTTTTTAGCAATTGCCTCTATGATCATTTCCTTTACAACATTTATGGCTTCACCCTGCAAAAATAGACCAAATTTATATATATTATTGTTGCCATCATCACTACAAAAAAGGATTCAAAATATTTAATTTGAATTAAGATATAATCTTAACTAAGATATAGATATTTAATGAATAATAGATTCAATCGTTTAGAAAATCAGTGAAATAGATTAAATTTTCTTTTATTTGCTGCACGTTGGACAATCCGTAGTAACTTGCTAGCATTAAGGTGTAAATAACCTTAGAAAAGGCATGTGTAGAATTTCAAATTTGAGTTTTACAAGACTTATTAATAAATTAGTCCGCATTTGGAAGCATAGTGGACTTAAAATTAAATAATTAAAAAAAATAATATTAAACAAGACTATTGTTAAAATTATAAATCAATAATTGTAATTACAAATTTTGATTAAAAAAAAAATTCATGATACAACAAAACTTAAGGGGCAAGTGTATAATAGACAAAACCTTAAAAATGTTATACGGATCGAATTGGAACAAATCAAAAAGTTGAAGAACCAAATTAATGAAATTCAAGTACAAGTACAAGTACTAAACTAAAACTTTGAAGAAATTAGGAGGACCATTGACGTAATTAGCCATTTTCTTTTGTAATATTAGTTTAAGACTATAATGAAATTTGGACATCACTTCTCATCATAATGGGAGGAACTCCTACAAAAAAGTTTAGGCCTTGTTTGGTTTGGCTTTGGGAAAAAAATTTGAAAATGTTTTTTGGAAATTTTGTTTGGTTTGTAATTTTTCTTAAAAAAATTTCAAAATCACTTTCTCTCTCTTACACATTAATCAATCACTTTTTATCTCTCCTCTCTCATTTTCAATCACTTTTTCTCTCACATATATCTACTCAATTATAATAAAATATCAAATCTCCCAAACTCCAAAACTATTTTCAAAATATACAACTAAACAAACTACAAAAATTTCTAAATTCTCTTCCCAAAATATTTTTTGATATTTTTTGAAAGCTTGTCTCCCAAAGTCAAACCAAACAAGGCCTTAGTATTTTATGGAGTCATATGTCATTTTAATTGGTGTTGCAAGTTTTGGTTCAGATTCATACCAATCTTTGTTCTCACACAAAAAATTCATTAATATGAATCTAATTTGATAAATCTTCATGAAAAATTTTACATGTATCAATTTGTATGAAAAACACTAGCATGAGATATATATATATATATATATTAATATATTTTAAGAGAATCTTGTAATGAAATTTATTTCTTTACATTTAGTTGGGTTGGGTGAAAATTTTCACAATAATGATTTGATTATTATTATTCAACCAAAGAGATATATAAAAAATAAAGTAAGTACCTGATATCGAGAATTTTTGGAATAGCTGTTGGCTCCATCTCCACCATTCATTGGAAACTCAAGGTTGCCACTCATCTTTCTCCCTCTTTCTCAGTTTCGGTATGTTGTGTTGGGAGTCTTTTGAGTCTTTTGCTTTATAGACAGTTGGTCAATACTCCTTTTGTCTCCAAATAATATCTAACTTTTTTTTAATAGTATAATTATTAAATTTTAAAAATATTAATATTTCAAAATTATCCTTTGATAGTATATTTTTTTTGAAAATATCAATTGTTATAATTGTACTTTTTATGTTGTTAATGAATTTAAAAGAAAAACAAAATAATAAATTCTTATTATTTTAGTGCTTAATTTTTTAAAATAGACTAATATTTTAAGGTAATGAAAAATAGAATAAGGGATTAATATTTTGAGACGGATGAAGTATCTTTATCAGTAATATAACAGATTCAAACATAAAAATTCAAAAGTCATCAGGTATTTTATATCAATGGCTCAATTCATTTTATATGTGGATCTCACATTATACTATTTCAATCTTCACCCTATATCACTCTATTTAGAAAAATCTAAGTAAATATGTCATTGTCCATAGCATTTTTGATATATTTATATAAGGTGTTGGGTGTCATATTTATTTAATTATAATTTATTATGATATTGGTTATGACTCATTGTTCTATTAGTTATGATCTCTTATGATTTTTAGTGATTAGGA
The DNA here is from genome assembly GCF_055761805.1 of Camellia sinensis. NCBI lineage: Eukaryota > Viridiplantae > Streptophyta > Magnoliopsida > Ericales > Theaceae > Camellia > Camellia sinensis. The sequence continues at coordinate 180,793,388 of NC_138965.1, read as the reverse complement.
TCAAAAATGTTTTTAGTTACTCAAATGACCATTGGTTATAATTTGTTTATGAAATGTTAGTTACAACTTATTGTAATTGTTATTTCAATTCTGATAAAAAAATCTTTCATCATATATTAAGTGATGCTTAATTATGATTTTTTTTTTTTTTTGGGTCATGACAAAAAAGATCTATTTTTTTTATAACTAAAAATAATTTAATTATAAAAAAAAATGTGTGTATTGTAAGGTTGGACCGCAGTTACATCTTGCATTGATGATGTGTTGGTACACATGGACCACAAAAATTTATAAGGTTGGACTTTCAAATCTATAATTATTTTTTTAGGTAAATTACATTTTGCATTCTTGTACTTCGCACCAAATCTCATTTTAACTCATGTACATGAAATTATGATGGTCAACCTCCTGTACTTTTGTTTAAATCCCACTTTAGTCCCTACACATGAAATCGTGATAGTCAACTTCCTACACTTTTACTCAAATGTGTATTGTAAGGTTGGACCGCAGTTACATCTTGCATTGATGATGTGTTGGTACACAAGGACCACAAAAATTTATAAGGTTGGACTTTCAAATCTGTAATTATTTTTTTGGGTAAATTGCATTTTGCGTTCTTGTACTTCGCACCAAATCTCATTTTAACTCATGTACATGACATTATGATGGTCTACCTCCTGTACTTCTGTTCAAATCCCACTTTGGCCCCTACACATGAAATCATAATAGTCAACTTCCTACACTTTTACTCAAATGTGTATTGTAAGGTTGGACCGCAGTTACATATTGCATTGATGATGTGTTGGTACACAAGGACCACAAAAATTTATAAGGTTGAACCTTCAAATCTATAATTATTTTTCTGGGTAAATTACATTTTGCATTCCTATACTTTGCACCAAATCTCACTTTAACTCATGTATATGAATTTATGACAGTCAACCTCCTGTACTTCTATTCAAATCTCACTTTGGTCCCTACACATGAAATCGTGACAGTCAACTTCCTGTACTTTTACTCAAATGTGTATTGTAAGGTTGGACCGCAGTTACATGTTGCATTATGTAACAATCCCGACCCATGATTAACGCTAATTCATGTTTAAGTATGCCAAATAAGTAATTAAGAAGAAATCATAAGTTAATTATATGTGCATTGCATCATTTTGTGTTTATATCTGTTTGACGTAGAAAGATCTGTTCATGTTTTAGTTTCGATTTGTGAATTGAAGGCCTTATCGACATTCGATTCAGAAATTGACTTGATTTATATGTTAATTATGATTTATAAGATTTTATGGTAAGTTTAATTAAAATTTGATTTGGAACGAGTAAATTATAATAATTAATGCTACTTAACTTAGGTTAAGCCAATTACTCAAATGCCACTACGTGGGCTTATGCAAGACCACATCTACACCTTATTACATGTTTTTGACACTCTTGCTTCCCACCTTCAAGCACCAAACGTGAGGGAGAGAGAGAGGGAAGAAAAATTGAACTCAAACCAAGGAATTGCTAGGAATTGTTGACATTTGAAGAAGATTTGAGAGTTTCAACTTCAACTCTTGTGAATTCAAGTCTCTAGGTAAGGAATCAAACTCTAAATTGTGTAATTGAGTTAGACTCTACAAGACTTCAAGTGAATTAGGTGAATTCATGAGGGAATTGCACTATAATTGAGGAGAATTAAGCCATACCATGCATGCATGTTCTTTTCTTCACAAATTGGGCATGATTTCAAAGAATTCTTTCATGTATGTGTTCATCTCACCTATGTTTTGAGAATTCATCATGTTTTACATCCTCTCATTTCATTTGATCATGATTTGGAGACTTAAAACTCAAATCATTTCATACATGTCATGTTTTTGGAACATCCATAAAGTTTAAGTTGAAGTTGTGAACAATTGGCATGCTTTTAGGCCTTGATTTCATGAAATGATCTTTAAATCATGATATTTTGTGAGTTTCTAAATGTTTTCCAGAATTTTGGCCCAAGAGGATGAGTTTTGGAGTGTTAAATTTATGTTTTGAACTTTGGGAGCAAATCTGGAAAACCTAGAATTTTGCTTCTACGTTCGAGCGACCACCTTTATTATCACACTTCCGCTTAAGCAACAAAAGGTTGGCTCGAGCGTAAATTGCATACTCTCAGAAGTTTGCGTGTTTGGAAGCACACTTGAGCAACAAGACTTGTGCTCGAGCGAGGACTTGTGTCTCACGCTCGAGCGACCGTCGAACGACCATCGAGCGAAAATTGCACACAACCAGAACTTTTTCACATTTTGCAGACCGCTCAAACGAAGGAGTGTGCGCTCGAGCGACCACTCACATTCGGTATGTTTGCTCGAGTGAAGAAAGCTACGCTCAAGCGAGACCCTTGTTTTCAGCAAGTTTTGAAAAACATTTTCAAGTGCAATTTTGCAACCTTATTCCATCTTAGGCATTTTTAGGCCATTAAGACACCATAATGGGGTTGAAGGCTAGAAACACACTAAGAACAAGTGAATTAAGTTATGTTCAATCCGAGCGTGTGTATTCAACGTATGTATCTATCCTGTTATGTAGGTCACGCGCCTCAAGATAAGTGAATTACCTGTTCTACTCGTCTATTTGGAGCCACCGGTTATCTGTGAGTAATAACGCTGTAAAGTTATGTTTGACTTAATTATTTTCTAATGATATGAAATGAAAGGTTTTCTGAAATGCTATGTTTCGTATGAATAAATGATTGTCCAATTTTCTTTGAAACATAATTGTGGTATCCTTAGCAGAGGCCCTCGCCCAGGGGACATAATACTGTGGCTTATGGTCATGAGGCCCTAGCCCGGGGGGTAATACCGTGGCCCAGGCCCTCGCCCGGGGGAAACAATACCGTGGCACAGGCCCTCGCCTGGGGGAAACAATACCGTGGCCAATGTATGAGATATGTTATCCAGTACCAGAGGTTCCTTTATGGAACTTGATATGCTTAACCAAAGAGACATGTTTATGCTAATGGATGTACCACACCTGATTTGAATATGGATAAGATTATGATTTTGTTTCCGCTACCTAATTATGATTCTGATTTACCATGAGATTTGAAGTCTGTGCTGGGCATCGTTCATTAAAATTCTTTACTTTGTTATTATTCACTAGGCTTCAACTCACTATTTATATTATGTATGTAAGTGAGCATGCACGTGACCAGGCCCAGAGTTGATGGCCTATGTTTCAGTTTTTGTCAGCCAACCTTTGTGCATCCCGGGGAGGTTCCGAATGAAGTCAAGTTTTGTGGCTGCTTTTGTAATCATGTTAGACTTTGTTTGTTTTGTTGAGTTTTTGGACAAGATGTCTGATATTACACTTCTAAAAGGGATATGTAAATGTATATCTTTTGACATCACTCGTAAGTTTATTAAAGTTTTAAATTATGCGTCTCATGTATGTCTTCACAGCTCAATGGACTACGTATATTTTGTATATTTGCTTCTGCAGCCCCTAACTATATGTTAATTTGTCAAGAGGCCTTTGGTAATCCAAGGATTACTGGCCGGTTACGATACTAAACCCATAGGAGCGGGTTTGGGTCGTGACATATTAATGATGTGTGTAAACTGCCCGGAACTCCGCTCTCCGCGCAAGGGCGCGAATCATTGATCTTAGCTACTACAGTTCGGACTCCTTTCACGGTTCTGAATCTAATCTCACAAAGTGCAATGTAAGACTAATAAATTACCAAAGAGTCCAAATCTGGCAAATCATTTTGGAAAATCAGATTTTGAATCAAAAAGCGCCAAACATGGACTACTTTGCCAGATTTCAGAGTCGCCATCTAAATGTTTTATTTTGGAAAATTTAGGAAGCCCTGACTCGTGCTTAAGGTCACATGTCCGTCATTACCAAAGTTGCCTTGACTCGGGAACTTGGGTACGAGGGGGCAAGGTCATGAAATGAGCACTCCCGCTCACCCGATCAAAGATCGGCCTTTACTAACATGATATGTTGTTTTTGAAAACACATGTGTTCTTATTCCGATTCATTGGTTAACCTTACTATGTGATGCACACAGCATACAAGTATAGACTCAATCACGCGGATTGAAACAAAACAACTCATGTTTGTTTGTGAAAATGGTTTGAAAATGCTACTCGCAAGTAGGCTAAGTCGTGGATTTTCCACCCTCAAGTGGGCTTAGAAAACAACATGATTTTGCCACTTCAAGTGGGCTTAAAACTCACAATCATCGAGTTGTTCCAATTCAGGCAATCAAGCCTTCATCCACAGGCATTCATGCAGTTAAACACTTAAGCAGTTAGCCTCATAGCAAGCATGTTATCATGGCAGTAATTTACACACATGCAAGGATGCTAAAGCATAAACACTCACAGTGTACTCCGAGCCAAAACAAAAGCTATATTAGAAATCAATGCATGACCCTAGATATGTCAAGAATGCCTAATGCAACACATGCAAAATGCAACTAAGATAGGCTTAGCTATTCTAAGATGTCATTTGAATGCAACTGGATAACATGTATTCAAATTGGTATTGAAATACAATGCAGTTTGTATGATACGCCGAGCCCGATGCATGCAAGACAGATGAATGGATGCAAGCATAAGGATGCTAATTGAAACATGCCCTAAAACTAACCATCGAAAGCTGGTAAATAAAAGGGAGAAAGAAATAGGGGTTGGAAGACATGCATCACACACACGCACACTTATTACAACAGTTGTGCCCTCTTGACGGAGGGTCCGAATAATAAGCTAACTAGCTACTCTAAGCTAAGCTAATTACTACAAGCCGAAACTAATTAACTAATTCTACCTAATTAAGTATTACAATTCAAATTGAAACAAATAGCTACGCTAAGCTAATTAGAATATTACAAAACCAATCAAATGACTAATTTACACGAATTAATCACGAGTACTGAAATTGCCTTGCGGGCAAGGTAGTGATGCATGCTCGGTCGGCTTCGCTCGGAAATCTACTACCGTGTCTCGTGATGCCTCTGTTTGCACACTTCTGGACTTCTGAAAATTGTGCCAACTTCCAAGGTACTTCTGACCCACCTTATGAACATGCTAAGGGGTGGTCGGCCATGAGGAATGGCCATCGGGCAAAGGATATGGCTATTGGCCAAAGATAATGGCTATCAGCCGATTTTGATAGCCGATCGGCAGACTTTAATGGCCGATCGGCCATTGCTTCCTGCAAATTCTCCTTTTGCTGCAACAGAGCACTAACAGAGGCATCGCAGTATATTTGCAAGAAAATGTGTGTGCAACCACACTCCTTATCATGTCTAAAGCTCAAAGGAATGTAGTGCTCGGCTCTCGAGCCATCAATCACGCATCTCAATGCATGATGGCCAAAGAGGACAAGTTGCACAAATCAATGTCAAATGAATGCACGAATAACACATGAAAGCCTCCGCCTCTATCATGCATGATCAAGAGAGTCGGTGACCGAGAAATGAGGTACGTTTCATCATTTTGAGTATGAAACGTGCAGCATTCCTCGTGTTTGGATTGACGTCCAACTCCAAACACAATGCCAAGCATACAATATTCTAAACACAATGTAATGCATGCACACGCAATGCAATGCAACATGATCAGCCTATCAATACTAACGGCATGCATACACAATGCAATGCAACATAAGCATGCAAACAATATGCTAGCCTACCAATTCTAGAATGGCATTGTGATACCCCTGTTCCGTAGTATGCTAATTGGTTCTTAAATTGAGTATGATTATGTGTTTAGCATGATTTTATGTGCCATTATGTGAATATATGCGATTTTGAAGTTTTATCTGTTCACCGTAGGAATATCTATTTGAATAATCTGCTTTGGAAATTAAATTGAGGGCCTTATCGGCCACAGAACCCGAAATTGATTACGCCATTGTGATTAGCGTAATTTTTAGAGCCTACGGTGAAATTTAATTGAAAATTGATTCGGGTCAGATTAAATTGATTTATTTAATGGCATTGTGCTCAAATTGTTTAATATTTTAATTATGGCTAGTGGGGCTTGTTGTATTTGAGCACTACACTTCTCATTCTCTCCTATGACCTCATTTTGTCTGATCAAACCTTGAGAAAGGGAGAGAGAGCCGGTTGTTAGAGAGAGAGAGAAGAGAATTGTGCATTTGTGGTTCAAGACTTGGACCTTTTGGAGATTAAGCTCAAGTATTGCTAAATTGGGGAGATTAAAACTCCTTGGTGAGTGATTCATGCATTTATAGTCATCATCTTGTGAATTCAAGTTTAATAGATGGTCAAGAGCATGAATTAGTTTGAATGTAATAGAATTGAGTTGTATATGTTGGATTTCAAGTTAATAGAAGCATGCATGTAAAGAATTGCTATAGATTTCCATGTTTGAGCTTAATTTGTGTAATCTATGTTGAAGTTGAATGAAATCCATGTGTATGACCATTTCTTCACCAAATAAGTTATGAATAATGTGTATTTCTTACATACAAGAGTAGATCATGAAAGAGTAAGCTTTGCATGTTGGAATTTGATATGTTGGTGATGAATTTGGATTAATTTGAGACATGCATGTAAATGATATAAGAAATTGAGCTTCCTAATGTTGTAATCTTGTATTGGCATCATGTTAATATGTGTATATTTGAGAATTGAGCCATAACATGCATGATTTGTTGGTTAAAAATTGAATTGGAGCTCAAGAACTTAATCTAGAAAACCCAGATTTTTTATGTCCGCTCGAGCGGGGTGACTGCCGCTTGAGCGGGAAAATCGTGCCCCCAGCACTTTTTGCAGAGTTAGAGGTCCGCTCAAGCGGGCTATCTCACGCTCGAGCGGGGAGCTTTTGTAGACAGGCCTTCCGCTCGAGCGCTATACTCCACGCTCGAGCATATTTTTCGTGCAACCAGCACTTTTGCAGGCCTCTTGGGTCCACTCAAGCGGGTAAGTCCACGTTCGAGCGGGGACACTGTTTTCTGAAATTTTGTTCATGCATTCTGTGTTTCGTTTTCCGTTCTCTTTCACTTGTAATCACTCTTAGGCATGTGTTAAGCGTTGTAAATGAGTTAATGAGATAAGAATAAAGCCTAAAGAGGAATATGTGAATTAAGGAACGGATTGAATTGTTAATAACCCTTTTGTGTTCATGGAATGTGTAGGGTCAAGCTCCAGGGCGAATCCACAAGCCGATCACTATGAGTAATATCGATGTTTGAAAGCTTATCAATGTCCAATTGTGTATTCCCTTATAAGTTTTATGAGTTGCTAATTGGGATTGTGGACAAAAGTCTGACATGAATGAATGATTGGACCGAAGGTCGTTTTGATAATAATAAATGGACCAAAGGTCGTTTTGATAATAATAAATGGACCAAAGGTCGTTTTGATAGAAATTAATGGACCGAAGGTCGTTTTGATAGAACTGAATGGACCGAAGGTCATTTTGATAGAAATGAATGGACCGAAGGTCGTTTTGATAAAAATGAATGGACCGAAGGTTGTTTTGACATATATGAATGGACCGAAGGTCGTTTTGACATGAATGAATGGGCCGAAGGCCATTTTGACAGAAATGAATGGGCCGAAGGCCGTTTCGACATAAGTGAATAGGCCGAAGGCCGTTTTGCCATGAATGGAAACCTGAACGGGCTAAAGACCAGAATGTTTGGAACTACAATTACTTGATTTGAATTTTGTATAGATATATATATATATATATATATATCTGTTAAATAGAAATATGAATTGGGCCTAAGGCCGTTTGGAGCATGTTGTTCTACATATTGTTTATGCAATTTCTGTATTTGATATTATTCACTGGGTTATCGCTCACACTCATTCATGTGTTTGTAGGTGAGCCAAGGGAGGTCCAAACCCAGCCCCAGTGAAGCCCGTTAGGAACAACAAAGGTTTGGAGAGTCAGCCCTTGTGTCTCATGCATGAGACCCAACCTTGCCATTTTGTTATGTATTGTATTTTGTCACGTTGGCAAGGGCTTTGTGTATATTTGTATATAGTGTGTTATGGGTTGACTTAGTTTGGATGATCCTGTCTGTAAAGAATTTTATAGCATTGTACTTTTGATGTGGGTTATTAACGTATATGAGTATGGTTTGTTTTGATGTGCATATAAGCACGGCTCCATGGACAAAGTTTTAAATTTTGCTTCCGTTTGGCCCCTTTACTCTGATGAGTTATGTCTCTTTTGGTTTGAGGTCATAGGTAATCTCAAGATTACTGGCCGGTTATGTCCTTTACCCATAGGGGTGGGTTCGGGTCATGACAGGCATGCACAAGATTCCAACACATGAAAAATGCATACATGGCAAGTTAGAAGCTTAAGGCATCAAAGCTAGTAAAGAGCAACATACAAGAGGCATACGAAACAATGCTCAATAGACTTAAACTGAATATGGACAAACCTCAATCATGCCTAAAACAGTGGCCAACATGCTATGAAATGATGGCATGAAAGTAAGAAAATGCATTCACATTCATTGGCCCATCAACTAAGCATAAGAGCACAACTCTCAAAAGTCTCAAGAAGTGACAAATGTGGAAGTGTGACAACACCATAAGCTCTGAAATCATGTATGAAATGATGCCAAATCATTCAAACAGCTCAAAGATAACATGCTAGAAGGCTCAAAGCTTGAAACTAACATAGGCACTTGCACTACAACTATACAAGGCAAGCCCCAAAAGGCCAAGATGATCCAAAACAGTCCTAAAACATGTCAAAACAATGCTAGAAACATGCATGTAATAAAGCCAAGACGAGCTAGCATGAAGGCATGAAGCATGGAGTATACAAGGCCAATGAGGAAGGTTACACTACACCCACCAAGACCAAGCATGAGATGACTTTGCCAACAAAAATCAGAGTTATAACATGACAAAAATAAGACCAAAAACACACTGAAATGGTAGCCCAAAAGCCTAGGCAAGATGGCATACACAAAGGCTCATGTTTAAAGCATAAAACATGAACCCTCCAATGCATTGAAAGAGTGAAAAATGTGAGGACATGGCAATGAAACATGCTCTGAAATCACATATCAAATGATGTCAAATCATGCAAATAGCCCAAGTAACGCATGCTAGTGACTTGGAAACTCATAGCTAACAAACTAGAATGCATTATGGCTATATAAAGCAAGTCATGCATGACCAAAACAACATAAAAAAGAGCAAAAGTATGGTAAAACATGAACAAAAGCTTGTCGGAGTTGAGCCAAAATCATGCTAGAATGATGGTCAAAAGCATGATGCATGTTAAGCTAGTGAGTGGATTTGCACTACAAGTACAAGGAGCATGCAAGATGTGATCAAACCAAGCCAAAATAGAGCTATAGCATGCTGAAATAAGGCCTGAGACATGCTAAGATGGAGCCAAAACAAGCTTAACAAACATGCTACTTTGATGAGCCAACAAGGCAAGCACACAAGACACAAGGACAGGGGATGACCCCCTCCTATTTGGGACCTCAAAACACACTTTCCACCACTGAAATTCCTCTGAGTTTCAGTGGTGAAAAGGCCAAAAGGAGGTGGTCCCAATAGCTTAAAAGGATAGCACAAAATAAAGTCAAACAAGGCACAAAAGGGGGTAGACCACCCCCAACACCAAAGAGGCCTGAAACAAACACTTTAAGCACTTAAAATCAGAAATTTTTTCAATTGAAAACAAGGCCTAAAACAGTATGCAAAGGGGGCCAAACACTTAAGCAAAACAAGGCTTAAAAGGCGTAACAACTCACCCTTTAAGAACCACAGCAAACCAGCACTTATGAGCCAAAGAAAATAAACTTTGAGAGTCCAAACAAGGCCCTCTAGTACCTCAGCAACAAAGCAATGGTGCTTTACTAGGTGTTGTAGTGCAAAAGTGAAGACAAAACAAACTTTAAGGCACAAATTCACACAAATATAAAGAGAGAGAGAGAGAGGAAGAAATATATATATAGAGAGATATATATATCTTGTATATCAATTTTTAGAACCTCTGGAAAGGGAGAGGGGCCTCTCTTCTTTTAGAAATCCAAGTTCTAAGCTTGTTGGACAAGCTAAGGGCTTGGTTCAATCCCTCCATACACGTGTATGGAGGATGAAATCTGTGCTCACCAGCTATCACAGCTGGCACAAAAATATCTGCAAAAGAAAATAAAAAGGCCTCGGCCAAAAAGGGTGCCGATCGGCCAACATTTATGGCCGATGAAGAGAAGACATGGCCGATGGTCACAGGGCCTGGCCGATGAGTTGGAGAGCTAGCCAAAAGGCCATCCCTTTTCCTTAGAAACAAAACCACAAGCTCTTGGTCCACAACCAAGCACAAAACAGACAAGTTGAGAGGCTTTAAGGTAAGGCACGCAGCCAAGACCTTCAAAAACTCAAAACGAACACGAGCATGGATGATCATTAAGTGTTCAAATGATGACACCCAAGTCTTGAGGGCGGTCAAAAATGGGGTGTCTACAGTTGCCTCTCTTTGACAGAACTCGAAAGTCATAAGATGACGAGAGTGAATGTCAAAGCCCAGAGACGACCCATTTTTAACAAGGCCGAAGACTTAGACAAACATACAAGATAACAATAAGATGCGCCCGCGGGTAGGGGTAAGATGCAAATGACATGCATGATGCAGAACATAACTTATGATCATGCAAAGAGAACCGTAATGAAGCAATTATGCAAAATAAATGCAACATTTTAAACGAATGCTATGCCAGCAAGTAAATACAAACCAAACTACATCTCATGCAGAAAGGATGTAAGAAAATTATACAATTCTTACTGCGTCTCATGCGGAGAAGGCTAAAAGCGACTACCGAGAACACCCGTAGTCTCAAACGAAACACCTCCCAGCGTATCAAATGCAAAAAGAGGAAGGCATCCAAACGCGTGTCAAATGCGAGAGGAGAAAGGTATGTCCAAACGCGTGCCAAACCTGAGTGAAGAAAAGTATGTCCAAACGCGTACCAAACATGAGTGGAGAAGGGTTGCGCAAGAAAGCACAATGCACTAGACAGTGCGAGTACGTCCAAACGCGGCACACGCGAGTGGAGAAAGGTTACAGGACGCATGTCAAACACGAACATGTGTGATAGATAGCAGTTAAAACTGAACCGAAACTTCTCTTGACTGAACCGTATATACAATATCGTCTGGTTTCACCATCTTCAAATGAACCGTACATACAATATCGTGACCGCACAAAAGAGAGATTTTGACAAGTACAATATAATAGAAACACATGATCAACGCTATATCAAGATACAATTTCAATATAAGATGAACGCGCGCACATAGGATGCCGATGGAAAGGTGCATAGCAATGCAAGTGAAAAGTGCACAACAATGCAAGTGAAACATGCATAACAATGCAAGTGAGTGTGCATAACAATGCAACTAGAACGTGCATGACAACGCAAGTAAAGAGGTGCATAACAGTGCAAGTAACGTGTGCGACAACACAAGTGAGGTGTGCATAACAATGCAACGAGTGTGCGCGACAACGCAAGGGGTGTGCATAACAATGCAACGAAGGTGCGCGGCAACGCAAGGGGTGTGCAAAACGATGGAACAAAGGTGCGCGGCAATGCAAGGGGTGTGCATAACAATGCAAATGAGCAAGCATAACAATGCAACGAAGGTGTGCAACAACGCAAGAGGTGTGCATAACAATGCAACGAAGGTGCGCTACAACGCAAGGGGCGTGCATAACAATGCAACGAAGGTGCGTGACAACTCAAGGGGCGTGCATAACAATACAACGAAGGTGCGTGACAACACAAGAGGCGTGCATAACAATGTAACGATGGGGCGCGACAACGCAAGGGGTGTGCATAACAATGCAACGAAGGTGCGCAACAATGCAAGGGGTGTGCATAATAATGCAACGAAAGTGCACGACAACGCAAAGGGTGTGCATAACAATGCAACGAAGGGGTGCGCGACAACGCAAGGGGAGTGAAATGTATGCTCCATGCAACATTATGATGCATATTCTATGCAAAACAACAAAAAATGCATGTTCAACACAACATGCATGCTCTATGCAATGTAATCGTGGATACACATCCAATACAACATGCATACGCTATGCAAGCGTGATGATGCAATTCTAGGCAACGATGCAAAACACATGTTTCATGCAATGACATAGGGATGCACATATTCAATGTAAGCATGGTAAAGGCATATTCTTCACAATGTTGAGATACAACCTCAAAACGAAATGAGGCATGCCTAATGTAAGAGTGAAAAGGCGTATAACAAATGCACACCTTGCAAACATGACAAAACATTGTAATGCAACATATTCAAAAGTAATTTTCGAATCTTGCAATATACAAAAGGATACAAAAAAGGATACACCTCGTGCGTATCGAGTGCTGCATACGGAAGACATGGTTCGAGGTCACCACGGAGACCGCGTAAGCTTCAAAAGTATATTTTCTTGCACTTTCTTGAGAGATGAGGGTACCAATCAACAAAAATACCCCAAAAAAGGGCATTACAGGTCCATCGGCCATAAGGGGGAGCCATCAGCCATCCATCGACCATCAAACAAGCTTATCAGCCAACAATTTGGCCGATCGGCCAAAAGTGGCAGATTCGGGGCAATTTGGTCCATTTGCCCCGGGTCCTTAAGTATAGGGTTCCAAATATCATTTCCTCACTTCTCCCTAGCCGAAATTCATCCCTCTATCACTCTAGACCTTTTTCCTCCCTTCGATCCGAGCTTTTCCTCCGTTTTCGATCATCTCACAACTTTCGATTCGCAAACCCTCATTGTTTCGAATACTTTAAACCGACTGGAAAGTGTATTCGATGCCTCATTCTTGATTTCCGTCGCTTGGGGTTTGTTTCCCCGAGTTATCCTTAATCTTCGTGCCTTCTTCCACACTTCAACCTTTTTCTTCCATTTTTCACCCCTCGGGGTTGACTTTGGTTGACTTTTGGCATTCTTGCCCATTTTCCATACCCTTGACCATTTTCCCACTCTTCTCGAGATGGCAGATGATATTCTACAGGGTGGGGCTCCTCTAGAGATGGAGATGGATCCGGAGTTCGAGCTCTTGCCGCTCAGTGTTTGACTTTTCGACCTGGGAACGTACCAGCCCGAGGTACATGTGTTGCCTCCTGAGAGTATTCGCCAGTTTAGGAGCTTCGCTTGAGGTGCTCCGAAGGACCTCCTGCTGCGAGAGCCGGAGTCACACTTATCCTTTGGCACCACTGAGGTATACTCTTCCCCTCTACTTTCTGTAATGTAGGTCATATGTCTTGGATAGCTGATACTGTTCTTTATCTGATCATCACAAACACACTTGTACATCACATGCTTAGTTCACCCTGAGTACATTCATACATTATATTTGTGTCAACTCGAACATATGCACACACACTGCATTTTTATTAATTCTGAACACATTCAAACACTATATTTTTGACACTGTTTCGCATCTGTTTGTCTTGAACACAGGGAGATTCCCATGCCTTCCGGGGGTATGGGAACACCATTGCTCGGAGTTGGTATATGGAGCTACCGGATGGGGTTCGCCACATCATCGACAGGGCCGCTTTCGGCACTTTCTGCGTGGGACTCTTGCGCCTCACTGTGAGTAGGCCTCTTCTAGGCGCGCCAGTGGAAAGGTGGTGGGACACCACTGATTCCTTCCACCTTTCCACGGCAGGGGAGATGATGATGACTCCCTTTGACTTCTCCATGCTCACTGGCATCGGAGTAGGGGGGTGATCCGATCCCTTTTGACACCGACATGGGCGAGTAGGATGCTACCCAAATCTTCTTGCTTGGCGCTCGCCCACCTCTCTCCCTACCAAGGTTCGTGGGATATTCATGGTTTGAGGACCAGTTCAGAGTACAGACGTCGATGACCCGTGAGGAGGTCGAGCAGTACGCCCGAGGGTTCCTTATGTTCATGCTGGGTACTACTCTCTTCGCCAATCTGGCGAACACAGTTGGCCTCTACCTTTTAAGCGCACTGGTGGATGTGACTTGCATTCGACGCTACAACTGGGGTGGCGCAGGCCTAGCCACATTGTACGGGTATATGAGTTCCTCATCTCGCCGCAGTGGACACCTGCTAGGGGGCTACTGGCGAGCCTGGACGGTACACCTTTCCTTTCTGTTTTATAGTTTTGCCTTACATTATCTGTACACCACACACACTGTATACACGCAATCTGCTTTACACTGGTTGTACACTGCACACACTACACAATACACTACACACCATTCTCTGATTTTTGCTTTATCTGCATACTGCTTTACTGATAAGCATACTCATTATTGCCCTTTCACATTCTGCAGTTGTGGGTATATGCCTACTTCCCGAGGCTTGCTCCAGAGCCAGAGGTAGAGATGCCCCCCGTTGTTCCATATTCTCATAGATATGATGTGAGATGCGAGCAGAGGCCGAGGGAGTCTTTCTTATTCTTCCCCAGATACTTTGACACTCTAGCCGTAGCAGAGGTATTTCAAACCTTACAGTTCATTTAAGTTTTGTTTTATATTTCACTTTCAATAGTAGATAACAAACTGTATATCTTGCCATTTGCAGATCACCTGGCAGCCCTGGGCAGTGCTGTCTGACACAGTCAGAGACCAGTATATGGGCACTCGGGAGACTGCCCGATTCTGAGTTTTGCTAGAGGGTCTGGTCTGTCGGGCATGGTACTTGGGAGAGCTCTTCCTGCGACAGACCCTTGGCTTGCTAGAGCAGATAGTCCCGATGCCACCTCCCTCGCACATGAGGCATACAGTGACATATACTCAACAGGAGATGACCGACTGCACAATCGGTTGGGATGCCGACTTTTTCAGAGATGAGGGCGACTACACTGTCTTCATTCAGACACATCTCATGCGGCCACTGACTAGTGCCCGGCGAGTTAAGAGAGAGAGAGAGAGAGAGAGAGAGAGAGAGACCTCCAGCCACAGCAGGAGGACCGAGAGGATCGAGGGTGACCCGGGCCCATGGCGGGAGGGGTTCCCTGAGGGCCGAGTGGCCAGACCTACCCACCACCATGACATGCCGAGGACAGGCTGGGGAGACTTATCAGATACCCATCGCTCCTCCTCCGGCTGAACATGAGCTCGTCGGAGTTCGAGGCTCGACCCCGGTACATGCAATGTTTTTCATTCTGTACATTTATTTCACTTCAGTTGATATCCCACAGATTACTAATTGCCTCAACACTTTTGCAGGCTTCGATAGAGTACACTGGCCAAGCTCTGGAGCTGTCGACTTCAGTGATGGGGATGCTGTAGAGGAGCATAGACCTACTGAATATCTACGGTATCTCGGTATGTTCTTTCAACCTCCGTCATAAAAACCCTCTGTAATTTGCTCTATATTGATTTGATGCATCACATTATCAACACGGCATTTGATACACTACACTCATACACCACTCACGACACTGATACACTACATCTCATATACTGGCCACGACCCTCATACACTGCAATCATTCACCGCTTACGGCGTTCATACACAGCTCACAGTATTCATACACTGTAATCATAAACTGCTCACGGCATTCATACATTGTAATCATACATTGCATTTGATACCATACTCAGATTCGCATAGCATAACTAATGCATCTGCCAATTTGTTCTTTTCAGGCCCCATTCCAGATACCAGCTGCAGCGGGTGCCTCAACAGGACCATCAGTACCTCCCCGAGCAGCAGGGAGAGTAGGACGAGGGACTCCAACGCGCAGTCGCAGCAGAGCTGGGCATGCTCACTCCGGGAGTAGTTCCCGAGCGCCGGCCCCAGATGACGATGACTCTGACGAGGAGGCAGAGTCGTCTTAGGATAAGGCTGGAAATGGCTCGGGTTTAGACTTAGGCAGCGGAGCTAACGACGGCGATCCTAGACCTTCGTCCAGGAAGAGAACGAGGAGGGGTTCTCGCACTTGAGGCGACCGGCGCCAATTTCAGATGTTTTGCTTTTTGCTTTATTTTTCTTTTTTGCTAGTAGTTTTGCAAATTGTACTACCTCAGGCAGGTTTATTTTCTTTAAAAACTCTGTACTCTTTTGCAAAAGAAAACATGATGGAATGAAAAACAACTTTTTTTATTGAAAGAGTGTTACATTTGTACATTCTAAGCATCGCATCGCATTACATAACAATGTAAATGAGATTGAACTTTGTTTTGAAAACTAAACATTCGAATTGCATTACCTTAATCAGGTAGTGAACCAACTGACAACAAACAAAACAACTCAATAAGCAAAACAGGACTTGACATGCTAACCAAAATGTGAATACAACCCGATAAGCAAGACAAGAACTTAACAATTAACTCAACTCAATACAACAACTCGATAAACAGAAATACAACAACTCGATAAACAAATTGAAGTAACACAGGCACGACTTCGCAAAATTGTCATCGAAAGGCATTCGAAGTGGAACAATTCACCAATTCTCAACACCTCCAACATATGGACAGCTTCAGAGGACAAAAGGAGAGGCCATCGACCAGAGTAGAAGGCCATCGACCAAGAGAAATGACCATCGGCAAACATTACTAGCCGATCGGCTAAAAAGATGGTCGGTTGGCCATCATTACTGGCCGATCGGCCAAAAATGGCAAGAACCTCCAGAATGCTGCCACTTGTCTTCCACTCAACACCTTATCTTCTACAAAAGCCCCAGCTTCGTAGTTTCTTCATTTCAACTCAATTTTTGCACCAAATGGGGGCATTTCTTGTCCAAAATCTCACAAATTGGATTGCTAACTTGGATGGCTCGGAAAAGCTAAATTTCTGGGGCTTTAGAATAAATGCACTATTCACATTGAGCCGCACTCTGCTATATTTTCCATTCCTTCATGCCGCAGCAAGGTTTTGAAATCCGATTACGCACGCTTTTAGCTTTGGCGGACAAGAGATATGTCTCACTTTCGAAGACTTCCAAGCTTTGATGGAATCCGAGCGCAATGAAGAAATCCTGCCCCAATTCTGCTTCGGCCACATCCAAGCCTTAGGACGGATGTGTGGGCTCACTTTACATGACGCTCGATCATTGATTCGCGATGGAGAGCTAGACATTCCGAGCTTGATTTGTCGGTTTTCTGATGCCGGTGACCGCAGCGATCATCACTGGTAGGGTTTTCGGCGACATGCGCTTTGCTTGTGCATGTTGTCTCATTTCTTGCTTGCCTCGGGCTCCGATGGGTTTAGCGCCCGTTTGATTGAGGTTTCCAAGGGCTTAAAAGAAGGCAAGAGCTGCATTGCCATGACACTGGCTGAGACATTGATGGGTTTGGATGCTTTCCATCGCCGAGAGATGACTAGATTCGCGGGGAGTCCACTACTGCTACAGGTAATGTTTCCCACCCCATCTCACATATATTCCTCACATCACTCGGCCCTCAGGCTCGATTTTTCTCTCAAAATCCTTTTCTCACTTTTCACTCCACTTACCTCTTTATTCTTTAATCTCTCATTTTTCATCCCTCCCCAGATATGGTTGATGGATAAGTTGAAGGTTGTGGACTCATGCTGAGCATATTCAACTCGCGGCTATTTCTTCCGACGACGTCTAGTTGATGCCCCTGATGAGGGATGGTGGTGCGAATGGATGTGCAGTTTGTCTAGTGTCAACATTGCTTGGCACTGCCCTTGGCTCAACTTACCAGCGATGAGCTATAGCATGACTCGTCAGCCCGGGATTCAGTTGATCGGCCTGACACACTGTGTTATTTATTTCCCATTCCAATTCCGGTGCCAGTTTGAACATGATCAGACCTGCCCGCAAGAAGGGATAGAGTACCCTACTGCATTTCCAGTCTAAGGCGCACAGCTAGCTCGGTGTGCCACAGCATGGAGGACGAGAGAGCTTCTAGCCCCCGCTTCCACTTTCAGTTGCACCCTCTCTGATGAGTGCATAGCTTGGCTTGATAAAGAAGCGCAGGTTGGGCCCACTTTGGCATCAGAGGCTTCCATAAGCTTTGGAAGGGGACGCAGGAACACCTGACTATGCCCCGAGTTTATTTGCTTTAATCAATACTTTCAAGTTTTCTTTATGAATGTAATAAAAAGCAACTTCAATTTGTATTCAAGTGTAGGAGAACTCTGTACTGAAATCAATGTAATTGAAGGTTGTGGGTACTGAAAATTTTTCATTTGGTCCAAAAATGGTCTAAGTCGTAAAAAGATTAATTTGAGCAAAATCAACTTTTATTAAAACGTTTCAAAACCATTTTCGATATGGATCAAAACTAGACATGCTTGAGATCTATCCTTGAGATGTGCAACCTCGGGCCCCATCAACTGGAAAGTTGCCCCTAGTCTGAATAGCACTGCACTAGAGATCACAACCGAGCTCTTGAATGCATAGTAGACAAAGATGACCAACATGATCACACGGACAAAGTTGATTTGGAAGTGTTTACGGCTGGACTTCAGAATGAAGTTGCCTACGTATCTCGAAGATGGGAATCAAGCCTTACGTAGGTCGGCTCGGGTTCACTCGTATATTAACACTCTCCTTTTGCACTCTAACTTTTGCCATGGCCGCCCTTTTTGGGTTTTCAACCTTGCGAGCTCAGTTTTTATTATTTCAAATTTTCTGTGCTCTAACTTTTGCCTAGGTCGTCCTTTCGGGTTTTCGGCCTATCGAGACACTCAAGGATAGTATTTCTTCAACTTATCCATATTGATCGACTGGGAGAACTCTAGGCCTTCTAGGTCCATCAGAACGATAGCTCCTCCCTACCAGATAAACTTGATGATGTAAGGGCCAGTCCAATTGGGTCTGAACTTGCCCCTAGTGTCGTGGATGGGAGCTCGGTTGTCTTTGAGCACAAGATCCCTTCTTTCAGATTCTTGGACTTAACCTTCTTGTTGAAAGCCCTGGCAATTCTCTATTGATAACCCTGGACATGATACAGTGCTTTCAGCCTTCTTTCATCAAAGAGCATGAGTTCTTCGAACCTGCTTTGCTGCCAATCTGCCTCAGCTATCTGACACTCAACTAATACCCATAATGACGGAACCTCAACTTTGATAGGCAGAATAGCCTCCATTCCATAAACCAAAGAATACGGAGTTGCCCCAATAGAAGTTCGAATTGAAGTCCGGCAGCCCCAAAGAGCAAATGGCAGCTTATCTGGCCAGTCCCAGTAGGTTTCCACCATCTTCTACAGAATGTGCTTGATGTTCTTGTTGGCGGCCTCAACTGCTCCGTTGTTTTGCAGCCGATATGTAGATGACTTATGAAAAGCCACGTTGTACTTCTCCAACAAGTCGATCACCTCCTTCTTGAAGTGGGAACCATTATCCGAAATAATCTCATTCGGGACCCTGTAGCAACAGATGATGTTGTTCCTGATGAACTTAGCAACGTACGATGCCTTCAACACTGCAAAAGATTAGGCCTCGACCCACTTCGTGAAGTAGTCTATCGCTACCAGAATGTACTCATGCCCATTGGACCCCTTCGGAGTGACAGCCCCAATTATATCAATCCCCCAGACTGAAAACGGCCATGGCGAAGTCATGTTGTACAGCTTCAACGGCGGAATGTTCATGCAATTTGCATGGATCTGACATTTGTGGCATCGCCGAACAAAGCAATACAATCCTCCCCTATGGTGGACCAGTAATAACCCTGTCTAAGGATCTTCCGGGCTAACATCACCCCGTTCATGTGCGCTCCACCCTCTCCTCCATGGATGGCCTCCATCAGGCGCTTGGATTCTTCAGCATCAACGCATAACTTATGCATCCCGAGATGACCCCTCTTGTACAGTTTAACCCCACAGTCGATGAACTGAGCAGCCATTCTTCGAATTGCCCTCTTGTCTTTGGCATTTGCCCCTGGTGGATACGCCTCTTTTTCCAAGAAGTTCTAGATGTCGTAATACCAGGGATTCTCATCTTGTACCTTATCTATGGCAGCAATCAGCTCGTAGGCCGACGCATCTAGACTTTGAAAGGGATGTTTATCATAGAAGATAGAGTTGCTAATGAATCAGCGCACCTGTTGTTCTCTCTTAACAAATAAGCGAAATTCAGTTTCTCAAACCGAGGAATCAGCACATCCAAGGTCTAGTGATAGATTCTTATCTTTTCTTCTTTAACTTTCCAATCTCCTTTAGCTTGAGATACAACAAAGTTCGAGTCCCCGATGACATCCAACCGTTTTGCCCCTAGTTTCAAGGCGACTTCTAGTCCAACAATACATGCCTAATATTCTACCTCATTGT
Source organism: Camellia sinensis (assembly GCF_055761805.1). Lineage (NCBI taxonomy): Eukaryota > Viridiplantae > Streptophyta > Magnoliopsida > Ericales > Theaceae > Camellia > Camellia sinensis. The sequence goes on along the minus strand of NC_138965.1, from coordinate 180,773,146 downwards.
TTGACACTTTGAACCAGAGTTTGAATGCTAAGGGTATGCAGGAATTGTCAGGCGCTATTAGCAACACCCCTATCCCATACCTATATTGGTTTGACGCTCCGTCAAAGTACATTGTCCAAGTCTCTTCTTCGACATACAAAATGGCCTCATCTGGGAATAGATACTCAACTGCTTCATCCCCTTTAACTGGGTGATCGGCTAGGAACTCCGCTACCGCTCTCCCTTTCACTGACTTGCGCGTCATATACTTCAGATCAAATTCGGAAAGCAGAAGCAACCAACGGGCTAGCCTACATGTAAGTACTGGTTTCTCAAAGAGATATTTGATGGGATCTAATCTCGAAACTAGTATTACAGAGTGAGCTAACAGGTAGTGCCTTAGCTTCCTAGTAACCCATATCAACGCCAAACAAGCCTTCTCCAGCGGAGTGTAGCGGGTCTCGTAATCCAGCATTTTCTTGCTCAGGTAGTAGATAGCCTTCTCCACTTTGTCCTCAGACTTCTGTGCAAGCATGCAACCCATTGTAGTTTCAGTCACTAAAAGGTACAGAATCAACGATTTCCCCAGCTTAGGCGGTGACAACATAGGTGGGTTCTATAAATATTGTTTGATCTGCTCGAAAGTAACTTGGCAGCGGTCGTCCCACTAGAACTTCTTTCTTTTCTTCAGGAGACCAAGGAGTGGTTCACAAGTCAAGGTTAATTTTGCAATAAATCATCTTATGAATTGCACTTTACCCAGAAAGCCTTGCACCTCCTTTTCAGTCCTCAGTGGTGGCATTTCTAAGATGGCCTTGATTTTGGAAGGGTCGACTTCGATGCCCCTTTGTGTGATCAAGAACCCCAACATTTTTCCTGCTGTAACACAAAATGTACATTTTTGAGGATTTAGCCACAACAGATACTCCCTGATCCGTTGGAAGAATTTCCGCAAAGCGGTGTAGTGGCCCTCTCTTTCCTTGGACTTGACAATCATGTCGTCCACGTACACCTCAACCTCTTTATGGATCATGTCATGCAAAATTATGGTCGCAGCCCGTTGATATGTAGCCCCAGCATTCTTCAGCCCAAATGGCATCACCCTATAACAATAGGTTCCCCATGGGGTGGTGAAAGCGGTCTTCTTCCTGTCTTTGGGTTCCATCAAAATCTGATTGTAGCCTGAAAACCCATCCATGAATGAGAGCAGCGCATGCCCAGCAGTGAAGTCCACTAATTCGTCGATATGCGGCAGAGAAAAGTTGTCCTTCGGACTGGCCTTGTTCAAATCCTTGAAGTCCACACATACCTAAATTCTGCCGTCCTTCTTCGGCACCGAAACTATATTAGCCAACCAAGTTGGATATTCAGATACCAGCAAAAACCCTGCGTCAATTTGCTTGGTGGCCCCTTCTTTGATCTTCATAACCCAATCCGGGCTGATCTTTCGGAGCTTCTGCTTAACAGGTCAGGCCTCTAGGTCAAGAGGGATCCGGTGCTGTACAATCTCAGGATCGATTCCAGGCATGTCTTCGTAGGACCACGTGAAAACATCTTTGAAATCTTTTAATAAAGCGACTAAGCGCTCGCGTTCCTCCGAAGACAACGTGGACCCAATCTGGACCATCCGTGGGTCCTTCTCAGTACCAATATTAATTGTGGTGATTTCATCAACCAAGGGCTTAAGAAACCTCTCCTGCTCTTGATCAAGCAAATATTGTAAAACCGGAGGAATTTCTTCCTCGTCGTTTTCATCAAAATTTTGAAAGTCTTGATTAATGCAATAAATTAAAGGCACAGAAAAGTACTCGAAAGCCACAGTCGTACCATTCTCATTAATAACATCTAGTCCACCTAATTCTTCTGTTACAACAGACTCAAAGGAAAAAGAAAAAAACGACCTAGACAGGACAGTGGCATCCGGGTTGTCAACCCCAAGAATACCAGACTCAGACTCAGACGAGCTGGAACCTGATTCCAACTCCACAGACTCGGTGGAATCAGATTCCGGCTTACTACCTGACCCGGTGCTGTTCGATAAAAGGCCCTCATCGTATTGCCAGACGAGAGAGGGTGCGATGGATGCATCCAGAATGTTTGAAGATGGGCTCACAGCCGTTTCATTCCTGATCATGGACACTGAGAAGTTATCCCCCAAGCACTCTTGTACGATCGGAGGATCTGAGAGTAGACAAGACAGTGCTACCCCCATTTCAAACTCTGTGCTCTTGGAATCCTTCTCCTTGCACTGTTCAGCCTCAACTGGTGGGTCTGTCTACTCTTCGGCAACATCATCCCTGGACAAATGCAAGTCAAAGAAAATCTCAAAGCCCGGCAAGCACCACCTCTCTACATTTAGCCATGGCTCTGGGAAGCTGCAGAACGGGAAGTCTTCCTCCTCCCGGACAAAACGTCTATTTAGGGTCCCCTGGATAGGCTGGTGCACCAACTCATAATGCTTCCTGACCTACTTGGCTCTGGCTCTTCCGGCCATCTCTTTTCCTTTCCTCGCCCAATCCTCTTTGGTAGGCAGATAACCTAAGCCAAAGGTATATGGGTTATGCGGCACTTCAGCCGATGCTACAACGTCTTTCCGGCCACTTTGCCCTGATCCCATCTCAGGGATGTGCTGTAGCTTGTTCATAAGGTAGACAGACTGTGCGCTGACGTATAGCCCCTCATTAATAGCTAGTGTATTCTGTATAACCCGGGCCTCGGCTAGGGTGAACCCTGACAAAAACACATCCTCCGCGCCATGCTCAATCTCCAAAACTAGTGTAGAAACCTCTGGCAGCAGATGGATTGAAGAATTCCCAAAGACAATTGCCACCCCCTTCCCGTGGGGTTATTTCAGCATTTGGTGCAGGGTGGAAGAGATCACCTTCACCTGGTGCAGCCACGGCCACCCTAACAGTAGATTGAAGGTTGCGGAAACGTCCAAGACATGAAAATCAATATCCTGTTGCCCTGGACCAACCTGAGTTCGAATCTGTACAGTCCCCATCACCTTTCGGCTGGAATTGTCGTAGGCCCGTATCACCTGGGCAGTAGGCACAAAATCCGCAGGCTTCAACCCGATAGCATATGCCATCTTCGACAGGCACACGTTGATAACAGATCCTGTGTCAACAAGGACCGCCGGTATCTATTTCTCCCTACACTCGATAGAGATGTAGAGCGGTTTATTATGATCTGAGCCCTCAGGTGGCAGTTCCTTGTCAGTGAAGGTCAACGTCGGGGAAGCTCCTCCTGGAAAAACTAGCCTTACCAACTGCTTAGAAGTGGTATCGATTGAAAGCTTGGCCCGGTCCATGGTTGTAAGGACGGCCTGTTTGTGTACTCTTGAGGCCATAAGCAGTCCCCAGATAAAAATGTCTGCTTGGATTTTCTTAAGCTGTTTCAGTACAACCTTCTCCTCGAGCAGTTTTTCCTTCGGCCTCTCTGCTTCTTTGTCCTTTCTGGACGCCTCTGGTTGATCCAAGTGTGGGGGCTTGAAATACCACCCACTTCTGGTCATATGATCCACCTCTTCAACATACCAGGTATCATTCGGTTGGTTCTGTCCCCAATCTTCGTCAGTGTGGGCAAGACGTAAGTCGTTATCTTCCCACCACATACCGTCGACAACCGATAGAAAGCTGTCCGGTTCCGTTGTAATTATTCTTGTGTGCACAGCACGTTCTGTCCCCGCAAGGGCTTTGGCCTTTGTAGCCCTCTCCAGATCTTCGATCTTTTCTTACTCAAACTGCTTCAGTGCAGCCTGTTGTTCAGTATCCTACGTACTCAAATTGCCTGGATCCCGAGCAAAATTCTTAACACCAGTGCTCTCCGCTGATTTCTTCTAATTCTCGGCCATTCCGGCCACTGCTGAAGTTCCCATTCCTAACGGTCCCTGTTCTGGCTGAGGCTGCTCAACAACATCTGGCTAGTCACTGAGCCACCCTGTATTCTCTGCTGACCCATCCAAGTCGATTTAGTTGATATTCACATCCCCTGAGTCCTGCTCTTCAAAGAACTTCAGATTTGTGATGTCCTCTTTCAGCTCTGCTAGCTCATCTAGCCCCTAACTAGGTCCATCTTTCCGAACCACATAGATCTCTGCCCAAATTGGCAATTCTACTCTCGGCTTAAACTGACCCGTTGATGTGATATAACCACTCGGGTTGTATACAAAGCTCGCAGACCCCTCAGGCTCTGAATCATCATTCCTATCTACCCCCAAAGTCATCCCAATTCTATCTTCGATAGTCACCACCACCGGTTCAGGTTGGGTTTGGGAGGTGCTCAACATGCACAAGTCCATGCTGTCTAGAATGAACATCTCCAACTTGGGTAAGTGGGAGGGTGTGATATATATACTAGGGTCGTATGACACAACCCCAGTTTGGATCAGGTTGATGCGTCTAGGTGGTGGAGTTTGGTTATGTGGCGGGAGAGGGTTGGATGTGACATTTGGTTATCTGGTGGTGCGATCACCCTATTGTCAACGAGATCCTAGATCTCGCGACGCAGTTTGAAGCACTGGTCAGTGTCGAGACCATGCTATTGGTGAAAGGCACAGTATTTGGCTGGGTTATGGGAAACATGAAGTTTGTCTGGTAATGGCCACAGCTCTAGGGGCTTCAAGTGCCCTTTCTTGATCAAAACCCCCAAAGCTTTGGACAGGGGCATGTATAGTGGAGTGAAGGTTCTTGGGCCTCGGGGTGGATATCTGGCTGTTTGTGGGCTACTTCCAGACGCACCGGTGAATTGGGTGGCTGTAAGTGTTTTTGGAGGGGTGGTGGTGACCATGCCCACATCTGAAGTTCTGGCAGCTGCAGCATTACTCGTGCCTGCATTCGTACTGCGAGAAAATGCCCTCTTGGGCTACTCTCTCTCATAGTCAATCAGACCCTGTTTCATGGCGTCCTTGATCTGTACCTCGATCTCGTGTAAATCCGCAAAGGTGGGAAAGGGTAAGGCGATCATCTTTTGCATGAGTTTGGGTTGGAGGTTGCGCACAACCATCCGTATTTGATCCTTGTCGACTGGCCTGATGGTCATCATAGAAACTTTGGCCCTCCAATGGGTTACAAAGTCGGGGAAGCTCTCTTTTGGCTCTTGTCTAGTTGTCTCAAGATCACGAGTTGTGATCTCGATCTGTGTGTTGTATGAGTATTGAGCTACAAAGGCCTCAGCCATTTCCTCCCAGCTTTTCTTGATAGAGTCCTCCAGTTTTGCGTACCAAATAGCCGCAGCACCTGACAGGGTTCGGCCAAAGAGGGAAAGCTTTTGCAATCTGGAGAGGCCTATCGGCTTTAGGATATTTAAAAACAACCGCAGGTGTACCATGGGATCCCCAGAACCATCAAAACGGTATATATGCGGCATCTTGAACCGGTCCGGTAAAGTAACCGCTGAGTCGGTGTATCCATCCTCTATGTCCGGTATGGAATTAACACCTTGAGCCTTATTGAACAACTTTTCTAGCTTGCTCACTTTCAGCGCTGTCGGATCCACCTCAAACTCAAACGGTGTGTCCACCAAATTTGTAGGTGCCTTAGACAGCTGAGGTAGGAATGGGGGTGGAACCGGCCCCGTCGGGACGTCCGTATTTTCCTGGACGTTTGCAGTCTCCCCAAGTGTTGGAATTCTACGTGGGGGAGGAGGTGGGTGCGAAGCAAATGCTCCGGCTTGCTGTGGTTGTTGCTGCTGCTGAAGTCTGGCAATCAATTCTGTTTGTTAAGCCACAACCTCTGCCTGGTGTGTGGCAAGCTCTGCCTGACGGGCAGCATCCCACTGCATGGCTTGCATAGTCTCTTGGAGCTGGTGCATCATCTCTTCCATGCCTGCCATAAGGTGCTGATCTAACTAAACAACAGATGTATCCCTCTCTGCGGTAGAAGCTGAAACCTCAACCTGACTACTCACTGGTGGGGTGGATAAAGACCACTGATCTGGTAACCGTTGCACTGATGAACTGTGCTTAACTAACCTCCGTCTAATAACCGGGGGTAATGAAAGGAACACTGGTTGTCCATCTATCAGATCCTCGGATCAATGAAGTCTTCGATCTCTAACCCAGAGTGCTTAGGGAATATCTGCTTGGTCGGAAACAATTGTGCTAAACTACCTTGCAAAAAAATAAATAAAGCATAATAAGGAAACAAACAACTAGAAAAACGGAGAGCATAACGGCTTAAATAAAGACAACACACTGTTGGCAATTGTAAGCTGAATACACTGTTCTCAACACTGATCACTATTCCCAAATCACTGCCCCAGATCTGACACCCTCAGGTAAAACTGATTCTCCAAATACTGATGCCCGTAGGCCTGATACCCAGACTTGCAAACTGATACATGCATTCCTGTAGATGCACACTCTAAAAGCACATAGCACGTAAGTAAGAGCCAAAACACCCCTATAGAGGGGTAGGGTTTCCGGTCTTATCTTGTCAGGAGCTAGGGTTTCACTAGGCACACAGCAATTTCAAACAACCTACAATCGGGTAAGCAACCTGTCCTAGTTTGGAATAGTCACTATGGATTCCGATATGCACTAGGTCGAATGGTCAAAAAGGGTGCCCCGATAAAAACTGTAGACCATTCAACCATTCGACCACCGGGGCACCGAATGGTCAAAAAGGGTGCCAGAAACTATAGAACGCCTGGAACTCCACTCAAGGCGTGAGGGCGCGAATCATTGTTCTTAGTTACTACAGTTTGGACTCCTGTCACAGTTCTGAATCTAATCTCACAAAGTGCAATGTAAGACTGATAAATCACCAAAGAATCCAAATCCGGCAAATCATTTTGAAAGATCAGATTTTGAATCAAAAAGGGCCAAACATGGACTGCTTTGCCAGATTTCAAAGTCGCCACCTAAATATTTTATTTTGGAAAATTTAGGAAACCTTGACTTGTGCCTAAGGTTACGTGTCCGTCATCACCAAAGTTGCCTCGGCTCGGGAACTTGGGTACGAGAGGGGAAGGTCATTAAATGAGCACCAATGCTCGCCTGATCTAAGATCGGCCTTTACTAACATGATATGTTGTTTTTGAAAACACATGAGTTCTTATTCCGGTTCATTAGTTAACATTACTATGTGATGCGCACAACATACAAGTATAGATTCAATCACGCGGATTGGAACAAAACAACTCATGCTTGTTTATGAAAATGGTTTGAAAATGCTACTCGCAAATAGGCTAAGTTATGGATTTGCCACCCTCAAGTGGGCTTAGAAAACAACATGATTTTGCCACTTCAAGTGGGCTTAAAACTCACAATCATCGAGTTGTTCCAATTCAGGCAATCGAGCCTTCATCCACAGGCATTCATGCAGTTAAACACTTAAGCAGTTAGCCTCATAGCAAGCATGCTATCATGGCAGTCATTTACACACATGCAAGGATGCTAAAGCATAAACACTCATAGTGTACTCCGAGCCAAAACAAAAGCTTTGTTAGAAATCAATGCATGACCCTAGCTATGTCAAGAATGCCTAATGCAACACATGCAAAATGCAACTAAGATAGGCTCGGCTATTCTAAGATGTCATGTGAATGCAACTGGATAACATGTATTCAAATTGGTATTGAAATACAATGCAGTTTGTATGATGCACCGAGCCCGATGCATGCAAGGCAGATGAATGGATGCACACATGCAAGCATAAGGATGCTAATTGAAACATGCCCTAAAACTAACCATCGAAAGCCGGTAAATAAAAGGGAGAAAGAAATAAGGGATGGAAGACATGCATCACAGACACGCACACTTATTATAACAATTGTGCCCTCTTGATGGAGGATCTGAATAATAGGCTAACTAGCTACTCTAAGCTAAGCTAATTACTACAAGCCGAAACTAATTAACTAATTCTAGCTAATTAAGTATTACAATTCAAGTTGAAACAAATAGCTATGCTAAGCTAATTAGAATATTACAAAACCAATCAAATGACTAATTTACACGAATTAATCATGAGTACTAAAATGGCCTTGCGGGCAAGGAAGTGATGCATTTTTGGTCGGCTTCGCTCGGAAATCCACTACCGTGCCTCATGATGCCTCTGTTTGCACACTTCTGGACTTCTGAAAATTGTGCCAACTTCCAAGGTACTTCTGACCCACCTTATGAACATGTTGAGGGGTGGTCTGTAACGCCCTCAAAATAATAGCTTTAAACCCATTAAATAAGACATGCATTGATATTCAAAAGCTCCACATTCTTTCATTTAACAGAGTTTCATTACAAAAAGTATTACATGTTAACAACAAAAGCAAATGCCCTATGGGCTTACAGCTTTCCAAGTTAACACTTGGTTACAACAAAAGAGTACTAACTCAAACACGTTAAGCCCTTGGCTTGTATTTACATGTAATACATCAAGTAAAACAACAAAAAGGTCCGCCTGTGGCCTCCCAAGCTACGTCCTTGGAGGTGGCATGCTACCTGTACCTGAAAATGATATTCCCATATAGGGTGAGCCACAGCCCAGTAGAAATACACTAAACCAACCATGAACAATGACTAAAAGATTAGCAACTGATAGACGGTCAACACTGACACTTCCATTTACATCTCCCTACGTTTCCATGACAGCCAAGTCTATGTTACAATTCACTTTTCGTTTTTGTTCAACTTTGAGTTTGAAAACAAGGCTCAGTACTCTGGCCAGAACATTTGATGAGATTATAGTTCATCACTAGAACACTTTCGAAATCCAAGGTGGATACACATTATTTTGTTGTATCAAGAACACATAAACTACTCCCATACTTCGCAAACAATGATGATATACATTTTAGTGCTATATCAAATCAAACAAACTTTTCAATAGATAAGCATATGAGCTATATCACTACTACAACAGATAAGCATATGAGCTGTATCAACATTCCGATAGATAAGCATATGAGCTGTATCAACACTTCAACCGATAAGCATATGAGCTATATCAACATTCCAACAACCGGTTTAGAGGTACATCCCCCATCTTCCCCTAAACCATTAACCGGTTTAGAGGTACATCCCCCATCTTCCCCTAAACCGTGGAGTACATCCCCTATCTCCTCCCATACACAAGTAATGCATATAAACACAGAATCACATATGCAATCAATCAATACATAAAATTAATGTATTCTATCAACCGACATGCTCTATGACACATCCAATTGATTAGTTTTAGTTTGCCTAATCATCAAGCATTGTCTACAACAATCAACACTACCCTCCACCGGTAGCCCAAAGCAATTATTTCTAAGCAGGAAATAAATGCACAATGGATATTCAATCGACATTTCAATTCGGTGAGTGATAAATAATTCAACTACACCCTTTAACCCCATGCACTCCCAATCTCAGCAATTCCATTTCATTTTCTCATTTCCCACAATTAATTATCTCAATTAATTAAACAATGTAATTAGGTCATTTTCCATAATTACCATTACCACCCTTAGGTCCCATTTTCATCAATGATTCAACATTTATTCCATTTCTCTATACCAAACATGAATCTAGGTTTATTACAAATAAAACCCTAACTTTTGTAAAATAACACAAATGGCCCAAACTTTCACAAAATTACCAAACCAACCCCAACATCTCAAATTACCAAAATTTAAAGACAAAATCCATAGAGAGGAGTAGGATATCCCTACCTCAAATTCAGAGCTCCAAGGGAGAAGATGAGTAAAACTCAGAAGTGCTCCAAATCCCAAATTTCTCAGATCTCAACAAAGCCCTCGACGATCAACACACTTCTTACAAAGGCCCAAGGTGAGGAAAACACTCTAGGTAGATCAATCCTAAGAGAGAAGTTCGGTTTTAGAGTGAGGTGCTCTCCAATGGAGGTTTTGAAAAAGTAAGAGAGAGAAAGGAAATCAAAAAGTGATAAAAAAAGGTGGTTTCACGAACTGATATAAAAGCAGGTCCGCTCGAGCGTACAACACCCCGCTCGAGCGTACAGACACAAGTTCACACTCGAGCGTCCAAAGATCCGCTCGAGCGCCGGGTGCACTCTCCCAGAATTTTCTGCAGACGACCAAAATGCTGAGAGAAAGAAATTCACGCTCGAGCGTCCAAACTGCCGCTCGAGCGTAAAGGCAGCAACAAAAGCTCGCTCGAGCACAAAACCGCCGCTCGAGCGGAGAGACCAAAACCTGGGCAAAATTTCAAAGCTTTAAAACACAACCAACTAATTCCCAACTTGCCCAACACAACCCAAAACTCTAAAACAAAGAGTAAGGGATAGAAATGAGGATAAGACAACAACGAATCTACGAAACTGAGTCCAGATTATAGTTATACAACAACAGGGAATACCGGAATCGCTATAACCTCCCCCCCTTAAAGAATTTCGTCCTCGAAATTAAAGATACATCAAAACACAAGGCCAAATGATCATAGAGCATTCAACAACCGAACCCCAAGGAAAGAAATTACTTTTAAAACAAGCCTCCGACTCACTCTACCAAGGAAAAGACCAACCAAGGGAACACATTCTAAATAACACCACCTTAGGTGCGCAAGTCTCAACAAACCAAACCTCCCCCAAAACAATTCACCAAAAACCGACTAGTGCTCCAAGCTTAGTCACTACTCAACAACACGACTAAAACAAATCTTAAAGTAGATAATAAGAAAACATTTTCTTGTTCAAGAGGCATTTCTCAAAGATGTTTAAATTTTCAACGTTAACGTTCCAGGATAAATCTTGCATTTTCCATACGAAAACTCAAAAGCTTTGTAAACATTTTTCACAAATACGCTGTTACCCAAAACGCAGAGTTATCCACAGTTTATTTGCCCAAAAGAGTAATCTGGAATTCTTAAAAAGAAAATCCTTGAATTAAATCAACTTTTCAACAACGCATTTAGATGACCCCAAACACTAGGAAAATTTTGTTTTCCATTTCTTTCCAAATTAACACTATCAACAACCATCACTCACGTAGTGATGACACAACCAACACGGAACACAACATTTCTATAATGATAATTAATAGAAATAACAACCGTACTATCAACACATAAGGTATAAGAAATTCATGGTTTTGCAATTTTATCCCGCCTCCCTTTACTTAACCACTTTATAATCATAAACACGGCTCAGAAACACACAAATGATACACATTATAGTGCTGTATCAACATCAAACTAGACACCATACATTCATAATGTATAAAAAGCCAATCATTCACAATGATCAATCAATACATATATTAGATGTATTATTCCAACCGTCAGACTCAACGACACAACATGTTCGATTAATTTCAGTTTTCCTTAATCAACATACGGAGTCTACAACGAACGAGACTAAACTCAAGGTGACCAATGCCACCCCAACACCCGATACCGACAAGCTGACTAGTCAACTCAATAAACTCTACACTCAGTAATCCACACACTGATGTGCTACTCAGACCACTAACCCCAACCACAGAGTTCTCTACACGAACCACAAATTTTGGAATCTCATCGGATTTCCTAAAATTTAACCGCCTCAACATCGCATCTAAGGGAATCACCATCCCCCGCCATGGTTATCTAGCAAGCCTGCTCACTTCCTTGACCGAAGACCGACATGGTCAACCTCAATCACAACATCCCGAATACGAAGGACTACTTTGACCCACGCTATACTCATTACTTTAGAACACGAATTGCTCTTAATTCAAAGAATGCTGGCAGCATCCACTCATAACCCACACCCAACAATGGATAACCAATCACAATATGAACACTACCCCTATACAACCAAGGGGGTCACCACGGACTCATTATCTAGCAAGGCCCAACACACGAACCAGCATACAGGTACCATTCCCACTAACTCGAGATACAAATCTCACGTTCCCTCGAACATTCTCATATAGTCTTGCCAACACCGCGCAACTCTCGAAACCATCCCATCTAACACATTCAACCGTACTAGGCAAAACCTCCTTATTTTGCAAGCCCTCTTACTCCTACACCGAATCCTCCAATAACTCATAGGGTCCACTCGTTACTCTATATCTTACTTGTCACTCATCTCGAGAGTACCATCAAGAGGCCCGGCCTCCGTGCTAAACCACTAGTCCACACTACCGCTAGGCAACCATCATGAACCAAACCCCGACACCGTCACAAGTCGCCGATAGGGCTTCCAAAGATTCACTCTTCTAACTTTCCAGAGGGGTAAAAGTCCTCGCCTCCCTCGTCATTAACCCACATCTTCATCCGCAAACACCATACCACTGTGACTCCACCCACGGGTCACACTCTAACCATGGGCTATATACCCAATTAACGCTTCTGATAATATCCTCTGACTTGACCAGTGCTAAGGTATGAACTTATCACATTCAATCCAAATAAAGAAATTTGAAAACTTAGGGAGACATCCATTATACTACAGCCCGAGGTATAGTACCAGCTACTCACAACACATCGCTCCCGATACAACAATCACAACCTTATATAGGGACTGACATCCCTTCACTTGAAACGGCCAATCAGTACACCTGCAATCTTGACAACGTTACTTACCACGAAGGTACGAGTCCAACCTTGACAAAATTATGTGCCATGCCCCCGTAGGACACCATATTAAATACGTGTTACATCTAGTATTAATCGTACACTTCACATCCTCTCAAGTTCACTCGACAGTAGATCAAAAGCTATACCACACACAAAACTTTAAATGGGTAGTACCCATGTAATTCCACACACTCGGCAAGTAAAACAGTTCTCGCTCCAATATTACCTTGGCTAGGACACGTACCCCTCGGTGGTTCTTCCAAATTTTGAAAACATGGCTCTCTAGCCCTCATCCTCCCCAAATCAAATCACAAGCATAAAATTTTTTTTTATAGCAACTTTATACATTAATAAAATTTTAGAGCTACGACATGCTCCAATTCACCCACTCTAGGGAAATTAACAAACAAAGCATATATATATATATAGATAAACAAACAGTTTAGATGTTTCAACCTTCCCAAAACACATTGGTTACACAACGGAACCCAATGATCACAAAACAATAATCCACTGATTACAAAACGGATTAGTCAAAACAAAACCATCCCATCAGTATTACTACTACTACCGTCCCTTGTTGGACCGCTGAAGTTGGTCAACACCGAACATAAGGCAACCTACGAGCTTACAAGTCACGGACAAGAACCACTGGTATGCCCCCTCTGCCCACACCTGGAACAACTACAAACTTCCCTAGCTGGGGCTTGGGAACTCGACTCTACTGAGGCCCTCGCAATCTGGCCTGCTAGTCCCCCAAAACGATACTGTTCCTGCCCAGTCGAAAGAAACTGAGCCTGGCTAGGTTGCAAAACCCCTAAAGAAGCTCCCGACTGAGTACAAAAACGTCGAATATGACCCGGCTGATTACACACCCAACAGGTAGGCGGTGCCTGAGCACGAGATTGGTTCAGAATCTGGGCTGATGAAGACCCCAACAACTGCCTCCCCACTGAGCATTTAATCGGTCCAAAACCCGGCTGGTTGGATGATCCTGGTGGTACAACTACTGGTTGAACTGCTAACCCCACCCCTTTCTTCTGTGGGCAAACCGAAACCCTGTGGCCCAGCAGACCACATCTGAAACAAATGATGCCCCTCTGCTTATTTTCCCCCGAACCCAAATCTGACACTGGAAGGGCAGTTCTAGCCCGTCCTTCCTGTTGCGAGTTTAAAACCCTCTGCCTCTTAAAAGGCCTACCAACACCCTGAGTCACAGGAGTCACCGAGATGGCTTCCTCCCCACTCTGCCCCATTGCTAGCACTGCAGCCTCTACATGGGCGGCCGCCTCAACAAGCGCCCTATATCTTTTATGCCAAGACCCCGCTATCCTTACACGGATGTCGTCACGCAGCTTACTCTCAAACTCGAAACAACGTAAGTACTCCGTCTCCACCAATTCTGGAGCAAACCTCGACAGATTAGCAAACCATCTTTCGAACCGCACCAAAGGTGTAGTACCTTGGCGTAATTCCACAAATTGTTTCCGCAGCTCTTCCTGAGCGGAAGGAGGGAAATCGCAACTTCCTCGCCTAGGCATCCTAGTAAAAGTAACGGAGACACGTTAGCACACTCATACATGTGCCGAAGCTAAACACTTACATCCTAACACATGGATAACTGTAATTCACTCCACATAAGCACATAAACATGTAAGCACTTACGAATTTCATTTCCAGATAATGATAGTCCCGAGGCGTTACTAGAGTTCCGATCAGAAACAGCATTGATCAAGTGCCTTTCCAACAGGACTCCCAGAAACCCAAGGATCCAATCAACATCCAAGAAACTACATTCCATACCCAAATAGTCACATAAACATGTTATCACAAAAGTACATAACATTACGTCTAAGTCTCTAACAAGCGAGAGAAACCCATTGTGATACTAATCACTTCCCACGTACCCAAAGTATTCGAACCCGGTACGCTCTGATACCAAGTTGTAACGCCCTCAAAATAATAGCTTTAAACCCATTAAATAAGACATGCATTGATATTCAAAAGCTCCACATTCTTTCATTTAACAGAGTTTCATTACAAAAAGTATTACATGTTAACAACAAAAGCAAATGCCCTATGGGCTTACAGCTTTCCAAGTTAACACTTGGTTACAACAAAAGAGTACTAACTCAAACACGTTAAGCCCTTGGCTTGTATTTACATGTAATACATCAAGTAAAACAACAAAAAGGTCCGCCTGTGGCCTCCCAAGCTACGTCCTTGGAGGTGGCATGCTACCTGTACCTGAAAATGATATTCCCATATAGGGTGAGCCACAGCCCAGTAGAAATACACTAAACCAACCATGAACAATGACTAAAAGATTAGCAACTGATAGACGGTCAACACTGACACTTCCATTTACATCTCCCTACGTTTCCATGACAGCCAAGTCTATGTTACAATTCACTTTTCGTTTTTGTTCAACTTTGAGTTTGAAAACAAGGCTCAGTACTCTGGCCAGAACATTTGATGAGATTATAGTTCATCACTAGAACACTTTCGAAATCCAAGGTGGATACACATTATTTTGTTGTATCAAGAACACATAAACTACTCCCATACTTCGCAAACAATGATGATATACATTTTAGTGCTATATCAAATCAAACAAACTTTTCAATAGATAAGCATATGAGCTATATCACTACTACAACAGATAAGCATATGAGCTGTATCAACATTCCGATAGATAAGCATATGAGCTGTATTAACACTTCAACCGATAAGCATATGAGCTATATCAACATTCCAACAACCGGTTTAGAGGTACATCCCCCATCTTCCCCTAAACCATTAACCGGTTTAGAGGTACATCCCCCACCTTCCCCTAAACCGTGGAGTACATCCCCTATCTCCTCCCATACACAAGTAATGCATATAAACACAGAATCACATATGCAATCAATCAATACATAAAATTAATGTATTCTATCAACCGACATGCTCTATGACACATCCAATTGATTAGTTTTAGTTTGCCTAATCATCAAGCATTGTCTACAACAATCAACACTACCCTCCACCGGTAGCCCAAAGCAATTATTTCTAAGCAGAAAATAAATGCACAATGGATATTCAATCGACATTTCAATTCGGTGAGTGATAAATAATTCAACTACACCCTTTAACCCCATGCACTCCCAATCTCAGCAATTCCATTTCATTTCCTCATTTCCCACAATTAATTATCTCAATTAATTAAACAATGTAATTAGGTCATTTTCCATAATTACCATTACCACCCTTAGGTCCCATTTTCATCAATGATTCAACATTTATTCCATTTCTCTATACCAAACATGCATCTAGGTTTATTACAAATAAAACCCTAACTTTTGTAAAATAACACAAATGGCCCAAACTTTCACAAAATTACCAAACCAACCCCAACATCTCAAATTACCAAAATTTAAAGACAAAATCCATAGAGAGGAGTAGGATATCCCTACCTCAAATTCAGAGCTCCAAGGGAGAAGATGAGTAAAACTCAGAAGTGCTCCAAATCCCAAATTTCTCAAATCTCAACAAAGCCCTCGACGATCAACACACTTCTTACAAAGGCCCAAGGTGAGGAAAACACTCTAGGTAGATCAATCCTAAGAGAGAAGTTCGGTTTTAGAGTGAGGTGCTCTCCAATGGAGGTTTTGAAAAAGTGAGAGAAAGGAAATCAAAAAGTGATAAAAAAAGGTGGTTTCACGAACTGATATAAAAGCAGGTCCGCTCGAGCGTACAAACACAAGTTCACGCTCGAGCGTCCAAAGATCCGCTCGAGCGCCGGGTGCACTCTCCCAGAATTTTCTGCAGACGACCAAAATGCTGAGAGAAGGAAATTCACGCTCGAGCGTCCAAACTGCCGCTCGAGCGTAAAGGCAGCAACAAAAGCTCGCTCGAGCACAAAACCGCCGCTCGAGCGGAGAGACCAAAACCTAGGCAAAATTTCAAAGCTTTAAAACACAACCAACTAATTCCCAACTTGCCCAACACAACCCAAAACTCTAAAACAAAGAGTAAGGGATAGAAATGAGGATAAGACAACAACGAATCTACGAAACTGAGTCCAGATTATAGTTATACAACAACAGGGAATACCGGAATCGCTATATGGTCGGCCATGAGGAATGGCCATCGGCCAAAGGAAATGGCTATCGGCCAAAGATAATAGTTATCGGCCAATTTTGATAGACGATCGGCAGACTTTAATGGCCGGTCGGCCACTGCTTCCTGCAAATTCTCCTTTTGCTGCAACAGAGCACTAACAGAGGCATGGTAGTGTATTTGCAAGAAAATGTGTGTGCAACCACACTACTTATCATGTCTAAAGCTCAAAGGAATGTAGTGCTTGGCTCTCGAGCCATCAATCACACATCTCAATGCATGATGGCCAAAGAGGACGAGTTGCACAAATCAATATCAAATGAATGCACAAATAACACATAAAATGCTCCGCCTCTATCATGCATGATCAAGAGGGTCGGCGACCGAGAAATGAGGCACGTTTCATCACTTTGAGTATGAAACGTGCGACATTCCTCGTGTTTGGATTGACGTCCAACTCCAAACACAATGCAAAGCGTACAATATTCTAAACACAATATAATGCATGCACACGCAATGCAATGCAACATGATCAACCTATCAATGCTAATGGCATGCATACACAATGCAATGCAACATAAGTATGCAAACAACATGCTAGCCTACCAATGCTAGAATGGCATGCACAAGATTCCAACACATGAAAAATGCATACATGCCAAGTTAGAAGATTAAGGCATCAAAGCTAGTAAAGAGCAACATACAAAAGGCATGCGAAACAATACTCAATGGACTTAAACCGAATATGGACAGACCTCAATCATACCCAAAATAGTAGCCAAAATACTATGAAATGATGGTATGAAAGCAAGAAAATGCATGTACATGCATTGGCCCATCACCTAAGCATAAGAGCGCAACTCTCAAAAGTGCTCAATGAGTGACAAATGTGGAAGTGTGACAACACCATAAGCTCTGAAATCATGTATGAAATGATGCCAAATCATTCAAACAGCTCAAAGATAACATGCTAGAAGGCTCAAAACTTGAAACTAACATAGGCACTTGCACTACAGCTATACAAGGCAAGCCTCAAAAGGCCAAGATGATCCAAAATAGTCCTAAAACATGTCAAAACAATGTTAGAAAGATGCATGTAATAAAGCCAAGACGAGCTAGCATGAAGGCATGAAGCATGGAGTATACAAGGCCAATGGGGAAGGTTACACTACACCCACCAAGACCAAGCATGAGATGACTTTGCCAACAAAAATTAGAGTTATAACATGGCAAAAATAAGACCAAAAACACACTGAAATAGTAGCCCAAAAGCCTAGGCAAGATGGCATACACAAAGGCTTATGTTAAAAGCATAAAGCATGAACCCTTCAATGCATTGAAAGAGTGCAAAATGTGAGGACATGGCAATGAAAACATGCTCTGAAATCACATATCAAATGATGCCAAATCATGCAAATAGCCCAAGTAACGCATGCTAGTGACTTGGAAACTCAAAGTTAACAAGCTAGAATGCACTATGGCTATACAAAGCAAGTCATGCATGACCAAAAAAACATAAAAAAAAAAGGAGCTAAAGCATGGTAAAACATGAACAAAAGATCGTTGGAGTTGAGCCAAAATCATGCTAGAATGATGATCAAAAGCATGATGCATGTTAGGCTAGTGAGTGGATTTGCACTACAAGTACAAGGAGCATGCAAGATGTGATCAAACCAAGCCAAAACAGAGCTATAGCCTGCTGAAATAAGGCCTGAGACGTGCTAAGATGGAGCCAAAACAAGCTTAACAAACATGCTACTTTGATGAGCCAACAAGGCAAGCACACAAGACACAAGGATAAGGGATGACCCCCTCCTATTTGGGACCTCAAAACACACTTTCCACCACTAAAATTCCTCTGAGTTTCAGTGGTGAGAAGGCCAAAAGGAGGTGGTCCCAATAGCTTAAAAGGATAGCACAAAACAAAGCCAAACAAGGCACATAAGGGGGTAGACCACCCCCAACACCAAAGAGGCCTTAAACAAACACTTTAAGAACTTAAAATCAGAACTTTTTTCAGTTGAAAGAAAGGCCTAAAACAGTATGCAAAGGGGGCCAAACACTTAAGCAAAACAAGGCTTAAAAGGGGTAACAACTCACCCTTGAAGAACCACAGCAAACCAGCACTTGTGAGCCAAAGAAAACAAACTTTGAGAGTCCAAACAAGGCCCTCTAGTACCTCAGCAACAAAGCAATGGTGCTTTACTAGGTGTTGTAGTGCAAAAGTAAAGACAAAACACACTTTAAGGCACAAACTCACACAAATATAGAGAGAGAGGAAGAAATATATAGAGAGAGAGGAAGAAATATATATAGAGAGAGAGATATCTTGTATATCAATTTTCAGAACCTCTGGAACGGGAGAGGGACCTCTCTTCTTATAGAAATCCAAGTTCTAAGCTTGTTGGACAAGCTAAGGGCTTGGTTCAATCCCTCCATACATGTGTATGGAGGATGAAATATGTGCTCACCAGCTATCACAGCTGGCACAAAAATATCTACAAAAGCAAATAAAAAGGCCTCAGCCAAAAGATATGGCCGATCGGCCAAAAAGGGTGCCGACCGGCCAACATTTATGGCCGATGGAGAGAAAGCATGGCCGATGGTCACAGGGCCTGGCCGATGAGTTGGAGGGCTAGCCAAAAGGCCATCCCCTTTCCTCAGAAACAAAACCACAAGCTATTGGTCCACAACCAAGCACAAAACAGACAAGTTGAGAGGTTTTAAGGTGAGGCGCGCAGCTGAGACCTTCAGAAACTCAAAACGAACACAAGCATGGATGATCATCGAGTGTTCAAACGATGACACCCAAGTCTTGAGGACGGTCAAAAATGGGGTGTCTACAATGTGTTGGTACACAAGGACCACAAAAATTTATAAGGTTGGACTCTCAAATCTATAATTATTTTTCTGGGTAAATTATATTTTGCATTCTTGTACTTTGCACCAAATCTCACTTTAACTCATATACATGAATTTATGACAGCTAACCTCCTATACTTCTGTTCAAATCCCACTTTAGTCCCTACACATGAAATCGTGACAATCAACTTCTTGCACTTTTACTCAAATCCCACTTTGATCCTACATAGGTGTCAATGTCCGTCTTCTATTATTTTATTTTTAAATCTTTAACAAAATCCAGTCATGTAACAAAAAATGTGACTACGAAATGAGAATAAGTGAGGAAAATTATCAATGTTTCCAACCAATACACTTTGTCTTACGTGATAAGCACGTGAAAGTTATATAATACAATATATATATATATATATATATATGTTTGTATGGTAAAAATTATAACGAAAAGGTAAGAAAGTAGAGTTTTTAAAATGAAAAAAAAAATGCGACAAAGAAATCAAAGAGAAAGAAAGATGAACAAACAAAAGACTGTATTATTGTGAAAAATAGTCTCGTGATTCCAATTTATGCAATACCTAGTTTATCTTCTTAATTGTTCATAATTTGCGTTTTGTTTTAGTCTAATACAATCATATTTTGATGTAAATTTTGGGATAAAGTGTGTATTGGTGGGAAATGTAGATGATTTTTCTTTTTTACCATCATGTCGTAGTTACATTCTTATCACATGACTAGATTTTGGTAAAGATTTAAACAATTGAGTGATAGAATTGAGACATTGACACTTGTATAAAGACCAAAGTGATATTTGACTAAAAGTATAAAGAGTTGACTGTCACAATGTCATGTGCAGGGACCAAAGTGGGATTTCACTAGAAATGCAAGGGATTGACTGTCATGATTTCATGTGTAGGGGCCAAAGTGAGATTTAATGCAAAGTACAGAAATACAAAGTGTAATTTACCCTATTTTTCTTTATGCTATGTGTTGAAACTTTAAAATTTTACATCTAAGATACACTTAATTTTTTTTTTCTTTCTACTACACACAATATTGCCTAGTGTAGGTATATTTTCAATTTATACTAATTATATTATGAAACAAATGTTTGGTGTAAAAAAATAAAAATAAAAATAAAAATCTATCATCCAAAAATTATCAAGATTAAATTTTATATCTTTAAATAAATATTTAATTACAATATATATATATATATATATAAGTTACCTATGATAACTAAGATTCTAATTTTTAATAGTGGTGTTACACGCACCAATTGATATACCAATTAATGTATATAGTTTTAAATATATGTTTAATCTCTTAGCCAATCATAAAGTGACATTGCGTCACATTACCTGAGTTGTAGGAACTCTACATCTTGAATTGGGGGAAAACTTTTCCAAAAAAAAAATAAATACATATATATAATTCTATTTTAAAAGTACGAAACCTGCAAATGTTTTTTACACTTTTCATTTCCAAATATATCTTTAACCAATTGAAAATTTTCCTGTCATGTAATGTGTACCGTATGCAATCCTACATAAAATTGCATAAGTTTTCACGAATTTACATAAGTTATCTCACAAATATGTATAAGTTAAACATAAATTCGTGTAAGTTCACTATTATAAATAGACTTACGTGACTTGGTGTTCAACTTCTGTAATTTTGTGGTAGAGTTGTATACGATATGTATTGCAGATCGAAGCATTTTTCTAAACAATTATGCAATTTACGTTAATATATTTGTTTGGGGAGTGACTTTTTGGTTAAAATAAACCAAGTTATCATATCACTCTCTTTGTTTTTTTACACGTTTTTTTTTTTTTTGTAAAAAAATAAAAAAGTCAATTAAAATAGTCAATTTCCAAACGAACTCTAAGAATGTCTAAACATCATGACTATTTAACTGGGACATTTTGCCTAGTAGTTGTGTAACACTAGTGTGAGTTTTCAAGTACAACTCCTATAAAAAAAAGTTTGATACCTTTATGATGGCTGATTTATTTTTTTTCCCCTTTTATAGAAATTATAAGTGATTATTAATAATTTATTGAACTTCGCTTGGCTTGGTAGGCTTGAAGAATTAATTGTTAGACTTTAATTAATAATTTTTTGTTTATGTCTTATTAGAAAAAAAAATTAAATAAATTTTTAAAAATAATTGATTTTTAAAAATTGGGTTTGGAATCGTTTGAGAACTTTACATTTTAATTTAAAAATAAAAAAGTCATTAAAAAATTGAAAAAAAAAAATTCAGCAAGTATTAAAAAATCAAAAAAAAAATCACTCACTTTTCTTTATTGCTCTTGATAAAAAATCAAAATGGCTTATTAGAGTCACATCTTTGATGATGATGTAAGATGTGTAATTAATGGTGTAAAAGTGAAGGCTACAAAGGAGGAAGTTATTGGTTGGTCTAAGAATAACGTCACGTAGTGTTTTATATGTATTGTGATTAGTGAAGGATATAAAATTTAAGATTTTATGTTAAGTGATTGAAAAATATGAAGGGATATGATAATTATGATTAATTTGAGATATAACCACACCGTGCCTTGGACTAATCAATTCTACGAAGAAAGTAACAATTGACTAGATGGAGAAGGAGTAAAATCAGTCATTAATGTAGGGTTAAAGATGTAATTTTACCTCCTAGGGCTTTTAGTCCCTGTTAGGTCCCTATGTTGCCAAATCTGCGAACAAACTCTGTTCTATAGTGTTGTAATTTTTTCCTTGTTTTTGGTCTTCCCACTTGAGTGGGAACATTTGTGCTCAAGTGGAATATGCACTATCTCGGTAGTTGGGCGTGTCTGCAAAAATACTGGGAAGTGTGATTTCACGCTCGAGCATGGGTTCCAGTGCTTGAGTGAAGACCTGTTTATTCGCACGCGTGTTTTAGTGACTCCGCTCGAGTGTATAACCCCGATAGATTTCCTTCTGCCCAAAAAGCCAAGTCTTTTAGAGAGTCCTTCACATCTAGGATAGTTCATCTCGAATGTCATGTCCAGCCAGATACATTCGAGTCCATTCCCATCCGTCTTTTGTTCGATCCATTAGGACGTGACTTAGTTTTGTCCTTCTCTGGCCGCCAAAACCTAGACTGGGTCCGTTAGTTTTACTATAATATTGAGGGTATAGACGATATTGGTCTTTCCTTCCAGACGTGGGTCCATTCTGAGTCCATCTCTATTTCACCTAATCTTATTAGAGAGCTCCTTGGCATTAACCGTGTTTTTCCGAGGCATTATTCGTTTCCTGTTCGCCTTACTTGTGATTTTAATGAGGTGGCTGGTGTCTTGTGTGGTGCTCTTTGTAACTGGATCAAGGGAGCTTTGATTAAACAATTTGAACTCCTTCCCGAGTTCCAACTGCTTAATCTTATTGTTTGTGCTAATATCATTGTCACCAGTCACTCTTCTGAAATTAATCAAGAACAAGGGTTTGTTCTTTTCTGTATTGCTCGTCATCTCTCCATCAATCTAGCCACCCTCATTCTTTGTAAGATGATTGCAATTTTTGGCAACAAGCAATTAGGCCTACCTTATGGTTATTTAATCAACCGTCTCTTGTCCCGGCTTGAAATTCCAGTCTTGGAGGACGACGAGTATGCCTTCCCTATTAAACCTTTCACTAAGAAGACTATTTCACAGAGTCGTGCACATGTCAAGGGGAAGTCTTCTAGGGTTGGTCCTTCTACTGATATAGCGGATGTTGTAGCCGAGGAGGCAAAGATTGATGCAGCGACAACTGGTGCGGAGGAGGCTGATGTTCACCCCCGGACTTTTCGTGGCCAGCTTCGCCATTTTTAGGAGGCTGTGACACAACGGTTGGATCTTTTGGATGCTCGTCTTGATGCCTTCAATGACCGTCTTGGACATTTGGAGCAGTCCGCCGCCCGGCCTACTACTCAGCTTGCTCACATTATATCCTTGCTTCAGCTACAGCAGCCTCATCTTCCTCTTGTTGATTCTTGATTGAGATCTTTGTTTCTTGGACTATTTTTTTTTACTAGTCTCCCAGCCAAAAAGGAGGAGAATTTTTTGTGGTGGTCTATAGTGCTACAGTTTAGTATTTTTGCTTTTTTATTTTTATTTTTACAACTGCTACATTTTGGATACAACTGCTACAGTTGTTGGTTTTGTGGGCTTTCATATATCTCATATACATTTGTTGTCGTTTATCATACATCTTATGGAGTTCCACAGTTTTGTTTTTGTTTTTTTTTTTTTTTTTTGGTATGTTGCTCGTTGTTTCACAGGTGGATGGTTGATGGATTGTTCTCATGGTGGATTATTCTAAATTGTTGTCAACTCAACCTATTTGTGTGATTAAAGCTTTGTTTTGTTTTTTTTATGTCCGATAGGTTGTGTTCATGAGGTTGTCTAGTGCGTGTGTTTTTAGGAAAATTGTTAGAAGAGTTTTGTCCGAGAATTAACAAAGGGGGAGATTGTTAGGTCCCTATGTTACCAAATCCGCAACCAAACTCTGTTCTATAGTGTTGTAATTTTTTCCTTATTTTGGTCTTCCCGCTCGAGCGGGAACATTTGCGCTCGAGCGGAATGTACACTATCTCAATAGTTCGGCGTGTCTGCAAAAATACTGGGAAGTGTGATTTCACGCTCAAGCATGGGTTCCAGCGCTCGAGCGGAGACCTGTTTATTCGCACGCGTGTTTTAGTGACTCTGCTCGAGCGGAATACGCGGCCCCTGTTTTCTATATATATGTGTTTAAGTCTTATTTTAGGGTTAAGTCTCCTAGATCTGTTTTGGGAGCTCTAGGTTTTCTTTTGGGACTTGTTTTGCTAATTTTCCTTGATGTTTTGATTGAGTTCATGTTTTGACAAGCACACATCAAGGAGGTTGATTGCTCATATTCAAGAATGTTCTTCTTCGGTGGAATCCAGAGATTCAAGCGTGGAGTGTCGAAGGAGTTTGATACTGTGCGTGGTCGTTGATTCGGCAATAGAAGTTGTGGATTCAACTTCAATCTAATCAATTCCAAGACGAAGGTTATGGTGAAAGATATATAGAAGATTTGAAGACAAATTGGAAGCGTTTGGATAATTTGTTTGTTATCTTTGTAATCTTTCTTTCTTCAGTAGTAGATTGATTAGTGGCGTTTCGCTCATAATTTTTTTTATCACAATTGAAGGTGCTTCAATTATGATTTTTCCACGTAAAAATCGTTTGTGTCGATTTATTGTTTGTCGAAAAAAACAATCTAAATCACTTTCGTAAGTGCTTGATGATTTAGATTGTGGGTTTTAATTAATTGGGAATTGGAATAATTAAATCTTGATCTAATCATGAATCACTTAGGTTTTTCAGTCCCAAAAATCACTCCCAATTTTTGTGTTAAAATAATACAATTTTAAATCTTTGTACAATTAAATTCTCAAATTTCTAGAATAATTTTAAATATTATGTACCAAGCTGGAGAGTTCATCTCTCAAATTTTAAATTCAATCGGGCCAAGATGCATGTAAATCAAGACATTTATACACTAAAATCCTTAATTCACTGGAATGACTTTTTAAAATTAACTTAATATACTCTATGAACATTAGAATAACATGTACAGAGCTTGAAAACTTTAATCTCTTGAATTTTGAACTGAATCAGTCCCGGATAAAATTGAGGTTGTTAATGTAGTGCAATTCTTAAACGATTAAGATGATTATAAATTTTCAAAATGCAATATACTTTGAAATATCAGTTGCCTCTCGAGTTTCAAGTCCACTTCAGAATTAGTGTACACAAATGAAGATGTCTGATTGAGTAAAAATTAACTAATGGAAGTCTAAGCTAAAATGATAAGAACAACACAAATCACGTAAGTGATTTCATAAAAATATGTAAGTGAACACAAAAACGCGTAAGTTTGTTCCTAAAAATTTAGAATAACACAAAATATGTATAAGTTTTCACAAATCACGTAAGTTATTTCATAAAAATGCATAAGTTTTCATAAAAACACGTATGTTTGTTCCCAAAAATTTAAACAACACAAAATACCTAAATTTTTACAAATCATGTAAGTGATTTCACAATAATGCATAAGTGAACACAAAAACGTGTAAGTTTGTTTCCAAAAATTTAGAACAACACAAAATGCTTAAGTTTTCAAAAATCACGCAACTGATTTCATAATAATGAGTAAGTGAACACAAAAATGGGTAAGTTTGTTCCTAAAATTTAGAACAACACAAAATGCATAAGTTTTCAAAAATCACATAACTGATTTCACAATAATGCGTAAGTGAACACAAAAACAGGTAAGTTTGTTCCCAAAAATTTAGAACAACACAAAATGCATAACTTTTCACAAATCACATAAGTGATTTCACAAAATTGCGTAAGTTTGTTATCAAAAATTTAGAACAACACAAAATGAGGAAATTTTCACAAATTACGTAAGGGATTTCACAAAAATGCGTATGTGAACACAAATACGAGTAAGTCAATGGTGAAAACTTGGATTTCACAAAAATGTGTAAGTGGACACAAAATCCGAGTAAGTTTGTTACTAAAAAATTTTAACAACACAAAAATGTGTTAGTTTTCACAACTAACGTAAGTTATTTGCCAAGCAATGCATAAGTGATCGCAAAATCGAGTATGGCCTTAAAAAACACTTTTATTTCACAAAATAGCGTAAGTTTTAACAGCTAACGTAAATGATTTCCTAAAAAATGTGTAAGTGATCACAAACACGAGTAAGTCTTTGGAGAATAATTTTATTTCACATAAAATTACTTAAGTTTTCACAAAATTACATAAGTTGTGACACAAAACCCAGGATAGTTAACACAGAATGACGAGTAAGTTTGTTCCTAAAAATATTCAACAACTCCAAAATGTGTAAATTTTCACAACTGGCGTAAGCGATTTTCCCAAAAAAAATGCGTAAGTGATCACAAACACGAGTAAGTACTTAGAGAGCACTTTTATTTCACAAAATTACGTAAGTTTTCAGAATTTACATAAATGATTTCCCAAAAATTACGTAAGTGATCACAAATATGAGTAAATCATTAGAATACACTTTTATTTCACAAAAATACGTAAGTGTTCACAACTTACGTAAGTTATGACACAAAACTCAGGGTAGTTAACACAAAATAACTCATAAGTTTGTTCCTAAAAATTTTCAATAACACAAAAAATGCATAAGTTTTCACAACTGACTTAACTGATTTCTTAAAAATTGTGTAAGTGATCACAAATACAAGTAAGTCCTTGCAAAACACTTATATTTCACAAAATTACGTATGATTTTCCAAAACATATGTAAGTGATCACAAATACGAGTGAGTCATTGGAGAGCACTTTTATTTTAAAAAATTGAGTAAGTTTCACAAAGTCACGTAAGTTGTATCACAAAACTCAAGTTAGTTAACAGAAAATGGCGTGTTACTTTATCCTTAAAAATTTTGAACAACATAAAAATACGTAAGTTTTTACAACTAACGTAACTGATTTCCCTAAAAGTGTGTAAGTGATCACAAATATGAGTAAGTCTATGGAGAATACTTTTATTTTCTAAAATTGCATAAGTTTTCACAATTAACGTAAATGATTTCTCAAAAAATGTGTAAGTGAACACAAATACGAGCAAATCCTTAGAGAACATTTTTATTTAAAAAAATTGCATAAGTGTTCACAAATTATATAAGTGATTTATCAAAAAATGCGTAAGTGATAACAAATATGAGTAAGTTCTTGCTTAACAGTTTTATTTTATAAAATTTCATAAGTTTTTACAACTGATGTAAGTGATTTTTCAAAAAATGTGTAAGTGATCACAAATACGAGTAAGTTCTTAGATAACACTTTTATTTCAAAAAAAATCATAAGTGTTCAGAACTTACGTAAGTGATTCACCCAAAAATGCGTAAGTGATCACAAATACGAGTAAATCCTTAGATAAGACTTTTATTTCACAAAATTACAAAAGTTTTCACAACTTATATAACTGATGTCCAAAAAATGCATAACTCATCATAAATACAAGTCGCTGAAGAATACTTTTATTTCACAAACTCACATAAGTTGTGTCACAAAACTCGGGGTAATTAACAAAAAATGACACGTAAGTTTGTTCCTAAAAAATTTTAACAACATAAAATTGCATAAGTTTTCACAATTGACATAACTGATTTTCCCAAAAATGCGTAAGTGATCACAAATACGAGTAAGCCATTGGAGAATACTTTTATTTCATAAAATTGTGTTGTTTTTACAAATGGTGTACGTGATTTCCCAAAAAATACGTAAGTGATCACGAATAAGAGTAAGTCGTTGGAGAACATCTTTATTCACAAAATTGCATGAGTTTTCACAAAATCATGTAAGTTGTGTCACAAAACTTAGAGTAGTTGACACAACATGACGCGTAAGTTTGTTCCTAAAAATTTTTAACAACGCAAAATTGCATAAATTTTCACAACTAATGTAAGTTATTTCCCCAAACAATGCATAAGTGAACACAAAATTCTAGTAATTCATCTCATAAAAATTTTGAACAATACAAAATCACGCAAGTTTTCACAAAATCACGTATGTGACCTCACAAAAGTGCATAAGTAATATAAACTCGAATAAGTGATCTCAAAAAATTAGAACAACACAAAATCACAGAAGTTTTCACGAAATCACGTATATGACCTCACAAAAATGCATAAGTAACACAAACTCGAATAAGTGATCTCAAAAAATTAGAACAACACAAAATCACGTAAGTTTTCATAAACTCACATAAGTGGTCTCACAAAAATATGTAAGTTAACATAAAATTCCCGTAAGTTATCTCATAAAATTTTTGTAGAATACAAAATTTCGTAAGTTTTTACGAAATCACATAAGTGACTTCACAAAAATGCCTAAGTAACACAAATTCGACTAAGTGATTTTAAAAATTAGAACAACACAAAATCACATGAGTTTTCACAAACTCACATAAGTGATTTCACAAAAATAAGTATGTTAATACAAATTTTCTGTAAGTGATCTCATAAAATTTTTGAACAACAGAAAATCATCTAAGTTTTCAAGACATTACATAAGTGATGTCAAAAAAAATGCGTAAGTAGCACAAACCCGAGTAAGTGATCACAAAAAATTTGGAACAACATAAAATCACGTAAATTTTCACAAACTCACGTAAGTAATATCACAAAAATGCGCAAGTAATATAAATGTGAGTAAGTTCTTGGTCAATTTATCCAATCAATTATTCAATCGATTGGTTATAACCAATGCTTCCACTCAATTGACCCAATTGATTGGTTGTGTCCAAGCCATCTGATCAATTGCCAAATCAATTGGAGTGGCCAATTTGTACAATCGATTTTCTAATCGATTCTTTTGTAAAATTTCATACGTGCAATCAATTGGAAAATCGGTTAGTGCTGGCCAATTCATCCAATCAATTGCACAATCAATTAGAATGGTCAATCATTCTAATTGATTGGCCAATCAATTCTTTTGCATGGTGCTGGTCTGTCATCAGCAAATATTCAAGTTAGAGACACCAAGTGTTGCTTGAAATAACGAGGGCACATCGGTAAATGTCGGTGTATGGTGACATATATACAATACGATGGATATATTAGTGATCTAATGGAAAAGAGCCTTACAATTAGTTGGAAATATGAAAGAACTATGTGTTAAGGGAGAAAGATGACTTCAGTGGTTCCATTGTCGAGCAACAAGTGATTGTCACCAGATTTTTAATTAGTTAACAATAATTAATTTTTTTTAATTAATTAGTTGTCTAATTAATTCTAAAATATAAAATTACTAAATTTTAATATTGTGTAATTAAAAGTTGATAGTAATAATTATTTCATTGTCTTCAACTAGTGACATTTCATTCTCTTCAAATAGTGAAATTTAACCTTAATGTTTAGGTGAAATTAAACAATTAACATCATAACCACATCTAATTAGATAGTTCACTTCACACATAATCTATCTACTTAATCTAATTAGCCACGTGGCATGATTAACAATTTCAATATCATCAAATTGGCCTTTCCATCTAATGGGCACATAGCGTGACCATATCAACACCATTGTTCTCACAACTTATAGTTTTTGTAGCAATATATTTATTGAAAGGTTTAATTGTATCATTTTATAGTTTAGAGAGCAAAGTGATATATTTTGTGCTAGTTTCTAAGGGGGGTGAAGTGATACTTCATACTAGTTTCAGTAGAGAGGAGTAAATTGATATTTCATGATAGCTTTAGGGAGGTCAAATAATACAGGGGTGTCGAACATTTTCGTATATCAGAAGAGAGGCTTGTAATGATGTAGAATTGTAGAAGAATCACAAGTTCAATGAGAGAAAAGTATGTTTTGAACCTTTTAACAGTTGCCTCTACAAATTTTCCATCGACAAAATAGAGAGAAAAAGACATAAAAGAGAAATATAGATAAAAATAAAAAATAAAGGCTCATGATGGATCTAGATGAGTGTTAGTAGATCTAAAATCTTATTACAGCAGCAATGGTGATGGGCAATCATGAGACAGAGTTTGCATGGTGATGGATTGTCGTCAGCAAATATTCAAGTTAGAAATACCCAGTGTTATAGTTTGTCCATTGTCTCCTTATTATTAGGTCCTTGCAATTGGTTGGGCTAGAATTTCTTTAATGTTAATATTAGCAAGTGTTAATTTTATTTTATAATTATTAAATATACAAAAAAAATTATTAATTGACCACAATAGTTCAAATAATTGCTTGATTAATTTATTAATTTAATTAAGAATATTAAATTACTATAATGTTAATATTAATTAAATTTGTTACTATTTGTAATAACTATTTATAATTAAATAATAAATTATTAGGAACATAATAATTATTATTATTTATTGGTTAAAATCATAAAATTCCCCAAATTTATTTTTGCATTTAAAATATTATTAAACTTTAAGTGTGAATTATTATTATTATTTTTACTTTTTAGATTGGTTAAATAAGGGTGAATTATTAAACATGTATTATAATTAAATACATTAAATAAATATTTTTTTATGGGAATAATAAATAAAATATCTTAAATTTATTTTTGTATATAAAAAATTAATTAAAAAAATTACAAATAATAAATAATAAGACTTAAAAATATTCATTTAATAAGTATATAATCTTTTTAATACCTATAATTTTTTTTTTTAAAATTAGACCAAATTCTACTACGAAATATGTCCCCAAATTATTTTTCTCCAAAATTTGAATCAAACCTCCAAAATTTTGCCCTAAAAAATAAAATTCCCTCCTAACCTTCACAAAACCCTAGATGGGGTTCATCAATCTCATGCCTCTCTCTCTTTCTCATCCTCTGTAAACCCTTTCTCTTACGGTTTTGTCTCAGCCGATCCAATTCATTCCCTCTCGGTCGCGAGAAGGATATTCCTATGGTGGTTGGTGTGGTACTTTGATGATTGTCGAGAGAGGGATTCCAAGCGGCAGTTTTTTAGGGTTTCTCGGTTATATCAATATAATATTTATGTTCCATACCTATAGTGAAATTTGAACAAACCAGCTTGACATGCTTGTCATGACATGCTCTGCTGAATCCACCATAAAATGGTAAACATATCTATAACTTATATATAAAAGAACAGAAGCATACACCTCCTTTGAATCTAACGCATGAAAATCTCCAACTTGTCCCTGTTGTGCCATTACGATTGAACCAAAGAAACTACATCCGCAGCTGCTACTCTGAGGCCACCAACCAACCAATCAGAGGCCACCATCTCTCCCTTCTTGAAAGTTCTTGTTTCGGTGATGAATTTCAATTCCTGAAGATCTTTCACCGATTGCACCACTCAACTCCTGAAGAGCTTATTGCTTGTGTCACGAGCTTATCCCTTCTTGAAGGTTCCTATTGCTTGTGGTTTTTGCGTTTTGTGCAAGATTCAACTGCTACGCAATAATCTCTAAGTACATTTATGGCTAATCATACTTGATTGGTGTACGTTCTATGAGCGGGAACAACATGCAGAAACTAAGGTGTATCTTCTTCCTCTTGTCTATTATGCAATTATTCCTAATTTGTCTATTTGGAATCTCTGTTCTTGTTCCTCACAATTGTTTAATTGTGTGCTTACCATGTGCTCGATCATATGCCAAAATGAAACACACGCACATACATACACACACACACACACAATGCTTTATCTCTTTTTGGTTCTCATACCCTTTTCATTCTTTGTTTCTACATACATTCTTTGGTAAAGAAATCTATTTTTCTTATAAATCAATCCAAGGAACAAAACTAAGATTTCTATGAATCTATCATTCTCATTTGATAAGATGGGTTATTATTAAATCGTAACTATCCATAGAATTCAGAGAGGTTTAGTGAAAATTTGCAATGGCACCAAGTTTTGATTATACAATTTTGATGGTGAAGAACATCTATTCACTGTGTTGCCATTGCAAAGTGACGAGTGCTTGGCTTTGATGGTCAAAAAGGAATTCGAGCGTTTGCCTAATAGTTGTTACTTGAACAGATTGAGGAATGGAGACTTGGATTTGGGGGCTTGAAAAGAGGTTGTTGATTGGATTGGAGAGAGGTTGGTTCATGAGCCTTCTTTAATGGGTTTCTTTTCTTCTTTATCTCCTTTTTCTTTTTGATCTTTTATGCGTATTTGTTTTGCTATATGTTTTTTATGAGAGTAAAGGGTGAGTTGGAAAAATCTTCCCTTTGATTATAGCGATCCCAGCTTTTACCTGACTCTTGTGATGTTTCAGGCTCGGGTTTAATGCTTTCATATTGTTGTCTATCTCTTTCTTCCATTGTATACCTTTGGAATTGGTCTTTGGATTGTTGTGGTTGTGTTTGGAACAGGTTGGTTACTTAGTTTTCAAACTTTGTGTTGCCCAGATTTTTGGTCTTCCGCTCAAGCGGGCTATATAAATTTTAGTCCTCCACTCGAGCGGCCTTTCTTGCGCTCGAGTGGGAGTTGCAAGCTTTCAATACTCTGCACTTCTGCAAAAGTGCTGGAGGAATGTTTTTCATGCTCGAGCGGTGTTTCTTACGCTCGAGCAGGTATGCACTCGAGCCTCTTTTCTTATGCTCGAGCGGTTGGTCTGTTGCCTACAAAGTTCTAGAGGTGTGTATTCTGCGCTCGAGTGAGCCTCTTATTGCGCTCGAGCGGAACAAATCTTTGTGTCTAAAGCTCGAGCGTGAAACCCTCCACTTGAGCGGACTGCGTGTATATTGGATCTCGAAAAGCATTTTTTACATCACTTTTTCATATCTTTTCAGCCAAAACCCTAAAGTTAAGAGCCTCTCTCTCTCTAAAATACTCTCTCTCTCTACATTTTGGCCTAGATCCTTTGATCTCTCCACCCTACTCCCTTTGATAAAGAGGTGGAGCTTCTCAAGATCTTCTCTTTGAACCAATTAGAGTTGGATTTTAGCACTTTTGGGGTTTCTCTCTTGCTTGGCTCATCTTCTCCCTTCGAGGTAAGGATATTTTATACTTTAATATGAGTTTTAACCTAGTTATTTGTTATTATGTATAAATGGTGGAAATTTTGGGAGTTTTTGGGTAAACTTAGGGTTGATCTCAAATTGAAAGAGGGGTTTCTATATTGTGCTAGATAGATGATTATAGGGTTTTGAATATGAGGATATCTTGTGTTAAAATGGTGAATTTTAGCCTTTGGGTTAATACTTGAATAAGGGGGAGATTTACCCTAAATATGTCTTCAAAATTATTTTGTATAAATAATGAAATTGATGTGAGAAATGTGAAATTGGGAAAAGGTGTAAATGAATGGTGTAGTTGGATTTGTTTAATCACTCATTCATGGAAATTTGATAAATTATCTGTTATAAAGATTGTATATCTATTTAGAAATATCTGTATTGGGTTATCGGTGGAGGATAGCTATGATTGTTGTAGAAATTGCATGAGGATTAGATGAATCGTAACTAATCATTTAAGTTTGTCATTGAATATGATGATATGATTAAGACATTGAATATGTGTTATGGATAGTCATTGTATATGATGATGAATTTAAATACATTATATATGTATAATGTTTTGAGAGAAGAAAGGGGATGTACTCCATTATTTGGGAGGGGATAAGGGATGGACTCCATTGAGAATTAAGTTGGCCGGAGTGTCTAGGGTGAAGCCCCGAAATCTTGTGTATACATGGGTGCCGATCCCGCAGATGAAATTTTCGTAAAATGGCAAGATTGAAATGTTTGTATGATAGGTATGTTAATAGAGAACCACTGAGTTACAATCTTAGTTGGATCATTTGGAGAATTATGTATATTTGTCTTGTGACATGAAATGAAATGAATTAACTTGAAATGAATAAATGAGAATGGATCGAGATGTGAATATCAATATTGAATGGTCATGGGAAAGATGTAAGTTGGTCATGGATATTGAACATTTATCTGACGCATATACCTTAGTTAAACTTCATACATTGTATTACACCGTTTCTATTGGGCTTTGGCTCACCTTACTTGGGAAACCCATTTCAAGTGCCGGTGACATGCTTCCTCCAAGGACATAGCTTGGAGAGACTTAGGAGCTAGAGGCTCTATTTTGTTATCTTATGTTTAAATTTTTATTCAAGCTGAAGGCTTTACATGTATAGAGCTTAGGACTCTCTTTTGTTGTAACCAAGTGATATCTTGGAAAGATGTAAGCCCGTGAGGCATTTATTTCGTTGTTATTAACTAATGTTGCATGCTATAGATTCAAGATGAACATTTATGAATGTATAATGCATGTAATACCTATTGTAATATAAACTCTGATGAATGAGAGTATATCCTTTCTATTATGCACTCTTCTCTTATGGATGGGTTAATTGTATTATTTTGGGTGCGTGACAACTTGGTATCAGAGCATGCCAGGTTTGAATAGTTTGGGTACATGGAAAGTGGTTAGTACCATAATGGGTTTGTCTCAATCATTAGAGACTTAAAGTATAGACGATATGTGCTTATATGATAACATGATTATGTGATTATATGGGTATGGGATTTAGTTCCTAAGATGTTGATTGGGTCTACAGGTTTCTGGAAATCCTATTAGAAAAACACTTCATCACTGTTTTTTCTAATTGGAACTCTAGCAACGCCGCGGGACGATCATTATTTAAGAATGAAATTCATATGTGTTTATGTGGAATGAGTTACTGTTGTCCACTGTATTAGGACGCGAGTGAACTAGCTTCGGCACATTTGTGAATGTGCTAATTTCTTTTGTTACCTCCATTAAGATATCAGGACGTGGACGTAGTGGTAGGCGTGGTAGGCGCGAGATGCCTATACTAGGTGAAATTCCAGCACAGGAGAAGGGAGTTGGTCCGACCAATGTGGCCGAGCCGGTTGGTCAATAGGCCATCGACTCTTTAGCCCATGAAATGGCCGGGACATTGTGGGAATCCATGGACATTCTCAGGATTGAAAATCAAGTCCAGACCCAAGTAGTTGAAGTAAGGCCATCTTTCTTAAAGAGAGTTCTTCCGATCAAATCCAAACGAGTTTTTGGGTGATCCCAAGGAGCCATTGAAGGCTGATGAGTGGCTAGAGCAGATAAAGAAGACGTTTGGGATGCTCAACATCGAAGATAGGGGTTTGAGAGTGACTTTGGCATCCTTCCAACTGAAGGGAGACGCGGGTCAGTGGTGGAAATATGCGCGAGGGCGCATTGGAGGGACTTGGCAGGCCTTGTTGATGCCTTCCAGGACAAATATTTACCTGCTACAGTAAGGGAGAGGTTAAGGGAATAATTCTCCAAGTTGGTGCAGCTCAACAAACCAGTGGCTAAGTTTGAGGCCACCTTCACTAGTTTGTTGAGGTTTACACTAGAGTTAGTGGTGAGTGAGGAACGCCGTTGTCTAGAGTTCGAGAAGTGGTTAAGGACCGGGCTCATGTTTAGAGTGGTCGGATCCATGATTAAAGACTATGGATGCCTTGTAGAGGCTGCAGCCCATCTAGAGACTATCATGCATGCAGAGGAAGAGAGGAAGAGAGGAAGAGGGGCTCCAAGAGGAGTTAGGATAATCAGGGGGACAGTAAGAGGCAGAAGGGTTCTAATCCTCAGTAGTCCCAGGGAGTGCAGTCGAGGTCTGCCTTTCCAGTGCCGAGTTCGGGTCTGGGAGAGGTGGTCAGAGAGATGTGACTTGTTTCAAATGTGGTCAGTTGGGCCACAAGTCTCCAGCTTGCCCACAGAGGGGAGGAAGGCAATGAGCAGCATCATCTTCGGCTCGTTCTTAGGGCCAAGGCCAAGGCCAAGAGAGAGGCCAGGCGCTCACTTATTATCAATGTGGGCAGGTGGGGCACTTGAAGAGGTTTTTCCCACAGTTGGGTGACATACCTAGTGCGTTTAGTTCGAGACAGACACAAAGTCACCAGCCTGCACAGTCAGCACAGGCTTCGAGGGCCAATCAGGAAGCCTCTTCGGCTCAATTTGTGCAGTAGGGCTATGCTCCGAGGGGTGAGCAGGTAGATCATAGGCCAACAGGGCGTGTGTATGCTGTTACCGCGCCAAATCTTATACCAGCACCATCTGTTGTGAGAGGTACCTTCTTGTTTTGTAATTCAGTTGCCAGTGTGTTGATTGATACGGGTGCATCCCATTCATTTATTTCGTCTGCATTTGCATCGATTTTGGGGTTGGAGTTGGCATAGTTAGCATGTCCTATTTGTATAGAGTTACCTATTGGTGGTGAGGTTATTCTGAAACAGGGGTATCGAGGTTATGACATAGAGGTCGCCGATCATCGACTTCCATTTGCATTTGTTTTGCTTGATATGACTAGTTTTGATGTTATTTTGGGTATGGACTAGCTATCGTTATACCGGGTTGTTACAGATTGCTATCGTCAGAGGGTTACCGTATATACCTTAAACGGTGATTGCTTTTATTTCTTGGGGGACCGCTTGGATAGAGTCTTATCCCCGGTATATGATCCGCGTAGGCAGAATGAGGTTAGTTGTCTTCTTGCTAACTTTCAGAGTAGTGAGTGTGATGAAGTCCAAGTTGAGTTGCCAAGGGTGGTTCGTGAGTATCCAGATGTCTTTCCTGAGAATCTTACTAGTTTACCACCTCACCGAGAGATAGAGTTCTCTATTGATTTAGTGTCTAGCACGACAATAATTTCTATGTCACCGTATCGATTCACACCTACTGATTAAGTGAGTTGAAGATTCAACTCCAAGATCTGTTAGATAAGGGTTTATCCGCCCTAGGACATCACCTTGGGGAGCACCGGCTCTCTTTGCTAAAAAGAAAGATGGAGCGTTACGACTTTGCCTAGATTATCAAAAGTTGAATCGGGTTACGATTAAGAACAAATATCCTATGCCTCGTATAGATGATCTGTTTGATCAGTTGAAGATGTGTTGTTGTTTCTCTAAGATAGACCTGAGATCGGGTTATCATTAGTTGAGGGTAAGGAAGGATGATATCCTGAAGATGTCATTTCGTATGCGGTATGGCTATTATGAGTTCCTTGTGTTGCCTTTTGGGCTGACCAATGCTCCAGCGGTATTTATGGATTTGACAAATTGGATTTTTCGTGAGTTCCTAGACCGTTTTGTGGTCGTCTTCGTGGACGACATCTTGATTTATTCACCTTCAAAAGAGGAACACGAGGAGCACTTACGGGTAGTACTTGAGTTACTTAGAGCCCACAAGCTGTATGCTAAGTTCGAGAAGTATGAATTCTGGCTAAAAGAGATTAAGTTCTTAGGCCATATGGTATTCGGGGATAGGGTGACTGTAGACTCATCCAAGGTAGAGGCAGTGCAAGATTGGGTACAGTCTAAGAATGCCTTTGAGATCCGTAGTTTCTTGGGGTTAGTCGAGTATTACCGTCGGTTTGTGAAGGATTTCTCTAGGCTAACTACACCTTTGACTAGGTTGACGAGGAAATTAGTCAAATTTGTGTGGGATAAGACTTGTGAGAAGTCGTTCTAGGAACTTAAAGTTAGACTTACCACTGCTCCAGCTTTGATTAAGCTTGACAATGAAAGACTATTCTCCTAAAGGACTAATTATGAAGCTGAGGAATCTTGCTACCTATTTAACAAGAAACAAATTTAGCATAACAATTTCATTTGCTGATAAAGGATGTCAATGCTTGATGATGATACATTGTGCACCCTTAATAGTGAGAGATTGATATTTACTCTTAGAACCAATCAACTATATTTTTATGTTTGAATGTAATATCAGTAGACATTTGCTGAAGAACGCTCTAAGGAATTCATGGCTTCATTTGTGGGCTTTCATCAAATGGGTTTCTCGCATTTTTCCTTGTGTTTGTGTTTGCTTGATGGTTCAAACACAAATACAAGTATAGAGAAATAGGCTAATCAAATTGACTTGTATAGTTTTGTATTTGTATTTGTATTTATGTCTGGCGTATTGGTTTATGTTTGTTATGAAGCAAAGTATCAGTTTTGATTGGATACATTTTCATTTTAATGCTTTTGATCTATTTTTATCATTGAAGGTTATGATTAAAAATTTAGAGCAAGTAGTGAACATGGTTTTGAATTCATTCCAAGATCCTCATCCTCGAGTGTAATGTGCAACTATTAATGCAATTAGACAGTTGTCTACAGATTTAGGCCCAGATTTGCAAGTTCAGTATCATCAACGTGTGTTACCAGCTTTGGCTGCAGCTATGGATGATTTCCAGAATCCCTGCATCCGGGTTAGTTCTTTTGGTGCTTTGACAATTGTAAATTTTAGATGGTTACAATTTATTTTCTATCTTTTCCTTGGTCCTGTAAATATCAACTGCATGATGAAATATGGTTTATGCATTTGCTGAGTCACTTTTAGGTATTTTGCTTTTACTACATACTTATATTTTCTTCTTTCAAGGATTCATATTGACAAGTTTGGTAGTCCCTAATATATTCTCCAGTTCAGATTTTATGTTTTTTGATATCAATTACTATGGATCAATGTGATTTTGGTTGTTCACCAGTGTTTTGGCAATTTAAATTAACAAACTCTGAAATACTTCTATAAGCTATGGTGAGGGCTTCATTTGAAAATACTTCCTTGAGAGCCAAAACTTTGAGATACTTGAGATCAAATTTTTTCCTATGAATGGATATCCACACTACCAAATATTTGCATCAAATGGTTGAAAATAACTTAGATTCCAAATCAATAATTAATTTTTAATCATAACTATTTTCGAACTCGTAACCCATTTGATATATTTATTTGAAATCATATGAACCATTCATGAGATTGGGTATGCAAAATTGATAGAAAGCATACTTAGATTTTTTTTTTTTTTTCCCCTTCCCTTTTCTGAATGTCTTGAGGCACGGGTCATTTGCTAATTGTCTTATATGAACCAAATTTGATTTTTCACATTCTTATACCCCAATATAAACCACCAGGCAATAAAAAAATCCAACCAAAATTTCAATTTAATTAATTATTCTTGAATTTTTGACCATATTGACCCCAAAAAATTCAATCATCTGGGTCTTCATTAATTATTCTCCAATCTTTTTATTTGAAAGTATCATATTTCAATATTCTATTTAAGAGAAATAATCCATAACATAACAATACTCAGAACTAAACAGCAACTTAGCTAAGTTAGCCATTGCATAGTTCAACTTGAAAGGGTTGTCGTAACATTAACTATGTTGAATTCTAACAAAGAATTAGAATTTGGCTACAAGCACTCTATAATCCAAATGAAATGTTCCCTAAAGAGAACCTAACGAATTACGCATAAGAAGCACAATTAAAAAATAATTATCAACACTTACTTCCAGTTCAACTCATGGCATTATACAAAAAGCAATTCCTAAATATTTGCAGAGATCAATTCAAAAAGCAATTTAAAGGAACTCAAGTACAAGTTGGATTGGGTTCAAGAATAAGTAGAGAAAACTCGCATCAAATGAATAGGGGAACCAGAATATAGGTTGTCCAAAACACAAAGTTTCAGCAACAAGAAGTTCCATTTCTATGATTTGACGAAGTCAGAAAATTTAAAATACAAGTTTCGATAGTTTTGTACCTTTCCAGATGCCTTCTCAAATGCTGCTATCATTTCCAAAACTGACATTCGTTTTCAATTGCAGCAGACCACACACTACAAGAGGAGGAGAAAACGAGTTCATATGTCAAAAACCTAATCAACAAATGATTTCAAATTTAACAAATAAATTCCAATAACATTGAAATTATGCCTATATGATAACCATGAGTCATAGGAAATCATGAAAAACCACCAAGAAAACAAATAATACAACTTCAAAAAGGATTTTTCTAAGTTTAACCTTCAATACAAATAGTTTCATTCACATCATTAACAGAGACAATTCCCTAAATACATCATACATTACTAAGAATGGTCACATACATAAATGATAAGCATAGATATTTAACTATATAAATTCTCTAGATCTATATATCTATGAAAGTATATTATATAAAATTCACACTTCAAACACAAAATGGGTGACTATAATACAATATTTAGGACCTAATTTGTTAGTAAAGAAAAAATGATGAAACTCTTTTCTCTATGTTCACAAAATTAATCAAGAAACTAGTTTCATCTAAGTTTGTCTTTGACATGATATCTAACTTAGTCCAGTGCCTAGCTAAATTGGAAAGGTAGCAAAATAGCACAAGGCTAACAGTCAAGCTTATTGCTTCAACCATATCTGACTTTGCAATTTTTCTAGATGATAAACCATCCTGGTATAGGAAACATTCTTCAAAATGGTTTTAATTTTCTGTGATGAAATTCATCTCAAGCTAGTTTGAGGTTCTATTGAAAGAGAGTAATGAATTTAGCAGCTACCTATGAAGTACGGGTACTCCAAAAATGGTGTTGTACAAGTACTAGTCACTTACCGAGTGCGGGTACGCGTACATGGTACGTCGAATATATGCCAGGTACGGCAAATATGTTTGGGTACGACATAGATACAGCAAGGTGATTTTTTTTGGTTGCTGCAGTTGCTAGAATTTGTTATAGTCTTTATTATTATTCTTTCAACTTCAAAAATCATCAAGTAATTTATTTCCAACAACCTTTACCCATGAGTCATGGTTTTGCTCTCTTTTACATCCTGTTTTAGACAATCAAAAAAAGAAAAAGAGAGAATAATATAATTTTTTAGACAAGTTGCTCTCTTTTTGATTTTGATATTGAAACTTTGATTTGTATGTTGGATGTTTAGTTATAAATTTAAAATATATATATATATATATATATATTTTGACGTACCCCAACCGTATCGTACCCTACTTTTTTAAGAATTTGCCGTGTCGGCGTACTTGTACTATTTCCCCTATCCTTATCCGCACCCGTGCTTCATAGGCATCTCCAGATTCAGACAGAGACAAAGTGACATCTCAAATTTTGAATAAGTACAGGTTTGACTATAAAATGTACACATTTGTCATTTTGGACAAACATATTTGAGGTGTTGGCTTTGAAATTCATTTTCTCCAAATTGCCTCATTGAAAAATTATGAAACTTTCCAAAAATATATTTGAGTCAAGTTTCTAACCCCATTGATCTTGCATGAATTCGTTGTGTTTCGAATGATATTTGATAGCCAAAAAAAAGAAAACATTAACAATGGGTTAGAGTCTATCCGGGTAAAATAAAATAGGTAATTCTCCCTTAAATTTAAGTCAAAAGTGGCCCACCTTATGTCAAAATAAAAATAACAAAGGAGGGTAGGTGATGTAAAGTTTTAAAGTGTGGTTCAAAATACACTAAGAGATATGACCTTGAAAGTGGACTACTGTGTAGGCAATATGCTAGAAATTTGGTACAAAAGTCTTTTTGAGTTTTATAAGTGGTCAAAGTGCCTCAAAGTGCTCTTGAAAGATTCATGTAGGATGTACAAGTTTCTTAAGCCTCATCATAAACATCCCAAGCATTTAATCATAGAATTAAATAAAATTAAATTAAAAAAGTGCATATAACCAACTATACATAATGAGATTGTTAACTAGGACAACCAACTGCTCAAAATGACAACTTCTTGAACATAGAAATTGTAACAATTACCATCTTAAGAAGAAACAGAAAATGTAAATAACTTGGATAGTTTGGTCAATGAAACCCACAGCTTTTGTTTTATTCTCTAGCTCCATTACCTTTTTTTTGGGTGTATAGCTCCATCACCTCAATGCCTATAATTTGAGCAAAAACAAGAAAGCCCCCTCTCAAATTCGAAGATGTGACGCAAACCCTAACTATCTTCGTTGGTACGTCAGCAAGTTAAGAAACTATAAAGTTTTTTATGTTCGATGGAAGGCTGGCTGAAACTTTGGCCCTACCAAGTGAAACTAAGGATTGAAAGAGTTCATAATGTCATCTTATGGGGCCTTAAACCTCAGAGAACAACTAAGAATGTCCATTACAATTATTTAAACACTATTCATTTTGCATTAAACTCATAATTTCACAAACAATATAACAAACTAGTGGTCTCAAAATTAGAAATGGTTCTCAAATGGACCAATTAAAAAACATAGAATGTTGTATGATACTGATATCAAATTTATAGATAGTTTTCATCTAATCCTATGACTGCAAAAGGGGAATATT
The DNA here is from genome assembly GCF_055761805.1 of Camellia sinensis. Classification (NCBI taxonomy): domain Eukaryota; kingdom Viridiplantae; phylum Streptophyta; class Magnoliopsida; order Ericales; family Theaceae; genus Camellia; species Camellia sinensis. The sequence continues at coordinate 180,731,043 of NC_138965.1, read as the reverse complement.
GTAGTCAACAAAAACCTAAAAGCACCACGGACCAAAAGCACTATATCATGCAAAAACATAGTAACAAATGGAAAAATGAGAAACATAAACAGATGTCCCTATACAAGCTGCTATAGAAAACGAAAAAAATTCAGATCAATAATTTACAAAATTGGAAGCCAGTGTTAGCTCTCTCAAATCACAAGTTAAGCCCATATATCATGCACATCATAAATAATGAAATAATAATGCCAATTCCCATGTTGAACTTAAAGTTTTTAAAAAAAAAGATTAAATTAGTGCCCTAATACATTTAGGGGCACATGTCTGCTCTTGTTTTTTGATTTCACAACTAGATTCCTCTATTGTTTCTTCCAAACTTATCACAATATGGATGATTTTGCATTACGAAAAAGTTAAAATCGTGGCAAAAGCAAGCAAAATAAAGCACAAATATGTGTCTACTTTAATAAGAAAATAAACTTATACATTTAGTTCTCAACAAATAGGAAAGAAGCAAAAGACACATGTACACAAACACAAACATGTCGAGAGCTACTTTATATATATAGGGACCAGGGTCACTGTTGTGTGGCTTGCATAGCAGTGACTGTTGTGCGGCTCATGAGAATTATTTCAGACTTTATTTTCATCATCCAAACCGTTCAATTTTTAAAGAATATCAAGTAGAACATACCTATAAGAAATCAAGTTGATTGGATATCGATAAACCCTTCATCAACTCGAATTTGTATATATAAAAAATTAAATATATAAGTATTAAACTGAATATAAATGTGAGTTGATGAAGGGTCTATCGATATCTGATCAACTTGATTTTTTACAGGTATGTTCTACTCAATGTTATTTAAAAATTGAATGGTTCGAATCATCAAAATAAATTTGAAATTATTCCCACATGTCGCACAACTGTCACTGTTGTGCAAGCCGTATAGCAGTGATTCCAACTCCATATATATATATATATATATATAGAGAGAGAGAGAGAGAGAGAGTGGCAAAATAAAAAATGGTAAATTATACCTACGAGGGCAAAGAAATAATTGAAATAGGGACATATTAGTTTCCTAAATTTTTATATGCCATATCAGGATTTAATTCATTGTTTAAATTAGTTTGCTCCATGGAAAGATTGAGTATAGTTGAGGCTTCTAGTCTAAATATGGTTGTAATAAGCTCCTCCAAAATTGTTCAATAAAATTGGTGAATTAGACCATAGACAGAAGGATGTTCCTAAAGTCATTTACAATTGACATAAAAAAATAAAATAAAATAAAATAAATTCAAAACTATCAAACCCATGATTTGCAAGACTTCACAAGTTCAAGTTCTCAACACTTAATAGTGAGAATGTGAATCGAAGCTAGAAATAACAAGCACAATTTACATCTAGCACTTAACTGGAAGTTGGTTGCTCAGGAGCTTTGATTCATTTCATCTAATGTTTTAAAGCATGAACAATTCAATAAATCATGCAATAGATAGTATTGTAACTATGCTATTAAAATTGTGTATTCTATCCCATGTTTAGATCGATTTACGCTGTGTTTGGTTGGGGAATTTGAGAAGGGATTTGGAAAGGAAAAAAATATGTGAAATGTGAATAAAATATCTCTATATTTCACCAAGTTTCATACACATTTTTTCTTTTTTTTTTCAAATCCCTTTCCAAATTTCCCAACCAAGCACAGTGTTAAGATTATGATGAGAGATTCACGAAACTTTATCAATTTTGTAATTTAACTAATTAGTCCAAATTTTACCTTCTTGTTTTTTTTTTTTTATCATCAAAAAACTTTTATTAACGTCTATTTCCTTAATCCAAAAATCAAGCCAAATTTTATTTTCTTTTTTTATATCTGTTGGACCATTTTAATATCTTTTATTTATTTATTTATATATCTTGGTCATAAATCGACATAAATGGGTTTCATTACTTTGGTAACCTCTTGGTCCTCTTGGTCATGAATGGAGGTTAAATAGAATTCATGAACTTGGTTAATGGTCATTATTTTGGTGTAACCATTTTCTCTTTATTATATAGAGTCTCTCTTCATTTTCTCCTATTTAATGGTCATTAATTTTTGATGTAATCTGTAAGGTCCTAATGGCCTGTAAATAGTCCCTCTCATCTACTCTTTTCTACACCAACATACACCAATTATTTTCTATACAAGAGAGATTACTAGCAAAGAATGGTATTTTTCTTGGTGGAGCTTTGGGTTCACCATCTTGTGCAGAGTTGGCCTAAACCATACGACAAGTGGTTAGCCTGTTGTATCCTGGATGGGACAAGTCATAATTTTGTGACTGCTACATCGGTATTTGGGTTCTTCCTACCGCAGTGGGCTTGATCTCTTTAAAGAAAATGAGATATCCGAGCCTCAGCCTGATCTATTTGTATCTCATTTTCTTTACATCATTTATCAATAAAATATAATTTTTTCTGGTATTTTCACCATAAATTTTAAGGAGATCAAACATGGAACAAGTACCAGAAAAAACCAATGATGGAATTAGATATCTCAACAAGCCTTTCAAGTTCAAGGGAGTTCATTTTAAGAGGTAGAAAGGAAAAGTTCTTTTTTACCTTAGCCTATTGAAAGTTGCATATGTTCTTACCGAAAAGAATCCAAACAAAATCCCAACCGAGGAGATGAATGATGAAGACTACAAGGCACATGAAGCAAAAGTGGCTTCCTATAATACAGGTGCTCCCTCAAATCTTTGGAACGAGGCTATTTTGACAGCTTGCCATGTGATAAATAGAGTGCCACACAAAAAGACTAAAATTGTACCTTATGAGTTGTGGCGGGGGGCATAAACCAAATTTAGGTTATTTGAGGGTTTGGGGTTGTTTAGCCTTTGTGAGGCTTGCAGATCCTAAACAACCTAAATTGGGTTAACGAGCTATCACTTGTGCTTTTCTTGGGTATGCGTTGCATAGTACAGCTTACAGATTTTTTGATATGGAAAATAATGTTATTTTTGAATCAGGTGATGCTATTTTTCATGAAAATAAATTTTCTTTCAAATCTAGAAATAGTGGGGGTCAAATAATTTCTAAAAATATTTTATATATGCCTAGCTCTTCTACTCCTCAAGTTTTTCAAGGAAAAGAAAATTTTCAAATCCAACCAAGAAGAAGTAAACGAGCTAGAGTTGAAAAAGATTTTGGCCCTAACTATTATCTTTACAATGTGGAAGAAATTCCTCTTACGGTGCAAGAAGCTTTATCATCACCTGATGCTATTTTCTGGAGAGAGGCTGTAAATGATGAGATAGATTCACTACTTTCAAATAAAACATGGAAGCTAGTGTATTTACCTCCAGGTTGCAAAACTATTGGGTGTAAATGGGTCCTTCGTAAAAAACTTAAACTGGATGGAACTATAGATAAATATAAAGCGAGGCTTGTTGCTAAAGGTTTTAAGTAACAAGTTGATCTTGATTTCTTTGATACTTTTTCTCCGGTTACTAGAGTTACATCCATTAGACTGTTGATTGCAGTGGCTGCAATTCATGGTTTAAAAATTCATCAAATGGATGTAAAAACAGCATTTTTAAATGGAGATCTAGATAAGGAGATTTATATGGACCAACCCGAAGGCTTTGTGGAGCCTGGCCAAGAAACCAAGGTGTGTAAGCTAACTAAATCACTTTATGGTTTAAAACAAGCTCCTAAACAGTGGCATGAGAAATTTGATTCCTGCATGCTTGAGAATGGCTATAAGACGAATGAATGTGATAAGTGCATATATTATAAAACTTGTGAGAATGCACATGTGATTATTAGCCTATATGTGGATGATCTACTTATCTTTGGCTCTAATTTGCATATTATAAATGAGACTAAAAATATGCTCAATAGCCACTTTGATATGAAAGATCTTGGTGAAGCCAATTTTATTTTGGGAATTAAAATTACCAAGACTAATGATGGTATTTTTCTTGATCAGTCGCATTATGTTGAGAAAATGTTAAAGAAATATAATTTTCTAGACTGTAAACATGTTGCTACTCCTTTTGATTCAAGCATACATTTGTCTGTTGTAACAAATGAAAAGGAAGTGATTAATCAAAAGGAATATGCTAGCATGATTGGTAGTTTGAGATATGCTACTGACTGTAGTAGACCTGACATTGCATATGATGTTGGAGTACTTAGCAGGTTTACTAGCAAACCAAGTTGAGATCATTGGCTAGCCATGGGAAGAATTATGAGATATTTATCCGGAACCAAAAATTATGGTTTACTTTATAACAAGTATCCTGCGGTACTTGAGGGATATAGTGATGCCGATTGGAACACTTTGTCAAGTGATTCTCTCTCTACCATTGCATATGCTGTTGGAGTACTTAGCAGGTTTACTAGCAAACCAAGTTGAGATCATTGGCTAGCCATGGGAAGAATTATGAGATATTTATCTGGAACCAAAAATTATGGTTTGCTGTATAACAAGTATCCTGCGGTACTTGAGGGATATAGTGATGCCGATTGGAACACTTTGTCAGGTGATTCTCTCTCTACCTCGGGTTTTATTTTTACCTTAGGTGGTGGTGCTATATGTTGGAAGTCTAAAAAATAGACGATAACTGCTAATTCTACAATGGAAGCTGAGCTTATAGCGTTAGCTTCAGCATGTGAGGAAGCGAATTGGTTGAGAGATTTGTTACAAGAAATTCTTTTTCAGGAAAAACCAATTCCTCCTGTGTTAATTCGTTGTGATAGCACTGCTGCTATTGGTAGAGTGAACAACCATTTTTATAATGGTAAATCTAGACCTATACGAAGGAAACACAGTAATGTGAGATCCTATTTGAGTAATGGCATTATAACTATGAATTATGTAACATCTTGTGATAATCTTGTGGATCCGTTAACCAAGGCCTTGGCAAGAGATAGGGTCTGGAATACATCAAGGGGGATGGGTTTGAAGCCTATAAAATCATAAACTATGTATGAAGATACCCAACCTAGGGACTAGAGATCCTGTAACTAGGTTCAATAGTGGTTGAAAAAAATGCACTCTTTAATATTTTGTTATCTATCCCTATGATATAAGTGCATTTGTCCTGTAATGTTGGAGGGTTGAGTTTTTATACTCTTAATGAAATTCTGTAGCTCTTGTTGAGTGGGGTGTGTAAATTACAAGAACATCCTTGACAGATTTCACCTATGTGAGCATGAAAGTGGGGCCGCTTTCTATGAGAACAAGGCTTATTCTCAAAAATGCTCATGAAAACCAGGATAAGCACAAGGTCGTAATGTGCTAGCTATTAAAGCTCATGTCAACACCTGAATTATTATGTGTGAGCAGTAATTCTTTATTTCCCCTAAGCAGTCATAGTTCAAGTCTAAGACCACTACTGACTCTGGAGTAGAGGTTGTTGTTTCACTAATGAAGGTTCAATGCAGAGCACACCTTCATGATGCATACTAATCTATCTTTGTTTGGTAATCTCTTTTATCCTTGTTGATATTAAAATGAGTGGGGGTTGTTGGACCATTTTAATATCTTTTATTTATTTATTTATATACCTTCGTCATAAATGGACATAAATGGGTTTCATTACTTTGGTAACCTCTTGGTCCTCTTGGTCATGAATGGAGGTTAAATAAAATTCATGAACTTGGTTAATGGTCATTATTTTGGTGTAATCATTTTCTTTTTATTATATAGAGTCTCTCTCCATTTTCTCCTATTTAATGGTCATTATTTTTTGATGTAATCTGTAAGGTCCTAATGGCCTATAAATAGTCCCTCTCATCTACTCTTTTCTACATCAACATACACCAACTATTTTCTATACAAGAGAGATTACTAGAAAAGAAGGGTGTTTTTCTTGGTGGAGCTTTGGGTTCACCATCTTGTGCAGAGTTGGCCTGAACCATACGACAAGTGGTCGGGCTATTGTATCCTGGAGGGGACAAGTCATAGTTTTGTGACTGCTGAATCGGTATTTGGGTTCTTCCTACCGCAGTGGGCTTGATCTCCTTAAAGAAAACAAGATATCTGTGCCTCAGCCTGATCTATTTGTATCTCATTTTCTTTGCATCATTTATCAATAAAATATAATTTTTTCTAGTATTTTCACCAACAATATCTTCTTAACAAAAAAACTAATTAGTCCAAAAATCGATTGAGAAAGGGATAGACGTTATTGTTGCAGATGGAAGGGTTTTGGGTTTAGGGAATCTTAGAGGGGTTGAAGTTAGGATGAGGGTTTAGGGAAAACTGCTAAAGTGAAGAGGGCAAATAAAGAGAGAGAGAGAGAGAGAAAGCTCCATACCTGATATCTGGTTTGAGAGAATACCTTCTTATCTTGTTGTTGGAAATCAAGGATAGTGTAGAGATTCAACAATGGAACCCAACAGAGGCTGGCAGTTGTTGCTGGAAATCAAGGGTTACATAGTGAACCTTACACACATGGCGAGAGCAGCAGAGGAATAGAAGAAGAATGAGAGATGAAAAAGAGAGTTGTTGAGGGAAGAGAGAGAGATAGAGTAGAAAGGGTTAACTGGTTGCCCCGGTTTCCATTTTCCACAATTAAAACATTCAATGGTCCTAATCATTTCTTTCTAATCCAAGGGTTAATACTTAGGTTGTATGTGGTGTGCAACCCTAACACCTCCCAAATAAAATAAGCCTCTGTTACATTATTTAGAAGTTTGAATTGTCCCCTTCATTATGTGAGAGAGATGTTGGAACGTGCTGTCACGACCCGCTCCCCGTATCCAAGGGTTAAGCATTGTGATGGCTAGTAACTGAAGTTACCTCCAGCCAATTCTTGAACAAATTAATAAACGCGAGGGGAAATAATATTTAAGTGAGGATACCAAAATAATCATTAGAGCTTCTATTTTTATTACAAAATTTGTTGACCAAAGAGGCCGATATTTACATATAAAAATATCATAAAAGTGTTGTGTATGTCTATTTCGCAACCCCGCGTCTAAGACTTTCCAAAAGCTATTTTCTGAATTACATTATTTCCTGAAAATTGGTAAACAGCTATAAGCACATGGCAGAGTGAGAAATATTATACTAAGAATATAATGGACACAAAATAACCATAGATAGTTATGTAACTAAAATATTTAAGATGACTTAGTCTGAACAAATAATCATTTAAGTAGCAAAACTGAGATTATGTAAATAAATAACCATAACCACGATACCGAACAGAATAGAAGTCACAGGAGTGACAGTCAGAACAGAGGTACGGATTCAAGAGGTGGCTCGTACGGATTATAGAGGTGACTCCCACAATAGTGTAGCACTTAGCTCTGCCCAGAACAAAGGTCAATAGATTTATGACAACAGAGGCCAATGATTATTTAAATCCCCCAAAGCATGAGACTCCCGTGGTGGTACTTACAAAACATAACTGTTTATAAAGTTATAATCAAATATTCTTTAAAATATAAATAAATATATCCATGGATTTCATTTTAAACAAATAGAGTTCAGAAATTAATCAACGTAATTGAAATATTTATAAAACATAACTTGTATTAATATAACTAATAAAATATAATTTGAATAAAATAAATATAATAGGTCAAAACATACATAAAATATATTATAATAACTCCATATATAATATAACTCACCTTTATATTAATCATTTACCATTGTTTCTTCGTTCACTATTTTTAGTGGCGGACCACGCCTTCCTTATGTCTCATATTCAATATTTTATTTTACTGTTATAGAATATTTATTTAAACATTTAAGATTTTTCTCATTTATAATTAAACAATATTAATATAAAATTTAAGGAACAACTTAAATTTTCGAGTTGTTATACGTGCACCCTAAAAAGATGCATATGGTATATTTTTAATAACATTTAAAAAAAAATTCATAACTTAAACACAAAATGTCATAATTTTTTAACTACAAAAATATAACTTTCTTTGAGTATAAAATGTCATAACAAAAATTATAAAATGTCATAACATTAACATCCTTAACTTTAGAATGCACACCATAAATTCATTATTCATAATTTTACCACAAAATATCATAACATACATTACAAATAATCATTACTTTTGTAATAAAAAATCATAACTTTCTTATATGATGTGCATCTTTTCAAAGGGTGCATGTCGTAAATTTCTCCTCCTTATGATGATGTGAAGGCGACATGATCTCAAATCATTTACGCTTCAAAACCAAAAATAGTTGGGCTCCTTCTACACAGCTTGATTCCAACATGGAGGAAATCTCTGCGGATTTATTAAGAGTTCGTTCAAACAATTCATCGACGATCTTACTCCCAAAGTGTTTGGTGAAAATTCCTTCTAAGCCGACTCTATAGTGCGTTAGTATTGCTGGCACGATAGGCGGTCCATCGTTCTGTGGCCTGGTATTGCTTACCTCCATTCTCTCTATGTTGAAACACCCATTTCTTTCTACTAGCTTTGCCATCTCTTTGGGAGAGGTAGCATACAAAGGCAAATTGAAGGAGTCCACTTCATCTTCATTGATCATTCCCTGCCACAAAGATTAACATTAATGTCTTGGCCTTAGAGGTCCACTCTCTTAATCTCATTCGAGTAACGTTAAAGGATAATACTGTATGTACCAATTAGTATATTAATTAATGTACTAATTGATGATGTGGCATAATTTAAGAGGTTTTTGGTATTTGTAATGTGATTAATGAGTGGGGTCAACAATAATCTCATAACTAGTGTTAGTACACTAGTTAGTACATTAATTGATCCATGTAGCACTACCGAACATTAAAATAGGACACAAATTAAAAAAGATATATAGATTCATTATGCATTTCGGTTCAGAAATATTCCTACAAATTTAGTAGAACAAGAAGCAAAGTCGTAATTTATTTATTTATTTTTCCAATTGAGTTCAAAATTAGAGAAACTAAAATTAAGAAGAAAAAAAAAAGTAGAACACATTTTTTGTTCAATTTGTCTTCATTCTCTATATGATCCTAAGTATATGTTCAGACTTCTACTCCAAACGTTAACCTCCTTTATTGAATAATACTTAAGTTTGACTCACCAATTTCACCATATCAAGGAGACTCTGGTTGAAAGCATAAAAAAAGGGACAACTTGGGTCCTGAGAATATTGAACGCCATCAGCGAAACCTGGCATGATCAATATCATCATTCCTCCAACTATAATCTCATCAGCTCTAGCATTGAAAAAGGTATCCATGTCCTTTGCAAATTGAGCTGCATAAACATCAGCGATTTCTTTCGAGGCAATTGTATAATGAATCTTTCCCTTGTTCCAAGTAAGAGAGCCATTGTCCAACAACTCTTCTGGTACCTTAGAGAGCCATTGGAGTGCAAAAGAGGAATACATCAAATGGATAGAGGACTTGGGGAATAACCGGCCGTAGAAAGAGCCTGGCACTCCTGCAGCAAAGTATTGCCTATCAGGAGGCAGAGTAGTGAAAAGGGTGTTGAAATCATTGGAAGCATGATCATTGAAAAACAACTGAAATTCAGGCATCTCAGTTGTGAGATTTTTTGAATGGTATTTCCATTCAATGGCTTCTAGGATATTTTTCATAGCAATGAAAGTGTTTGGCCCAACAGAACAACCCAAATCTGCAATTCGAATGATGTTTGAACTAAAACTAAGGCTTGTTAGGTCAAACTTCTTAGCAATTGCCTCTTTGATCATTTCCTTTACAACATTTACGGCTTCAACCTGCAAAAATTGACCAAATTTATATATATTATTGTTGCCATCATCACTATAAAAAAGGATTCAAAATATTTATTGAAAGGTTTAAGATATAATTTTTATTAAGATATACATATTTAATGAATAATAGATTCAATCACTGGATTTTTTGAGATTTCATCTAATCAATTAGTAATTTGTATGCTTTTTTTGGATATTTTGGATCTAAACATATACGTACATATATATATATATATATATACATTTAATTTATGGATAATATTGTTTTTATAAAATGAATGATTGATTCATTTTTATAAGGCAATTGACAATATTTTTACAAGAATCTTGTGATTAAATATATTTCTCAACTTCTGAAAATTTTATCACAATAATTGATTTGTTTACTATTAGTTAAAAACGTATCTAGTAACTGTCAATATTATGTCAAATTTTCAATGGTGATGGTGTTGGAATTTTTTCTCTGAATGGAGAAATTTGTTGTTCATAAATTTACTCATGTTCATTCATCAAGGATGATTTTTTATTTTTTATTTCATGTGTTTTTCGAGATACCAGAGTTTTTGTTTGTTTTTGCAGCTGTGAAATTTCGAAAACACTATTTTGTTTCATTGAGTGACAGGTCACTAATCAATTTGATAGAATAATTTCTAGCATTTAAGAGTTTCAATAAATTTCTATGAGATAAAAATCAAACAATAAAATCAGAAGAAAACTTTTAACTTCTGAGCAAGAAATAGTTTACTTAATAAATTAAAATTAAAAAATATAAAAAAAAAAAAATCACCTAAAATGCCAAGGGATGTTTTCATAATTTAGATCTTTGACAAATATACGTAATTGATTTGAAGTTTTAAAAATAGTTTTCAAAGTTTTTAGACCATATTTTTTGAGTGAATTTTCTAAACAGTTTAGATCCATTTAATTACATATATTTAAAAGTATGAAATTTATACAATTTTTTTTTAAAAAAAAAAAATCATTAAATACAACAAAATATGAAAATATATTATTTTTTTTGTATTCAATGATTTTTTAAAGGATTTTTGCACAAATATAATACATTTAAAGTGTATCTAGATTAATTGGATCTAAAAACAAAAATGCTTAAAATATTTTTTTTAAAGAAAAATTTACTTATATATAGCGATCCCGGGTTTTTCCCTTTATGTATAGTATTCCAGACTTAGGTTTCATGGTGTTGATTGTTGTTTATATCTTGTTTCCGTCCTTCAATACTTTGTATTTGAGTTATAGGATGTGTTGGGCAGGTTTGTTACAGGTTGGCTGTGATTGGGAGCAAATGGTTGCTGCCCAGAATTTTGGTCCTTTGCTCGAGCGAGACTTTTGTTACTCGAGCGAGCTCTTTGTTTTAGATCCTTCGCTCGAACCAGGGTTTCTTCGCACGAGCGAGAATTGAGTTTTGTGTCTGGTGGCTCGAGCCAGGGTGTCTTCGCTCGAGCGTGCGTCTACGTCTAGGTTTGGACCTGAGAGTTGCATTTCTTGGCTCGAGCGAGTTTTCCTTCGCTCGAGCGAGCGAGGTGTATGTTTTGAGTTTCTTCGCTCAAGCGAGCATTCTGTCGCTCGAGTGTGCTTCTGGGTTACAGACCTGAAGTTTTGAATTGTTGGCTCGAGCGAGACTTTCTTCGCTCGCAGGGTTCTTTGTGTCTGGTCGCTCGAGCGACCAATCCTTCGCTCGAGCGAGCATGTGTTATATCAGTAGACAACAGCGGGATTACACTTCACTTTTTCATCCCTTTTGATTTCAAAACCCTAGAATCGACTCTCCATCTCTCTCTATATACCTTCTCTCTAGGGATTGATCTACTTATAGTGTGTTTCTACCCTAACCTCTTTGTAAGAAAGGTACAGGGGGTTGAGGGCTTCCTTTTAATCTGAAAAATAGTGGATTTGGAGCACTTTGATTTTTCCTCATTTACTCCTTTGAGCTTCTATTTTCGAGGTAGGGATACCCTACTCCATCTTATGAGTTTTGTCTTTAATTTTGGTCATTTTGATTAGTTGGTGATGTTGAGTAATTTTGGAAAAAGTTGGGGTTGTTGTGTAATTTATAAAATAGGGGTTTTCAAATAATAAAACCCATATGTGTGTAAGACATTGAAAAATGGAATTATTGTTGTATTATTGATGAAAATGAACCTTAGAGTTGATATTGTAAATTAGGGAAAAATGCCCTAGTTATGTGATAAATTAGTTTGAATAATTAATTTGTGGGAATATGAAATTGAATTGGAGAATTATAAAGTTAAATGGTGGAGTTGGATAATTTAATCACTCACCAATGAAATTGTTGATATTATATCTGTTGATGCATTTATTATCTATTTAGAAATAACTGTTTTGGGCTATCGGTGGAGGATAGTCTTGATTGTTGTAGACACTGCATGTTGATTAGGGAAAACCGAAACTAATCATATTGAATACGTCATTGAATATGACGGCTGGAATAATACATCAAATATGTGTATTCATTGATCCTTGTATATGATAATTGTTTATATACTTGGAATATGTAGATTGTGTGGGAGGAGATAGGGGATGTACTCCATGGTTTGAGGGAAGATAAGGGATGGACTCTCAAACCTGTTTGGGAGGAGATAGGGGATGGACTCCATTGATACAGCAAATACGTGTATCAGATTGAAGTGTTAATACAGCAAGTATGTGTATTGAATGGAAGTGATAATACAACGAACATGTGTATTATTTGAAGTATTGAAAGTGTTTTAATATGAGTTGCGATCTCATTGAATTGTAAAGTATGGAAATGTTATAACCTGAGATATAATCTCACTGAATGATTGGCCAGGTTCTGAGCCATACTTATGAAATGATTGGGTTAAGTAAGGGAAAGTGGAATGTAACATGGACATGATTGTCATGGGACTGTATGATGATATAAACTGGTTATTAAGTGTTAACCATCTATCAAATGCTATTGTTTTAGTCATTGCTTATATTTGGTTTAGTATATCTCTACTAGGCTGTAGCTCATCCTTTATGGGACATCATTTTCAGGTCCAGGTAATATGCCACCTCCAAGGACATAGCTTGGGAGGTTCTAGGAGTTGAAGACTCTTTGTTATTTTGTTATCTTTTGTTGTATTACATGTACATTCAAGCCAAGGGCTTTATATGATATCAGTTAGTACTCTCTTTTGTGTAACCAAGTGTTGGCTTAGAAAGTTGTAAGCCTTGGGCATTTACTTTTGTTGTCAACATGTAATACATTTGTAAGAAATACTCTGATGAAAGGAATTAAGTTCTATTTACTTATGTCTATGCACGTCTATAATGTGGGTTCCTAAGTATTATTTTGAGGGCGTTACAACTTGGTATCAGAGCGTACCGGGTTCGAATACTTTGGGTATGTGGGAAGTGGTTAGTACCACAATGGGTTTGTCTCGCTTGTTAGAGACGTAGGTATAATGTTATGTGCTTATGTGATAACATGTTTATGTGACTATATGGGTATGGAATGTAGTTTCTAGGATGTTGATTGTATCCTTGGGTTTCTGGGAGTTCTGTTAGAAAAGCACTTGATCAATGATGTTTCTAACTGGAACTCTAGCAACGCCTCGGGACTGTCATTATCCGGAAATGAAATTCATAAGTGCTTATGTGATTATGTGCTTATGTGGAGTGAATTATTGTTGTCCATTGCATTAGGACGCGATTGTTATAGCTTAGGCACATTTGTGAATGTGCTAATGTTCTTCGTTACCTTTATTAGGATGTCAGGACGAGGACATGGTGGAAGGCTAGATAGGCCTGGGAGACGGGAGGTGCCTATATCGGATGAGATTTCGGCACAACAGGAGGGTGTTGGTCAGGCCAATGTGGTCAAGCTAGTAGGTCAGCAGGCCATGGGCGCCTTAGTCCGCGAGATAGCAAGAGCTTTGAGGGAATCCATGGGCATTCTCAAAGCTGAGAATCAAGTTTAGGCCCAGATTGTTGATGCAGGCCTTCCTTTCTGAAGAGGGAGTTTTTCCGATCTAATCCGGATGAGTTTTTGGGGGATCCGAAAAAGCCACTTACGGCTGATGAGTGGTTGGAGCAGATGACGAAGACGTTTGAGATGCTTGGCATCGAAAACGGGGTGTTGAAGGTTACCTTGGCATCTTTCCAGCTAAAGGAGGATGCGGGTCAGTGGTGGAAGTTCATGAGGGGTCATATTGGTGGCACTTGGGAGGCCTTTGTAGATGCTTTCCAGGAGAAGTTTCTGTCTCCCGCTGTCAGGGAGAAGTTAAAAGATCAGTTCTACCAGCTAAAGCAGCTGAGTTCATCAGTGGCCGAGTTTGAGGCCGCATTTACTAGTTTATCCAGGTTTTCACCTGAGCTTGTGGCGTCAGAAGAACGTCGTTGTCTCGAGTTTGAGAGGAAATTGAGGCACTGGCTCAAGATGAGAGTTGGCGGGTCTATGACTCGGGAGTTTGGGCGCCTTGTGGACGCTGCAGCCCATATGGAGATTATGATGCATGAGGAGGATGAGAGGTTGAGGGGTTCCAAGAGGAGTCAGGATGGTCAGGGTGATGGCAGGAGACAGAGGGGTCCTAACCCGCAGCAGTCTCAGGGTGGTTTTGCTAGATCTACCTTTCCAGTGCCGAGTGCAGGTTCTGGAAGAGGCAGTCAAGGAGACATTACTTGTTACAAGTGTGGTCAGCTGGGCCACAAGTCTCCAGCTTGCCCGCAGAGGGGAGGAGGTCAGAGAGCAGCTTCATCTTCAACTCGACCTCAGAGCCAGAGACAGGGCAGAGGCCAACCGCTCTCATGTTATTAGTGTGATCAGGCGGGGCACCTAAAGAGGTTCTGCCCACAGTTGAGTGCGACATCGGGTGCGTCTGGTTCAAGGCAGATGCAGAGTTTTCAGCCAACACAGTCAGTTCAGGCCTCGAGAGCCAATCAGGGAGCTTCGTCGTCCCAGTCTGTGCAGTAGTCTTTTGCTCCTAGGGGTGAGCAGGTAGATTAGAGACCTTCTGGGCGCGTGTATGCTGTTATCGCACAGGATCTTGTACCGGCACCATCCATTGTGAGAGGTACGTTTTTGTTTTGCAACTCAGTTGCCAATGTGTTGATTGATACGGGTGCATCCCATTCCTTTATATCTGGTGCATTTGCGTCTGTTTTGGGGTTATATGTGTTGTATCACCTGTTGGGGGTGAGTTGGTTTTGAAACAGGGATGTCGGGGCTGTGATATAGAGGTCGCCGACTGTCGGCTTCTATTTTCTTTTGTAGTTATGGCTATATCGGGTTTTGATGTGATTTTGGGTATGGACTGGTTATCGTCATACCGGGCTGTTATCGATTGTTACCGCCAGAGGGTCACAGTATGTACCTTGAGCGGGGATTGTTTCCATTTCTTGGGGGGATCAGGTTGGTAGTGTGTTACCACCGGTGTATGATCAGCGAGGGCGGAGTGAGCTCAGTGGTCTTCTCGCTAGCTTCATGAGTGGTGAGTGTGATGAGACCTAGACTGTATTGCCGAGAGTGGTTTGTGAGTATTCAGATATTTTTCCCGAGGACCTTGTTAGCTTACCACCTCATCGAGAGATTGAGTTCTCTATTAATCTAGTGCCCGGCACGGCGCCAATTTCTATGGCACTTTATCGTTTTGCCCAGCCGAGTTGAGTGAGTTAAAGATTCAGCTCCAGGAATTGCTAGATAGGGGCTTTATTCTCCCTAGTGTTTCGCCGTGGGGAGCACCGGCCCTCTTTGCTAAAAAGAAAGATGGGGCTTTGAGACTTTGTATCGATTACCGAAAATTGAATCAGGTTACGGTCAAGAATAAGTACCCTATGCCTCGTATTGATGATTTGTTTGACCAGTTGAAAGGGTCCCGTTGTTTCTCTAAGATAGACTTGAGATTGGGTTACCATCAGTTGAGGGTCAGAGAGGAAGATATTCCGAAGATGGCATTCCGTATGCGGTATGGCCACTATGAGTTTCTGGTGATGCCTTTTGGGCTCACCAATGCACCGGCAGTCTTTATGGACTTGATGAACTGGATATTCCAGGAATTCCTAGATCGTTTTGTGGTCGTTTTCGTGGACGACATTCTGATTTATTCACCTTCTGAGGAAGAGCACGAGGAACACTTGAGAGTGGTGCTAGAGTTACTTAGAGCCCATAGGTTGTATGCCAAATTTGGAAAGTGTGAGTTCTGGCTAGGAGAGGTCAAGTTCTTAGGCCATGTGGTTTCCGGGGAAAGGGTGTCTGTTGATACATCCAAGATTGAGGCAGTGCAGCATTGGGCACAGCCTAAGAGTGTTTTTGAGATCCGCAATTTTCTGGGATTAGCTGGGTATTACCGCCGGTTTGTGAAAGATTTCTCCATGCTAGCTTCGCCGTTGACTAGATTGACACAGAAAGGGGTCAAATTTGTATGGAGTGAGACTTGTGAAAAGTCGTTCCAAGAGTTGAAAGTTAGATTGACCACCGCTCCGATTTTGATTATTCCGGAGAGAGAGTTGGGTTATGCGGTTTATTGTGATGCCTCATGAGAGGGTTTGGGTTGTATGTTGATGCAAGAGGGGAAGGTCGTAGCCTATGGCTCGCGGCAGTTGAAAATACATGAGAGAAATTACCCTACATATAACCTAGAGTTAGCAGTTGTGATTTTTGCCTTGAAGATTTTGAGGCACTACCTTTATGGTGAGAGATTCGAGGTGTTCTCGGATCATAAGAGTCTGAAGTATCTGTTTACACAGAAAGACTTGAACTTGAGGCAGAGGAGGTGGATGGAGTTTATTGAGGATTACGACTTCGAGTTGCATTATCATTCAAGGAAGGCCAATGCTGTGGTCGATGCCCTTAGCAGGAAATCCATTAGTGATGTAGCTTGTATAGCCATCCGGGAATGGGAGATGTTAGGTACACTTGGCGAGTTTGATTTGCTTCTAAGCGAATCTGTTGAGGCTGCGGCCTTGTTTTCTGTTGTTGCACAGCCTACACTTGTGAGTCGAGTGTCAGAGGCACAGAGAGGGGACCTTGAGGTGGAATCCCTCCGAGAGAAGATCTTCAGTAGGAAGGTTGAGAAGGGTTTATCTGTGTATCCCGACCTGAGTGTGAGATACCGAGACCGATTGTTTGTACCAGAGTCTTGCCAAGAGAAGGTATTCTGAGAGTTTCACCATTTACGCCTTGCGGTGCATCCAGGAGGCACTAAGATGTATTGTGATTTGGGTCGCCAGTTTTGGTGGCGGGGTATGAAGAGAGATGTGGCAGTTTTTGTGTCTAGGTGCCTTACTTGTCAGCAAGTGAAGGCCGAGCATCAGAGGCCAGCGGGTTTGTTACAACCCTTGCCTATTGCCGAGTAGAAGTGGGAGCATGTCACTATAGACTTCGTTGTAGGTCTTTCGAGGACTCAGCGGGGTAGTGATGCTATTTGAGTAGTTGTAGACCGGTTGACCAAGTCGGCGCACTTTATCCCTATGCGCGTGAGAGATTCGGTAGATCATCTTGCCGACTTGTATATTCGGGACATAGTGAGGTTTCACGGGGTCCCAGTGTCGATCGACTCAGATAGAGATCTGCGTTTTACTGCTAGGTTGTAGCAAAGTTTGCAGAGTGCCTTGGGCACTAGGTTGACCTTTAGCACGGCTTATCATCCTCAGACTGACGGGCAGTTTGAGCGTACTATTCAGATCCTTGAGGATATGCTTTGTGGTTGTGTCCTTGACTTTAGTGGATCGTGGAAGAGGCACTTGCCCTTGGTGGAGTTTACCTACAATAACAGTTTTCAGTCGAGTATCGATATGGCACCGTTTGAGGCCTTGTATGGTCGACCGTGTAGGTCTCCAGTTTGTTAGGCCGAGGTGGGTGATGCACCTTTGTTGGGCCAGGAGTTGGTTCGGGAAACGACGGAGAAAACTGAACTTATCCGTAGGAGGCTTGTTACAGCCCAGAGTCGCCAAAAGTATTATGCCGACCGTAGGAGGAGGCCTTTGGTATTTGAGGTGGGTGATCATGTCTTCTTGAAAATATCACCTAGGCGAGGTTTGATGAGGTTTGGTAAGAGAGGGAAGTTGTCCCCTCGATTTATTGGCCCTTTTGAGATCCTTGAGAGGATTGGCGAGGTTGCCTATCGTTTAGCTTTGCCACCGCAGTTGTCTGGAGTTCATGATGTGTTTCATGTTAGTATGCTTCGAAAATACGAGCCGGATCCGTTGCATTTATTGGATTGGACCGACTTAGAGGTAGATGAAGATGCCTCGTTTGAGGAGAGACCAGTTCGGGTCTTGGATAGGCGGGATCAAGTTTTGCGAGGCAAGACTATTCCTTTGGTAAAATTTTTATGGAAACATCACGGAGTGGAGGAAGCCACTTGGGAACGTGAGTTGGAGGTCCAAGAGAAATATCCGAATCTATTTGTGGATGTTTGAACTTATGTTGTATTGATGAACCTTAAGAGTATTGAATATGTTTTAAGTTGTAAAACATTGTATGTATTCCGATTTATGGAAGTATTGAAGAACTTGCCTTGAAATGGAAGTTTATTATAGCATTATATATGTTGAATGTGTTGTAGGAATGGAAATATATCATGAACATTGAATATGATATGAGATTGTAAATCTTGTATATTGGAAATTGTTGGATTTGAAGGAAATGCATGTTGATAATGCATGTTGTAATATACATTGTAATATGCCTCTTGAATAGAGATGGAATGACCGGTAATGGGTCAAGTTATAGAATTTTGAATTGCAATGTTATTGAGAATTGAGAAAAACTTATTTTTGAAAACTCATACTTAATTTCGGGGACGAACTTCTTTAAGGAGGGGAGGTTATAGCGATCTCGGGTTTTTCCCTTTATGTACAGTATTCCGGACTTAGGTTCCGTGGTGTTGATTATTGTTTATATCTTGTTTACGTCCTTCAATACTTTGTATTTGAGTTATAGGATGTGTTGGGCAGGTTTGTTACAGGTTGGGTGTGATTGGGAGCAAATGGTTGCTGCCCAGAATTTTGGTCTTTTGCTCGAGCAAGACTTTTATCGCTCGAGCGAGCTCTTTGTTTTAGATCCTTTGCTGGAACCAAGGTTTCTTCGCTCGTGCGAGAGTTGAGTTTTGTGTCTGGTGGCTCGAGCCAGGGTGTCTTCGCTCGAGCGTGCGTCTGCGTCTGGGTTTGGACCTGAGAGTTGCATTTCTTGGCTCGAGCGAGCTTTTCTTCGCTCGAGCAAGTGAGATGTATGTTTTGAGTTTCTTCGCTCGAGCAAGCATTCTGTCACTCGAGCGTGCTTCTGGGTTACAGACCTAAAGCTTTGAATTGTTGGCTCGAGCGAGACTTTCTTCGCTCGAGCGAGGGTTCTTTGTGTCTGGTCGCTCAAGCGACCAATCCTTCGCTCGAGCGAGCCTGTGTTATATCAGTAGACAGCAGCGGGATTACACTTCACTTTTTCATCCTTTTTTATTTCAAAACCCTAGAACTGACTCTCCCTCTCTCTCTATATACCTTCTCTCTAGGGATTGATCTACTTATAGTGTGTTTCTACCCTAACCTCTTTGTAAGAAAGGTATAGGGTGTTGAGGGCTTCCTTTTAATCTAAAAAATAGTGGATTTGGAGCACTTTGGTTTTTCCTCATTTACTCCTTTGAGTTTCTATTTTCGAGGTAGGGATACCCTACTCCATCTTATGAGTTTTGTCTTTAATTTTGGTCATTTTGATTAGTTGGTGATGCTGGGTAATTTTGGAAAAAGTTGGGGTTGTTGTGTAATTTATAAAAGAGGGGTTTTCAAATAATAAAACCCATATGTGTGTAAGACATTGAGAAATGGAATTATTGTTGTATTATTGATGAAAATGAACCTTAGGGTTGATACTGTAAATTAGGAAAAAATGCCCTAGTTATGTGATAAATTAATTTGAATAATTAATTTGTGGGAATATGGAATTGAATTGGAGAATTATAAAGTTGAATGGTGGAGTTGGATAATTTAATCACTCACCAATGAAATTGTTGATACTATATCTGTTGATGCATTTATTATCTGTTTAGAAATAACTGTTTTGGGCTATCGGTGGAGGATAGTCTTGATTGTTGTAGACACTACATGTTGATTAGGAAAAACCGAAACTAATCATATTGAATACGTCATTAAATATGACGGTTGGAATAATTCATCAAATATGTGTATTGATTGATCCTTGTATATGATAATTGTTTATATACTTGGAATATGTATATTGTGTGGGAGGAGATATGAGATGTACTCCATGGTTTGAGGGAAGATAGGGGATGGACTCTCAAACCTGTTTGGGAGGAGATAAGGGATGGACTCCATTGATACAGCAAATACGTGTATCAGATTGAAGTGTTAATACAGCAAGTATGTGTATTGAATGGAAGTGATAATACAACGAATATGTGTATTATTTGAAGTATTGGAAGTGTTTTAATATGAGTTGCAATCTCATTTGAATTGTAAAGTATGGAAATGTTATAACTTGAGATATAATCTCACTGAATGATTGGCCAGGTTCTGAGCCATGCTTATGAAATGATTGGATTAAGTAAGGGAAAGTGGAACGTAACATGGACATGATTGTCATGGGACTGTATGATGATATAAACTGGTTATTAAGTGTTAACCATCTATCAAATGCTATTGTTTTAGTCATTACTTATATTTGGTTTAATATGTCTCTACTGGGCTGTGGCTCACCATTTATGGGACATCATTTTCAGGTCCAGGTGATATGCCACCTCCAAGGACATAGCTTGGGAGGTTCTAGGAGTTGAAGACTCTTTGTTATTTTGTTATTTTTTGTTGTATTACATGTACATTCAAGCCAAGGGTTTTATATGATATGAGTTAGTACTCTCTTTTGTGTAACCAAGTGTTGGCTTGGAAAGTTGTAAGTCTTGGGCATTTACTTTTGTTGTCTACATGTAATACATTTGTAAGAAATACTCTGATAAATGAAATTAAGTTCTGTTTACTTATGTCTAGGCACGTCTATAATGTGGGTTCCTAAGTATTATTTTGAGGGCGTTACATTATAAATCCCATATGGGGAAATGTTGATCCATTTAGTCGTAAGAGTATTCTTATGAACCAATTAGTTATTTTTATTTTGGAAAGTTATATTTATTTGATTTGGTGTCATTTGACTTTAAGCGAATATCTTTTTATGATTCATTTTTCTATTTTTCTAATTTATTTTTTGGATGGGAATGGAAAGGTATGGTGTGAAAGATTTTTTTTGAAAGAATTATTGGTTGAAGTATTGGCTGCCAAGCGTGGAAATCTACATTTTGTAGTGTGATTTTTTGGTGTTACATTACAGTGTTATATTAGAGTGTTGCATTTAGAAAAAGTACATTAGAAAGTTTTTGTGTGTTACATTGATTAGAGTGTTATATTTGAAAAAAATACATTAAAGAGTTTTTCTAGAATGTTACGTTGTTACGTTTGGAAAAAAATACATTAACAAATTTTTTAATGTATTACATTAAAGTGTTACGTTTGCGAAAATTACACTAAGGAGTTTTTTATATTACATTTAGAAAAAATACACTAAGAATTTTTTTAAAATGTTATGTTATTACGTTTAAGAAAAATATATTAAAGAGTTTTTTAGTGTTACATTGATTGAGGTGTTATATTTAGAAAAAGTGCACTAAAGAGCTTTTAGTGTGTTATATTGAAATGTTATGTTTGAGGAAAAAGTTTTTGTGTGCTATATTGATTGGAGTATTATGTTTAGAAAAAGTATACCAAAATTTTTTTTAGTGTGTTACATTGAAGTGTTATGGTTTTAGAGTGTTACATTGGAGTATTATATTTAGAAAAAGTACATTAGAGGGTTTTTTTTTTGAAGTGTTACGTTTAGTAATTTTAACATTATGAGAAAACTCACATTTTGGCAATTTATGTAATTCATACTAGAATGAGATATTTGAATTCATAGGAAAAAAAGAGGACTAAACAGTTCATAAGATTACTATTTGAAATTTATTGGTGCTTTATACTTTTTTTAAATCAACAAAAATAAAAAAAAATTACGCATTGAAAACTCAAAACCCAAAATTTTGATTTTTTAAAAACAGTTTTATGAGTTTTCAATCTATATATATATATATATACATATATTTTGCTATTATTATTTTTTTAACATTTTAATAAGTTTTGTTTACATTTTACACCCACTTAATTTAGATACACATAAGAAATACAAATTTTGTGCAAATTGTTTTTTTTTTTTTAAATCATTGAATACAATAAAATATGAAAAGGTATTGAATTTTTGTATTTTTTGTATTTAATGAATTTTAAAAAAAAAATACACAATTATTTTTAAGTGTATCTAAGTGGATGTAAAAAATAAAAATAAAAAGTTAGCTTAAAATATTTTTAAAAATCAATAAAAAAAATATATGAATTGAAAAATTAAAAATTATATTTAAAAAATCAAAACCAAACAGAGCAATCTTTCAAAACTGTTTTATATATATAGGAATATCCATAAATAATTTTCTGATATTTTAAGCTAGTTAGGTTTTTTTTTTTTTTTTTTTTTGGTCAATGTTCAGATCTTTTTCTTTGGGTGAATTATAGACATAGTCCATCAAGTTTGACAGATATTTCATTTTTATTCCTATAATTATAATTGGGTCAATTAAGTCCTTCAAGTTTCAATTTCAAATCAATTTAATCTCTAAGCCAAAAATATAAATAACTTATTAGCCCAAAAGATTGATTAATTACTAAAAAGCCCTATCTATTTAATAGTCAATGTATCAAACCTTAAAATGTTAGGTTAAGTTCGTTTCAATCATGCTTTTAGTAGTTTCAATTTCAAATCAATTTAATCCCTAAGCTAAAAATATAAATAACTCATTAGCCCAAAAGATTGATTAATTACTAAAATGCCCTATCTATTTAATAGTCAATGTATCAAACCTTAAAATGTTAGGTTAAGTTCGCTTCAATCTTGCTTTTAGTTGCATAAATAAGAGCTGAAATAAATAGTAGTTTAACATATATTTCTGGATTAGAAATTTAACTGAATAGATTAAATTTTGTTTTATCTATTGTATGTTGGACAGTCCATAGTAACTTATAGCAAGAGAATTGCTAGCATTAAGGTGTAAATAACTTTTAAAAAGGCAGTGGCTTTGGTTCAGTCTAAGATCGGACTGGACCGTGCTGTTGGGCCCGTGGAGGCCCACCACAGGTCCCGTTTTGATAATCCGAACCGTTGAATGTGTAGAATTCATCGAGTACTATATGCCTGTAAAAAATCACGTTGATCGGATATCGATAACTATGTGAACAAAACAGTTTTTTATCAACCGTTAATTGTTTAACCGTCTATTTTTTTTTTTTATACAAAATTGATTTGATCACATAGATATTGATATCCGATCAGCGTGATTTTTTACAAGCATGTATTACTCGACGAGTTTTATACATTGAGCGGTTCGGATTATCAAAACAGGTCTAAAAAATAGATCCCATGGACCGAACTGGACGGGTCCAGTCTTGATCTCAACTTGAGACAAGCTGGACCTATAAAAAAGGGGTAAAATTCCAAAAAAGAGTTTTACGAGATTTATTAATAAATTAGTCTGCATTTAGAGGTATAGTGGACCTCAAACTAAACAATTTAAAAATATAATAATAAACAAGATTATTGTTAAAATTATAAATCAATAATTGTAATTGCAAATTTCGATAACAAAAAAAAATTATAATACAGCAAAACTTAAGGGGCAAGAGTATAATAAACAAAATCTTAAAAATGTTGTAAGGATCAAATTAGAACAAATCAAAAAGTTCAAGAACCAAATTGATGAAATTCAAGGACAAACACTAAACTAAAACTTTGAAGAAATTAGGACCATTGATGTAATTAGCCATAATAAGGGTACTTACGTGTAGGTCTTAATAAGTGGACTTATTGTTTAATAGGTCCTATGGAAATAATTTGTCATAAAAAAAAAAAAGTCACTAATTGTAAGTTTTAGCGACAACTTATAAAAATCATGATAAAAAAAATCATTAATTGTCAATTCTTAGTGACATATATAAAAAATTGTCACCAAAAAAAATAATTTTTAGCGACAATTTCACCAAGACTTATTTTCAATAGGACTTAATGAGAATTATGATGTGTTTTGGAAAGTTGGTAAAAAGCTAACTTTTTTACTTTTTGGTGGCTTTTTGGGCTAAAAAAGCTGAATTTTTTAGCTTGTTGCCAAAATGAGTCTAGGCCTCGTTTGGCAAATGACTATTTTAGCTAAAAAGTCAAAAATTCACTAAAAAAAATCAAAAACCCAACAACTCATACTAAAAAGTCAAAGATTTCATTTTCTCTCTACTTTTTGTAGATCTTTTTATAAAAATTCAAAAAGTCATCCCAAACATACTAATTTTTTTTATATCACATTTTAGTCCAAAAATTAAAAAATTACTAAAAAATCCCGTTCCCAAACGAGGCGGTCCCAACTATTAAAAAATAGTTTACCCTTTTCTTTTTCTAATATTAGTTGACTATAATGAAATTTGGAGATCACTTCTCATCATAATTGGAGGAACTCCTACAAGAAAGTTTAGTATTTTATGAAGTCATATGTCATTTTAATCGGTGTTACAGGTTTTGGTTGAGATTCATACAGATGTTTGTTCTCACACAAATAATTCATTAATATGAATCTAATTGGATAAATCTTCATGAAAAATTTTACATATATCAATTTTTATCAAAAACACAAGGCCTCTCCCAAACTCAAACCATTAACAGGGAAGCTAAATAAACAGAACATGATATATATATATACATATTAAGAGAATCTTGTAATGAAATTTATTTCTTTACATATTTAGTTGGGTGAAAATTTTCACAACAATGATTTGATTATTATTATTTAACCAAAGAGATATATACAAAATAAGTACCTGATATCGAGAATTTTTGGAATAGCTGTTGGCGCCATCTCCACCATTCATTGGAAACTCAACGTCGCCACTCATCTTTCTCTCTCTTTCTCAGTTTAGGTTTGTTGGGTTGCGAGTCTTTGCTTTATAGACAATTTGTTATTATATTTAGGGTAAATTACATTTTATACCCTTACATTTTGTACCAAATTTTACTTTAATCTCTGTATTTCTAGTGAAATTTCACTTTGATTCGTGCACATGAAATCGTGACAATCAACTGCATTTTTAGTCAAGTCTCAATGTCCCATATAAGTCTTTAATAAAAGTTAGTAATGTGATAGATATATGACTACAAAATGAGAGTAAAAGAAAAAAATTACCCAATTTTTTCGTCTATACGCATTTTGTCCGAAAATTTATATCAAATTTTGGCTGTATTCGGTGTAAAAAAACACAGATTGTGAACGATTAAGAAGGTGAATTAGGATTTTTTGCAAATATTGAAATCTTGAAACTCTATTTTTCACAGTAATAAAGTCTTTTTATCTATTCCTCCATTTATATCAATTTCTCTACCAATTTTTTTTATTTTTTTTATTTCAAAAGTTTTATTTTCTTACCTTTTAGTCCCAATTTTCAGCATATGTATATATATATGTATATTGTATTATATAACTCATATTTTTATCATGTGGGATAAAGTGTGTATTGGTGGGAAATGATAATGATTTTCCTCTTTTACCATCATTTTATAGTCATATGTTCGTCACATAACTGGATTCTCTTAAAGACTTTAACAATGGAGTAATAATAGAAGAGGAAAATTGACACTTTTGACCAGAAGTGCATGGGGTTGACTCTCATGATTTTATGTGTAAGGACTAAAGTGAGATTTGACCAGAAGTGCAAGGATTAACTATCACGATTTCATATGTAGGAACTAAAGCGAGATTTGGTGTAAAGTGTAATTTACCCATATATTTAGCAGTAATGTTACAGACTCAGACATAATAATTCAAATGTTATCCAGAATTTCACGTCAATGACTTAATTCATTTCATATGTGATCCCACACTATACTGCTTCAATCTTCACCCTACATCACTCTACTCAAAAAAATCTATGTAAATATGTTATGGTTCATAGCATTTTTGATATATTTGTACATAAGGTGTTGGGTATCATATGCCTAGTTATAATATTTGTGATATTTATTTAATAGTAATTTACTGTGATATTGGTTATGACTTATTGTTCTATTAATTATGATCTCATGTGATTTTTATTGATTATGATAAAAAATATTTTTAGTTACTAAAAAAGTATTTAGTTATGACTATTGGTTATAACTTGATCATGAAATGTTAGTTACGATTTATTGTGATTGTTATTTTAATTGTGTTGAAAAAAAATTCATTATATATTAAGTGATGTTTAATTATGATATATATATATATATATATATATATATATTTTGTCATGACTAAAAAGGTTATGATCTATTTTTTTATAACTAAAAATAATTTAATTATTAAAAAAAATGTGTATTGCAAGTTTTTTTCCTTTCCTTTTATTTATGTTTTCTTTAACAAACGTGTATTGTAAGGTTGGACGACACTTGCAATAATGATGTGTAGGAACACAAGCACCACAAAAATTTGTGAGGTTGGACTTTCAAATCTTTGCTTATTTTTCTTTATGCTGTGCAAGCATAAACTTTAATCTTTAAGTTTAGGAAAGACAGTCTTATTACTTGAGCAACATATTTATTGTAATATTAATTTTTTTATTATTAAATTTTATTTTTATTTGTTTAAACTGTATATATATTGTATGTATTACTCGTTAGTATATGTTAACTTCAGGTTGAAATAATAAAAAAAAAGGGGGAGGGGGGGGTAAATTATGCAAATAATTTTCGTAATTTATACGATGTGTCAATTTGATTCATGTTGTGTTAATTTACTCGATTTTGTCTTTAATTTAACGAATTGTGTCATATTAGTTTAATAAATAACGATCGTTAGGTTTAATAGATGTAAACTCAAATGATGTGTCAATTTTGTCCCTATAGTTTATACGTTGTGTCAATTTAGTCCGTATTGTTTTAATTTACTCGATTTTGACATGAACCAAACTTTTACATCATGTAAACTATAGGAACTAAATTGACACATTATTTGATACCAAATCTAACATCTATTATTTTTTGGATTAATATGATACAATTTGTTAAATTAAGGGATAAAATCAAACACATTAAAATAATAGAGATCAAATTAACGCATTATATAAAGTAAAGAGACTATTTACATAATTTATCCTCAAAAAAATTGAAAAAGAAAAACTAATGTCATTACGTGTCTGTATGACCACCACTTATGTTACAATAGAGACGTGTACGTACACTACTAAAAATATATTTAGGAGTCTAGGTATAAGTCCTAATAGGTGAATTTAGATCCCGTTTGTCATTTATATATTTTAGCTAAAAAATTAAAAAGTCACTATAAATTATCACATCACTCTCTCTATTTTTTTGTATATTTTTTCACAAAAAACTAAAAAAATACTAAAGTAGCTTGTTTTCCAAATGAGGCCGTATTGTCTAATAGGTCATGTGATAATTAATGTCTTTTTCATCCAACAGTATTAAAAAATGTCACTAATTGTTAATTTTCCGCAACAGTTTGAAAATTTTATCACTAGAACTTCAATTTTAGTGATAGTTTAAAAAATCATCACAAAAAAAAGTCACTATTTTTAACTTTTAATGACAGTTTAAAAAAATCGTCATAGAAAAACGTCACAATTATAAGTTTTAGCGACAATTTACAAAAATTGTGACCAAAAAAATCCAACTATGCTGCAGACCCCCAGTGGGGGTCGCACCCCCAGTGAGATGGCGAACCCCCACTAGCTGAAACTCAAAAAAAAAAAAAAAATAAAACAGTTTTTTTTTTTGTCCAATCACGGCGCGCCACCTCACTGGGGATCGACCCCTAGTGGGGGTCCGAAGCATTTTTCAAAAAAATCACTAATTGTCAATTTTTAGCAACATATGTAAAAAAATCGTCACAAAATTATTTTTAATGACGATTTTACTAAGATTAACTTTCAATAGGACTTAATGAGAATTGATTTAACTATTAGAACCTATTGATAATTTACCTAAAATATTAATGTCAAATTAAAAAAAAAAGGGAAAAAAATTAATTTCAAATTTAAATTTAAGAGAATTCTAGAGCATACATCTCTTAAAATCAGGTGTATCTCTATAACATATATAAAAAGAATGAAAGCGATCGAATCTAATGCAAAACTTCAAAACAGTTACGTGTCTAAAGTCCAAGCGTACAAAATTGCCATCTGTTTTGTGTTTTATTACTCTTCACTCCATTATGTTGGTTGCTCATCATGACTTTTGAATAATTTGTTTTTGCTAGTGGAAGAGAGCTGACGAAACTCATAACAGGGGTGAAATCAGGATTAATTTATTAGTTACGGTTCTAAAAAAATTAAAAATAAACTAACCTATTAAAATTATGAAATCAATCTTAATCAAACTATTTAAATACCGTCTGGTTTAATTTGAAATTACAATTTCACATAAACCATTTATCAATCTTAATTTATAAGAAAAATTATGTAACATTTTCAAAAAAAATGTAGCTTATCATAAATTTTAAAAATGATAATAACATGTCCATTAAACAAACTACACTCAATATGTCAATTTTATTGAGTATTTTATTAATAAAAGAGGTATATGCCATTTTTTAAAAAATTAAATGTTATATATATTTTAAAAAATAAAAAAAATTATTAGATTAATTTATTTTTCTATTAAAATAATTTTTTCACAATATTTATAGAAAAACTTATGTTCAGTTATTAATGCACTCAAATCAACTTAGTATTTTTTATACACATACTTTCATTTCATTAATAAATTTTTTAATTCTATCATTGGTGACGTGTAGAAGGCCAACTAACATTTATAAAAGTAATATTAAGTTGGGTCTCACATTCCAATTATTAAAAATGTCCTTTCTGCAGGGTAGGTGCTGTCACAGCACAGCGGCACCGTTTTGTATATTATATTAAAACAAAAAAACAAAAACACATTAAACACGCCAGGTCTTGAGTTGACTTTCAGGAAAATAAGGGAGAAGCTATACACAAAACAAAAAATAAAAAATAATAATTGAAACACCCCACCGTTTTCTGTAGAGTTCAATTGTAGTGAATGGATTTAGGTGAAATAAAATAGAAGTAAAATTCACATTTGCTATAAGGAATAATAGGTTTAATTAGTTGGAAAAAAAAGTAAAAAATTGTATAGAAATTGAATTTTATAATATTTTTATTTGTCTCAAAATCATTTTTTTTGTAAAACTAAATTTTGGGGTAAATTGCACTGATAGTTCTTATATTTTATTTTTGTGTCATTTTGGTTTATGTAATTTTAATTGATTCTATATTTTTGGTTTTGTCCCAATTTGATTCAATTCATTATAATTGTTAATTTTTTTAATAAAAAAAACGCATATAAGCGACATGTATCACGTAAGGACAAATTTATAAACTTTATTAATTTACGGAGTTAATATCAACTAACTTAGTAACTTTTTTGCATCCAAAATCCTAACGTCATTATCAATTAGACCAAATTGACATAAAAATTTAAAAATTTAAGAATCAAAATTGAGTCAATTGGAAGTACAAGGACCACTATGATACAAGGGACAAAATTTAAAAACTACCGATGTAATTTACTCTAAATTTTAAAAGAAAACCAATGTTGAAACATAAGCCACTTGAAATAAATGGTACGTCAATTACACAACCTGTAACAATCATTTAATATAAAAAATACATGTAACTACCACACACACACACACATATATATATATATATATATATAAGTGTAACAACTAAATTAAATCAAAATAAAAAAAATAAAGTTGAATTGAAACGGTGAACTAGCCAACAAATTAATGTTGAATATCATTTTAAATCTAATCCTTCCCATACCAAATTATTCAAAATTCAAATTCCAAAATCATTAAAATAAGTAAAAAATAATATGATTGAGCCCAATATTTTTGAAGAGTAAAAAACTTACACTAATGATAAGCAATAGTTACATATTAATCAAATATCATCTCTTTCAATTTTGTAAGGATGGTTGTGAATTGCTAAATTAATTAAAAAATTTATTCTTGTCGAAACTTGACGAAGCCTCATAAGAGTTTGCACGGTTGAATTAACTGAATTTTCTTGGAAAAAAAATATAAGAAAATGTATTAGAATAAAATTTATTGATTATTTTTTTAAATTTAAGTATATTAAATATTGAGAAATTGATGCACTACATCATAAATTTCAATTATTTATTTATATTTTGTTTATAGCTACTCCTTACTTTTTTTAAGTCAACCTAATCTGAAAAATTGGTGCACGACATCATCTTTATTTATTTATATTTTGTTTATAACTACTCCTTATTTTTTTAAGGTAAACCTAAAAGTATCGTTCACCTAACGTAAGAGCGCGGCATACGGCACTACATCATCTTTATTTATTTATATTTTGTTTATAGCTACTTGATTTGTTTAAGGTAAACCTAAAAGCATCGTTCACCTAACGTAAGACCGCGGCATACAGCGTGCATGTGTTTCAATTTTATCTTTATTTATTTATTTATTTATTTTTATATATAATAAACAAAACGGTGCCGTTGTATTGTATTGTTATAGCACTATGTTGTGATAGCATCTACCCGCATCCAAATGATATAGCAAGAATTAGACATTTTATCATTAGATGTGTAATAAATTAAAAGTTAATACTTATTACATCACATCATTGTAGGTTAAAGTTTGGACGAGAATGTTTGTTTTCGATTTCCACTTTCATATAGTGTTCACTATTAAGATGGTCTTGTTCGGGTGAGCAAAAGATTCTATAGTGTTAGCTCCATTCCTAATGACCATGAAGTCGAAGAAGACCCTTAGGCTTCATTTGGAATGTAAGTTAACTTTTTGACTTTTTGACTATCACTACAAAAAAATTAAGGTTTTAAAGACTAAAATTTAGGGACAAAATTTGTAGCGATCTCGGTTTCGACCTTTCTTTCATGTTTTGCCACTTCGACTAGGCAGGTAGGGGATCGAGCTGCCCGGTCAGCTCGGGAGTACATGATGCAGCGCCCCCGAAGCAAAAATACAAAATGCATTCGAAATTGCTTGAGCCGCACACGCGAAAAACAGGAGAGGGCTTATTTGGCTACTGCAATAAATGCAGGTGCGGGAGTGCAAGTGCAGGAGAAGCGCCGCACGTGCGGTGGTAGGTGAGTTCGAAATTTTAGTCTTTTCTTCTCTTTAGGCTGAGTGTATCTCACTCTTGTTAGGTCTCTCTCTCTCTAAAAACCCTTTCTTCTCCCTTCTCTCTACATTTCCCTACGCCAAATTGGATCAAAACCTTGATTTCTCAAGATCCTTTAGAGTTCTGCCATAGTTTCTTCATCAGAGTTGGTTAACTTCTCGAGAGCTTTGTTGTGTGCGGTGAAAATCGAGTTTCGACACTGTTGATTTAGGGGTTTCATCTCATTTCTTCTTCAAAACTTGAGGTAAGGATTTTCTTAGAGTTATATATATGTTTTTGCAAGATCTATATGATTTTTGAAATCATCTTTCGGTAGCTTTGAAAATTGATTGTTGATTCAAGAAGTTGAGCGCTTTTGAAAGTGGGTTGTCTCTTGTTCTTTTTAAATGATCTTATGGGTTTTGATCTTCGTTGATTGAAGAAAATATAATTTTGGAAAGTTTTCTTTTAAAAGATTTAAGTTGTATAGTTTTGGTGAGAAAACCTATAATTTGAGGATTTTTTTTAAGAAACTGAAAATCCATGAATGATATTGTTATATTTATTTTGTGTATCAAAATAAATGGATGTTTGAAAATTTTCTTATTTATATTTATATAAATGATGAATTTCAGGGAATATGAGAATTGTTGTTCATTTTGGAAATTATTATTCAAAATGTTGAAATAGTCTTGAAATGACTAATTTTTTAGGACACTTGAGAAGAGGGAATTGTGTTATTCCTTGGATGATAAATTGGAATAAAAGTATTTATATTCATTTTGTGTTATTGGCATATCAATTCATTTGATTACATTAAATTTCGAAAGTTGATTTGGAAACATACATTGAGAAAAGAATGTTAAGAAACAAGTTTCCATGAATTGGTTTTGGGATAAATATGGTGGTAAGTCTTGACAGGGGGTGTAAATGAAATTGAATAGGTATTGAGCCTTCTAATTAATACTGGTAAAAATGACAGATTATAGGTGTCGAGCCTTCTAATCAATGCTGGTAAAAATAACAAATTGGTAGTACTTGTATAGTCTATTTGTAGACTCTAACCTAGGAATTACTAGAGTCGTATTTACCACTCTTGAAATGAGTTGTTAAGTTTTGAAAAATTAAAATTGCATGACATTATTGAGCATGAGGATTTTCAAAGATGAAGACGTGATTTTCTTTCAAAAGAGCATAGCATAGCATAGCATGTGCATTTCATTTCTTGAGAATTGTATAAAATGTATATACTTTGTTAAGATTTCTAATTGGGCTTTATGCTCACCCACGGAATTTTTGTGCAGGAAAAGATGTGGTGATACCGCCTAACTAAAAGCGAGGAAATGTGTGTTGAGAGTACGAAACTCTCATTTTACTGTGACTCTGTGTGTAAGCCAATGACTGTATGTGTGTGGATTTGAATAACCGATTTGTGTAATCAGGCTCAAGCCTTGGAAACTTGTAAACCCTTGGGGATATTTATTTATTTATTTACTTGTTGTTAGATTAATGTATTGTTACATGAAGAACTATTATATCATGTAATGTAAATTTGGAGATTTATATTTGATTTTTCTTGAAAGAGTCATGATTGTTGTATTATCATTTGCGTTAGAAATTTGGGACGTTACAAAATTATTTTTTAGATACCAAATATTTTTGCTGCGAAAAGTATCGTTATTATATTTTTAACAACGAAAATTGGACATTAGTGATGAATTAGTATCTATTTAGGACCAAATTTTTTTGTCTCAAAAAATAAACTATTTTGAGACCAGATTATTTTGTCCCTAAAAGTTTATTTATTCATGACATTTTCAAAATTTTGTCGCTAAAAGCCTTAGTTTTGATTTTTCGGGACGACCTTTTAACGATTATTCTCATGATGATAAATTGGTCCCTAAATATCTTTTGTAACAAAATTTTTATTTTTAGAGATCAAAATATTTGGTTTGTAAAACTCTTATATGTTACAGTGTATTTTAGCATGGGGCTAAAAAGCCTCGTTTGTGATGGATTTATTTGGTTTTTTTGACTTTTGTGAGAGAAAAAATGAAATGATTATGGTTTGAATGTAATATTTTATCTTATTGATTTCTTAGCTTATTTTGTCTTTTTGTAGTTAAAATAGTCAAAGAAAACCTCTCAAACCCACATGCCAAACAAAGGTTTAGGTGAAGACAAGGTTAGTTAACAATTAAACTATAACTTGTGTGGTTGCTTTGTATCCAAGATTGCATGTTTTTTATTTGTTTTGCTTTGTGGTGTTTTTGTTTTGATTTATATATGGGTTATAGATTTATAACAATTGAATATGCTTGTGTTTATTCATATGAGAAATTACTGGCATATTTGGTTTGTCTCTCGAAATATGTTTTTGGAGAAAAAAAATCCAAAAACATGCTTCGTTGAAAATTTTGGAGAAAAAAATTTTAAAATCACTTTTGTCTCTATTACACATCAATAAAAAAAAAAAAAAATTCAAAATCACTTTTCTCTCTATTATACATCAATCAATTATTTTTTCTCTCTTCTCTCTCATCTCTCCTTCTCAATCAGCTTTCCTCTCACACTCATCCATTCAACTACAAAAAAAAAAAAAAAATCAAATCATTCCAAACTCCAAAAATATTTTTAAAATATACAACCAAATAAATTTTTAAATATTCTAAACTCTCTCTAAAAAATTATTTTTGAAATAATATCTTCTTTGAAATTTAGCCACCTGTGTTGAGTATACATGTTGGCTCAGTCAACCAAAAGCCATCATGCCTTTCTACCAAAGTTACCATTGTTCAGTGCACATTTGTCTAGATAGTTGGTTTTTAACTAAGATATTTTGTAAAAAAACAATGGGTGGTTTGGCTTGTTTTCAGAAAAAAAGAAAAAATCAAAAATTTTATTGAAATTACTGAAATGAATTTGATAAAAATAAATATAAAAAAATATTTTTAAAAAATTAATTTTGACCTCTCAAAAGATAAAATTATATAAAAGTGTGTTTTTGATTTTTTATTTATTTTATCAAATTAATGTTTAGTTTAAAAAAATTGAAACAAGTTTTTAAAACTCAAATCAAACATGGGCAAGGTGAATATGTGTTGGCTGGATTTATTTGGTTCTAATGTTTTTTGGGTGATTAACACAATGAAGAAATTAGCAATTGCTCTGATTATACTCATTCAACCTAATCCCTGAAGTAAGCAACCAATGAACAACTACAATCAAACAAGATTACATATTTTTATGGTTACGCCATCTGTGAAACAAGACAGTCTAATATGTGAGTTTTTGATTTGCAATTTTTTTTTTTTTTCTACATAGAGATGATACCTAATTTGAATTTAACACTCACTACAAGAATTTACACTTTTGGTGACCAAATTTGACGACTAAACATTTTTTAGTCACTAAAAGTATCACTTTTGGTGACTAAAAATTGATTAGTCGGCGTTGGTTTAGGATATAGCTACTAAAATTTTTTAGTTGAGAAATATTAATTATTGGCGACTGAAGTTTTAGTCGGCAAAATGTTCACTTTTGGCGACTAAAAATAGTATTAGTTGTCGTAAGTCAATATTTTAGGCCACTAATTTTTTTTTTAGTAGTCATATATAATTTTTTGCCAACAAAATAAATTTTAGTCGCCAAATAATAAGCATATTCTTATGGTTACTCTTTGGCAACCAAAAAAATTAGTCGGCATTTCTTAAGTTTTGGCGATTAAAAAAAATTAGTCGTGCCGTATGATCTTTTATCGACCAAAATTATTTTTAGTCGCTAAAGAATACTTTGGGCGACTAAAAAGTTAGTCGCCATTAATTTGTCTTCGGCTACAAAATAGAATAGTCGGCATATATATTTCATTTGCCGACAAAACATTGATGTAGTCGCCAAAAATGTTAAAAGTTTAGGGAGGGAAACAATTACTGCCCCGCGCTTCCTCTGTCAGACAAAACGATATTCACCCAGAATGTCACACCACCAAACCTCACACGAAATCACTTCACCGCAGCCCATCGTATGGAGGACGTTGGCACGGCCACTGCCACCGCCGAAAATCACCACCTCCACAGAAGCAGATCACAGGTTCTCTCTCTCTCTCTCTATCTCTCTCTCTCTCTCTCTTCAGCTCGCTCTCTATCTCTCGGTCTATCTGTGTGTGTCTCTCTCTCTCACTCGACCTCTCTCGCTCACAGTCTCTCGCTGTCTATCTCTCTCTCTCTCTCTCTCTCTCTCTCTCTCTCTCTCTCATCCTTTGTTTTCCCTTTTTCTGATTGTTGATTTAGGGTTTAATTTCATGTTGATTTAGACTATTTCTTTGTTTCCCCTTTTCCTGAAACCCAGATATGTTGATTTAGGGTTTTGTTCTTAACGTCATAGGCAAATGTCTAACTTTGGCTGTTAATTAGTTGCACATTTCATGGATTCCTCATAAGCTTGCATGTTGAAACAAGGGAAAAAAATTGCAGAAATAGGACCTTAGGAGTCCTTTATGCTTCCCAAAATGAAAATATTCAGTTTGTGAATTTTCTAAGAGCTGACATTGTGATTGAATAACTAGCATGAATAAAGCAAATGTCTATTTCATTTTTCATATTTATTTCCTGGATGACTACACTGTTAGCAATACTTGTGCCGATTGATATACAAAATAGAGCATGTTAGTCATTATAAAACAATGCAGCTACATCATCTAAAAACTAGGATTGTTCTAGTTTTCTTTTGAGATAAATTTTCAGAGTTTACTGAATTTTGGCTTCTTAAAATGTTTTAAAATAGCTTGAACTTGACATTCCTGCGACCAAATAATTTAGTCGCTAAAGCCCTTATGTGACTAAAAATTGACTTTTGGTGACTAAAAATTTAGTTGCAAAAAGTGAAAATTCTTATAGTGACTCCCAAACTCAAAATTGTGTATCTAATCAAGTCTATTTGTTGATTGATATTACGATCTTAAAACTATCTAAAGGCACCTTAATAATATTGTACATTGTGGTGCATCTTATTCTCATCCAACAACAACGCGAAGCGTGTAAGGGTCCAACTAGTACATTAAAAAAAAGTTGTATGATTTTTTAGGCTTAACGTCATTTCTTCCAATAGTGTTCATAGCGGTTTATTTTTTCTCAATACTTTCTCAATTTATTATGGAAAATTTTATGATGTGCACCCTATTATAAATTGGCGTAATTTTATTACAAAATTTTGTAACACTAGTCAAAAAAATGTGTAATCTTGTCACAAATTAGCATAATAAAAAATATTATAATCAAATCATAAACTTTTGTAATATCAATTATAAAATTTTGAATATTTTATTATGTTAATTTACAAAAATATTATGTATTGTATAATTAATATTACGAAATTTTATAACAAAATTATGTGAATTTATATTAAGATAAATATGGTAGGTACCATTTACACCATAAATTTTTCCATTTATTATGCTGCAACAATAGCAACGAGAAGGCAAATCCAATAAAATAACCATCACGTGACAAATAAAAACCCATAAACTTGTTTTTTTGCGTCAATTTCCACCAGACGGTTTGGCACAAAATAGACAACTTTAATAATTTGAGCAGATGGATGTTGATTTATTTTTTTTAATTCATCTAAGTTTAAATAGATACTAAATGAGAGGTCACTCGATCCAACCTAATAAGGCAACACTTCTAAAAAATAGAATTATGCTTTTATGCTTCGTGTATAAAAAAATAATTTTTTATTTAGTAATTATATTTGTTATTTATGAAATATGAAAATTGAGTCTTTATTTTTATTTTAAAAATAAACGATAAAAATATTGAGCATAGTAAAAATATTGAAAAATAATTCAAAAAAAGATCCAAAACAGTAAAGCTCAATCTGCTCAATTTTTTGTATTTGGAGAAATTATCATTTAGTGGTAACAGGAAAATTTATTACAAATTTATTAAAAAAAAATTATGATTTTAATTATTAATATCTATAAAATTTATTATTTATTTATAATTATTTTTTAAAATCTCAATTGAATTGTGATTTTTCCTTTTCATTTCTTTCTTCTTGATTTCCATTTTCGATGGGACAAAAAGAAAACGAGAGACTGAGAGTTTTTTTTTTTTTTTTTTTTTTTGTTACAGGAAAATCTTCCCACTCTCCCGCAGGTCTAAGGCAGCGCCCCCTTGAGGAGATCATCAGGGTGTCCTGTTGTCCGTTCTGAGTAAGAGACTATAACCTGGAAACTTGTCCCGACCTTCCAAGACAAGCTCCGCTTAAGTCAGGACTCGCACAGCGGGGGAGAATTAAACCCACACCAAGTAACTGATAAGGCATCCTTGAGGTCAACCTTCTAACCAACTATGCTATGCTCAAGAAATTGGCCCAGAATAGAGTTGAACCCAGGACCTAGGGGCTTAAACCTCAGACGCTTACCAGGTTGTCACTCACCACTGGGTTAAGACTGAGAGTTAAATATGAAAAAAATTGAGAAAATCAATTCGTTCATTTGGTCCAAGCCAATGTTTGTTGATTTGATGTGGTTTAATGTGCCACGTGAAGTATTTATTGAATTCACTTTAGCGTCCGGCAAGATCAGCTTCTAAGGGCGTGTATGGCGTAGTTAGGCGTGATTTGAGGATAAAAGTATATATCATAGTTTGGACAATTTTAATAATTAAAATCATAGTTTTATTTGTATGGCATAATTTTAATAATTAAATCATAGTTTGAACAATTTTAATTTGTTAGTTGATTAAAGAGTAATCTTAAATAATTTTTATCTTTTGTAAATTAATGTAGACGAATATTCTTAGCTATATAATTATATAAGTTAATTACTAAAAAAAAAAAAAATCTCAAGATTTTACGTATTTTTCATTTCAAACCTTAGTATTTCAATTTCGACAAATTAAATCATAGTGTTTCATCCGTGTTTCAATCTGCCCACTATGTCCATCTCTGTCTGTGTAAGGTAATAGAAGGGGTTTTAAGTGAAAATACCTAAAATTTTGGGATTTATTTTGTAATTAATCCTTTTTGTTTTAGTGATTTTAATTTTTTTTAAAAATAGTTAATTACACAAAAAATTCCAAAGTTTTACGAGTTTTTACTTTAAATTCCAGTATTTTTCACTTTAAACCCTATCCATGATCTTACACAGATGAAAATGGATGGATGGGGCACATTGAAATACAGATGAAACTTTAGAATTTAATTTATTAAAATTGAAATATTGAAATTTAAAGTAAAAAATACGTAAAACCTTGTAATTTTTTTTATTTATTTTATAATTAACCCTTATATTTTTATACTCAACTATGATGACAAAAAATGTCTAACTAATAAATAATATTATTTATTTTTTGTATTGATAAAAATGGATGTTATGTTTTAAATACTTCATGATGAATATTTTTTTATTAATGTTTTTTTGTCCTCAAAATTAAAATTCTGAATTCGTCTCCATTTGCAACCATTACTGTCCCATACTATTCCTCCTGTCCAATAATTTCAAAAAACTGAGGATCTCGTGATGGAAATTTCGAGCATCTAATAACCGATTGAAAATAGGATTATCATCCCCCAAAAGTATGATTTGGGGTATGTGACAGCACCCGACTGTCACACTCCCTATAATTATATTTTGATAATTTAAACCATTCATATTATAAAATTTGATTAGTATATTAATCATGTAAAAAATAAATTTAATCGGATAAGTCTAATCCTATGATCAAGCAAAATAATAACCTTAACATATTATTAAAATCATGCTACTTGTTTATTTTCATAAACATAAATGTGGTCATGTTATGGAGTACAAAGACCTAATTAACTTGAATTTTTTCATGAATGATCTTCTCAACGCTACTAAAAATATGACTTTTTGCGTTTATTTTTTTGCGACGGATTATTTAACTGTTGCAAAAAATCACGTTTTAAATCAAATTCTGATTTTACTTGACCCAACCGTGTTCTTAACCCCCATTTGCCATCGCATGAGTTATCGCAAAAGGTCTTTTGCTACTTTTTTTTATTATTTGCAATGATTTAAAACGGTCGTAAAAAATACTTTTTTTAATAAATAATTCAAATTATTAAAATAAATTTAAGACACACCTTGAAATTGTACGGATATTATACCTACCCCAATCCCCAAAAGAAGACTTCAAATGGTAATTTTGTAAAATTGAGGATCTCATGGTGGAAATTTCAAGCATTCAATAATTGATTGAAAATAAGACTTTCATTCTCCCAGTAGAATATTCAAAAAAAAAAACTTCAAATGGTAATGTCATAAAATTGAGGATCTCATGGTGGAAATTTCAAGCATTTAATATTTGATTGAAAATAGGGTTCTCATCCCCCAAAAGAATATTCAAAAGAAGACTTCAAATGGTAATGTCATAAAATTGAGGATCTCATGGTGGAAATTTCAAGCATTTAATATTTGATTGAAAATAGGGTTCTCATCCCCCAAAAGAATATTCAAAAGAAGACTTCAAATGTGTGGACAAGTCAAAGTTAACACTTTTCAACTTGTTTGTTTTTATTTTTTAAAAAATATTTTTAAAAAAAATTTACTTTCTTATTTTTTGTGTTTTTTTATTTTTACTCATTTTTTAAAATATTTTAAGCATTTTCTTTACTTTTTAGACTCATCTAACATAAATACACCTAAAAAGTAAAAAAATCATAAAAAAAATATTTTAAAAATTTACTAAATACCAAAAATACAAAAAAATACAACAATTCAGTACATATTTTGTATTTTTATGTATTTATTAATTTTTTTAAATATTTTTTCACAATTTTTTTACTTTTTAGATACATCTAAGTAAGGTGCATCTAAAAAAGTAAAAAAAATGTTTAAAATTTTAAAAATATTCACTAAAAACAAAAAAAATACGAAAATCAAAAAACTCAGTTTTCAAAAAACTTAATCCAGAAAACTCAAACCAAACAATACTTTTATTTTTATATATTATAGTGATCATTTTATTTTTTTATAAATTATAAAGTAATTTTAGTTTATTTAGTGTAATTTTATAGTTGAATTATAATATTAAAATATCTCTAATAAGACCCAGTGAAACTCTTGATTTTGATATCAGAGCCTAAAAATTAAATTTAAAAACATTATTAAACGTGAAAATTCAATATTTTAATATTATGACATCCTAAATGTAAAATTATCTATAATCTATATTATCTATATTATTATGAAAAGGGAACACATCACTTAGTGTCCATAATTTTCCTTCTTTCTTTTTACTAAGTGGCTTTTCTTCTTATGCCAAGTGTCAATTTCTCCATCTAAAAATAAAAAGATAAAAAATAGTATTTAAAGGATGGACACAAGATTTGAACTTAAGACCATTTACTTAACTTACTAAAAATATGTTCATCTATCTATCTATATGATTTTTTTGGGTAAATATCTATCTATACTATTATTAAAAGTGAACATATCACTCGGTGTTTATGAACTTCCTTCTCTCCTTTTTCAAGTGCTTTCTCTTCTTGCGCCAAGTGTCAATTTCTCTATCTAAAACGAAAAAATAAAAAGTAGTAATTAAAAGAGGGACGCAAGATTTGAATTTAAGATCATTCACTTAATTTACTAAAAATGCATTTATCACTTAAACAATATAGAAAATATATTTTTAATTCAAAATTAAAATTTATATTTTAATTACACCTATCGGGTGGGCTCACCTCCTTAATAATACATAAAGTGAACAATTCACTTGGTATCTAACCCTTACTTGCTTCTTCTTATGCCATATGTTTCTCATTTTAATATTTTTAAAAAAAATTAGATAAATAGAAAGAATGAGACTTCGACTTTGAACCTTAAGTTAATAAAACAACAATGATTTAGACCACTAAAAAATACATCACTAATAGCACTAATATATTGGGAATGGCAAAAAAAATAATAAAAAAATAAAAACAAGGCATAGAAAGTGGACGGGGCCCACTGCCACATCATTAGTGCTCCCTCTAGTGATCTCTTTTTAGTGCTCTCAAGTATTTTTCTTAATAAAATTCTTACTACTTAAGCAAGGTACAATATATAATGAAAATTTAATTTTAATTTTATTTTTTTAAATTTCATCCGTGCTTAATAAATAAATAAATTAAATTAAATTTTCATTATATATTGTACGTTGCTTAATTTAAATATTTTGGGGTTAAAATGAAGATTTGAAATTTTGTGGAAGTGGATTTCGGAGCACTTTCCGCCACCAGATTTTTTTTGGATTGTTTTCCACCACCAAACTTGGGTGACGTGACAATTGATTTCATATTAATGCATGTTCTTATCATAACTTGTAGGAAAATTCTCGGCCGTACTCTATGCAATCTTATGGTAGCATTGCGTAAATAATTAATTTTGTGAGGTTATATTTTTTTAATGGAGTTACGTGGTCCATACCATAATGGCATATGTTGACCTGTTTACCAAAATAAATTTCTTCATTTTTTAATTTTCTTGTTTCTCAACGTGACAATGTTTTCCAATGTGAACATTAGTTTGATTAATGCTCGCAAACGATATAATTATCTCGTTTTAAGAACCTAATTGTATTTTTATCAATTTGGCTTGTCCGAAACCATCTATACGTTTTCTCGGATGCACCCAA
Organism: Camellia sinensis; assembly: GCF_055761805.1. Taxonomy (NCBI): domain Eukaryota; kingdom Viridiplantae; phylum Streptophyta; class Magnoliopsida; order Ericales; family Theaceae; genus Camellia; species Camellia sinensis. Next base: position 180,689,426 of record NC_138965.1, on the reverse strand, counting down.
ACATGGTATTCATTAGAAGCAGATTTCATTTATTTTCTTATTCTTTTGGATAAATTATACTGACATCTCTTAAAATTTGTCTTTAATATAAGTATTTTCTCATGTTTTAAAAATTACATCTCGTCTTAAGATTTAAACTTTTATTACAATTTAATCCTTCCGTTAATCAACCGTTAAGTCAACTATCGGAAAAAACTAATATAAAAATTAATTTTTTAAAATGCCTATTTTACTCTTATTATAAAAAAAAATACTAGATAAATAAAGAAAATCTGTAGGGAATTATAAAAATTCATTCAATACATATATTATTATACTAGTAAACATTTAGATAATGCTATGGTACACAAGCTTTTGTGGTATTAATTATCACAAATATTATAATTAGATCATTTTCAATCATAATTAAAAAAAAAAATAGGTATAATCAAATACCGCATAAGGGATGACCAAATATCTTTTAAATCATAACCAAAATAATCAATACTTATAAATAATACTACAATAGATCATAACCAAAGGTCATGATTGGGGTATATAAAAAAATTTTAAACGGCAAATTATTTGTCAATTTTATATATGCAAACAAAGATAAAATAGGCATTTTATAAAATTTATTTCTTACATTTTTTTCCGTTAATTGACTTAATGGTTGACTAACAAAAGGATTAAATTGTAATGAAAATTTAAATCTTAAGGAGAAAAATATAATTTCCAAAATGTGAATACTTGTATTAAAGACAAATTTAAGGGGTGTTAGTGTAATTTGCCCAATTCTTTTACTCCTTTCATACCAATTATATAACAACAATGATAGAGACCACTAATTTTGGAACTGTAAAAAGATCACTAATGACATGACACTCAATAAAAAAAGAAAAAAAATACAACACTAAAGTCAAAACATCAAATCATTCATGGTGGGACCAACTGCCACATCATTAGTGATAGCACTAATTAGCCCTCTCACTTATTTTTCATTATATAAATAGCTTAATGTAGTTGTGATTTGACGCATACCTTCTTTTTTATTTTTTTATTTTTTTTTTAGGATGGAATTATAACATTGGAGCACAAGCCTTAATGTCCGAAGTTTTAGTTACTTGGGGTCAACATTTTTTTTAGGATGGAGTCATGACTTTGGAGCATAAGCCTTAAAGGTACAAAGCTCCGCTCTCTCCGAGGCTAGTTACTTGGGGTGCAACACCTATGTTGACCGGATATGTTAACCTGTTTAGCAAAATAAATTTCTTCATCTTTTGAATATATAATAAAATAATTAATTTCGTAGGGACATGTTTTTTATTAAGATGACGTGACCTATAATGACATATATTGACCTGTTTACCAAAATAAATTTCTTCATTTTTTAATGTTCCTCAACGTGACAATGTCTTCCAATGTGAACATTGCTTTGATCAATGTTCCCAAAGGATATAGTTATCTCGCATAGTCTTCATTTGGCATATAATTTTTTTGGAATTTTTTTGATTAAAATAAACATAAAAAGATAAAATAAATTAAAAAGTTAATAACACAAAATGTCAAATTTAAATCATAATCATTTCATTTTCTTAAACAAAAGTCAAAAAAATCAAAAAATCTATTTTAAACGAAAATTTTTAGTCTCAAGTTAAAATAATTAAAAAGTCAAAAATCTAAAAAGTTAACTCACATCCCAAACGAATTGCATATCTATCAATTTGGCTTGTCTGAAACCATCCTTACGTTTCCTCGGACGTACCCAAACATGGTATTCGTTAGAAGCAGATTTCATTTCTTTTTTCTTATTATTTTGGATAAATTATATTGACACCCCTTAAAATTTGTCTTTAATATAAGTATCTCCTCATGTTTTGAAGATTACATCTCATTGATGGCTTTTTTAGCTTTTAAAAGTTAAAAATGTAATTAGAGTATGCTAGTAAGGATCAATAAGTCCTTACAGAAATAATAAATACCAACTAATTAATTAGACAATTGCTTCGAAGTTTTTTTAGCCTTAATGAATAAGACTTTTACTAGTAGCTTATTTTAGAAGAAAATTCAGAAGAACTAATCACAATAGAAAAAGAAGGAGGGAGAGAATAATGTCAGAAAATAAAATTCATTAAGTAAACCAAAGTTTACAAATGTACCTTCGCACTTCCACAGTCTCGAAGGGGGTTACAGCATGAACAGGTTGACTTAGAACTACTCATAAGAAATTGAAATGTAATGCCGAAAAGTAAGGGATTGGAATGTAAAGAACTAGAAGGTAAATAACTGGAAAAATGTAAAATAAAATAAACTGGCTTCTAGATTTGGTTCTGGTCCACTCCACTATTAGCTTTCGCTTATATTTATACGCTCTGGTGGTAATCGTCGAAGTGGCTGATAATTGTCGAAGTGGCTGGTAACTGTCGAAGTGGATGATAACCGTCGAAGCAACCTTTATGATCATGGGACATGATTCCAAGCATTTTGACTTTACTAAACCATTTCTTGCAATTGGGCTTCCCTCCTGAATTTGAATTTAAATCTTCAAAAACTGTTTAGCCACGTCACTTTGCTTCTTTCGATTGTTTCAATACTTCGCAGATCTGTTGCCATTGATATAATTTGCCACGTGTCCTTTGAAGACTGGAGACTTTCACTAATTTCTCAAGTTACCCCTGATGGACCACGTGTCATGCTATGATTGACTAATGCAAAATATATGGCCAGCACTCATCCTAAGGTTTAAACTTTCATTACAATTTAATTCATCCGTTAGTCAACCTTTAAGTCAACTAACGAAAAAAATTAATATAAAAAATTAATTTTTTAAAATGCCTATTTACTCTTATTTAAAAAAAATAAAATAATAGATGAATAAAGAAAAAAAGAAAATCTGTAGGAAATTATAAAAATTCATTCAATACATATATTATTATACTATTAAACATTTGGATAATGCTATGGTATACAAGCTGTTGCGGTATTAATTATCACAAATATTATAATTAGATTATTTTCAATCATAACCAAAAAATAGGTATAACCAAACACTGCATAAGGTATAACCAAATACCTTTTAAATCATAATCAAAATAATCAATAGTTATAACTAATACCACAATAAGTTATAACCAAAGGCCATGACTAGGGTATAAAAAATTTTCCTAAACGAAAAATTATTTGTCAATTTTATATATGCAAACAAAGGTAAAATAGACATTTAAAAAAATTAATTTATTATATTAGTTTTTTTTAATTGACTTAATGATTGATTAACGAAAAAATTAAATTGTAATGAAAATTTAAATCTTAAAGAGAAAAATATAATTGTATTAAAGACAAACCCAAGGGGCTTCAGTGTAATTTGCCCTATTCTTTTATTCCTTTCGTACCAATTATATATATGGCTTAATGTAGTTATGATTTGACGTATACCAATTTGTTTATTTACTTATTGGATGGAATTAAGACTTTGGAGCATAAGGTCTCAAGTTTCATTCTTCCTGAGGCTAATCACTCGGGCAAAAACATATATGGTAAGTAAGACGGACCTTTCAAGCTTGTGAATCGTACATAGTGTCAGAAATGTGGGTTTGAATCTTCTCCTATGTGCGGATTCGTGACTTATCACTACATAATTGAGTTATCCTACTATATAATAATCACTTAAGAATGACCTCTGAAATCTTTTCTCCTTACAAAACCTAGCCTCAGAGGTTATCCTTCCGTAGTTAGGCATTCAGAATCATAAAGCAAATTCAAAGAATGTGGCACCTCCTCAATCCAAACACACTGGTGGCAGACCATCTATTCAACTACAAAAAATAAAATAAAATATCAAATAATTTTAAATTCTAAAAATATTTTCAAAATATACAACCAAACAAAATTCTAAATTTTCTGAACTCTCTCCAAAAAATTATTTTTGAAATAATATCTTCTTTGAAATTTAGCCACTTGAGGTATATAAATTTTTTCTAAATGGTAAATTATTTGTCAATTTTATATATGCAAACAAAGGTAAAATAGACATTTTATAAAATTAATTTCTTATATTAGTTTTTTTCGTTAATTGACTTAATGGTTGAATAACGAAAGGATTAAATTATAATAGAACTTTAAACCTTAGGGAAGGAAACATAATTTTCAAAACGTGAGGAAGATACTTGTATTAAAGATAAACTCAAGGGTGTCAGTGTAATTTGCCCTATTCTTTTAATACTTTCATACTAATTATATAAATGGCTTAATGTAGTTGTGATTTGATGCATACCATTTTTTTTTTTTTTTTTTTGGAGGGGGATGGAATTAAGACTTTGGATGTAAGTCTTAAGGTTCAAAATTTCACTCTTCTCAAGGCTAGTTATTTAGGCAATAACGCATATGATTGGTAAAACAATTTTTTAAAATTTATAAACGATATTAAATGTCAGAAGTGTGAATTCAAATCCTTTTCTACGTGTGAGTCCGTGATTTATTCCTATGTGAATAATCCTACTATATAACTCCTTATAAAGTTTAGTCACAAAAGTTATCCTCTCTGATTGGGCATTCAGAATCATAAAGCAAATTCAGATAATGGGGGCACCTCCTCAATCCAAACACGCTGGTGGCAGACCGATTTGACGCATACCTTAATCATGGGAAATATTATGGGTGTATATTATAGGATCCAGTTTGTCTTTACTGCCTTCATCCTAAAATAATGATTTTTTTAAAAAAATTAATTTTTTTAGTAGTTTAATTATTATGTTTTAAAAATATTAATTTTTTAAAATTATCTTTTAATAATACATTTTTTTTTTCAAAATATCAATTGTTATAATTGTACTTTTTATGTTATTAATAAATTTAAAATAAGAGCAAATAGTAAAATCATACTAGTTTATTCCTTAATTTTTGAAAAGGAACTAATATTTTGGGACAATGAAAAATGGAATAAGAGACTAATATTTTGGGAATGAAGGAGTAGGTGAAAATCAAGATTGAATCGTTTAGCCTATGCCGTAGACCTATTTTTAGGCTCTGTTTCGATGATCCAAATCATTCATATTTTAGAATTCGTCGAGTATATCATTCATTCAAAAAATTAAGTCAATTGGATAATGACAATTACGTATTTGAATCAATTTTGTATAAAAAAAAATAGACAGTGAAAAAATAAACGATTCATATAAAACTTATTCAAACACGTGATTGTTGTTATCCGATCGACTTAATTTTTTACATGGATGATATACTCGACGAACCTTGAAATATGAAAGGTTTGAATTATCGAAACAAGGCCCAAAAATGAGCTCACGGCATGGACTGGACCGTCTGGTCTTGATCTTCAATTGGAGACAAGATGGTTGTTGTACTATATACACATGTTATGTATTTTTTGAGATAAATATTATGTATGTTTGTGGTAAATGTTATGTATTTTTTTTTTCCTATAGGAGTTACAATAATTTGCTGTTAAAAAATGAAGTTACACATTTTCTGATAATGTTACACATTTTTATGGCAATGTTACACATTTTTTTATCCAAACATTTTCTAACCACAATAAATAACATTACTACAAAGATACATAATTTCATTTCCCAACCACAAATTGTCCTAATTTCTACCAAAAAAATATGTAACATTTACTACAAAAATACGTAACACACTACAAAATCACGTAACAAGATATATATAGTACAAACACTTGGAGGAGGTGTTTAATCATAGAGAAAATATCATTTTGTCCCCAAAACTATTACTTAAAAATCAATTCAACCCATGTTCTTTTAATAATATCAATTTTATACCTAAACTATCCAATTTTGCATCAATTTTACCCTCAACATCAATTGTCGTCGATGAACAAATGGAAGTTGCTGATGTGGCACCTAAGCTTTATTTGAAATTTTATTTTATCCCCCAAACTATCTCCTAAATATCAATTAGACCCCTGAATAAAATGGAGTTTGGGGGTTTAATTGATATTTTAGAGGTAGTTTGAGGGATAAAATGAAATTTAAAACGAAATTTTAGTATCATGTTAGCAACTTCCTTTTGATTTTAAATGGTAGCTAATGATAGGAGTAAAATTGATCCAAAATCAAATTATTTAGGTGTAAATCAATATTATTAAAAAAATAAGAATTGAATTGATTTTTAAGTGATACTTCAGGGGACAAAATGATATTTCATCTTAATCTTACACCAATTTCTTCCACTTTCATAGTACGCATTATAGCGATCCCGGTTTTACCCCGACCTTTATTGTGTTCCGGACTCGGGTTCCGTGATTGTATGTTGTTGTCTATGTCTTGTTTCCTCCATTTAATTATTTGAATTTGAGTTTTGGGACTTGTTCGGCGAGTTTGGATCAGGTTGGCTGTCTTTTGGTACAAACGGTTATTGCCCAGATTTTGGTCTTTTCGTTCGAGCGAGGCTTCTTGCGCTCGAGCGAGCCTTGTATAGTTTGTTTTTTTGCTCGAGCGAAATTTCTTACGCTCGAGCGAAAAATGAGAGTCTTTAGGTTTTTCTCCCAAACGCAGCTTTTCTAGGAAAGTGAAAGTGCGTCGTTCGAGCGAGGCTTCTTGTGCTCGAGCAAGCCTTGTGAAATTGTTTCTTCACTCGAGCGAGACTTCTTGCGCTCAAGCGTGCGTCTGCATCCATAGAAGACCTGAAGCTTTGCATCCTACGCTCGAGCGACGCTTCTTGCGCTCGAGCGAGGTCACTTGTTGTGTCTGGTTGCTCGAGCGACAACTTCTTCGCTCGAGCGAGCCTTGTATATATCAGTTCGCAACAAAGATATTTTATATCACTTTTTGGTTTCTTCTCACCCCAAAACCCTAATCCGGCTGCCTCTCTCTCTAAAACACACACTCTCTCTACAAATACTCCATGATCTTGGGTCTCTCTACCTTACTCCCTTTGTTAAAAAGATAGAGTTTTGCATGGGTTTCCTTTTGATCTGAAAAAGGTGGAGTTTGGCCATCTTCAAAGTTTCTCCCTTCTTCTCCTTTGCTCTCCTAACTTTGAGATAGGAATATTCTACTCTTTGATATGGATTTTAAACTAGATATTTGTCATTTGTATAAATGGTGGGATTGGTGAGTGATTTGGGTAAATGTTAAGGTTTGGGCTTTAAACTAAAGAGGGGCTTTCATGTTGATTCACAAAATAACTTTGGGGGTTTGTGTATGAGGTTCTTTATTGTTGAAATGGTGAGATTTAGACCTATGGATTGATGTTTTGGAATAGGGAAAATTGCCCTGAGTTGAGTTGAATCAACTATTTATGTAAATAATGAAATTGGTTTGGAAATTATGAAATTGGGGGAATATGTGATTGGATGGTGTAGTTTGGTTTGATAAATCACACACCTGTGGAAAAGTTGATAAATTATCTGTTGATAGATTTATTTATCTGTTTAGAAATACCTGTTTTGGGCTATCGGTAGAAGATAACTGTGATTGTTGTAGAAACTGCATGAGGACTAGGTAAATTGAAACTAGTCATATGAATTATATCATAGAATATGACGGTTCAATTAAACCATTGAATATGTGATTTGATTAGTCATTGTATATGACAATGTGTTTAAATACATTGTATATGTATCATTGTTTGGGAGGAGATATGAGATGTACTCCATTGTGTGAGAGGAGATAAGGGATGGACTCTATTGAGAATCAAGTTGGCCGGAGTGTCTAGTGTGAAAGTCCCGAAATCTTATATGTTTATGGGTGCCGGTTCCCTTGGACGTGGTCCGTAAAATGACAAGAAATAAAAGTGTTGGATTTGATGAATGTATTGAATTGTGAACCATTGAGTTGTAGTCTCATACTGGTTGCTTGATAATAATGAATTTGGTTAATTAATTTACCTGAAATGGAAGGATGGAAATGAATTGAGATATTGGTTATCTATATTGAATGAATTTGAAAAGAATATGTGTCGGTTAAGAATGTTGCACATTTATCTGATGCTCATATTTTAGTTAATTCTCATATATGATTTAGCATATCTCTATTGGGCTTTGGCTCACCCTACTTGGGACACCATTTTCAAGTACATGTGACATCCCGCCTCCAAGGGCATAGCTTAGGAGGTCTAGGGGCTGAAAGCTCCGTTTTGCTATTTTGTTTTGTGTTAAGTGTAAATTCAAGCCGAGGGCTTTATATGTAAAAGAGTTAGGACTCTTTTTTTATTGTAACCAAGCGATAACTTGGAAAGCTGTAAGCCCGTAGGGCATTTATTTTGTTGTTATCAGTTAGAGCTACATGCTATAGTTTCAAGATAAACATTTATAAAAATGAAATGTGTGTAATACATTTTGTAAAGAAGACTCCGATGAATGAAAATATAGTATTTCCTTTATGCGTATGAATCTTATGAATGATTGATTTATATAATATTTTGAGGGCGTTACACGCATACTCTTGTTATGGATTTTTGTGGTATATGTCACTTATTGTGATACGAAAATTTATGATTTAGAAATAAAGTTACTCATTTTGTGATAATATTATATATTTTTGTGGTAATGTTACACATTTTTTTTTTGTTAGAAAATGTTTGAATAAAAAAATATGTAACATTACTTTAAAAAAATACATGATAATACCACAAAATACGTAACTTTACTTTGGAACCACAAATTTTTGTAACTATTAAAAAAAGTACCTAATATTTACCATAAAAATACATAATATACATCACAAAAATACATAACATGATGCATATGGTACCCACCAGAATTTCCCAAAACTTTATCCAACCCATCTTTAATGGTGTTCATATTTTATTTCATTTTTTAATATATATTTTGAGTGTTGTTAATTGCCCCCATTTTTCCTCTTAGGACCCCCTCACTTCTTTGAACCCACACCACCAAAATTGCTCATTTCCTCATTTTTCTTTGAACCCCTATCATAACCCAAAATATGTGCTTTAAACCCTTACCCAATACTTTAACCAGCACTCCCACGCCTACCCCTACCTCCAGCAACCCCTATTCTTCACCACTCTCATTTTCACCAGCAACCCTCTCATAGTCCTCACTTTTCACTAGAGACCCTTCTTTAGCCCTTCTTCCTCACAGACGACTCCTCTCTAACAATGACCTACCTCCCTAGCTCCATCTTTCTTTCTCTTTCTCCACCATTGATCCTCTACCTCATTTCTTTTACCTAAATCTTTCATTCCACTAATCTCAGTTATTTTCCATCGCTGCCACCCACACAACTACCCTAGAGCCCTCTCCCACTATGCGTGTGTTTGATTTTTCTTCATTTGAAATTGTCTTGTCTAGTTTGAAAAACCAGTATTGAACAAACGGTGGTAGTTCAGTTGTAGACTATCAAACAAATGGCGGTAGTTCGGGCCCGAACTACCAAACTAAATTTGGGGAGATTTCAAGCAGTGTTGCAGTCGTAACAATCGTGCAGGACGGTAGATTGCTACCATCATTGACCATCTGTGATTGCAATTGCGATCAGTGGTAGGTAGAGATAGACTGAGAATGGCAAAGCTTGAAAGGCAGCGAAGAAGTGTCTAAGAATCGCTTAGGTGGTAATGTAACTGGTGGTTGGTGAGTGGGATTGTGGGTTTTCGTGGCTAGATGTGATGGTGTGACGGAGGTTGCCGACTGGAGTAGGAGGCAGTGGAGTTACTAATCACATATAGAGGAAAGGGAAGGGTAATTGGTGTTGTGATGACGGGGAGGATGGGCGACGGGAATGGGGATGGCTATTGGGATTAGGTTTAGGGTTTAGGAAATTAGGGTTAGAAGGTTAGGAATAAGGGTAAAAATGAAATTTCATGTTTAGACAATATTGGAATTAAAAAAAATGAAAGATGTAAGGTGTCACGCCCCAAAATTTGAACAATTAAATATTAAATTAGGACTAAACCCCAATCAATATTCCATTATCCAAATCCTAGGGGTGAAACAAAATCTAAACGTTCTCGTCGGTTTAAGTAAATTTCCATGCTCAAAAGATTATAAGGGATTAAAAAAAAACTAACAAAACACCAACCAAACTATCCATCATAATTTCATAACTATTCAATACCTCCAACATTAAAGTAACAATAAATACTCAAAACAACTTAAATAATGTAAAGTTACAAACCATGCCAAATTATCAAAATACTAAGGTCATAAAAAAAAATAATAAATACATAAACTAATATCAACTCTAAGCTCAAGAAAACAAAAGAAGTCCAAGCGACATGTCCAACAATTATAGTTAATTCTCGTCACCACCGTAGTCCCAACTAATCCTACAAAGGAAGCTCGATTGCGTTCAAACAGAGCGCACCCGAGATGCCAAGGGACAAAACGGGTCAGTATACAAGTATATTGGTATGAGTACAAGATTTGACACTCACGTGTCCACCAGACACAAACAAAAGTACATTTAATTCTTGGTACGGGACAAGACAAATAGTTCCATCCGCACCAAGACGAAGGGTAGTTTCCCGAGATACAGTGGCATTTAGTTTCTTACCCATACACAACTAAATATAAATTGAGTATAAAATAAACAAAATAAACATAAAAATATGGTGGGTTAGCCCTGCATAAAAAGTTAGTAAGACCCACCATTCTGCAAAACCGTAAAGTTAGTATAATTTAATCATAAATAAATTGTTGAAGAAGTATAAAAACGCACTATTTCATGCTTAAATCACTACAGGAAATTGGGGATTTAACGACGTTTAATTAACGGTGTTTTATTAAACGTCACCTTTGTTAATCATTAACGGAATTTTTTAAACATCGCATTTGTTATTACGTAAAACGGTACCATTTTGTGAATAAAAGACATTTAAAAAATGCCTTCAAATCCTGTCTCTCTTCACACCCTCTTCTATCTCTCCAGACCTATTTTGAGCACCGTCGTCTCTCTCTCACTCACTCAAATCTCTCACTCACTCTCTTGCTCTCTTTTTCTCTCATTCAAATCTCTCTCAATTCTTCTTCAGTTTAGTGCTTCATCTTGGAATTGCGATTTCGAAGTTCGATTCTGAGCATAGCTCTGTGATTTATCTCCGTGGATTTGGAACTCTTCGTCTTCTTCAATCAGAGGTTAGTTACTCTCTCTTTCTGTCACTCAAATCTCTCTCAATTCTTCTTTAGTTCAGTGATTCTTCTTTGATTCTTCTTCAGTTCGGTGATTCATCTTGGGATTACGATTTTGAAGTTCGATTTTAAGCACAACTCCGTGATTTATCTCCATGGATTTGGAACTCTTCGTCTTCTTTGATTAGAGGTTAGTTGTTCTGTTTATGATATATCTCTGTTTCTTCTGTGCTCTGGATTAGTGTTTTGAAAAATGCCAAATCAATGTTTTAGAAAATTAGTCTCAGTGATTTCATCTCTGTTTCAGTAATTGTTTTTTACTGATGTGTTGCTTTGCACTATGAGATCTAGATTGTGCTTTCAGTAATTGGTCTCAGTGATTTCATCTATGTTTATATTGTGTTCGATCTGTCATCGATGTGGTTAAGGATTTTGAATTTTGTGAATTCGTGTGTGATTGGTTGATTTTGTTTGGAATTGTGGAATTCACTGATCTAGAGTTCATATAGACTAATTTCTAAAGAATAATTAAGAGTATTTCCAGTGATGGATGTCAAAATGACAATGTCAAAATATTATAATTTTGACCATCGTGAACAATTTAGTAGTGTGAACCCCATTCTTTTATTTTTTCACAAAATATCAAATTAAATGTGGTTTGAATGTCTAATTATTAGAGAGATAGAGAGAAATAATTATGTTAAAATTTGATAAAGATGAAAGATAGATCATTAGAAATAACTTTTGTAGAAGTTTTGTCAAATTTTAGCTATTAAAATTTTTTTAGACTCCGATGATCCATAGTTCTATATTACTACTTTATTTTTTGTAATTTAAATTATTTATTTATTTGATAGTATTCACTCGAGATAATAATAGAAGTTTTGGGATATTATCATACACTACACTAAATGACTACTTGCTACTTAAAAATTGAGTTGAGTAAATTATCTCTTAATGTGAACTTCTAATCCACTAGTAATAATGCTATACTTATTATATTTTTATACTGCATTATATTTATTATTTTATTTTTTAGGGTAAATTACAAATACACCTCCTAAGGTTTGATTAAAATACAAATCGCCCCTATAGTTTTGAAAATTACATTCCACTCCCTAAGGTTTCTAATTTCATAACAAATCACCCATTTTATTAATAAATCATCAAATCAATTAATAGTTTTTAATGATGTTAGAAATCTGTTTGATTTAACAATTTAGGTAATTTTATTATTGTATAGGAGAGCAATTATGAATTTTATTTTTTTAGTTAATTTTGTTGAATAAAATTTTTTAACAAGGGCATTATAGACACCCTATTTTTGACTGCCCTTAAGACTTGGGTGCTACTGATTGATTATTTGATGGTGCAGACTATGTTGTGCAAAAGTTCGATTTCTTTGGCAAGGTGAGAGTCAAATCACAACCTTACACCCCATTTTTGGACTAAAACTATTTTGAATAAAGATTTTAGACCTTAAAACCCTCTCTTTCAAAATATTTTTGAAACAAAGTTCCTACGATGTTCCGAGGCTCGCATTTCGTTAAATGTTGCACTTTTCGGTAAACCGAGCAAGGACAAAGTAGAAATGAATGAAAGAGAGGTGAAATTTTTGAAAAAATCTTTAAAACATCTTGTTTATAGGTTTGGGGTTGAAGAAAAGAGGAGAGGAGAGGGAAGAAACCAAGTTGAGGAAGAAGTTGGGCATAAACCGTTAAGAGAGAATCGAGTAGCCCTCGCTAAATCGGGCCTATCCATTTGTACACTTGGATTTCAACTATGAGATCATCACCGTTGGAAAGTAGACTTTCGGGCATTCATTTTACATTCAAGAATCTCCTCAAGCCGAAGTCAGATGAGGGAGATATGGCTGGTTGAAGTTAGGCATCAATCTGGTTGGACAGAAACTGAGCAGTCTTCACTAGAAGAGGAATATCTCTTAGAACACTTAGAATTTTGATGTTAGTCTTCCACCATTGGAAATAAGACTTTCGGGGCTTCAGTTTAGGCTCAAGAATGACCTGAAAAAGGGTCCATATGAAGGAGTTATGCTTGTTTGAAGCCAGGGACAAGGACTAGTTTTTTATGTCGGCCACTGGGGGAGTGTGCCGGCCACAAATGGAGTTTGTCGGCCATAGGTCAGCCAAAAGCGACCCTTGTTGGCCACCATTAGTAGCTGGTCGGCCAACAATGTGGCCGGTCGGCAACAAATGTCCAGAAAGTTCAGAATTTGCAGATATTTCTCCTCCAGCTGTCCTATACTGCTCCAACTGTCTCTAAATCAAATATTTTTGACCTGAGGCTTGTATATTGCTATATATGGAGGCCTTATCTCATATATTGGAAGGTTAGCAAATTTTGGGAGCCTTTCTCTCTAAAAATCCTCTCTCTCTATAATCCTCTCTCTTTAGATTTCTCTCTCTCTTGAGCATTTGTGCTTAGAAGCTTGCATACTTCAAGCTTTAACCTATCAATCCTTAACCAAAGTGGTTCATCCTTGGGCTGAGGTTGCTTGAATCTCTCTTGGAGCCTCCTTTGAGCTCTAAAGCTTTGCTTCAAAGGTATTTTGCACACTTGTTTTGCCACCTTTGCAAATTGTTTTTGGCCTGGTTTTCAACTACAAAAACCTCTGTTTTTAAGGTTTAAAAATGGTGGCTTAATCCCTTTTTGGAGTTAGTGGTGGTTCACCCTTCTTGTAGCTTGCTTGGTAAGTTGTTGCGCCATCTTTCAAAGTTGTTTTAAATCAAACGTTTTGGCCTTTCTAACCACTGAAAATCAGAGAGTTTTCAGTGGTAAAAACCATGTTTTGAGGTCCAAAATAGGAGGGGGTGGCTTCCCTTTCTTGTGTCTTATTTGCAAGTGTAGATAGCCTAACATGTGAGCATATTTTTCTACCTTTTTGTGACTTAATCTCAGCATGTTTTAGGCTCTGATTTGGCCTACTTTAGCTCTATTTTGGGCTGCTTTGACCATATGGCTCATGTTTTGTATAGCTATGGTGTATATGCCTTCACTAGCTTTGTATTTTAGGGCCTCTAACATGCTTTGCTTGAGAGGATTGCATGTTGTAGCATCATTTTACATGTGATTTCAGTGCATATACCTCTGTCACACTCTCACTTATTTCACTCTTTCATTGCTTTTGAGAGTTGTGCTTTGAGCCTTGTTTGCAAGCTATCATATGCGTATGTTTTTCTTGCCTCTTATGTTTTAATCTTAGCATGTTTTGGCTACTGATTTGGCATGTTTAAGCTCTATCCAGAGCTGGTTTGGTCATTTAAGCTTGATATTGTATGCCTCTAGTATAGTGCTCTTCATTAGCTTTAATACTTTTGGCTTTTGAACATGTTGTGTATGAGTTGCTTGTATGTTGTAGTGTCTTTTGCATGCCATTTTAGCACTGAAAGTCTGCAACCTCTCTCATTTCTTCATTTTTCTATTTGTTTTGAGGGTTGGTTAACCTTATGATTGTGTTTAAGCTTGAGATAGAGCTTGTGTTCAATGACTTTAACCCTTTTTTGAGGGTTCCTCCTAGCTAAAGGCATGATCTCTCTCATGTCTTAAATCATCCTTTGATTGACCTCTCTCTCATTAGAGGACAATCACCTTGGACAAATTGACTAAAGAATGGCTTGGTAATGCTAAAATGTGTAAACAAAATGAATAAAGTAAAACATGACCAAGATAAGCATGTTGTGTTTGCATTGCATGTGTTTAATCGGACGTTATATTGAACACAAGGTAGATTGGTCCATTTCATACTCAAAGTGATGAAATGAGCCAATCTCCTTTGTCTCCATCACCCTTGATCATGCATGATAGGGTGGTGGTCCTTCGAGTCTTATTTGTGCATTCATTGACTTTGTACAAGCTTGACTCTTTGGCCATCATGCATTGAAAATGCTTGATTGGTGGCTTGAGAGCCAAGAATTACACTCATTTGAGCTTGAGAAATGATAAGGAGAGTAATAGTACATATATTGTGTGAGAATACACTGTCTTGCCTCTGTTTGCTCTCTGTTGCAGCAAAAGGAAGAATTCCAGGGAAAGGATGGCTGACCGGCCACTAGTGGTGGCCGAGAGCCACCTATGGTAGCCGACCGGCCATCAGTGGAAAAGTTATTCAAAATGTTCCTGTGTTGGGGTAGAAGCAGTCTGGAAATTGGTGCGATGTTCAAAGATCAAAGCAAAGTGCAAATAGAGGTAACTGATGGCAAGGCGGTAGATTTTCGGAAGGAAGCCAACCGAGCATGCATGCATCCCTCGCTTGCGAGGCTGCTTCATTGCTTTATTAGCTAGTTGTAGTTGATTATTACATGTGTTGTAATCGATTAGTTTAATCTATTTTGTAATATTCTAATTAGCTTAGC
This sequence comes from Camellia sinensis, assembly GCF_055761805.1. Lineage (NCBI taxonomy): Eukaryota > Viridiplantae > Streptophyta > Magnoliopsida > Ericales > Theaceae > Camellia > Camellia sinensis. Next base: position 180,674,003 of record NC_138965.1, on the reverse strand, counting down.
ATAACTAGTTATTCAATTCGGTTTGTTATAATTAATTAGCTAGAATAGTTAATTAGTTTCATTTTGTAATAATTAGCTTAGCTTAGATTAGCTTAGCTTATTTATTCGGACCTTCCTTCGTGAGGGCATAATGTTGTAATAAGCGTGCGTGTGTGTGTGCATGTCTTCCAACCCCACATCTTTCTTCATTTTATTTAACTACTTTTGATGGTTAGATTAGGGCACGTTTCGATTAGCATACCTTATGATTGCATCATTCATTTGTTTTTCATGCACCGGGCTCGGCGCATCATTGAAACTGCATTGCAATTTCAATACCTATTTGAATACGTGTTTCAAAGCACGTTATCAAATTGTCATATTCATATGACATCTTAGATAGCCGAGCCTATTAATCGCATTTTACATGTGTTGCATTAGGCATTTTAGCATAATTAGGATCATGCATATTTCTAACTAGCTTTTGTTTTGGTTTGGAGTACATTGTAAGTTTTACGCTTTAGCATACTTGCATGAGTGTGAGTGTTGCCATGTTTCGCATGCTTGCCATGAGGCTATTTGCTTAAATGATTAACTGCATGAATGCCTGTGGATGAAAGCTTTATTACTTGAATTGGAACAATTCGATGAATGTGCGTTTTAAGCCCACTTTGCGAAGTGGCAAATTATCACGTTTTAAGCCCACTTGAGGGTGGCAAATCCATGCTTTAGACCACTTGAGGGTGACACTGTCAAACCATTTTTCAAAAACAAACATGAATTGATTTGTTCCGATTCTTGCGATTTAGTCTATACTTGTATGTGTGCGTCACATAGTAAAGTTAGCTAATAACCGGACAAGAACACATGAGGTTTATAAAACAACATATCATGATTAGTAGAGGCCGATCTTTTGATCGGGCGAGCGGGGGTGCTCATTTCAAGACCTTCCCCTCTTGTACTCAAGTTCGTGAGCCGAGGCAACTTTGGTGATGACGGACACGTGGCCTTTGGTATGAGTTAGGATTTCCTAAATTTTTCAAAAATAAAATATTTAGGTGGTGACTCTGTAATCTGGCAAAGCAGTCCAATTTTGGCATTATTTGATTTAAAATCAATTTTCCAAAATGATTTACCGGATTGGACTCTTTGGTGTTTATCAGTCTCACATTGCACTTTGTAAGATTAGATTCAGAACCGTGACAGGAGTTCGAACTATAGGACCGATTCGAGCCTCTCCGAAAAAGGGGGCACGAAGAAAGTCGAGTCCACAGGGATGTTTGTAATTTTCCAAACCACAAGGGATAATCTGTACTTTAAGCAAGCCTCAAGGGATATATTTGTAATTTACCCTATTTTTTAATATAATATTGATATAGTAAATCTCACTACTAATATATATCTCAAATGCAGTGTTGACAATTAAACTGACACATTATGTAAGATAGGCATTGTTACATTAGGCTTGCTTGTCACCCACAAATCTTCTCCGAAATTCATCCAAATTCGGGCTCCATTTGTTGCAATATGAATAACTTCTCAGCTACAAAGACATGACTTCAAAACTTCAATTGATTTATTAATTTATATAGCAATTTTTTTGGGGGCAAGTTGCCAATTAAGAACTGTTTAAGCTTATGTTTCTATAAATGTGACGTGAAGGATTTTACTTGCCATGCTTATGGATGGACCCCCCTGGGATAAGAATGTGTTGAAATGCTAGGGAGGATAAGATCAAATGGGAAGCAACCAAGAACTAGCAAAAAAGTGGGGGATAACACTCATTTTGAAGCAAAACCAAAGCACTTTTATTTTTTATTTATTTATTTTTATTTTTTAGGTACATAACACTTTTGTTTTCAATATCCTTATTTGGGAAGCAATCTAATTGGTATTTGGGGTCTTATAACGACTTTTGAATATGACCCAAATGATGAATGAAAGTGACATGCTTTTGATTGTGAGTCATTCCAATTTACAACTCTTAAATTATATATTAGTGAAATATTTTATATTTACTGTTCATTTAAAAATAATAGGAGAAATTGCACTTCAACATAAGTTCAAAAAAAATAATTAAAAAAAAAATCAATTTTAATAATTAAAGTTATAAGTTTTTCTATGAATTTATAAATATTTTGTAGAAATATCACTAATTTGCAATTTTCTCAGAGTATTACAAGGATTATTTCACTATAGTAGAGAATTGAGGCTGTTAGATTGATAGTGTTTTTTGCAATTCTATTCCAATATAAATGAACTATGCAAACATTGTATTGCCCTGTTCGAATGTGGCTTCCTTAATTGTTTAAACGTTGGGCCAGTTTGTTCAAATGTACATGGTTCTCTACCCTGAACAATGCTTATGTTTGTTTTAACATTTTGGTTTAGGATTATTAATCCAATGGATAATTAATCCAACAAATTTGTAGGATTATTAGTAATGGGGTAGGGGTGGGATTATTAATCCAATTGGATAGTGAATACCACACTAATTTAATAGGATTATTAATACTTCACTATTAGTCTTGTGAATCAAACATGACCAAAGAGAGACATATACCGAAAGACTAATTGAGAGTTTCATATAGTCCATATATATATTTACGCATGATTAAGTTTGCAAAAGTCTAGGTAATTGTGTGTGTGTGGATGTTGGGATTGGCTCATGGTTTCTTTGTAGCTTTCTTTAAATGGTCATTTTTACCTTTCATGTACTCTTATTCTGTTTTGAATGTAGTTTTTTTTATAGATTATCATGTCCTTACTTTTATGTTTGTAGTTTCTTTATAGATTATCTATGAGTTCTAGCTTCGAGAGTTCTTCTAGTGAGAGTGAGTAATCAAGCTCTAATAGTTCTAGTTCAGATGAGACTCATGCCACATTTAAGATAAGAGTCATACTCGATCCATCGGCATCAAGGCATCCACCAGGCAGTCTTCCTACCACATCACGTAGCGGTAATATATCACATGGCTCAGTTTCAGTTGGTACGTATAAACTTTCGAGTAGTCATATCTATGTATTTTTTAAAATGGAGTAGTTTGGTCTAATATAGCCTTTGATTCTGTGATCTAGATTAATCCATTGTTGTACATTTTGAATTTGAATTCCTTATTTTTCTTTTCTTGATTCTTTGACGTGATCTAGATTACCCAAATTTTCAACCAAAAAATAAATAAAGAAATAAAAAAAATGAAAATTCAGAAACTAAAATAAAACAAGTGATGAATTGAAACTAAAATGAGTGAAAGCTGTGAAAATCAAGTGTACCAAAAAAATATACCAAATATCTACGGTTTTTCCCTTTCAAGTAGTGATGTGGCTATGAATTATTTTAATGGCAACCAACGTTTTTCTCTATCTGGAATCTAGATATGATGCATCACTCTAGAATTTCATAAAAGAAAAGTCCTTAAAGAATACACTACTCTTGATCAACGATAGCGATTATTTTGTTTTCACATAGAATTCCAAAGCCATTATAAATTATTATTATTGTTGTGAAATTTTCAGATCAACTAATCAAAGTCCAGAAGTGTCTATTTGGATTTGGTTTGTCAAATCTTGCTTCTCCTTTATTACAAATGCATTGAAACATAGATCATGTTGTTATTGAGATGATCATGCTGTTTGTGGTGTGTGAGTTAGTGTTAGACTGAAATCATTCAGCTGCTAAGTCAAAAGAAGATATACGAATCCCAACAGAATGAATTAGTCATGGAACCCATAACATTTCTAGTTAGTTAGATGGTGCATACAATTGAAGAATCTTGTAACTAAATCACCAATGTCAAAAAGAAGATGGCTTTCTTTACCTCATCATTAGATACAATAAAGTACAGTCACTGCGAATATTCAGGTGTGCACAAAACAAAACAAAATTGATTTGTTTACAGAACCAATATTGCTTATGTGGGGATGTATTTTGTGAATACCAACATGTGGCAAGGTGACGCCGACGTTTCAGCCGAGGTGCCACGTGTCCTGGTTATGACGCTGAGGTTATCTCGGCAAGGCCGAGGTTATCTCCGAAGATATCGGAATTCGAGATAAATGGATAAGAGGTAAGAGTCCTCGAGTAAAGAGGGAACTTTGCTAAGATAAAGATAAAGCTCTTAGGGAGTTTATCTTTATCTCTTGTGAAATCCAAAGTAAGCACTGAATGGGAGTCCATGGAAGTCAGGCTTCTAGTGGGACTAGGTTTATGTTGGCTATAAAAGAGAGGCACCCCCATGAGTCAAAGGTATGCTTTTGATACTCAAGCTTGTGAGTTTAGCACTTGATTTATCTTTGAGAGATATACTAACTTGATCGTTGGAGTGCCCCCGGGTGGACGAACCACCGCCGAAATCTTCTCTTTCTGTTGTAGGTCAGCTAGGTGCTATCTATTCTGCCGGTGCTCTCCAGCTGGTTACTAAGTGGGCAGTGTGGTCAGAAAATCACCCACACAATTTGGCACCGCCTGTGGGAAAGAAAGATAGGAGAATAAATGGCCAGTAACGGACAGAAAGAAAACAATGGGGGCGACACTCCTGCTGGGAGTGGGAGACCCATTGGCCTTGATGTCACAGGAGACGAATACAATGCAGAAACTCGTGACCAGAATACCGGCGTAAAGGACGTCGGCCAGACTAACAATCCAGATAGAAGTGGCTACTACAATGAAGATGACCTCCAGGTATGGAAGGATAGATGCCTGCGGAGGGACGAAGAGGTGAAAGAGATGGCAAATAAGTTGGCAGACCTGCAATCGATCGTCAACTTTATGATGCAAAATAACGTCATGCAGCCACCATACCCGCTGCAGGACACGCCGATGCCAGCAGCCAATGCCCAGAAGCAAGGGCAGAAAGCAATTCCAGAAGCCTCCCAGCACAACGGGAGCGAAAGACATTCTCACCGACCTTCCAGGGAGGTCGGACGAAGGGAGCCAAGAAGAGAAGAATCACGGAGGACGCAACACGCAAAGGAGGCAGACCCCAGAGGACATCGGCATGTTCAAGGGCAGGCACTGTGCTTCGACACAACTCAAGGAGAAGGGTCGAAAAGGGCTCACCACGAGGCCGAGAGTAGTATACCGAAGAGACTGAAGTCAAAAGTTAGCCAAGCTACTGGGCGGAGCAAAGAAGACTTAAGAGATTACCTCAAGAGGAAGCAGCAGAATGCCGAAGCCGAGGTAACATCCCCAGATAAGCCGAGGACACCATTCTAGGTGGAATTGGACAGGTTCGAGGCACCAAAGAGATTCAGTATGCCGAGGTTTCAAATATACGACGGCAAGTCAGACCCCAACTTCCACGTCGAACTATATTTGAACTCAATGACATTGTATAGTGGGAACGAGCCGTTGCTCTGCAAAGTATTCCCCTCATCCTTCGGGGAGATTGCATCATATTGGTTCCATAAACTACCGAAGGGAAGCATGAAGACTTGGGAAGGCCTGGTCGAGATTTTTGTGGCCCGGTTTGTGACAAATAAGCTACAACCATTAAGGGTGGACGCATTGATGGCCTTAAGGATCAGTAAGGATGAAGGCCTTAGGGCCTGTACAAAAAGATACTATGAGGTATTCAACCGAATACCAGAATGTAATCAAGAAGTAGCGGTCGTATCATTCAAGAATGGCCTAAAAGACAATTGTCCGCTACGAAAATCTTTGGCAAAAACTTTGACAAAAAGGATGGAAGAGCTCATGGCAAGAATCGAGAAGTATGCCAGAGCCGAAGAAGATACATCGGCGAATAGGGAGATAAAACAGGAGAAAGGGAACGGCTCGCCGAAGCGAGGCCGAGGTAACAATGGAACGAGCAAGCAAGAGGCAGAACTAAGGGCCACACAAGCAGTAACAACCGTGTTTCAGATACCAATTCCCAAAGTCCTGGATCAAATTCGAAACCAGCCCTATTTCAGAACGCCAGAAAGGACTCCAGGAGAGTTCATGGGAAGAAACAATGGTAGGCATTGTGCCTACCACAATGCAGATGGACATATGACTCAGGGTTGCAGAGCCTTAAAAACATATTTGGAAGACCTGGTAAGACAAGGACATCTGAGAAACCTTGTTGATGAAACCAGAACACGGGAAGAACGGGTGAGATTGCCTCAAGCACTAGCAGCCCCACCTCCCCCAGCACATCAGCCACAGGCAGGAGGACCTCGGGTAATCAACGTAATCCACTCAAAGGTCAACGAAAACGAAATCCGAGGAGAAACCCAGAAGGTAAAACACCTACAACATGTCTATCAAGTCGGAGAGAAAAGACATCAGGCAGAACAGTACCAGGGACCGATGATAACCTTCACTGAAGCCGACCTAGAGATGCTCCAGCACCCGCATAATGATGCCTTGGTAGTGTCCCTCCAGGTTGGGGAGTGCCAAGTGAAACGCATCCTGATTGACCAAGGAAGCTCTTGTGACATCATGTACATCCGATGTTACAAGGAGCTCGGCCTTCACCCATATGACATGGAACGATCCAACGGCCCAATGGTCGGGTTCAATGGAACACCGATATGGCCACTGGGAGCAGTAAGCTTGGAGGTGCAGGCTGGCACCAGGAAAATCAAGACAGAATTCACCGTTATCGACACACCCTCCCCTTACAACATCATCTTGGGAAGACCATGGTTGCATGCGATAGGGGCAGTTCCCTCAACATTGCATCAACTGTTACGATTCCCAACAGAGCATGGGATAGAAGAAGTCAGGGGTGATCAGCTACAGGCAAAAAGTTGCTCCATGGCAGCAATGAAGTCTACTTGCAGCGTTCGAAAGCCAGAGAAGGTAGAAATTGAAGAAGAGGACGTGGAAGTCCTAGAGACGTCGGCAAGGAGCTAGCTAAGAAGAGTGAAGAGGCACTAAAGAAAATCCTCTTCCAGGATGGGGATGGAGAACTTTTGTACAAATTTCAAGATCAAGAACAACTTCTCAACACCAAGTCTTCCCCAAAGCAATGAGTAAGTAGAGGCATCCAACAAAGTAATCTTGGATGGAATAAAAAAAAAAGGCTGCAGGCAGCAAAAGGAAAATGGGTAGACGAACTGCCCAATGTACTCTGGGCATATCGGACTACGCCGAGAAGATCAATTGGGGAAACCCCTTTGCCATGGCTTATGGCACAGAAGCAGTCATTCCCCTGGAGATCGGCATCCCTGGAATCAGAACCCAAGGGGTAGAAAACGGAACTAATGATGTTCTCTTAGCCCGAGAGCTAGATCTTCTGGAAGAACGAAGAGAGAAAACTGCAGTTCAGCTTGCAACATACCAACAATAGCTTGCCGGAGCATATAACAAGAAGGTCAATCCAAGAGAATTTCAGAGTGGTGACCTCATCCTAAGGAAAATTATCGACAACAAGAAGGATCCCAGAGAGGGCAAGCTTGGCCAAAATTGGGAAGGACCCTGCAAGATCATCTCGGTACTGGGAAATGTGGCATACCGGCTTGAAGATAAAGAGGGCAAAGAATTGCCAAGATCTTGGAACACTTGTAATTTGAAAATTTTCTATCATTAGAATTCCTTTGTTCGTTGGCCATTTACCGAAATAAATAAATAAAGATTCAGTTGTTTTCAAGATACTTGACATTGTGTTTGAAATACATGTATAATGCGAACCCAAGTGAAACTCAGGCTCACATTAGGGGGCAGAGGGAAGAAAAAAAGTATTGCTTAACACTTGTTGAAATTTGTGGACAATTTACAAGTTAAGCTAAGCCGAGATCATTATTTAACACTTGTTGAAATTTGTGGACAATTTACAAGTTGATTAAACCGAAAAGTATTGCTTAACACTTATTGAAATTTGTGGACAATTTACAAGTTAAGTTAAGCCAAGATTATTGTTTAACAGTTGTTGAAATTTGCGGACAATTTACAAGTTGGTTAAACCGAAAAGTATTGCTTAACACTTGTTGAAATTTGTGGACAATTTACAAGTTAAGTTAAGCTGAAATTATTGTTTAACACTTGTTGAAATTTGTGGACAATTTACAAGTTGGTTAAAACGAAAAGTATTGCTTAACACTTGTTGAAATTTGTGGACAATTTACAAGTTAAGTTAAGCTGAGATTATTGTTTAACACTTGTTGAAATTTGTGGACAATTTACAAGTTGGTTAAACCGAAACGTATTGCTTAACACTTGTTGAAATTTGTGGACAATTTACAAGTTGGTTAAACCAAAAAGTATTGTTCAACACTTGTTGAAATTTGTGGACAATTTACAAGTCGAGTTAAACCAGCATGATATTCAACACTTGTTAAGATTAAAACCGAGAAGTTTATGTATCCGAGGTGTGTCACCTCGAGAAGATTTTACAAAGTGGGAAGAATATGTGAAAGACGTGCAGAATATTCTAAGTATAGAATAGCCCCAGTACAGCCAAGAAAAGACAAGATTACAAGCATTCAATAAAAGAAAAAAGTTATATTAACGTTCAAAAATAAAAAGGAACGTCATCCATACAAGAAGATTACATTGTTTCCAAAGATAAAGAAGAAACAAAAGTACAAAAAAAAGACTTAGAACTAAGACTCCTCTCCTCCAGATTGTTGAATTTGAAGATCAGATACCACCTCGGCCTCCTTCTCTGCCGCTATCTCGGCATCAATTTCTTGGAGAGTTTCTTCAACAGTCTTGACCTCAGAAGGGATGTCGGCTGGTGCGATGTCGGGAATAGCTTCTTGGACAACCTCATCGCCTTCTTCATCATAAGTCAAGTCTAGGACTTGCTTATTCTGAAGAGGGGATTTGGCCCCATCAGCATCTTTTGATTTTCTAATCAAAGCCTCGTCCTCTTCCTCCTCGGCCTCATCCTCAGGATCAGATTCGCCGACATCTTCACTTGGAGTTGGGGTTGGAGGAAATGGCAAGGGAATGGCGTCGGCCTTCCGCAATGGAGAGTCATCAGGAACATTAAGCTTTTTAAGAATGGACATCCAACCAAGGGTGAAACCCTTGTTGCATGCCTCCTTCACTTGTTTTTTATAGGCCTCAGTAACGTCGGCCATACCCTGTGAGTACGCCTTTTCGTCAGCATCTTTGATTTCAGCTTCTTTGGTGGCCAGGGCCTCCTGAAGCTCTTTTTCAGCTTGGGCCATTTTTTCCTCGGCCTCTCTCCTTTGCGATTCGGCCACCTTCCTAATGGCCTCAGCAGCCTCAACCTTTTCTTCAGCTTCGGTCTGAGCCTTGATGGCTTCCTCAGCTTGGTCTTCCAGCTTCTTCATTTTTGACTGGAGGCCTTTGTTGGTCTTTTGGAGGCTGGAGACCTCCCTCTTCATCTCGGCAAGCCGCTCCCTGTTCTCAAAAGACTGCATTGAGAAAGAGTGGGCATGCTGGATGGCCTGAAAGAAAACAGAGGTATTAAAGAATATTCAAAGTGTGAAATAAAGAGAAAGAAAAATTTACCAAGTAGAAGACGTTTACCTGAACAAAGTGTTGTAACATTAAGGCATAGTTCTCATACTCGCTATACTGGGCGTTTCGCTCCAGGTCACCTGGGAGAAGTAAAGCGGTACTAAGTGCAACGCCGATATTGATATCGTCGGCGCTGTCACTTGCCATTACGGGCTTATCCTCTAGGGTGATTTCGGGGGCCCAGGGGGCATCTGGTTTCTTTAACCCCGAAGTCGTTGCAGATGACCTCGGCCTTTTTGATTTAGAGGATTCGAAAAGAGGTACTTCGGCAGACCTCTTCGAAGGGACAGAGGCAGTTTTCTGACTTGGAGCCAGTTTTGGGGCTGGGAAAGTGTCCTCAGTCTCAACCTGAGTCACTTTCACCTTCGGTTGAGCTTTCTTAATTCTTTTTGGTTTTTCTGGAGGTTGGGTTTGTGTTGGTTGTTCGTCAATGGATGATGGAATGTTGGCTAGGAGGTCTTTAGTAATTGGCTTTGCGTGACCCATCTCGGCTATTAGAACAAGATGTCGGCGACGCTTTCTTTGGGATGATGGAATGAGGTATGGAGCCGAGGTCGACGGCTGTTCTGCTGGATCAAAGGTTGATCGTTGGTCTGTTCGTGATGTTGATGCAACTGGAAGAGTTGTAGCAGAGGGAGGAGATAAGCTTTTCTTCTTCTTGTTCCTGGGGACGTCGGGGAGAGCTGATTTGTATGTTGGGATGAAGTTGAGAAGCAGGGGTGTCTTTCGCTTCTGAACTGACAGGTCCAATAATTTCCTTAAATCCTTGCTGGGAACAAAGAATTGGCGAAAGTTTTTTGGCGGCTGAGGAAGAACTACAAAAGCAAAGACAAAGCAGACATTAGGAAATAGATAAAGTATACAAGACTTTAAAAGCAAAACAAGTATGAATGCAGGGCTCTTACCATTACCCTCTATAAAGACTGATCGTGGGAGAGGGAAGAGATGGAGGTCTTCATCTGGGGCGAACTCCCAATTCCCCGAGGTAATGAAGTAATCGTCACTAGCTCCCTTGTTGGAGTCTGGGAGGTCAGCTACAATTTTGAATTTTGTGGACCTCGACTTAAGGTAATAAATGTAGCCTTTTTCTTTCAAGTTAAGGCCACACATGGTATAGCAATATTGGATGTCGGCAAGGGTGATCCTAGCGATTTCCTGTTTAGCTAGGGCTATAATACCATTGATCACTCGGTAAGAATTGATGGCCAGTTGCATAGGGTTCAGCTTATAGTAATGGAGAACCTCACGAAACAGAATGTTTAGTGGAAGCCGAAGTCCACACTCAATAAAGGCGACTACGGGGAAAGGCATGGAGTCGGCAGTGGGCATGATGGAGTCATCATCCCCAGCCAACCTCAAATGGACGTCGGCTGGGATCTCAAACTCCTGTCTAAAGTATTCTAGTTTGGAGGGGGTGTTTACCCTATGTTTCCACATACCCATGATATCGGCTTAATCTCAGAAGGTGGGTCTCAGAAGATGTTTTTGGAAGGTTATTGGGACCTCAGCAAAAAGTAAGGTAGGTGTAGGTTTCAGTTTTTTCCTAAGTTATGGGTTCTACAGACAAATCCCAGACCTAAATCTATGGAAACACGGATTGAAAGCAAGAATCTGGAAAAGATGCAAAAAACAAAAAACAAAAACGAAGTTTCAGAAACAAGAATTGAGATGGGCTATCAAGAACATGAAGAATACAAGAGTTTATGGCCAAGAACAGTGACAAAAGTGCAAAGGAGTAGCAAAACAATGCGTGTGTTCAAAATTTGGGCAAAGGCAAAATCATGGATGAATGCATTCAGATGTACGATTTATGAATTAAAAAAGCTTGAAATAGTACAGTAATGGCGACAGCAAAAAAAAAAAAAAAAAAAAGAAGAAACATCAGGTAATTAAAAACGAAAAGAACAGTAGCTTACCAGAAAAAGGGAAGCCGTAAAGGGATTGGCCGATGTCTTACGACGGTTGCAGGAGCAGAAGACTGGTGGAAATCTCGCCGGAAGGGGTGAACGGAGAAGGTTGCAGAGCTTTGGAAGCTTGAGCGATGGAGGGTTTCGAAAGCTAGAGAGAGATAGTAGGAGATTCGAATGAAAAAGTGAAGAGACGGAAAAAAGGGAATTTTTTTTTGATTAAACAAAAACGGCGGCAAAGGCAATCAATACGCCTAGAAGAACGAGGGCGTCAGACGGCGCACATGAAGAAAGAGGCGGCTAACAGGCGCGTCACATGTACGGAGCAGTAAGAGGGAAACGCGTAGCTAAAACGGTTGGGTTGAAGTGCATGACAGCTCATGCGCGTGAGAAGGTCCTTAAAAATCTTGATTTTTTAGGGAAAGCATGTCGGCCTGAAATGAATGATCTCGGCTATCAAATTTACTGAAAGAAAATACAGATATAGGTTCCATCACCTCAGAATGCCGAGGTAATAGAACCTAGGGGGCAGTTGTGGGGATGTATTTTCTGAATACCAACACGTGGCAAGGTGACGCCGACGTTTCAGCCGAGGTGCCACGTGTCCTGGTTATGATGCCGAGGTTATCTCGGCAAGGCCGAGGTTATCTCTGAAGATATCGGAATCCGAGATAAATGGATAAGGGGCAAGAGTCCTAGAGTAAAGAGGGAACTTTGCTAAGATAAAGATAAAGCTCTTAGGGAGTTTATCTTTATCTCTTGTGAAATCCAAAGTAAGCACTGAATGGGAGTCCATGGAAGTCAGGCTTCTAGTGGGACTAGGTTTATGTTGGCTATAAAAGAGAGGCACCCCCATGAGTCAAAGGTATGCTTTTGATACTCAAGCTTGTGAGTTTAGCACTTGATTTATCTTTGAGAGATATACTGACTTGATCGTCGGAGTGCCCTCGGATGGACGAACCACTGCCGGAATCTTCTCTTTCTGTTGCAGGTCAGCCAGGTGCCATCTATTCTGCCGGTGCTCTCCAGCTGGTTACTAAGCGGGCAGTGTGGTCAGAAAATCACCCACACAGCTTATTTGCTTCATTTATGTCATTATTTAATTATCATGTGATTTTTTACTTAACCAGTCTCTTTTTTGTATGCAAAAAGGCAAAGCCTTTAAAGACATTGGTTAGTGGTTGCTTACCACCCAAAAAAAAAAAAAAAAAAAAATTGCTGTGTTGTTCTTTAGGCAGAGCTGCGTGAGGTTAACTCATTTTTAGCATCTTAGCTAATCAACTAGTTGCACTTTAATTATTACATCAGCAAGGACATTGAAAGGATTTTGTGAGATTTAAAAAAATCAACATGAAATGCAGTGGACATTGGTGATATGTATATACATATATTAGTAGCTTGGGTAGCTTGGGTTTAGTAGGAACAATCACTTAATGAAGAATTTTAATTTGAAAAAATCTTCATGGAAATCTTAGAAATAAAATAGTAAATATAGGGAAAAAAAAACATAAATTTAAAAATGAAATTGAGACCACAATGATTTTTGGTCTTCTTCACAATGATTTAAGATGAAAACACAGAAAACTTGTTTTTGTTGGTAGATTAAAAATACCGTTTCCTCTTTTAATTTTCATTTCATTTTCCCTCTCTCTTGTATACCTTTAATTTTCATTTCAATTTTGATTCAATCCCTTGCTAAAAAAGAGTTCTATCTATGTTCCACTAAGGTTGTGCTTATATGCTATACTTGCTTGCCTCTATTTTACGTCACCACATTTCATATTACCGTCTCTACATTTTCAAGGAATATATTGGTTCAATACTTCAATGAGCTGCCCTAGTTCTTAAGCTTGGTTAGGTTTTGTAGGTGCTCAAGTCAAGCCACACAAAAGCAGACAAGGGGTCCCACATATGTGCATGGTCCATGGGGTACTAGTGAAAATGGTGTTTTAAATGTTGTTATGAACAGGTAGTAACAATAAAGGCACAGAAAGACGTTTTTTTTTTTTAAATTCTTTCTCCAGATTCCTTGTTTGGCTAATGTGAATAAGATTCATATACCATAAGCTAACATCTTGACTGCTCTTGATTCTTTGGCAAATCTGGATATATTTTTGATGGTTTAGACTCTTTGAGAAAGAAGGGAGGCATTTCTTTTTGCTTCTTTATTTTTTTGACAATTCTGATGAACACAAACATAGGTGAATTACATTTAATATTTCTTTAACATGTAGATATATAATTACATACATAAGTATATGTGTATACAAGTACTTGGATAGACATGCTCACAAGCCATGGAATATATGTTCTATTCATGGAGGAATTTTTGCTCACATGTTTGATAGACTGGTATTTGCTTAGATAATATGTGTGGGTGCTGATTTTTGACCACACAACCAAATTGGGAAACTCAGCAGGAGAGCATCGACAAAATAGATTAAGCCCGAACAACCTGACACAAAAATATAAGAATCCGGCGGTGGTTCGTCCACCCAGGGGCACTCCAACGATCAAGTCAGTAATCAATTATCTCTCAAAGATCACAAATAGTGCTTAACTAACTGGACAGAGCATAAAAAGCGTACCTTAGATCCACGAGGGTGCCTTACTTTTATAGCCAGCACTAACCTGATCTCTGTAGAAGCGTAGCTTCAATAGACTTTGGCTCAATGCTTATCTTGGACTTCCAGCTAGATAGAGATAAACTCCCTAAGAGCTTTATCTTTATCCAGACTAAGGTCCTCCTCAGTTCTAGGACTCTTGTCCCTTATCTGCTTATCTTGGATTCCGGTATCTCTGCAGATAACCTCGGTCTAGCCGAGATCACCTCGGTGTCATGACCAAGACACGTGGCATCTCGGCTGATACTCCAGCATCACCTTGGCCACATGCTATTATCTCGCAAAATACGTCCCCACAATTGCCCCCTAGGTTCTATTACTGCGGCATTCTGAGGTGATGGAAGCTACATCATTTGTCCACATAGCACGTCGGCTAAGACCTACTCTATCCTTCATGACCGAGATCATCACCCATTGACTTCACATGACCAAGACTCTGTAGTCTACTTTGTTAATGACCCAGAACCAAGAATCAAGTTCTTCAACTTCCTTAACTAAGATCACCCTTACAACCGAGGTTTTTGTTTCATTAAATTAAGAACTCCAAGAGTTTTATCCGCGTATGAGCTGTCACGCACGGTTTACTTAACCATTTTCTCCATGTGTCGCTCCCTCATTGGTTCGTACCTGACACGCACTATCAAGGCACGTCACCTCTGCGCACGCCGCCTGACAAACACATCGTCCAAGGCACATCATTATGTTTTGCCTCCTTTTCAAGTTTCAACAAAACTCTCTCTCTCTCTCTCTTTCTCTCTCTCTCTCTTCGCCTTCTCACTTCTTATTTTCGTATTCTCTCTTTGCTCAAGACTTTCTCTCTCTAACAATTCCCCTACCTCCATCGCTGTTTTTTCAAGCTCTCTGCAATTGTGCTCCGTTCACCTCTTTCGGTGAAGCATTCGTTGTTCCGCTCCACTCATTGTCATCGTCTAACTCTGGCGAACCTCATACCAGCGTCTTCGACCTCGGACCCAACTAGTGAGCTCTTCATTTTCTTTTAATTTTCAGTTTCAGCCCTCTATGATTTTGAATATGTTTCCTTCTTTACCATCTGTCCATTCTGTTGCTATTGAATCTGCTTTGAATTTTATCATTTGGGTGTCAAACATAGTTTTTTGCGATTTTGTGTTGTTCAATCTGTCTCTGGGTCTACATATGCACATACGAACTGTTCATATACTTGATGTTTTAGCAATTTGTCACTGTTCTTGGCTTTTGTACATCTGCACACACTTATTCAGTGTTCTTGAATTTCTGTTTGTTTTCTTGAGTCTAAATCACATTCTTTTCTATTTCTCTTTGACTTGTTTTCAGATTCTTTGATTTCTTGTTTCTGTATAGATTTAGGTTTGGGATTTGATAGAAATCACATTCCTTAGGGAAATTAAAACAAATTCCCCCTAGATCTTGAAAAACTCTTGCCCTAATTCTTGTTTAGGGTTTAGCTGAGGTCCTTTAAACCCATACCAAATTTTCTACACTGAATTTTTGCACCAACCTACCTCAAGCCGATATCATGGGAATGTTTAGATGGATAGTTGACACCCCAGAAAAAGTTGAATATTTTAGAAGAGAGTTCTCCATCCCCGCTGGCGTCCAATTTAGGTTGGTTGGGAAGGAAGACTCTATAATGCCTAGTGAGGACTCCATGTCCTTCCCAGTAGTTGCTTTCATAGAGTTTGGAGTTAGGTTCTTTCTAGACATTCTTTTCTAAGAAATCCTTCATTATTACAAGCTCAACCCAATGCAATTGGCCATTAACTCCTATAGGGTCATTAATGGTATAATTGCTCTAGCCCGCTAAGAAAACACTAGGATAACACTAGCCGACATCCAATATTGTTATACCATGTGTGGCCTAAAATCTAAAAAAGGTCACATCTATTACCTCAAGCCGAGATCTCCAGCCTACAAAATCATAGCCGACCTCCTAGACTCCAACAAAGGTGCCGGAGATGATTACTTCATCATCTCAGGCAACTGGGAATTTGCACCTGACGATGACCTTTATCTCTATCCTCTGTGCCGAGCGGTGTTTAAAGAGGATGAGGGTAAGAACTAAGTGTCAACTTTTCTACTTCAGACTTACCATTTTATTCCCTTTATATGTTCTAATGTCTGAATTTTGTTCTCGCAGCTCTCCCTCAACCCTCAAAAGATTTTCGCTAAAGCTTCTTTCCTAGTATAGACTTGAAAAGACTGCTGGGCTTGCCGGTTGACCAGCGTAAAGCCCCTCTACTGCTCAATTACATTCCAACTTACAAGTCTACATTGCCCGACGTTTCCAAGAGGAGCAGAACTCCTCTATCTGCTACAACTCCAATAGTCGTTTCTTTACCAAGGCTAGACCAGGCCTCATCTGCTGATCCAGCTGAGGTTGCATCAACGTCTGCTCCCCAATAACGCCGATGCCAACGCCGATGCTGACGTCGAGCTCTACCAAATGTACCAGCAAGAAAAACTTGTAGCCGAAAACGTCAAGGTTCTGAGGTGTCAGCTTACGACCCAACCAATCCCCTAATCGCTCTTCCTATGTTCCACTTCGGCACCAGAGTTACTGTTGCTTCAACCGCCGATGAGATGGATCATAGTAAGGCTATCGTTGAAGACCTCTTGGCCGACCTGCCTGGTGTCATAACAATTCAGTCCTCCCTATCGCAATCCCAGCCCAAGGCTAAGCCAAAGAGGGTAAAGAAAGCCAAAGCCAAGGCAACAGTGGCTCAGATCGACTCTGAGAACACTATACCAATCTCCAAACTGGCCGAGGCTAAAAAGAACACTTCTTTGGCCGACAAAAGGCCAACTGAGGCCGAGGTGTCTGACCCACCACAATCTAAAAAGCTAAGGTCCAACGGCTTCTCTGATCCTTCTGGTTTTCGTACTGACGTTCCCTGGACTCCATTTGTCACAGTCGGAGACCGACCTCTTCTAGCGGGGGACAGTGCTCTTGATAGTTTGGTGGTCGGTGTCGCCATTTCCACCGCCATTCTACTCCTAGCCAACATTAATTGGATGGCTAAGCTTTCGGAGTATGAAAATTATGCAATGATAATACAACATTGTTCTTGGTAAGTCTTAATACTTGTAACTTTTTATCTAACTTTAACTCTGGTTTTCATACTTGACTAATTTCCTTTGCACTCTTGCAGGCTATCCAGCAGGGTCACTCCCTTGCAGTCAAGACTGATGAATTCAAGAAAAAACTTACCCAAAAAACAAAGGAGGCTGCCAAACTCCTTTTCTCACTAAACAAGGCCAAGGCCCGCATCCGAGGTCTCCTAGATCAGGCCAAGGCTATTGAGTTAGCCTTGAAGAATGCTGAGGACCGAGCTGAGGCCGTGGAAAATGTTGTCGAGGTCGCTAAGGCCGAGGTAAAAGAAGCCAAAGAAAAAGAGGTCCAAGCCCAAGCAGAGCTGCAGACAGCACTTGCTACCAAGGTGGCTGAGATAAAGGAGGCGGACAAGAAGGCTTATGCTGAAGGGGTAGCTGACGTCCGCGAGGAATACAAAAAGCAAGTCAGACAAGCATGCAACAGGGGTTACACCCTTGGTTGGATGGCTGCTCTGAATGAACTGGCTGTCCCCGAGGACTCATCCCTTCGAGATGAAAGCCGATTTGTCGTGCCATTCCCTCCTGCTCCAATCCAATTCGAAGATGAGGCTGAGGATGATGAAGAAGCAGAGGCCGACAAGTCTAGGAAGATTGAAGCTGTTGGGGCCAAGTCCCCAACTCTGAATGAGCAAGCCATGGACTTGACTTAGGATGATGAGGATGAGGTTCCTAAGAACGTGCTGAAGCCGAGGTTGAAAGCGCCGAGAAAAGCCTTGACAAGACTCTTCTAGAGATCAAGGTCGAGAAGGCTGTCGAGAAGCTTTCCCAGCTGTCCGCTGAGGCTGAAACACAACCCACCGCTAATGTAGAACCATCCGTTTAGAATTTTTTCTTTGTTTTTGTACCTTGTACTTTTTCCTTTATAGATGAACGAGTAGTCTTTTATGCAAGGCTGAAGTGTCTTTTTGTATCTGAACAAAAGTTTCTTTTATGAATGTAAGTCTGACTCTTGTTTCCAAGTGTTGTATGCCCTATTTTGTTCAATGTATGTTTATCACTTCCATACGTAGAATAATTTTCATTTCTTAAAAGAATACCTTAATTGTATAATGACTTCTGGGTATAATTCCTCGAATACAAACCTTGAATGTTTTCTTCGGCTAACCATTAGCACTTCAAAAATATCAAGTGTTATTTAGTATTGGTTTTTTACTTTCACATGCTATCTTCTATCAAGACTTCTTCCTTCTACCCTTTCCAAGCCTGGCAACCTGGTTGGCCATCTCAGCCATTATGTATCTCAGATACTTTTTCCAATATAACCTCGGCTAGCTTCAACTTGTAAATTTTCCTGAAATTTCAACAAGTGTTAAGCCCATTTTGACTTGTAAATTTTGCCTATAAAATTTCAACAAGTTCCAAACACTTCAAAATTTTAAGCTTATTCATCATTCTCTAGCTCTCTGCCCCCTAATGTGAACCTAAGTTTCACTTAAGTTCACATTAAGAATGTGTCTATGGTCTTTTGCCAAAGTTAGATTCAAACAAAGACTAGCCGAGGTTATCAACCTTGGTTTCTCTGTTAATCTAACCGAAATGCACTTAGTTCCAATCTCAGTTTGATTCTACCGACATGGTAAGTCCAGGTCAATCCAACTTAGTTCAACTCTATTATACGCAAGTATAATTTCAACTCTGCCATATAATGAATCTAAGTTATTCGTCATGTTTCACTTAGAAACATCGCCAACTTGGTTAAACTCTATCATATGCAGGTATAATTCAACTCTACCATATAATAAGTCTAAGTTATCCGTCATGTTTCACTTAGAAACATCACCAACTTAGTTCAACTCTATTATATGCAAATATAATTCAACTCTATCATATAATAAGTCTAAGTTATTCGTCATGTTTCAATCAGAAACATCACTAACTTAGTTCAACTCTATTATATGCAAGTATAATTCAACTCTGCCATACAATAAGTCTAAGTTATTTATTATGTTTCAATCAGAAGCATTGCCAAAGGATTGGTCAGTTCTATTACACAAATTTCAAAATCAAGCTAAAATTTTATTATTACTTCGGCTAATGACATAAACTTCGAAAAAACAAAAATCTAATGATAGAAAAACATCAAGTTGCAAGTGTTCTAGGGTCTTGGCAACTCTTTGCCCTCAATGTCTTCAAGCCGATATGCCCCATCCCAGCGACCGAGATAATTCTATAAGGCCCCTCCCAATTTGGGCCAAGCTTGCCCTCCGTAGCATCCTTTTTATTGTCGACCACTTTCCTCAATATAAGGTCCCCAACTTTGAACTCTCTTGGGTTAACCTTCTTGTTGTAAGTCCTAGAAAGTTGTTGCTGGTATGCTCACAGCCGAATTGCTGCTCTTTCTCTTTTCTCCTCCAGAAGGTCTAGATCTCGGGCTAGAAATGCTTCGTTTGTTCCATTTTCCACTCCCTGGGTTCTGATTCTTGGAATGTCGACTTCTAGTGGGATAACTGCTTCAGTGCCATATGCCATGGTGAGTGGAGACTCCCTAGTTGATCTTCTCGACGTAGTCCGATATACCCATAGTACATTGGGCAATTCCTTCACCCATTTTCCCTTTGCTGCTTTTAGCCTCTTTTGATCCTATCCAAGATAGTCTTGTTGGATGCTTCTGCCTGACCATTGCTTTGAGGGAAGCTTGGAGTAAAGTAGTAGTTCTTGATTTTATACTTTGCACATAAGCTTTTGATTAGCTCGCTGTTAAACTACGTACCACTGTCTGCTATTATTGCCCTTGGGATCCCAAATTTGGTGATGATGTTCTTCCATATGAAGTTCTTCACATCAATATCCCGAATCTTCGTAAGGGGTTCAGCTTCTACCTACTTTGTGAAATAATCAGTTGCTACCAGCAGGAACTTCCTTTGTCTAGTTGCTTGGGATAGTTGTCCAACAAGATCCATGGCCCACTAGGCAAATGGCCAAGGGCTAGACACCGGGTTCAAATTTGCTACTAGTTGATGTATCAAAGGTGCGAACCTTTGACACTTCTTGCACTTCCTGACGTAAGCTTCAGCATCCTTCTATATGTAGGGCCACCAGTACCCTTGAGTAATGGCCCCATAAGCAAGTGATCTGCTGTAGACACCCTATTTTTGACCGACCTTAAGACTCAAACGTCATCGTTTGTGCACTTGATGAATGTGCATGTTTGTGCTTGTTTTTGAGTGTCTGAAGTCCTCGGCGGAACGCCGTGTCTTTGGGCCTCTAAACCTTTCTTGTTTTGTGTTTGTTTTTGGACTAAACCTTGATGCCTCTTGCCCGGAGAGGGGAAAATCCTTGTCAGCCACTTTTGGCACTTGTCGGCCACTTTTCCTCCTTGTCGGCCACTTGAAGTGGTCGGTCAGCTAGGGGAGGTGGCCGGCCGGCCATCTAAAGTGGCCGACTGCCATTTTTCTCCTTTTTTAGATATTTTTTTTGCCAGCTGTGCTAGCTGTTGATCATTGAAGGCCATCTCCATACACGTGTATGGAGGGATGAATACAACCCTTTGGCTTGTATTTCTATATAAGGGGAGGTCTCTCCCTCATTTAAGGGGTTAGAAATTTCAAGAGCAAAATTTCCCCTCTCTCTCTAGAATCCTCTCTCTCTCTCTCTCTCTCTCCCTACTTTGTGCTTGAAAGTGAGAATTCTCTACACTCTTGCAAAGAGACCCTTGACCAAACACCTTTACCTTGGGGCTGAGGTTCTTTGAGGCTTGGTTTGAGGTCTTAAACTTGGTTTTGGCTCAGAATTTTGGCTGTTTTTAGTGCCGTGCTTCAAAGGTAAAGACTCACCTCTTTTAAGCTTTGTTTTAATTGATTGCTTGGCCATCTTTTTATACTATTTTGACCTGGTTTTTCAACCATAAAAAACTCTATTTTTAAGGTTTTAAAATGATGGTTTAAGTCTTGTTGAGTTAAGGGGGTTTTCTCCTCTTTTGCTCTTTGGCTTGTGAAGCCTTTTGTGCTACTTGTCAAAGCCTTTGGAAGCACCTTTTTTGGCCTTTTCACCACTAAATTTCAGGGGATTTTCAGTGTTAAAAAGTATGTCTTGAGGTCCAAAATAAGAGGGGGTGGCCTCTCCTCCTTGTGTCTTATTTGCAAGTGTAGGTGGCCTAGCATTTGAGCATGTTTTTCTACCTTTTTGTGACTTGATTTCAACATGTTTTTGCTACTGATTTACCATGATTTAACTTTGTTTTGGGTGGTCTTGGTCATATGAGCTTTGTCTTGCATAGCTATGGTGTAATTGCCTTCACTAGCTTTGTGTTTTAAGGCCTCTGACATGCTTTGTTTAAGTTGTTTGCATGATATAACATCATTTGACATGTGATTTGAGTGCATATATCACTGTCACAATCTCACATATATCACTCTTTCATTGCTTTTGAGAGTTGTGCTTTTGTCTTGCTTGCAAGCCAACATGTGCGTACGATTTTCTTGCCTTTTGTGCCTAAATTTTAGCATGTTTTAGCCACTGCTTTGGCATGATTTAGCTCTATTTTAAGCTGGTTTGGTCATTTGAGCATGGTATTGCATGCCTCTAGTGTAGTATTCTTTACTAGCTTTGATGTTTTCGGCTTTTAATATGTTGTGCATATGTTGTTTGCATGTTTTAATGTCTTTTGTCATGCCATTTCAGCACTAAAAAAGTCTGCAACCTCCCTCATTTCTTCATTTTTCTATTTGTTTTTAGGGTTGGTTAATCTTATGATTGTGTTTAAGCTTGAGATAGAGCTTGTGCTCAATGGCTTTAACTCTCTTTTGAGGGTTCCTCCTAGCCAAGGCATGAACTCTCTCATGTCTTAAACCATCCTTTGGTTAACCCTCTTTCTAATTAGAGGACAATCACCTTGGACAAATTGACTAAAGAATGGCTTGGTAATGCTAAAATGGGTAAATAAAATTGAATCAAGTAAAACATATCCAAGATAAGCATATTGTGTTTGCATTGCATGTGTTCAATCAGACGTTATATTGAACACAAGGTAGATTGGTCTATTTCATACTCAAAGTGATGAAATGAGCCAATCTCCTTTGTCGATGTCACCCTTGATCATGCATGATAGGGTGGTGGCCATTTGAGTCTTATGTGCACATTCATTAAGCTTGTACAAGTTTGGTTCTTTGGCCATCATGCATGAAAATGCTTGATTGATGGCTTGAAAAGCTTAAGAAATGATGAGAAGGGTGGCAGTACACACATTTCTTTGCAAATAGATTTCTTTGCCTCTGTTGCAGCAAAAACAGAAGTTTGGAAAAGCAGGTGGCCGACCAGCCACTTGAGGTAGCTGACCGGCCACTTGTACTAGCCAACTGGCCAGTTAAGGTGGCCGACAGCCACTTTTTGTGGCCGACTGGCCACCAGTCCATTTTTGTGCAAAGTGTTCCTGTTTTGGAGTAGAGGCAGTCTGGAATATTGGTTTAGTGTTCAGAGATCAAGGCGAGTGAAAACAGAGGCAGCCGATAGCATGGAAATGAATTTTCGGGAGGAAGCAACCGAGCATGCATGTCTCCCTCGCCCGCAAGGCCACTTTATTGCTTTATTAGTTAGTTGTAGCTGATTAATACTAGTGTTGTAATTAATTAGTTTCATCTGTTTTGTAATATTCCAATTAGCTTAGTGTAGCTAGTTATTTAATTGTGTTGTAATTAATTAGCTAAGAATAGTTAATTAGTTGTTTTGTAATAATTAGCTTAGCTTAGTGTAGCTTAGCTTATTTATTCGGACCCTCCTTCAAGAGGGCGCAATATTGTAATAAGTGTGCGTGTGTGTATGCATGTCTTCGAACCCCACTTCTTTCTCCCTTTTATTTAACCGTTTTCGATGGTTAGATTAGGGCATATTTTGATTAACATACCTTATGCTTGCATGTTTGCATCATTCATTTGTCTTGCATGCACCGAGGCTCGATGCATCATTCAAACTGCATCGTATTTCAATACTTATTTGAATACGTGTTTCAAAGCATGTTATCAAATTGTTGCATTCATCTGCCAACTTAGATAGCTGAGCCTATTGAATTGCATTGTGCATGTGTTGCATTAGGCATTCTTGTATAGTTAGGATCATGCATATTTCTGACTAGCTTTTGTTTTGGCTTAGAGTACACTGTAAGTTTTATACTTTAGCATACTTTCATGAGTGTGAATGATGCCATGATAGCATGCTTGCCATGAGGCTATTTGCTTAAGTGATGAGCTATATGTATGCCTGTGGATGAAGGCTTTGTTGCTTGAATTGGAACAATTCGATAAATGCGAGTTTTTTTAAGCCCACTTTGCGAAGTGGCAAATCATCATGTTTTAAGCCTACTTGAGGATGGCAAATCCGTGCTTTAGCCCACCTGAGGGTGGCACTTTCAAATCATTTTCGAAAACAAACATGAGTTGAATTTGTTCCAAGTCTTGCGACTTAGTCTAGTATGTGTGCGTCACATAGTAAAATCAACTAATAACCGGAATAAGAACATATGTGTTTATAAAACAACATATCATGCTTAGTAGAGGACAATCTTTGATCGGGTGAGCGGGGGTGCTCATTTCAGGACCTTCCCCTGTCGTACCCAAGTTCCCGAGCCGAGGTAACTTTGGTGATGACAAATACTTGGTCTTTGGCACGAGTCAGGGTTTCCTAAATTTCCCAAAACTAAAATATTTAGGTGGCGCCTCTGTAATCTGGCAAAGTAGTCCAGTTTTGACATTATTTGATTCAAAATCAATTTTCCAAAATGATTTGCCGGATTGGACTCTTTGGTGTTTATCAGTCTCACATTGCACTTTGTGAGATTAGATTTAAAACCGTGAAGGAAGTCCGAACTGTAGGACCAATTTGAGCCACTCCGAAAGGGGGTGCGCGGAGAAAGTCGAGTCTACAGTTTCTGGTGACTCTACTGGGAATTTAGAGAACTTGACTCAAACTCATGATATGTTGTTTTATCTACACTTATGTGTTTCTTTGCATTGCATTTGCATTGGTGCGCTTAAGTCACGGTGTTTGCCATCTGCTATTCTTGAGCAGTTTGCCAGAGGTTTGCTTGGAAAAGTGTGCCATATGGCTGACTGATTGTGGGCTTTGCCACGATGGGAACACAAACCTTGGATCTGGATCACCGCTATACCGTTTGATCCTCCTTTCATTTCTCAGTGTTAGGAGCGAGAGGTATATTAGGTGGTCTTGCTGAGGCATCCTTTTTGACCATTTGACCTAGTTGCATATTGGAAGCCGTAGAGATTGTTCCAAACTAGGACAGGTTGCTCACCCGAATGTGGGATTGTTTGAAACTGCATGCGTGCATAGTGAAACCCTAGCTTCTGACGAAACTAGGACAGAGAAACCCTACCCCATCATAGGAGTGTTTTGGCTCTCACTTGCTTGCTATGTGTTGTTAGAGTGTGTCTCTGCAGGAATGCATGTATCAGTTGCAAGTTTGGGTATCAGTTTGAGGATATCAGTTTTCAGGCAGAAATTTGGGGGTAGAAATCAGTGTTTGAGTACAGATTGTCCAACTTATGATTTCAACTGTGTGTTGTCTCTATCTAAGCTGAGGTGTTGTGCGTTTGCTGATTGTTGTTTTCTTTTTGCTTTATTTTTCTTTTTACAAGGTAGTATTTCACAATTGCTTTCGACGAGGCAGATACCCCTCAAGCACTCTGGACCAGAGTTAGGAGGATTCATCGATTTGAGGATCTTATTGGAGGACAACCAGTGTTTACTTCACTACCCCCGATTACAAGACGGAGGACAGTCAGACATAGATTACCGGTACAGTAGTCGCCAATTCAGCGGTCATTATCTACCTCACTTGTGCGTTGTAAGGCTCAGTTTTCTACTTCCACCTCAGAAACAAAGTATACACCTGGTCAGATAGATCAGCACCCCTTAGTCAGTATAGAGGAAATGATGCGTCAATTTCAACAAACTATCGAGGCCATATAGCGGGATGCTGTTTGCCAAGCGGAAGTTACCACTCGTCAAACAGAGGTTGTAGCCCAGCAGGTTGAACTCATTGCTAAGCTTCAACAGCAACAACAATAGCAACCACAACAAGCAGCAGCTTCCGCTTCGCACCCACCCCCACCTAGGGTTCCAATACCCCCGGGGATACAACTAATGTCCAGGAGAATATAAACATTCTAGCGGGGCCAGTCCCACCTCAGACTTCCAAAGCACTAGCCTACCCAACTGATACACCGTTCGAGTTTGAGGTTGATCCTATTGCTTTGAAAGTAAGCAAGCTTTAGAAGCTGTTCAAATGAGCTTAGGGAGTCAACTCGATCCCAGATATAGAGGACAACTACACAGATTCAGCGGTGACATTACCAGACAAATTTAAAATACCTCACATAGACCGCTTCAACAGCTCGGGCAATCCTATGGTTCATTTGAGGTTATTTTTGGATATTTTATGCCCGATGGGCTTGACTAGATTGCAGAAGCTATCCCTCTTTGGTTGGACCTTGTCAAGTATTATGGCCATCTTTTATGCTAAACTGGAGGATTCTGTGAAAAGGAGTTGGGAAGAGATGGCCGAGGCCTTGGTCGCCCAATATTCTTACAACACCCAAATCGAGGTCACAACTCGTGATCTTGAGGCCACTCGACAAGAGCCGATGGAGGGCTTTTCTCATTTCGTCGCTAGGTGAAGGGCCAAGGCCTCCAAGGTGACTACCAGGTCGGCTGAAAAGGACTAGATAAGAATAGTCGTGCAGAATCTGCAACCGAAGTTGATGCAGAAAATGATTGTCTTACCCTTCCCTACCTTTGTTGATCTTGATGAGATAGGGGTACAGATAGAAGATGCTATGAAACAGGGTCTGATTGACCATGAAAAGGAGTAGCCCAAGAGGGTGTTTACACGCAGTTCGAATGTAGCTACGAGTAGCAATGTAGCTGCAAGGACCTCTGACATTGGTATGGTCACCACCACACCAAAAACAACCACACCTTTTACCGGCACATCTGGAGCCACCTCACAACCTGCAAAGTACCCACCCCAAGGCCAGAGGGTTTTCACCCCACTCTACATGTCTCTATCCAAAGCTTTGGGGGTCTTGATTAGAAAAGGGCATTTGAAGCCCCTGGAACCACGCCCATTGACAAATCCCCTCCCTCCTACACACAACCCGGCCAAGTATTGCGCCTTTCACCAGCAACATGGTCATGATACTGACCTCTGCTTTAGACTCCATCATGAGATTTAGGATCTCATTGACAACAAAGTAATAGCGCCTCCTGGGAAGCCAAATGTCACTACAAATCCACTCCCTCCACATAACCAACCCCCTCCTCCACCCAAGCAAGTGAACCTTATCCAAACAATGGCCATCCCGTACAACCCCAACCTCCCACCTGCCCAAGTCGGCGCTGTTCATCCCATAAAGCACAAACTTGTGCATGATGAGCACGTCCTTATCCCAACCCGAACCCGTGGTGGTGGCTGTGGTAGAAGAGGGCATACCTGAGGGCTCCGTGAGCTTAACTGAAGAAGAGTGCAACCCTTACGGTTATATTTTGCCAACTAGCCAGGCCAAGCCGAGGGTGGAATTGCCGATGGGAATGGAGGTAAATGTAGTCTTGGAGGATGAGTTGAGCCAGGGGCTGGATGATTTGGCTGAGCTTGAGGAAGATATCAGTAACCTGCAGTTCTTTGATGAACATGATCTGGGGGATGTACAGGTTGGTTGGTTTGATGCAAACATATCAATGGATAATATAGGGTGGCTTAGTGATGAGCCGGATGTTGATGAGGGGTCTCAACTGAAGTAGAAACCGTCAGAAACAGGAATGTCTGCAACGGCTGGAATGGTCGACAATGAGGGGAGGTTGCCGGAGAGCACCGGTACTGAGAATTTTGCTCGGGAATTAGGCAGTTTGTGTACAGCTGACACAGAATCGGAGGCCGCACTGAAGTGGTTCAAGAATGAAAGAATTGAGACTGATCAGAGGGCTAAAAGAGCCAAAGGTCCTGTCGGGACAGAATGTGTTGTGAACACGGGAACAATTACATCGGAACCATACAGTTGTTTGTCGGTTGCCAAAGGAATGCGGTAAGAAGATGATGATTTGTGTCTCGCCCATACTGATAAGGACTGGGGATAGAATTAACCTGATGATACTTGGTACACCGAGAAAGTGGACCACATGACGCGAAGTGGGCGGTACTTTAAGCCCCCACACTTGGACCAACCAGAAGTGTTAAAGAAAGACAAGGAAACAAAGAAACAAAAAGATAAACTACTAGAGGAGGAAACTTTATTGAAGCAGTTGAAGAAAATTCAAGCAGACATCTCTAACTGGGGACTGCTCATGGCCTCACGGGTTCATAAACAAGCCATCATATCAGCAATGGACAAGGCTAAGCTTTCTATTGACACAACCCCCAAGCAGTTAGTGGGACTGGTGTTCCCGGGTGGCACTTCACTGACTTTGACATTCACAGATAAAGAATTACCGCCTGAGGGCTCTGAGCACAACAAGCCGTTATACATCTTTGTGGAGTGTAAGGAGAAGTGGATACCAGTTGTCTTGGTTGATATGGGATCTGCAATCAATGTGTGTTTGTCACGTACGGCCTACGCTATCAGTTTAAAGCCGGCAGTTTTCGCACCAATAGCTCAGGTGATTCGGGATTATGACAATACAAGTCGGGAAGTGATGGGGACTGTTTGGGTTAGAACTCAGGTTGGTCCGGTGCAACAGGACATCGAGTTTCATGTCTTTGATATTCCAGCTACATTTAATTTGCTCCTTAGACGGTCGTGGCTACACCAAGTGAGAGCTGTCTCTTCCACTTTACATTAGATGCTGAAGTACCCCCATGGGAAGGGGGTAGTAATTGTTTTTGGGAACTCTTCCATACATCTGCTGCTGGAGGTTACTACGCCGGTTCTGGAAATTGTGCACAATGACAAAGATGTCTTTTTGTCTGGGTTCACCTTGGCCGAGGCCCGGGTAGTACAGGATATGCTGGCTGTTGATGAGGGACTATACGTCAGTGTGCAATCCGTCTACCTCATGAATAAGCTTTAACATGTACTTGGAATGGGATTGGGAAAGAGCGGCCAGAAGGGCGTCGCTGCATTGGCCGAAGTGTCGCACAACCCTTATACCTTTGGTCTAGGTTACACGCCTACCAAAGAGGATTGGGCAAGAAAGGGAAAGAGATAGTTGGAAGAGCCAAGGATAAGCAAGCCGAAAAGCACTACGAGCTGGTGCATAGACCTATTCAAGGAACCCTGAATGGCCGTTTTTTTCGAGAGAGGGAGGATTTCCCGTTTTGCGGCTTTCCGGAGCCATGGCTGAATTCTGAGAAGCGGCGTTTTCCTGGCTTCAAGATATTTTTCGACCTACAGTTGAAAGAGGATGAAGTTGTAGAAGAGCAGACTAACCTACCATCGGAGGCTGAACAGTGCAAAGAGGACGAGTCTGATGGCACAGAACTTGAGATAGAAGCAGCGTTGGCTTGTCTCCTCTCAGATCCTCAGATCACACCGAAGTGCTTGGGGGATGACTTCTCTGTTTCCATAATTGGAGATCAAACGGCAGTGGGCCCTTATTCCGGAATTCTAGATGCATCTATCACACTCTCCCTCATTTGGTAGTACGAGGAAGGCTTTTTATCCAGCAGTTCTGAGTCAGGTAGTGAACCAGAATCTGATTCCACAGAGTTTGTGGAGTCAGAATTAGATTCTAGTTCTTCTGGATCAGAGTCCGGTATTCCTGGGGTTGATAACCCGGATGCCGTTGTTTTGTCCAGGTCATCTTTTTCTTTTACTTTTGAGTTGGTTGTAACAGAAGAATCAGACGAACTGGAAGTTGTTAATGAGAATGGTACCACTGCGGTTTCTGAGTACTTTTCTGTGCCACTCGTTTATTGTATTATTCAACACTTTTAAAATTTTGATGAAAACAATGAGGAAGAAATTCGTCCAGTTTTGAAACATTTGATTAATCAAGAGCAGGAGAGGTTTGTAAAACCTTTGGTTGATGAAATCACTTCAATTAATGTTGGTACTGAGAAGGATCTGCGTATGGTCTAGATCAGGTCCACGTTGTCTTCGGAGGAACGTGAGCGCTTAGTCGCTTTACTAAAATATTTTAAAGATGTTTTAAAGTGGTCCTACAAAGACATGCCTGGAATTGATCCTGAGATTGTACAGCACCGGATCCCTCTTGACCCTAAGGCCTAACCCGTCAAGCAGAAGCTTCGGAGAAAATGCCCGAATTAGGCTCTGAAAATCAAAGAAGAGGTCACCAACTAGATTGATGCAGGGTTCCTGTTAGTATCTGAGTATCTTGCTTGGTTGGCCAACATAGTTCCAGTGCCAAAGAAAGATGGCAGAATTCGAGTGTGTGTGGATTTTAGGGATCTAAACAAAGCTAGTTCGAAGGACGACTTTCCTCTACCGCACATCGATGAATTGGTAGATTTCATCGTTGGGCATGCGTTGCTTTCCTTTATGGATAGGTTTTCTAGGTACAATCAAATCTTGATGGCACCTGAGGATAGGGACAAGACTGCCTTCACCACCCCATGGGGAACCTATTGCTATAGGGTGATGCTGTTTGGTCTGAAAAATACTAGGGCTACTTATCAACGGGCTGCAATTACGATCTTGCACGATACGATCCACAAGGAGGTTGAGGTGTACGTGGACGACATGATTGTCAAGTCTAAGGAAAGAGAGGGCCACTACACCGCCTTGAAGAAATTTTTCTAACGGATCAGAGAATATCGATTACGACTGAATCCTTAGAAATGTACTTTTGTTGTCACAGTAGGGAAAATGCTGGGTTCTTGATTACACAAAGGGGCATCGAAGTCGATCCTTCCAAAATCAAGGCCATACTAGAAATGTCACCACCAAGGACTGAAAAGGAGGTGCAAGGCTTTCTGGGAAAAGTGCCATTCATAAGATGATTTATTACAAAATTAACCTTGACTTGTAAACCACTATTTGGTCTCCTGAAGAAAGGAAAGAAATTCCAATGGGATGACCGATGCCAAGTTGCTTTCGAGCAGATCAAGCAGTATCTACAGAACCCACCCATGTTATCACCGCCAGAGCTGGGAAAGCCATTGATTTTGTATCTGTCAGTAACCGACACAACAATGGGCTGCATGCTTGCACAGGAATCTGAGGATAAGGTAGAGAGGGCCATCTATTACCTGAGCAAGAAGATGTTGGAATATGAGACCCGTTACACTTCGCTTGAGAAGGCTTGTTTGGCCTTGGTATGGGCTACTAGGAAGTTGAGGCACTACCTGTTAGCTCACTCTATAATACTGGTTTCGAGATTGGATCCCATCAAATATCTTTTCGAGAAACCAGCGCTTACGGGTAGGCTAGCCCGTCGGTTGCTTCTTCTCTCCGAATTTGATTTGAAGTACATGACTCGCAAGTCTGTGAAGGGGAGAGTGGTAGCGGAGTTCCTAGCCGATCACTCAGTGGAGGGAGACGAAGTAGTAGAGTATTTGTTCCCAGATGAGGCCATTCTGCAGGTTGAAGAAGAGATTTGGACTATGTACTTTGACAGAACGTCTAATCAGTACAGGTATGAGATATGGGTGTTGCTGATAGCGCCCAACAATTCCCACATACCCTTAGCTTTCAATCTCTGGTTCAAGGTATCGAACAACGAAGCAGAGTACGAGGCATGTATCGCTGGCTTGGAAGTCGCCTTGGAATTAGGGGCAAAATGGTTGGACGTCATTGGGGACTCGAACCTGGTTGTGTGTCAAGCGAAAGGAGACTGGTAGGTTAAGGAAGAAATGATGAAAATCTATCACCAAACCTTGGATGTTCTAATTCCCAGGTTTGAGAAGTTAACCTTCACCCATCTGTTAAGAGAGAGCAACAGGTTCACTGATGCTTTATCAACTCTATCTTCCATGATAGACATCCATTTGGGAGTTCGGATGCGTCCAATCATCATTGAATAGAGGTATGTGCCAGCCTACGAGCTGATCGCCGCCATAGATGAAGTACAAGATCAGAACCCCTGGTATCATGACATCTGGAACTTCTTGGTAAAGGAGGCTTATCCACCAGGGGCAAATGCCAAAGATAAAAGGGCTATACAGCGAATGGCTGCTCAGTTTATCATCTGTGGGGATAAATTGTACAAACAGGGCCATTTGGGAATGCATAAACTGTGTGTTGATGCTGAAGAGTCAAAGCGCCTAATGGAAGCCATCCATGGAGAAGAGTGTGGAGCGCACATGAGCGAAGTGATGCTAGCTCGAAAAATTCGCAGATAGGGTTACTACTGGTTAACCATGGAGAAGGATTGTATTGGTTTTGTTCAGTGATGCCGCAAATGCCAAATCAATGCAAATCGCATGAACATCCCGCCGTCGAAGCTGTACGACATGACTTCACCGTGGCCATTTTTAGTCTGGGGGATTGATGTTATTGGGGCAGTTACTTCGAAGGGGTCAAACAGGCATGAGTATATCATGGTGGCGATAGACTACTTTACAAAATGGGTCGAGGCCCAATCCTACGCAGTGCTAAAAGCATCACACGTAGCTAAGTTCATCAGAAATAACATTATCTGTTGTTATGGAGTCCCGAATGAGATTATCTCAGACAATGGTTCCTACTTCAAGAAGGAAGTGATCGACTTGTTGGAGAAATACAATGTGGCTTTTCATAAGTCACCCACATATCAGCCGCAAACCAATGGAGCTGTTGAGGCCGCCAACAAGAACGTCAAACACATTCTACAGAAGATGGTGGAAACCTACAGGGACTGGCCAGATAAACTGCCATTTGCTCTCTGGGGCTATAGAACATCAATTCAGACTTCTACTGGGGAAACTCTGTATTATCTGGTTTATGGGATGGAGGCTGTTCTACCGATCAAAGTTGAGGTTATGTCCTTGCGGGTAATGGCTGAGTGCCAGATCGCGGAAGTAGATTGGCAGCAGAGCAGGTTCGGAGAACTTATGTTGTTCGACGAGAGAAGGCTGAAAGCACTGTACCACGTCCAAGGTTATCAATGCAGAATTACCAAGGCTTTCAACAAGAAGGTTAAGTCCAGGAATCTGAAAGAAGGGAATTTGGTGCTCAAAGACAATCGAGCTCCAATCCATGACCCTAGGGGCAAGTTCAGATCTAATTGGACTGGTCCTTACATCATCAAATCTATCTGGTCGGGTAGAGCTGTCGTTCTTATGGACCTAGATGGCCTTGAGTTCTCTTAACCCGTCAACATGGACAAGTTGAAGAAATACTACCCCTGAGTGGCTCGTTGGGCTGAAAACCCGAAAGGGCGGCCTAGGAAAAAGCTGGAGCACAAAAAATTTGAAATAAGAAAAACTGAGCTCACAAGGTTGAAAACCCGAAAAGGCGGCCTTGGCAAAAGTTAGAGCGCAAAAGGAGAATGTTAAAACCTGAGTGAACTCAAACTGAACTATGTAAGGCTTGATTCCTATCTTTGGGATATGTGGACAGCTTCATTCTGAAGCCCAGCCATAAACATTTCCAAATCAACTGTGTCCATGTGATTATGTTGGTTATCTTTGTCTTCTCTGCATCCAAGAGTTCAGTTGTGATCTCCAGTGCAGTGCTATTCAGACAAGGGGTAACTTTCCAGTTATTGGATTTGGCGTTGTACATCTCAAGGATAGATTCCGGGCGTGTCCAATTGTGATCCATATCGGAAATGGTTTTGAAAAGTTTTAATAAAAGTTGATTTTGTTCAAATTAATCTTTTTACAACTTAGACCATTTTTGGACTGAACAAAAAATTTTCAGTACCCACAATCTTCAATTTCATTGATTTCAATACAGGGTTCTCCGACTCTCGATACAAATTGAAGTTGTTTTTTATTACATTCAAAAAGAAAACTTGAAAGTACAGATCAAAGCAATAAACTTGGGGCATAGTCAGGTGTTCCTGTATCCCCTCCCAGAGCTTGTGGAAGCTTTAGTGCTAAAGTAGGCTTGGTTTGTGCCTCATCTTCAAGCCAAGCTATGCATTCTCTAGAAAGGGCGCAACTGAAATTGGAAGCGGAGGCCAGAAGTTCTCTTATTCTCCATGTAGTGGTATACCGAGCAAGCTGCGTGCCTCGGATCGGAAATGAAGCTGGGTATTATATTCCCTTTTCTGGGCAAGTCTAGTCATGTCCGAACTGATGCTTGAATCGGAATAGAAAGTAAAAGACACAGTGTGTCAACCAACCAACTGAATGCCAGGCTGCTGGGACATACTGTAGCTCATCTTAGGCAGATCAAACCAGGGGCAACGCCAAGCAATGTCAACAGCAGACTTGTTACACATCCAATGGCACCACCATCCCTCGTTCGGGAAATCGACTAGTCGTTGGTGAAAGAAATAGCCGTGTGCTGAGTATGCAGGGCAAGCGTCCATTACTTTCAACTTATCCATCAGCCATACCTAGGGAGGGATGAAAAATAAGAGAGATTAAATAATAGAGAGGTGTATGTGGAGAGGAAAAAGTAAGAAAGGGTTTTGAAAGAAAAAGAGAGCATGAGGGTCGAGTGATGCGAGAAACACATGTGAGAAGGGTGGGAAACATTATCTGCAGCAGTGGTGGACTTCCTGCAAACTTGGATGTCTCCCGGCGATGGAAAACATCCAAGCCCATCAAAGTCTCGGCTAGTGTTAAGCCAATGCAGTTTTTGCCCTCTTTCAAGCCTTGGGAAACTTCAATCAAACGAATGCTAGACCCTCCGAGGCCAGGGGCAAGTAGAAAATGAGCCAACATACACAAGCAGAGGGCATGTTGCTGAAAACCTTGCCAAAGACGATAGCCGCGGTCACCGGCATTAGAAAACCGATAAATGAGATTGGGGATGTCCAACTCCCCGTTGTAAACCAAAGATTGGGCATCCTGTAAAGTGAGCCCGCACATCCTTCCCAAAGCCTAGATGTGGCCAAAACGGGACTGGGGCAGGATTTCCTCGTCATGCTGAGACTCCATCAAAGCTTGGAACTCTTCAATTGTGGGGCATATCTCTTGTCCCCTGAAGCTAAAAACGTGTGTAACCACGTTCCAACATCTAGCCGCGGCATGGAGGAACGGAAAACACAGCAAGGTATGGCTCAGCGGGAATAGTGCATTTATCCAGAAACCCTGAAAATTCAACTTTTCTGAGCCATCCAGATTCGCAATCCAATCAGAGAGTTTTTTAGTGAAAAATGGTTCCATTTGAAGCAAAAACAAAGCTGAAATGAAGAAACCACGAAGTCCTAACTTTTGTAGAAGATAAGGCACTGAGTGGAAGACAGGTGGCAGCAATCTAGAGGTTCTCTACATTACTGGCTGACCGGCTAGTTAAGGTAGCTGACCAGCCACCTTTTGCATCCGACCGGCCACTTTAGTGGCCGACAATCACCACTAAGTCGCCAACAATCTTTGTTTGTCTCCAGCAGCATGCCTTTGGCCTTCCTGTGTGGTAAGAATGCTGAGAACCTGAGTTTTGGTTAGAGACATTGGGACTTACGCCCGATGTTTATACCACTCTTTGGTTAGAAGCGTTTGGACCGTGTGCCTGATGCTTATACCTCTCTTTTTGGTTAGAAGCGTTTGGACCGTGTGCCCGACGCTTACACCACCCCCTTTTGGTCAGAAGCGTTTGGATTGTGTTCGCCGCTTATACCACTCTGTTTTGGTTAGAAACATTGGAACATGCTCCAATGTTTATACCACCCTCCGGTGTTTGCACCGCTCCCTTTTCCCTCTCGCGCGTGGCGTGTTAGGATGCTTTGGTTAAATGCATCTGGACGGATTCCGATGCTTTTACCGCTCTTTGCTTTGATTGCATAATGGTTGGGTGTGTTTCACTTGTTATCATTACTTCTTTCCTCGTGTGTGCCACGCGTTGGGATCTTGTCTACCGACGGTTGTTCCTTTTTACCTTTCCTGCGTGAGGCGTAGTTAAGATTGCATAATTTTCTTACATCCTTTCTGCATGAAATGTGGTTTGGTTCGTGTTAACTTGCTCATAGACGAGTTTGTTGTAGCATTTCTTTGTGTAACATTTGCATCTAGATGTTTCATTATAGCCCTCATTGCATAATCATAAGTTATGTTCTGCATCATGCATGTCATTTGCATCTTGCCCTAGAACTACGCTGGTTTGATTCCTTGCAAAGAGATACGTAGGCAGCCTGTGGGCGCAACCGTTCTTTGTTTTGATTGCTTGTTTGTCTGAGTCTTCGGCCTTGTCAAAAATGGATTGTCTTTGGGCTTTGACATTCACTCCCGTCATTTCATGACTTCCAAGTTCTGTCAAAGAGGGGCAACTGTAGACACCCCATTTTTGACCGACCTTAAGA
Source organism: Camellia sinensis (assembly GCF_055761805.1). Taxonomy (NCBI): domain Eukaryota; kingdom Viridiplantae; phylum Streptophyta; class Magnoliopsida; order Ericales; family Theaceae; genus Camellia; species Camellia sinensis. The sequence continues at coordinate 180,638,673 of NC_138965.1, read as the reverse complement.
CTTAGATGTCACCGTTTGTGCACTCGATGATTGTGCATGTTTATGCTTGTTTTTGAGTGTCCGAAGTCCTCGGCGGAACGTCGTGTCTTTGGCCCTCTAAACCCTTCTTGTTTTGTGCTTGCTTTTGGACCAAACCTTGGTGCCTCTTTCCTGGAGAGGGGAAAAGCCTTGTCGGCCACTTTTGGCACTTGTCGGCCACTTTTCCTCCTTGTCGGCCACTTGAAGTGGTCAGTCGGCTAGGGGAGGTGGTCAGCAGGCCACATAAAGTGGCTGACGGCCATTTTTCTCCTTTTTCAGATATTTTCTTTGCCAGCTGTGCCAGCTGTTGATCACTGAAGGCCATCTCCATACATGTGTATGGAGGGATGAATACAAGCCTTTGGCTTGTATTTCTATATAAGGGGAGGTCTCTCTCCCATTTAAGGGGTTAGAAATTTGAAGAGCAAAATTCCCCTCTCTCTCTCTAGAATCCTATCTCTTTCTCCCTACTTTGTGCTTGAAAGTGAGAATTCTCTACTCTCTTGCAAAGGGACCCTTAACCAAACACCTTTACCTTGGGGCTGAGGTTCTTTGAGGCTTGGTTTGAGGTCTTAAGCTTGGTTTTGGCTCAGAATTTTGGCTGTTTTTAGTGCTGTGCTTTAAAGGTAAAGACTTACCTCTTTTAAGCTTTGTTTTAATTGATTGTTTGGCCATCTTTTTATACTATTTTGACCTGGTTTTTCAACCATAAAAAGCTCTATTTTTAAGGTTTTAAAATGGTGGTTTAAGTCTTGTTGAGTTAAGGGGGTTGTCTCCTCTTTTGCTCTTTGGTTTGTGAAGCCTTTTGTGCTACTTTTCAAAGCCTTTTGAGGCACCTTTTTTGGCCTTTTGACCACTGAATTCTAGGGGATGTTTAGTGTTAAAAAGTATGTTTTGAGGTCCAAAATAGGAGGGGGTTGCCTCCCATCCTTGTGTCTTGTTTGCAAGTGTAGATAGCCTAGCATGTGAGCATGTTTTTCTACCTTTTTGTGACTTGATTTCAACATGTTTTTGCTACTGATTTACCATGATTTAACTTTGTTTTGGGTGGTCTTGGTCATATGAGTTTTGTCTTGCATAGCTAGAGTGTAATTGCCTTCATTAGCTTTGTGTTTTAAGGCCTCTAACATACTTTGTTTGAGTTGTTTGCATGATATAACATCATTTGACATGTGATTTGAGTGCATATATCACTGTCACACTCTCACATATATCACTCTTTCATTGCTTTTGAGAGTTGTATTTTGTGTCTTGCTTGCGAACCAACATGTGCGCATGATTTTCTTACCTTTTGTGCCTAAATTTTAGCACGTTTTAGCCACTATTTTTGCATGATTTAGCTTTGTTTGAGCTGGTTTGGTCATTTGAGCTTGGTATTGCATGCCTCTAGTGTAGTATTCTTCACTAGCTTTGATGTTTTCGGCCTTTAACATGTTGTGCATGTGTTGCTTGCATGTTTTAATGTCTTTTGTCATGCCATTTCAGCAATAAAAAAGTCTGCAACTTCCCTCATTTATTCATTTTTCTATTTGTTTTGAGGGTTGGTTAATCTTATGATTGTGTTTAAGCTTGAGATAGAGCTTGTGCTCAATAGCTTTAACTGTCTTTTGAGGGTTCCTCCTAGCCAAAGGCATGAACTTTCTCATGTCTTAAACTATCCTTTGGTTAACCCTCTTTCTAATTAGAGGACAATCACCTTGGACAAATTGACTAAAGAATGGCTTGGTAATGCTAAAATGAGTAAATAAAATTGAATCAAGTAAAACATGTCGAAGATAAGCATGTTGTGTTTGTATTGCATGTGTTCAATTGGACATTATATTGAACACAAGGTAGATTGGTCCATTTCATGCTCAAAGTGATGAAATGAGCCAATCTCCTTTGTCGCCGTCACCCTTGATCATACTGATAGGGTGGTGGCCATTTGAGTCTTATGTGGGCATTCATTAAGCTTGTACAAGTTTGGTTCTTTGGCCATCATGCGTGAAAATGCTTGATTGATGGCTTGAGAGCCAAGTGCCATACTCCTTTAAGCTTGAGAAATGACAAGAAGGGTGGCAGTGCACACATTTCCTTGTAAATACATTGCTTTGCCTCTATTGCTCACTGTTACAGCAAACACAGAAGTTTGGAAAAGTAGGTGGCTGATCGGCTACTTGAGGTAGCCGACCAACCAGTTAAGGTGGCCGGCAGCCACTTTTTGTGGCCGACTGACCACCAGTCCGTTTTTGTGCAAAGTGTTCCTGTTTTGGAGCACAGGCAGTCTGGAATGTTAGTTCAGTGTTCAGAGATCAACGTGAGTGAAAACAGAGGTAGCCGATGGCAAGATGACGGATTTTCAAGAGAAGCAACCGAACATGCATGTCTCCTTCGCCCGCGAGGCCACTTTATTGCTTTATTAGCTAGTTGTAGCTGATTGATACAAGTATTGTAATTAATTAGTTTAATCTATTTTGTAATATTCCAATTAGCTTAGTGTAGCTAGTTACTCAATTGTGTTGTAATTAATTAGCTAAGAATAGTTAATTAGTTGTTTTGTAATAATTAGCTTAGCTTAGTGTAGCTTAGCTTATTTATTCGGACCTTCCTTTAAGAGGGCGCAATGTTGTAATAAGTGTGCGTGTGTTTGTGCATGTCTTCCAACCCCACTTTTTTCTCCCTTTTATTTAACCACTTTCGATGGTTAGATTAGGGCATATTTTGATTAGAATCCCTTATGCTTGCATGTTTGCATCATTCATTTGTCTTGCATGCACCGAGGCTCGGCGCATCATTCAAACTATATCGTATTTCAATACTTATTTGAATACGTGTTTCAAAGCATATTATCAAATTGTTGCATTCATATGCCAACTTAGATAGCCGAGCCTATTGAATTGCATTGTGCATGTGTTGCATTAGGCATTCTTGTATAGTTAGGATCATGCATATTTATAACTAGCTTTTGTTTTGGTTTGGAGTACATTATAAGTTTTACGCTTTAGCATACTTGTATGAGTGTGAGTGATGCTATGATAGCATGCTTTCCATGAAGCTATTTGCTGAAGTGATAAACTGTATGAATGCCTGTGGATGAAGGATTTGTTGCTCGAATTGGAACAATTTTTTTTAAGCCCACCTTGCGAAGTGGCAAATCATCATGTTTTAAGCCCACTTGAGGGTGGCAAATCCACGCTTTAGCCCACCTGAGGGTGGCATTTTCAAACCATTTTAAAAAACAAACATGAGTTGAATTTGTTCCAAGTCTTGCGACTTAGTCTAGTATGTGTGCGTCACATAGTAAAATTAGCTAATAACCGGAATAAGAACACTTGTGTTTATAAAACAACATATCATGCTTAGTATAGGCCGATCTTTGATCGGGCGAGCAGGGGTGTTCATTTCAGGACCTTCCCCTCTCGTATCCAAGTTCCTGAGCCGAGGCAACTTTGGTGATGACGGACACGTGACCTTTGGCACGAGTCAGGATTTCCTAAATTTTTCAAAAATAAAATATTTTGGTAGCGGCTCTGTAATCTAGCAAAGCAGTCCAGTTTTGGCATTATTTGATTCAAAATCGATTTTCCAAAATGATTTGCCGGATTGGACTCTTTGGTGTTTATCAGTCTCACATTGCACTTTGTGAGATTAGATTCAGAACCGTGACGGGAGTCCGAACTGTAGGACTAATTCGAGCCACTCCGAAAGGGGGGCACGAAGAAAGTCGAGCTACATCTGTCCCAAACATGGCTTCTACATACCCTTTCGTGTATTTCATATAAGAAGTCTTCAACCTCGGAGGGATGCACACACCTCAAAAGGGGACTAGTAAAAGACCTTCTGTAGAGGTGTCCTTCTGCTATTAGGCTAAACCTCACCGACTTTCGTCTAGTTTTGTGCACCTCTTTGCGATTATCCGATAACTTGCTGTCCCTAAGAAACATCACTATTGCATCCATCCAACTTGGGCCCATCTCCACACACATTGCTTCATATTCTGTGATCAATAGTTCCACACTTGGGTCTGACAAATAATCTACCAATATTGTCCTTGCCCCCTTGCCTTTATCGCACTAGCCAGGTTAGCCAAGGCATCGACATGGCTGTTGTCACCTTGGCTAACCTGCTGAAGTCGGCAATCCTAAAACAAGGCTAACAGTTTGACAACCTCTTTTACATAGGCTATCATTCTTTCATCTCAGGCTGCATACTCGCCTGTTGCCTGGTTCACAATAAGTTGGGAGTCACAGAAGACTACCACCTCATTAGCTTCCATTGCTACTACTAATTTTAACCCTGCGATTAGCGCCTCATACTCTGCTTCATTGTTTGAGGCTTTAAACCCCAGATGTAGCTCGACTTTTTCGTGCCCCTTTTAGAGGTCGAAATAAGCCCTACAGTATCAGACTCCCGTGGTTCTAAATCTGATTCTACAAGTGCAATGTGAAATAGATAAACACCAAAGAGTCCAAATTCGAAGAATCTTTTGGAAAATCGATTTTGAATCAAATTGCCAAAAATTGACTACTTTGCCAGATACAGAGTCGCCACCTAAAAGTTTTATTTTGGGGAAATTTAGAAAACCCATGACTCGTGCCAAAGGCCACGTTTCCATCATCACCAAGATTGTCTCGACTCTGGAACTTAGGTACGAGAGGGGAAGGTCATGAATTGAGCACCCCCGCTCGCCTGATCAAAGATCGGCCTCTACTAATCATGATATGAATCTTACTTTGCATTATATGTTCTTGTTCTGATTATTAATCTAGCATTACTATGTGCTGCGCACATATAAGTATACACTAACTTGCAAAAATTAGAACACTTGAGTCATGTTTGTTTTTTGAAAAGAGTTTGAATTTGCCACTTGAGAAGTGGGCTTAAATGTGCATGGCTCAAATTATTCCAATTCAAGCAATTAGCCTTCATCCACAGGCATACAAGCAGGTATATCAATTAAGCACTTAGCCTCATGGTAAGCATGGTAGACATGGCAACAATCACACTCATGCAATATACTAAAGCAAGTAAAGGCTCACCTCGTACTCAAAGCCAAAAAGACATAAGAGAGTTAGAAAAAATACATGATTCCTAACTATGCAATATAACTAATGCAACACATGCGATATGCAATCAAAAATAGGCTCGACTACTTAACATGGCATAGGAATCAATTGATAGCATGTGGTTTAAGTACGTATTCAAATAAGTATTAACCTAACAATACAGTTGGAATGATGAACCGAGCCTCGGTGCATGCAATACAAGTGGATGCAAACATGAAGAATGCTAATTTAAACGTGATGTCCCTATACTAACCATCATAAGCAGTTAAATAAAAGAGAGAAAGACGTAGGGTTGGAAGACATACACATTATTACAACATTATGCTCTTATAAAGGAGAGTCCGAATAAATAAACTAGCTAGCTAACTATTTAAGCTAAGCTAATTAATTAACTAGTACAAACCAAATGAAATAAATTAACTCACAACTAATTAACTACTTTAGATAATTAAATAATTACAACACAAGTATAATTAAAAGAAGTAAGTAAGCTAAACAACTAATTACTCCACCTCGGGAAGCGAGGAATGTTCATGCGTATGCTCGATTTCCACCCGAAAAGCCACTATTTTGCTTGTAGAGAGCCTCCATTGCACAATAGAACACATACACTGTTGCCCACTCCCAGAATGGCTCTACTCCGCCAAAGGAACACACTGTTGAATTTTGCATTAGTGGTCGGCTGGCCACTGGTGAGGGATGTCGGCCATCAAAGGTGGTCTGTCGGCCACTACTGCCCAGTTCACCTTGTTGTAACAGAGGACAAACAGAGCATGCACGGGGTATTCTCTAGGGTTGTCTACACAACTCACCCCTCATTTTCATGAACGAATCAAAGGAGAAGTAAACTTAAGACACAAACCATTAACTGAAGCAATTTCATTGCATGATGGCTTGTGAATCAAAGTGTGCAAGTTCAATAAATGCAACAAAATATGACTCTAATCTCTTCCCTTTCATGAATTGATCAAGGGAAGTGGTGACCTTGGAAACTTGAATCATTTCATCACTAATGAGTATAAACTACCTCAAGTTTCCATGTGTTCAAGTAACGTCCGATTGAACACAACCAAATTATTATCTTACACCATTTTAGCATCAATTTTAGCTACTCAATTTTAAATTACCATCCGTTCTTTAATTCATTAAGTCCAATAGTGAGTTTAAGTCCTCTAAATGGAAAGAAGCGTCAAACAAGGAGTTGTTTTTGGCATGAGAGATGTAATGTCCTGGTAATGAACCTCTGAAGAGATTAAACCATTTAGCATGGAAGGTCTCTTTTTTATGCTAAAAACAACATATATGGGACTTCAATTCACCATTTTAAATTAGATTACAACAATATGCAATATAACAATAAATCAAAGCAAAAGAGCAAAATAAGTAAGAAATACAAAAAAATGAAAAGTTTGTGAAATTCACCTTCCAAGGAAAGAATAAACTCCTTACTTTACAAACTCCCTTTTGATCACCCTCAAGTGTAGGAAGTGTATTCTCAAATCCTCAGTAGCTATGGAAGCTTGGAAGTGTTTTGGCTTAAGTTTGAAATATAGACAAAATTACTCTCCTTTCTCTTCTCACTCTCTTAATTCTCCTTAATGAAAAACCTCTCCTTTTTTGTTGAGCCTTTCCCTCTTTATATAAGACAAAACATATAATATAATAATATATAATAATATATGCCTAATCTTTATATTATATACATATAATATAATAACAATATAAACATAATCTAATAACATATATATATATATATACATGCCTTATGTTTGATGTAGGCAGCCGAGGGCTGACCGACATCAAACGATTTTTTATTATTTTATTTTATAATATATATATATAATGTAACATGTAAAATATCTAATTTATACTAAAATACTAAACATATAATATAATAATATAATTTTTTATTATTTTATTATATATATATATATATAATATAATATGTACCAATTTATATAAAAAAAACACCAAAACTATGAACAAGCACATAAAATTATGCAAAATTACAAAAATACTAAATTAATGAAATATTTAGTATTTTAAAACAATTTTGCCATAATGGTGAAAGTTGGGATTAAAGTTGAAATTCTATCTCTCTTACTGAGAATTCTGTGAGAAACACATTCTACTTGTCTTCATCGAGTAAACAAAAGAAAGCGCCCAAGTCTTAGGGCCGGTCAAAATGGGGTGTCTACACCAGACGAATAGACTGTTTTAACATTCACCCATCTGGTGATACCAATACCACTCTTACCCCTACTCCTTGACAGTTTGAACTCCCATCAACAAATAGGTGAAAGGAATCGAAGATGTAAATATCGCAGGGCTTGAGTTTCTCTTCTTTCTTCTACTCTATTGTGCAGTTTTTCATTCCCAGCTGGGTCTCTTCTTGTTTCCCTGGACATCCTAAGCCGCGGTTCCCCGAAGCCCGACGTAGGATGGCACCGGGTGTAAACTCGGCCACGAAGTCAGCCAGAACCTGGCCTTTGATTATTGTTCTGGGTCTGAACTCTAAATCGTATTGGCCCAATACCACTGCCCATCTGGCTACCCTGCTTGTCAGATCTCCTTGTTGTAGTAGGGACTTCAAGGGGTGCTCAGTCAATACCATAATTTTGTGGGCATGGAAATAATGGTTCAACTTCTTGGAAGCCATCACCAAGGTCAGTTTCAATTTCTCCAAGGGTAAGTACCTGGTCTCAGCACTTGCTAAGGTTTTACTCACATAGTACACTGCCTTTTGTTCTCCCTTCTCTTCTCTGATTATCACTGCACTTACTGCGTGCTCCGAAACCGCCAAGTATAAGAATAGCTCCTCTCCAGGTACTGGATTTGATAGAACTGGAGTTGTTGCTAGGTACTTCTTCAAGTCGGCCAAAGCGATTTCGCACTCCTCTGTCCACAAAAAATCTATGGCTTTCTTTAATAAACTAAAAAATGGTTTACATTTATCTGAACTTTTGCTTATAAACCCATTGAGGGCTACGACCCTTCCTATTAACATCTGCACTTGTTTTATCAACGTTGGGCTTTTAAGTCCAGGACAACCTTGATTTGATCTGGGCTTGCCTCAATGCCCATTTTGGTAACCAAGTATCCCAAAAACTTACCAGACCCAACTCCAAATGCACATTTCGAAGCATTGAGCTGGAGCCGATATGTTTTAAGGATGTCGAAAACTACCTTCAAGTCGGCCATATGATTCTCAAGTTCTTTGGTCTTCACAACCATGTCATCAATGTATACTTCCATTGTTTTTCCAATCAAATGTCTGAACATCTTGGTCACCAACCTCTGACAGGTTGCTCTTGCATTTTTTAACCCGAAAGGCATCACTCTGTAGCAATATAGCCCTTTTGGGGTGATAAATGCAGTCTTCTCCTCATCAGGGGGGTACATTGCTATCTGATGGTACCCATTGTAAGCGTCCAGGAAGCTCATCCTTCCATGCCTTGAAGTGGCATCCACTAATTGATCAATCTTGGGGAGTGGCAAACTATCTTTGGGACAAGCCTTATTCAGGCTAGTGAAGTCCACGCAGACCCTCCACTTTCCATTCTTCTTTTTCACAACAACTGTGTTTGACAACCAAGTTACGTAGTTTACCTCATGAATGGCTCTGACCTCTAACAATTTGTCCACTTCCTCCTCTACTGTCTCCATATGAACCAACGTCGGCCTCCTTGCTCGCTGAATGACAGATTTAGCCGACCTATCTATGTTTAGTCTGTGGCATATGACCTTGGGGTCAATGCCAGGCATCTCGTAAGGCGTCCAGGCAAACACCTCTGTGTTTGCTCGGAAGAATGCTTCTAACTCCCTTTCCTCCTTCTCGACCAAGCCTGAGCCAAGAAGGAAGAAGCGCTCTTTATTCCCTTGCTGAACCAGAATTTTTTTCAAGGCTTCCTCGTTTTTGTCGGCCGGCGCTCTGCCGACATCATCCAGGACCTCCATGTCCTAGTCCTCAATCTCTACTATTTCTGTTTCTCATACGTTGCAGGTGGATTTTATTGCTGCCATGGAGCAATTCTTTGCCTGCACCTGATCCCCTCTGATCTCCTCAATTCCATGCTCTGTTGGGAATCGCAACAGCTGGTGTAGTGCTGAGGGAATAGCCTTCATTGCGTGCAACCATGGCCTTCCTAAGATGACATTGTAAGGGGAGGGGGTGTCAATTACTGTGAACTCTGTGCTTACTTTCTTGATGCCTGTCTGCACTTCCAAGTTTATTGCTCTCAAGGGCCATGTCGACGTTCCATTGAACCCGACCATCGGGCTGTTGGATTGCTCCAAATCATCTCGGTGGAGGCTGAGCTCCTTATAACATCTGACATACATGATGTCACAAGAGCTGCCTTGGTTAATCAGAATGCACTTTACCTGGCATTCTCTAATCTTGAAGGATACTACCAGAGCATCATTGTGTGGATGCTGCACCATGTCCAGGTCGGCATCAGTAAAGGACGCCATTGGTCCCTGATACTTGTCTGTCCTAGGCCTTTTTTGCTGGACCTGATATACATGTTGTAAGTGCTTCACCCTCTGAGTTTCCCACGTACCTCGTTCTCATTAACCCTTGAGTGGATCACATTGATCACTCGAGGTCCATTTGCTTGCGGTTGTGGTGCCGGTGAAGGTGGTGCAGCCGATGCCTGGGGCAGCCTTGCCCGCTCTTCCCTCATTCTGACCTCATTTACCAGGTCCCTTAAGTGGCCCTATCTGACCAGATCTTCCAGATGTGTCTTTAGGGCTTTGCACCCCTGAGTCAGATGCCCATCCTCATTGTGGTAGGCACAGTGCTTCCCCAAACTTCTCCCCATAAATTCGCCAGGGATCCCCTCCGGCACTCTGTAATACGGCTAGTTCCTGATCCTTTCCAAGACTTTATAAACCGGGATCTGAAACATGGTGGTGACTGCCTGTGCAGCCCTCAGTCCTATTTCTTGTTTACTAAAATTTGTATTACCTCGGCCTCACTTCGGCGAGCCATTTCTCTTCTCCTACTTTGATGCCTTTGCTCTTGGTATGTCTTTTTCGGCTCTCGCATATTTCTTGATCATGGCCATGAGCTCATCCATACTTTTCGGCAGAGTCTTTGCCAGTGACTTTCGAAGCATGCAATCGTTCAGGCCGTTCTTAAAAGATACGACCGCCAACTCTTGGTTGCACCCTGGTATTCTGTTAAACACCTCTTAATACCTTTTGGCATAAGCCCTGAGTTCATCCTCCCCAATTCTCAGAGCCATTAGGGAGTCTACCCTCAATGGCTGCAGTCTGTTTGTAACGAACTTGGCCACAAACATCTCGGCCAGGCCTTCCCAACTTTTCACAGTTCCTTTTATCAACTTATGAAACCAATCTGATGTGATTTCCCCAAAGGGTGAGGGGAACACCTTGCAGAGCAACGGTAAGTGCCCGATATACAGTGCTGTTGAGTTCAAATATAAGTCGACGTGAAAGTTCAGATCGGACTTACCGTCATATATATGGAACCTCGGCATATGGAATCTTTTTGGGGCCTCAAACTTATCTTACTCTACTGAGAACGGTGTTCTTGGCTTGACCAAGGAGGTGACCTTGGCGTTCTGCCTTTTCCTCTAGAGGCAGTCCCTTAGATCCTTCTCAGTCCGACCAGGAGCTCGGCTGTTAATGGATTTCAGTCTTTTGGTGCACTACTCCCGGTGTCGTTATAAGTCCTCTTGAACTCCTCTTCATTCATTGCGTCAAAACATAGTTCCTTCTCCTGAACATGCCGATGTCCCTTCACGTAAGTTCACTTGGTTCGATGCGTCCTCTGAGACTCTCTTCTCATTGATTCTGATCGCCCAGCGTCCCTTGAAGGCCGATGTGAGCGTTCTTTCACCTTATCATGCTGAGGGACTGCTGGGATTGCTTTTTGCCCCCCTTTTTGGGCATCCTTCTTGGCCGTTGGAATCGATGTGTCCTCCAGTGGGAACAGTGGCTGCATGACGTTGTTTTGTATCATAAAGTTGACAACCGATTGTAGGTCTGCCAACTTGTTTGCCATTCCTTTCATCTCGCTGTCCCTCCTTAAGCATCTATCTTTCCATACCTGGAGATCACTTTCGTTGTAATACCCGTCTTGACATGTTTTCTTCGATGCGTCTCCCTCTTGGCCAACGTCTTTTTTCCTAGGATTCCTATCCCGAGGTTCTTCATTATAGTTGTTCTCCTCCACGTTAGGATCGATATTTTTACCACTCCCACTAGGGATGTCGCCCCCAATCTTTTTCTCTATGCCCGTCATTGGCCATTTATTCTCCTTACTTTTTCCACAGATGACGCCAAATTGTGGGTGTTGATTCTTGACCACACAACTAAACTGGGAAACTCAGCAGGAGAGCACATGCAAAATAGATTAAGCCTGAACAACTTGACACAGAAAGATAAGAATCCGGCAGTGGTTCGTCTACCCGGGGGCACTCCGACAATCAAGTTAGTAATCAATTATCTCTCAAAGATCACAAATAGTGCTTAACTAACTGGACAGAGCATAAAAAGTGTACCTTAGACCCACGAGGGTGCCTTACTTTTATAGCCAGCACTGACTTGATCCCTGTAGATGCCTAGCTTCAATGGACTTTGGCTCAATGCTCATCTTAGACTCCCAGCTAGATAGAGATAAACTCCCTAAGAGCTTTATCTTTATCTAGACTGAGGTCCTCTTCAGTTCTAGGACTCTTGTCCCTTATCTGCTTATCTCGGATTCTGGTATCTCTGCAGATAACCTCAGCCTAGCCAAGATCACCTCAGCATCATGACCAAGACATGTGGCACCTCTGCTGACACTCTGGCATCACCTTGGCCACATGCTATTATCTCACAAAATACGTCCCCACAATATGGATAATTATTTCTTTGAGTTCTCAATGACAATGACGCTCCCTTGTCAAATAAAATGGTGCATCTTATTTCTCAAGAGTGAAATTAAAGGGTTTTGTTTCTTCTTCGTGCACATGGCTTAATAGATTTGTACTGGAGTCATATGTAGACAACATATTTGTATAAGCTTATGGTAGGCCACTGGTAAACTTATAGACAACATGCTATACTCTAAAAAAGTACTAGCTGATTTATACAAGTTAATTCCATTTATGGTGTGTTCTTTAGGGAATATGACATCAATGAACATGAGGCTTCTGCACTTGTACCTGCTAATCAACACTCTTTATCAGAGAATCAGCTAACACATATTAACATTAAATAATGTTGAGTCTTTGACTTTCTAAATTTTTGTATGTTCTATGCACAAGACTGAATTTATGTTGCTGTCAATTTCATTTGAATGACTATGTTTCATGAGAGATGGTGTTGATTTATTTTTATTGCGTCAATTTCCATACAGATTCTTGAAAGGGAAGAAGTTTGATACTAGGAAAACAAAGCACATGTGAGGTTGGGTTGATTTGATTTCACATGTGCTTTGTTTTCTTAATATCAAAGCACATGTGTGTAGACACCCCATTTTTGACCGTCCTCAAGACTTGGACATCACCGCTTGAACACTTGTTGATCATCCATGTTTGTGTTCGTCTTGAGTTCCCGGAGGTCTCGGCTACGCCCCTTGCCTCAGGATCTCTCGACTCGACTGTTTTGTGTCTGGTTTTGTACCAAACACTTGTGCTTTGTCTTTGAGGGGCAGGGACTGGCTTGTGGGCCAACCCCACACTCCACTGGCCATGGCTTGAGGCCACCGGCTGTGTTTTGTTGCCACCGGCCAAATTCTTGGCCGGCCGGCTATCTTTTTTTGGTCAATTGCATTTTTGGCCGGCCGACTACTATGCATCTGCTTTTGCAGATATTTTTGTGTAGCTGGCATACACTTTCACCCCCTCCATACACGTGTATGGAGGGATTGCCCTCTTGTTAGCTTCCTTTGGAAGCTTTACAAGACCATTTGTCTACAAAAGAGAACCTCTTCTCTCTTGTTCAGGGGTTAGACAATTGAGACAACATTTTCAGAGGGTTTTGAGTTTTAGGGTTAGGGTTCATATATCCTCCATCCCTATATCTCTCTCTCTCTCTTGTGTTTTGTGTGTGTTTTGTCTTAGTTTTGCACACAAACACACACCATCACACCTTTTCTTGGAGCTGAGGCCCTTGAGGGTTGTTTTTGGAGTTGTGGAGCTGGTTTGAGCTTGAAGAACCAGCTGGTTCACTATTGGTGAAGAGGGTCTACAAGGGTAAGAAACTTTTCCCTTTTCCCCCCATTTTTGCATAGCTTATTTACCTATCTTGCATCCTTTTTTGAGCTTAGTGTATAACATATAAAAGTTGTGTTTTTACCTGCTCTAAATAGTTTGTTAAGGGCGTTTTAAGCTTTGGGGTTGTTTCACCCCTCTTAAGGCTTGTTTGGCCCTCGTTTTGTGCCATTTCGGTTGAGCTCCGGGACCATTGTGTTTGGGCCTCCTCACCACTGAAATCTTGAGGGATTTCAGAGGTGAGGATGGTGCCTTGAGGTCCTAGGAAGGAGAGGGCCAGCCCCTCTCCTTGTTGTCCTTGAAAAGGGCCATTTTTTTGCCTCTTAAGGGAGCATCTAGTCTAAGTGCATGTTGGCCATGCCTTAGCTGATTTTCATGCTTATTATTTCATAATATGCCTTTGTTTTTATTTGGTTTTGGTACACCTTGCTTGTTTAGCATACATATCATGTAATGCCATGTTGTAGCCTTAACATGCATCTAGGTTTTAACCCTTGTTCAAGCATGCTTTTGGCCTAGCTTTGTGAAGCTTTTGTACTTGTTTTAGCATACTTAAGTTCTATTTTTGATTTCTTTGGTCGACCATGACATGCTTGGTATAGCCACCTTGCATTTTGGCTTGTTAGCCTTGGGTGTGTGAGTGTGGAGCACGCTTTACTTGCTTTGAATTAGTGAGTTGGAACCATTTTCCATGTCATTTCAGTCCACTTAGCATGCTTGTATGCTTGCATTTCATGGCCCCTTTGATGCTTAAAGAGGTTGTGCCCTATGCTCCATGTTTGGTCACTGTGTATGCTTCCATGTGTAAGTCATTTAGATGCCATCTAAGTGGTCTTTTGGCTTTGTTTTAGCATGCTAAAACTCTGGTTTTGGTCACTTAATTCATGCCATGTGTGGTTGCATTAAGTGTAGTTCAATCCCCCTTGGGCTTGCCTTGAATCTTGGACCATTGTCGCATGCCATGCTTACCTTGTTTACTTGGTTTAGCACCATTCTTAACATGATTTTCAAAGCTTATGATGCATGCCATTAGCCCATGTTTGCATCCTCTTAAGTGTGCTTGAGAGTTGTTCCTATATGCCTAGGTGTTGGTCCTTGTGTGCATACATGCTTGCATGTCATTCGTCCTTCCATTCTTGAGCATGTTAGCCATTGTTTTGGGCCTAGTTGAGAGCTGCCTAATTCAGTTTAAGTCCATCTTTTGCATGCTATTCAAATGTTGTTGCATTAATCCACGTTTGCATGTTTTGGTTGCATGTGTTGCATGCTTGAAATCACTTACATTTGGCATGCATTCCCTTGGTCAAGTTGCTAGCATGTTTGCATGTCTTGCACACTTGCATGATTAGATCACATCTCGCATGCTTCATTAGCTTGCATAGTTGTGACATGCTTGTTTGCTTTGTTCGCTTAGGTTGCGTACCTAGTGTACATTGCATGTTTGCATGCTCCCCTCCATACCATATAGCATACTAGTTTGCATGCCTAGGTTGCATTCCATCTAGCATGCATGCCTTGTCCCTTGATCTAGTGATAGGGATTGGGCCTTTGTTTATGTGCATTGCATTTCATTTGAAATCGAAATGCACACTTGATTCTTTGGGCCATAATGCATGGAAATGCACGATTGGTGGTCCGAGAATCAAGGCCCATCCTCCTTTGAGTCATACATATGATAAGGAGTGTGGTTGGTGCATACATTGCTTGAAATGCATTGCCATGCCATGTTTTGCCCTCTGCTGCTGTCAGCTGCAGGTTTCAGCAGGAATATTTGGCCGGCCGACAGTGTTTAGTGCCGACCGGCAAAGAATGTTAGGCCGAGAGCACAATATTTAGCCGGTGACCATTCTCCATGGCCGGTAGTATATTCTTTCAGCCGGTGGTGCTCCACAGCACTCAGAGAAGCAACCTTGAAACTTTGGCAGTCATTAGAGAAGCATAGCGGGGAAAATAGAGGCAACTTGAGCATGGTGGTGGATTTCTGAGAAAATCGAGCGCGCACTGCATTGGGTCTTCATCCCGAGACTGTTTACTGCTTAATTAGATTAATTAATTTGTTAATTAACTAATTGGTCTATAATATTTAATTAGCTTGTGGGTTAATTAACTTGTATTATTCTTTCGGTCTCTCCGAGCGAGGGCAAATTTGTAATAAGTAGGGGTGCGTGTGTGCATGTCTTCCAACCCCCACTTCTTTCTCCCTTTTACTTACCTGCTTTTGATGGTTAGTATTAGGGCATGTTTACTTTAGCATACCTTATGCTATGCATGCGTGCATCATTCATCAGTATTGCATGCACCAGGGTCGGTACATCATACTAACTGCATAAGTATTTCAAATTTAACTTGAATACATGTTACTTGTGCATTTTCACATATCATTTATAAACTAGCCGAGCCTACTCTAGTGACATTCTGTATGTGTTGCATTAGCCACTTAACATGGACTTGGATCATGCATTGATTGCTAACATGTTTTTGTTTTGGCTCGGAGTACTAGGTAAGCATTTATGCTTTAGCATACCGCATGCGTGTGAGTGTTGCCATAATAGCATGATTACCATGAGGCTAGATACTTATGTGATATAAACTGCTTGAATGCCTGTGGGTGAAGGTCGGATTGTTTGAGTTGGAACAACTCGTTGAAATCCGTGCTTTAGCCTACTTGCGAGTAGCAAATTTCAAACTGTTTTTTAAACAAACAGATATGCAATGCTTCATTCCAATTCAGGTGATTTGGTCTATACTTGTTTGCTGTGCGCATAACGTAGTAATTCTAGGCTAATAACTGGAATAAGAACACATAACATTTTCAAAAACGGATATCACGGTTAGTAGAGACCGATCTTCGGATCGAGCGAGTGGGGGTGCTCATAGCTGACCTTCCCCAATCGTACCCAAGCTCCCAAGCCGAGGCAACTCTGGTGATGACGGACACGTGGCCTTTGGCACCGAGTCAGGGTTTCCTAAATTCCCCCATAAAAAAAAATATTTAGGTGACAACTCTGTATCTGGCAAAGCAATCCATGTTTGGCACTTCTTTTCAAAAATCTGTTTCTTAAAACGATTTGCCGGATTTGGACTCTTTGGTTAAGATTAAGAACCGTGACAATTTGAGAGTCCGAACTGTAGTGAACCCAAAACAAACAGAACGGGACTCGTCCTCCCGGGGCGTTCGGGGACGTCTACAGTTTCTGGCGACTCTACTGGGGATTTAGAGAGCTTGACTCGAACTCGTGATGTCTTGTTTTGATTTCATTTGTGTCTCTTTGCATTGCATGTGCATTGGTGCGCCTAGGACACCGTGTTTGCCATCTGCCATTCTTGAACGGTTTGCCGGAGGCTTGACTTTGTCAAAGCATGCCATAAGGCTGACCGGTTATGGGCTCAGACAGTATGGGAACACAAACCCCGGTTTTACCGGGGCACCCTTTTCGACCATTTGACCTAGTGCATATCGAAATCCATAGTGGCTATTCCAAACTAGGACATGTTGCTTACCCGATGTTAGGTTGTTTGAAAATTGCCGCGTGCATAGTGAAACCCTAGCTCCTGACAAAAATAGGACAGGGAAACCCTACCCCTCCATAGGGGTGTTTTGGCTCTCTTTACTTGCTATGTGTTTTTAGAGTGTATCTCTACAGGGGAACGTACATATCAGTTTGCAGGTTTGAGTATCAGGCTTGAGGGCACCAGTATTAGTTTATGAGAATCAATTATATCTGTGGGTATCCGATTCAGCATTTTGGAGGCAGTGATTTCGGGCAACAATGGTCAGCAGTAGAGTACGGTTGTTCGCCTACATCTGTGTTTGATCCATTTGGGCTGAAATGCTGCTTGTTTTTCCTTTCAGGTTCAGAGAGTTGATACAGAATAGCTAGTATTCCCCCTTGCTGAGGCAAGACAGATATCTGATCCGTCAGTCACCGTTCAGTACAGCAGACTTATCATGACGCAGAATTCAGAGGAGATTGTGGTTATGACGGCCGCATTAGATCAAGGAATCACTCTGCAAAGCGAGACCAATGTCGATGTACCGCATCCACCCAGGTCGCCTGTCGCGCACCCGGTCTGGACCCTCTAGTTGTATCAGGCTCGTGAGCCCACCACATTCGAATTGATGGGAATGATAGGTGACCTCCAAAGATCCGTGACGGATCTTGCTTACGGAATGTCAGCTTCGCCACCAGCCGCACCGTATGTTGGGAATTTTGTACCACAGGAGCCCCCACTGTTGGGATAGATTGTGATCGAACTTAGCCAACCGAGGCGGCCTCCAACTATAACAATGACGTATCAACATTAACCCAAACCCTCGATCAGGACGAGGCCAGAGGCAAGAACAAAATGAAGGAAGATGCCGATCCCATTGAACAACTGCTGTGGGCAGTCGAGGCTTTGAAAGCCGAGGGGATAAGTAAACAACAGGTATCCGTAGTTGTAGCTAAGGCTGTGGATGATGTTTTCCCCACTCCAACCGAAGGCAGTACAAGCCAGCTAGAAAATCGGGATAGGCCCCGTCATACTAGAACAGTTCCTTCTACTCCCAACCCTGCACCTGGGAAAGATCAGAAAGCCAAGGCGGCGCCTGCCGACCCTTTCGCTAGTGCGTCTAGCAAGAATACTCGACCTTCAAAGTACCTGCCCCGAGGGCACAGGGTCTTTCACGCTCTCTATATGCCGTTGTCAAAGGCACTTCAGATCCTTGCCGAAAGGGGGCATCTTATACGCTTGGAGCCTCGGCCTCTCCCAAAGAATCTCCCTACTACACATGATGCTGCCTTGTACTGTGCATACCACCAGCAAACCGGTCATGCTACCGACAATTGTTTTCGCCTCCGTCATGAGGTGCAAGACTTGATCGACAACGAAGTTATCCTCCCGCCCACCTCAACCAAGTCTGTTACTACCCAGTTATTGGATTTTGAGGATACTGATACTGTGAGTATGTAATCAGGAAGTAAACCACCTGCGGGCAGCGCTCGGCGTATTTTGGGATGTGGCGTCTGGCACGCATTTTGGAGCGTCTACGAATGCTAGTTTTGTAAATTCTGGCTTAGGTGTCGAGTTAGTCTTTTGTTTTGTTTTGAATCTGTCTCATTGTCTTGAGTCAGTCCTTTTGCTTATGGGTTTGTCTTGTTGTAGCGAGTCAGTCCCCTTTGTATAGAATGTCAGGTGATTCGGGGGCTGTTGCCTCGAACACCGTTTTGTTTTGTAATTACCCTTTTGCTTTCTTTTGAGTTTGTCTCTGTCGCGGAGCCAGTTGTAACCAGGGAATCTGAATGAAACAGCTGCGACTATCATGTTTTCATGCTTACTACTATTCTGAATTAGTTGTGCCAGGAGACTTGAATGGGACAGCAGTACATTCCACCTGTTCTCTTGTGCCCTGAAAATCATTACATTGGCCTAAGTTTTTCAAAACTTTTTGAACACTGCGGTGAAAACAAAGAGGAAGGAATTCCTCGGGTTTTGCAAACTTTGATCAAATTGAGAGAAAGAGAGGCGTGCTAAGCCCTTAATGATTGAAATCATGCTTGTCAGCGTGAGTACTGAGAAGGACCCTGGCTTGATCCAGACTGGTTCCACACTGTCTTCAGCGCGAGCGATTTGTTGCTTTTTTAAAAAACTTTCAAAAACAAAATGTTTTGCGCGGTCCTGCGAAGACCTGTGTGGGATCACTCTTGAGATTGTGCAGCTTAGGATCGCTCTCAGCCTCAAGACTCGAGCCCTTGTTTTAAAGCCTTGAACTACAATTCGGAGTGTTCAACGATCGACCATCAAGAGAGGCCTGTGTGGCCAGATTGGAAGCAGCCCTCGAACAAGAGGCACCAAGGTCAGATCAAAAAGATCAGATCTCATCAGAAGAAGCCTGTAAAGGTAGAACAGAAGCACCCCTCCAAACTAGGGGCAAAAATGTCCGATTTGTTCGAAAAGCCGAAGATGGGTCCTTTAGTAGGTCAATGCAACAACCACTTTCCTAGATACGGATGGCTTCAAAACCCTAAAACCATTTGGCATGGACTTGTTACACTTTTACCCTTTGAGCGGCTCGCTGGGCCGAAAACCTGGAAGGGCGACCCAGGCAAAAGTTAGAGCAAAAGAAAATATATACAAAAAAAAGAGAAAAAAATATTTATATACAAAAAAGAGAAAAATACAAAAAAAAAATATATATATACAAAAGAGAGAAAAAAAGAAAGGGAAGAAAGAAAAAAGAAAGAAAAGCTCGCAAGGTCGAAAACCCGCATCGGGCGCCTTGGCAAAAGTTAGAGCCTAAAAGTGAAAGTTAAAATGCCCGAGTGTACCTTAACTGGAACTACGTAAGGCTTGATTCCCATGTTTGGGATACGTAGGCAACTTCATTCTAAAGTCCAGCCCCCAACGCTCTCATAACGCCTCAGTCCATGTAATGGTTTTGATTATTCTTGCCCTCCTCGAATCCGATAGTTCGGTTTTGACAACCGGATACGTAGGCAACTTCATCCCGAAGTCCAGCCCCCAACACCTTCAAAGTGACTGTGTCCATATATTGGTTTTGACCATCTTCGTCTTCTCTGTATCTGAGAAAGTTCGGTCGTGATCATCGCTAGTGAGGACTGTTTACAATATGCTGCGGTATCATCCAGACAAGGGGCAACTTTTCGTTGCCATGAGTCGCCGTTCAAACTAGGGGCAACTTTCCGTTGCCGTGCAGCGTCCTTCAAACAAGGGGCAATTTTCCATTGCCTCCGATCCGAGGTTGTGCATCTCGAGAGTGAGTTCCGCGCTCGTTGGGCGGCAGCCGTTCACCAAAAAAAATAGTTTTTGAGAATTTTTACTGAGGATGACTTGTTTTCTCGAAAATTGTTTTATTTTTCAAAACTGGACCATTTTCTGGGACCCAAAAAAGGAAAATTTTCAGTGCTCATAGCCTGACTTGCATGGTTTTCAAATAAAAAATTGAACAAGTATGTTAATCTGACTCTCGTCTTGGTCAAAATTGTTTCAGTAGAGAACCAAAACAAAAATGGTCAAAATGATGAACTAGGGGTACAGTTGAGTCAGGTGTTCTTTCTTTCCCCCATCGCCAACATACTTGCTAAGAAAGGGCACAACTGAAGCTGTCATTAAAGGGCTGAAAGCACTCTCAACCTCCGAGCAACGAGGTATCGAACCAAGTGCGAAGCACGAATCTGAAGGGATCAAGGTACTCCGTTCCCTTACCTGGGGCATCGACCAAGCGCCACCGGAAGAAACAGCCGTGAGCTAACCATGTTGGGCGTGAACCCACAACTTCCCATTCATCCATTAAACACCCCGGGGAGGGATAAAAATAAGAGAATAAAGAATAGAGAGGTGTAAGTTGAGAGAAAAAGTGAGCCAAAGGGTTTTGAGAGAAAAACCGAGCCTGAGGGCCGAGTGATGTGAGAATCACAAATGAGAAAGGGTGGGAGATAATGCCCGGAAGAACTAGCTCCTCGTGATTTAAAGTCTTTTTTTTTTATGCACGTCGGTATGTCGTGTCTTTTGTTTTGTTTACTTCAACCTTTGTTTTGAGTCTTTTCCGAGTGTGTCTCGTTGTGTTCAGGTAGTTTACCTTTTGTCTCCGCTGTTGAGTCATTCTCGCTATGTTCAGTTGTAGGCTTAATACCCCGGTTTGAAAAACCCTTCTTCAATTTCAAAAATTAATCGTTTTGTGCTCAGAATGTTGTGCCATTCTCCAAATTTGTGCAAAAACATGATTTGGTTCTTTCATACAACTGCAGGGTTCACCCCCGATAAGTGTGAACAGGAAAACCTGGGCCTCTTTGAAGCTTCTGGGTTTCAGATCGCATCTGAGTGTGCTTCAACTTCAGTAGATTCAACCTTCGTGGTCCGTCTTGTCAGATTTGGGCTGTTTATTCAGGATCCGCTGTGTGCAAAATGAACCAAGCACTGTGTTATGAGCTGTATGCAGATTAATCCCCAGTAGAGTATGAGCCGAGTGTTCAGAATGTGCAGTGGTTGGTATGGGTTGTTTTGCTATTGACTGGTTCGTTATCTGATTATTACAATGCAAGTGTTCAATTTTCAGACAACAGATCAATTTTATTTACAATGAGGTGCAACACGATGCCATGCAATGCAATATATGAAATGTACAAATGCAACATTTTTTTTGATAAAAGTTTGTTTCATTTCATCATCTTTTTCAAGTACATAGTTTTGGAAACAAAAACCTGCCTGCAGCAGTACAAAGGTACTCTAGCTACCAGCAAAAAGTACAAAAAGAAAGAGGAAAAGAAAAACAGCAAAAATTTGGATCAATGACAAAGGATCTCAGGCCTGGGAGTCCGTCCTAGTCCTCTTCCTAGATGAAGGTCCAGGAGCATCATCAGCGCCGTCATCTGAGTCTGAGCCCGAGCCGTCTCCGGTCTCCTCCTCGGATGACTCTGCCTCCGCCTCTACCTTAGCCTCAGACTTATCATCATCATCAGGGACGAGTGCCCATGAGCTACTCCTAACATGGGTGCGCCCCGCCTTGGTACGGGGGTATACTCTGCCATCTCCCCCGGTAGGAACAGAAGGTCCAGCTGGAACACCTCCCACAGTGGGAATCTGGAAAGGAGGCTGAAAAATATAAGAGGCAAACGCATCAGTATGCCGTAAGCAGTTTATTAGTACAGAATGTAGTGTATGAATACAGTGTGCGAAAACTGTGAGCAATGTATCAGTGCAGAATGCAGTTGTATGAATACAGTGTGTGAATACTGTGAGCAGTGTATCAGTGCAGAATGCAGTGGCATGAATACAGTGTGTGAATACTGTGAGCAGTTTATCAATGCAGAATGCAGTGTATGAGTACAGTGTATGAATGCCGTTAGCAGCTTATCAAGTGTTGTGTTGTGCACCAGATTATGTGAACCAACTTATGGGTATGGTTTGAGACCGTTATCAGAAGAACATACCGGAATACTATAGCGGGCCAGGAGGTCGAAAGTCCGCTGCAACATCCCCATCATAGAGGCATTCAGCTCCAAGGACTGCCGGGTATACTCGGAAGAAGCCTGCAAGAGTATTAGATGTATCAGTATTATGAGGAATATCAATAAACTGAAATAAAATGACAATGCAAGATGCAAGATGAAGTAGTACATACCGGAGGTAAGTCATGGAAACCGACCAACTCGTGGTCAGCCGGAGGAGGAGCAAAGGGGATCTGGTAGGTCACCCCACCCTGCCCTCTGTATGTCAATGACGTGGGTAACGCTGGCCAACTAACCCCCCGACCCCTCCGAGCTCCGCTCCTACCACGGACACGAGCTGTCCTCGACGTCCCTGCCCCTGCTCCCGCTCCAACTACCGGCACCGCAGGCCTCTCTGTCTCAGCTCGACAGCCACCGCTCAGAGGCCGCATAATATACGTCCGAACGTACTCTGAGTAGTCACCCTTGCCCCTAAAGCCCTCCGCGTTCTAGCCGATCGTGTAATCGGCCATATCCTTGGCAGTGCACCTCTCGGTGTCCCTCATGTGGGTAGGAGGCGGACCCGGAACTATCTGCTCCGGCAAACCCAAGGTCTGGCGTAGGAAACGCTCACCCAGGTACCAAGCCCGACAGATCGGGCCCTCCAGCAAAATCCTGAAACGTGCAGTCTCCTCTGCACCAGCAAATCGATCTCGAATCGTCGCAGGCAATGGAGCCCAAGGCTGCCAAGTGATCTGTAAATGACATGCAGTTTGTTATCTACTGTTATTGAAAATACAGTGTAAAGCCAAGCCAAACAAAACTCTAAAAGTTGAACATACCTCCGCGGGGGTGATGGTGTCGAAGTAGCGACGGAAGAAAATAAACGTCTCCCGGGGCCTCCGTACGCACCTCACGTCAAAGTAGCGCGAGAACGGAACGGCGAGAGGGGTCTCCACGTCTGGCACTGGGTGAGTCTCGGAAAGTAGGCATAGACCCACAACTACAGAGTAAATACCAGCAGGATTATCAGATAAAGCAGAATACAAAATAAAGCAGAAATTGCAGGACCGTGTATTGTGCAGTGTATTGAGCAGAGTGTACAGTGTGTGCAGTGTACAGTTAGTGTAAAGCAGGGTATATGTGCGCCGTGTGTGCAGTGTACATTCAGTGTGAAACAGACCGCAGTGTGTGCAATGTACAGAGTATAGAAAATGAAAAGTAGAAATGAAAAGCAGAGGAGAAAACATACCTCCCAAGCTCGCCAGTAGCCCCCGAGCAGCTGTCCGCTGCAATGGGAGGCTGAGCTCATGTACCCGTACAGAGTGGCCAAGGCAGCGCCACCCTAGTCATAGCGCAAGATTCGGGTGACGTCCACGAGAGCGCTAAGCAGGCAGAGGGGCATAGTGTTTGCCCGGTCGGCGAAAATAGTCGTCCCCAGCAGGAACATGAGAAAGCCGCGCGCGTATCGCTCCACCGCCTCCTGAGTCATCTGAGCCTCCTCGACTAAGGCTGGCTGGACTCTAAACTGGACCTCGAACCATGAATATCGAACGAAGCCGGGACGTGTGAAAGGCGGCACCTCACCGAGCAGGTAGATTTGAGCAGCCTCCCACTCGTCCATGTCGGTGTCGAAGGGGATCGGATCACCCCCTACCCTGATGCCGGTGAGCATCGAGAAATCATAGGGAGTCATCGTTATGTCTCCCGTACCAGAAAAGTGAAAAGAGTCGGTGGTGTCCCACTACCTCTCCACTAAAGCAGCAAGGAGGGGTCTGCTCGCAGTGAGCCGAGAAAGTCCTCTGCAGAAGGCGCCGAAGCCCGCCTGATCGACAATGTGACGAACTGCGTCAGGTAGCTCCATGCACCAATCCCTGGCGGCGACATTCCCATACCCGCGGACAGTATGGGAATCTCCCTGTTCAAAAGCAAATAGTTGCGAAGCAATATTCAATATACAGTTTTGAAGAACAGTCAAAAATTGATGCAAATATAGCGTGTGTGCACGTTTTCAAATTCAAACAGATATCAGGTGTCGGTGTACTCGAAGTGAATTACGGCATATGACGTGTCAGTACTTCCAAGTGGTCCAGTATAGATACAGCGTGAGTACGCGTTTTCAAGTTCGAGCAAACATCGGGTGCCGGTGTGCTTATAGTGAACTACAACACGCGATGTGCCAGTCTGTTTGGGTGGTTTAGTGACAATGCAACGTGTGTGCACGTGTTCAGATTCAAACAGACATCAAGTGCAAGTGTGTTCACAGTTAACTACAGTATATAGTGTATCGGTTTATCCGGGCTAAGCAATTAAAGAGCAGAATCAACTATGGCAGTTAAGTGTTCTACATTGCGGAAAATGAAACGGGGGAGAATATACCTCAGAAGCGCTGTATGAAAAGTGCGTCTCGGGCTCACGCAAAAGAAGCTCTGGTGGCACACCTCTCGCAAAATCCCAGAACTGGCGAAGTTCGTCGGGAGGAAGCACGTGAATCGCTAGCCGGTAGGTCGTCGGGTCAAACAAGTAGACGCTCAAGGGGAAGAGCTCGGCCTCTGGATCCATCTCATGCTCTAGGGGAGTCCCGCCCCGTGAAATATCATCCGCCATGCCAAAAGTGGTGTGAAAATGGCCGGAAGAGAGAAAATCGGCCTAGAATGCGAAGAGTCAACAAAAAGTCAACCCCGAGAAGGCGAAAAATGGCCGAGAAAGCCGGGAAATGGAAGAGGCACGAAAATCGAGAAAAACTCAAGGAAAACAAAGCCCAAGAGGTGGAAATAGCAAAGGAGACACCAGAATGAAGAAATGTTCAGTTCAAAATGTTTGAAACGCAAAGATATTCGTGAATCAAACGACGAAACAGGCGCGAAAATCGAGGAAAACAGAGAATGGAGGCTTGAGAAATACTCTAGAGGGAGAGAGGGAGAAATTTCAGCTACGAGGAAATGAGAAAAATAAGGTTTGAAGCCCTATTTTAAAAGACCCGAGGCAAAAAGACCGAACTGTCCCGACACAGCAACATTTGGTCGATCGGCCAAATATTTGGCCAGTGATATGTTTTGATAGCCGGTGGATGGCCGGTGACCTCCCCTGATGGCCGGTGAGCCTCCAAAAACCTTTTTTGGGTCAGATGTATAGTTTGGGGTATTTATTGCTCAAGATAGTGCAAGACAATGCCTTTCCGAAGCTCAACCGGCCTCCGTTTTGACCTCGGACCGTGTTTTCTGCGCACGGCACTCGAATATGTGTAAGGTGTATACTTTTTGTATCCTTTTGTCTCTTTTAAGATTTGAAAGTTGCCCCACACGCATTGTTTTGCGAACACGTGTTGAGTTATACATCATTATGCATGCATTATCATGCATTCGTCATGGTCTGGCGAGACCTTAAATACGCTCGGTCTAGGAGACCTTAAATCCTCTGAAGGTGTAAGTCCTTCGGTGTTCGTCGTGCCCGAACGACTTTTGGCAAGTTCACATGCATTATCATGCATTTCAAGCGATGCGCATCG
The DNA here is from genome assembly GCF_055761805.1 of Camellia sinensis. NCBI lineage: Eukaryota > Viridiplantae > Streptophyta > Magnoliopsida > Ericales > Theaceae > Camellia > Camellia sinensis. Next base: position 180,612,950 of record NC_138965.1, on the reverse strand, counting down.
TCGCGCATTCGAATTCATAAGCATTTCAAGTGACATGCGTGGTCGTACATTCAAGATCATATGCATTGTCATGCATATCAAAAGACGTGCATTGTCACGCATTTGCATCAACATGCGTCAACATGCATTACAAAAAAAAAAAAAAAACGCAATCATGCATTATCATGCATTTTTCAAAAGAAAAACAAAAAAAGAGAGCAACGTGCATTGTCATGCATTTTCTCTTGCATGCGTCAACATGCATCATTTGCATTACAAAAAAAAAAAAAAAAAAAAAAAAAAAAAAAAAAAAACAACATGCATATGTCATGCATTCATTGTAGATAGTGCATATGTCATGCATCCCTTGTATACATTGCATATGTCATGCATTTCATTACCAATAGTGCATATGTCATGCATCACTGTAAATATCGCATTTACACCCATCCATTGCATATTGTGGATATTGCATTGTAGCTTGCATGCATTCATTGCATCACTTCCATCTAGGGTTTGCACCTTTCCTTGTTGAGCTTGGTCTGGTATGTGCCCATACTTTTCACGTCTATACACTCATAGTTCTGTATGACCGTTCTATGTTAGACGTGGTTTGTTTTTGTCCACGCCTTTCTTAGGCAAGATTTGGTTTGGCCCGCATGCCTCATCCATTGTATATATTCCATTCCGGTGCATGATGCATTGTAGCTTTCATGCATTCATTGCATCACTTCCATCCAGGGTTTGCGCCTTTCCTTGTTGAGCTTGGTCTGGTATGTGCCCATACTTTTCACATCTATACACTCATAGTTCTGTATGACCGTTCTATGTTAGACGTGGTTTGTTTGTGTCCATGCTTTTCCTAGGCAAGATACGGTTTGGCCGTAGACCTTAATCCCACTATATCCATTCCATCCACTGCATATTGTAGATATTGCATTGTAGCTTGCATGCATTCATTGCATCACTTCCATCTAGGGTTTGCACCTTTCCTTGTTGAGTTTGGTCTGGTATGTGCCCGTACTTTTCACGTTTATACACTCATAGTTCTATATGACCGTTCTATGTTAGACGTGGTTTGTTTGTGTTCATGCCTTTCTTAGGCAAGATTTGGTTTGGCCCGCGTGCCTCATCCATTGTATATATTCCATTCCGGTGCATGTTGCATTGTAGCTTGCATGCATTCATTGCATCACTTCCATCCAGGGTTTGCGCCTTTCCTTGTTGAGCTTGGTCTGGTATGTGCCCATACTTTTCACGTCTATACACTCATAGTTCTGTATGACCGTTCTATGTTAGATGTGGTTTGTTTGTGTCCATGCCTTTCCTAGGCAAGATTTGGTTTGGCCTGCGCGCCATATCCATCATACATATTACATTGTAGTGTAATTTTTGCATCCTGCATTAGGATCATGTTCTTTCGTTAGCGGATCATTCCCCACTTGTGTCATTCCACCCAATTACTTGTTCTTGTGTTCATCTACATCACTCATAGTTTTGTGTGACCTTTTCTATGGTAGACGGACTTGTTACCTCCATCAATCTATTTGACATTTGTGTGGTTTTGAACCGCTCAGGATTTGATCATGATTCAATTGCATTGTTTATACATAGTTTTGTATATATTACATATCATTTTTCATTGTTATGCATGTTGCTAACGATATCGTACCTGTTAAGTTGCTTTCTTTGCAGGCATGATATTGTATGTACGGTTCATTTGAGGCTGGTACAACCAGACGAATCGGACAGGTATTGTATTCTCCGCGTGAAATGTATTGAGAATTGCATAATTCTCTTGCATCCTTTCTGCATTGTAGTGTAGTTTGGTGTATGCTAGCTTAAAACTGTCGCATGTTATGCTTCGTTACAGCTTTCTTTGCATGATCATAAGTTATGTTCGGCCTTGTGCATTGTCTTGCATTTTGCCCTTGCCTTCGGGCGCATATCTTTATTGGCTAGCATGTTTGTCTAAGTCTTCGGCTTTGTCAAAAATGGGTCGTCTCTATGCTTTGACAGTCACTCCCGTCATTGTTATGACTTTTGAGTTCTGTCAAAGAGGGGCAACTGTAGACACCCCATTTTTGACCGTCCTCAAGACTTGGACGTCACCGCTTGAACACTTGGTGATCATCCATGTTTGTGTTCGTCTTGAGTTCCCGGAGGTCTCGGCTACGCGCCTTGCCTCAGGATCTCTCGACTCGACTGTTTTGTGTCTGGTTTTGCACCAAACACTTGTGCTTTGTCTTGGAGGGGCAGGGAATGGCTTGTGGGCCATCCCCACACTCCACCGGCCATGGCTTGAGGCCACCGGCTGTGTCTTGTTGCCACCGGCCAAATTCTTGGCCGGCCGGCTATCTTTTTTTGGTCAATTGCATTTTTGGCCGGCCGACTACTGTGCATCTGCTTTTGCAGATATTTTTGTGAAGCTGGCATACACTTTCACCCCCTCCATACACGTGTATGGAGTGTATGGAGGGATTGCCCTCTTGTTAGCTTCCTTTAGAAGCTTTACAAGAGGGTTTGTCTACAAAAGAGAACCTCTTCTCTCTTGTTCAGGGGTTAGACAATTGAGACAACATTTTCAGAGGGTTTTGAGTTTTAGGGTTAGGGTTCATATATCCTCCATCTCTATATCTCTCTCTCTCTTGTGTTTTGTGTGTGTTTTGTCTTAGTTTTGCACACAAACACCCACCATCACACATTTTCTTGGAGCTGAGGCCCTTGAGGCTTGTTTTTCGAGTTGTGGAGCTGGTTTGAGCTTGAAGAACCAGCTGGTTCACTATTGGTGAAGAGGGTCTACAAGGGTAAGAAACTTGTCCCTTTTCTCCCCATTTTTCCATAGCTTATTTACCTATCTCGCATCCGTTTTTGAGCTTAGTGTATAACATATAAAAGTTGTGTTTTTACTTGCTCTAAATAGTTTGTTGAGGGTGTTTTAAGCTTTGGGGTTGTTTGACCCCTCTTAAGGCTTGTTTGGCCCTTGTTTTATGCCATTTCGGTTGAGCTCCGGGACCATTGTGTTTGGGCCTTCTCACCATTGAAATCTTGAGGGATTTTAGAGGTGAGGATGGTGCCTTGAGGTCCTAGGAAGGAGAGGGCCCCTCTCCTTGTTGTCCTTGAAAAGGGCCCCTTTTTGCCTCTTGAGGGAGCATCTAGTCTAAGTGCATGTTGACCATGCCTTAGCTGATTTTCATGCTTATTATGTCATAATATGCCTTTGTTTTTAGTTGGTTTTGGTACACCTTGCTTGTTTAGCATACATGTCTTGTAATGCCATATTGTAGCCTTAATATGCATCTAGGTTTTAACCCTTGTTCAAGCATGCTTTTGGCCTAGCTTTGTGAAGCTTTTGTACTTGTTTTAGCATGCTTAAGTTCTGTTTTTGATTGCTTTGGTCGACCATGACATGCTTGGTATAGCCACCTTGCATTTTGGCTTGTTAGCCTTGGGTGTGTGAATGTGGAGCATGCTTTACTTGCTTTGACTTAGTGAGTTGGAACCATTTTCCATGTTATTTCAGTCCACTTAGCATGCTTGTATGCTTGCATTTCATGGCCCCTTTGATGCTTCAAGAGGTTGTGTCCTATGCTCCATGTTTGGTCATTGTGTATGCTTCCATGTGTAAGTCATTTAGATGCCATCTAAGTGGTCTTTTGGCTTTGTTTTAGCATGCTAAAACTCTGGTTTTGGTCACTTAATTCATGCCATGTGTGGTTGCATTAAGTGTAGTTCAATCCCCCTTGGGCTTGCCTTGAATCTTGGACCATTGTCGCATGCCATGCTTACCTTGTTTACTTGGTTTAGCACCATTCTTAACATGATTTTCAAAGCTTATGATGCATGCCATTAGCCCATGTTTGCATCCTCTTAAGTGTGCTTGAGAGTTGTTCCTATATGTCTAGGTGTTGGTCCTTGTGTGCATACATGCTTGCATGTCATTCGTCCTTCCATTCTTGAGCATGTTAGCCATTGTTTTGGGCCTAGTTGAGAGCTGCCTAATTCAGTTTAAGTCCATCTTTTGCATGCTATTCAAATGTTGTTGCATTAATCCACGTTTGCATGTTTTGGTTGCATGTGTTGCATGCTTGAAATCACTTGCATTTGGCATGCATTCCCTTGGTCAAGTTGCTAGCATGTTTGCATGTCTTGCACACTTGCATGATTAGATCACATCTCGCATGCTTCATTAGCTTGCATAGTTGTGACATGCTTGTTTGCTTTGTTCGCTTAGGTTGCGTACCTAGTGTACATTGCATGTTTGCATGCTCCCCTCCATACCATATAGCATACTAGTTTGCATGCCTAGGTTGCATTCCATCTAGCATGCATGCCTTGCCCCTTGATCTAGTGATAGGGATTGGGCCTTTGTTTATGTGCATTGCATTTCATTTGAAATCGAAATGCACACTTGATTCTTTGGGCCATAATGCATGGAAATGCGCGATTGGTGGTCCGAGAATCGAGGCCCATCCTCCTTTGAGTCATACATATGATAAGGAGTGTGGTTGGTGCATACATTGCTTGAAATGCATTGCCATGCCATGTTTTGCCCTCTGCTGCTGTCAGCTGCAGGTTTCAGTAGGAATATTTGGCCGGCCGGCAGTGTTTAGTGCCGATCGGCAAAGAATGTTTGGCCGAGAGCACAATATTTAGCCGGTGACCATTCTCCATGGCTGGTAGTATATTCTTTCAGCCGGTGGTGCTCCACAGCACTCAGAGAAGCATAGCGGGGAAAATAGAGGCAGCTTGAGCATGGTGGTGGATTTTTGAGAAAAATCGAGCGCGCACTGCATTGGGTCTTCATCCCGAGACTGTTTACTGCTTAATTAGATTAATTAATTTGTTAATTAACTAATTGGTCTGTAATATTTAATTAGCTTGTAGGTTAATTAACTTGTATTATTCTTTCGGTCTCTCCGAGCGAGGGCAAATTTGTAATAAGTATGGGTGCGTGTGTGCATGTCTTCCAACCCCCACTTCTTTCTCCCTTTTACTTACCTGCTTTTGATGGTTAGTATTAGGGCATGTTTACTTTAGCATACCTTATGCTATGCATGCGTGCATCATTCATCAGTATTGCATGCACCAGGCTCGGTACATCATAGTAACTGCATAAATATTTCAAATCTAACTTGAATACATGTTACTTGTGCATTTTCACATATCATTTATAAACTAGTCGAGCCTACTCTAGTGACATTCTATATGCGTTGCATTAGCCACTTAACATGGACTTGGACCATGCATTGATTGCTAACATGTTTTTGTTTTGGCTCGGAGTACTAGGTAAGCATTTATGCTTTAGCATACCGCATGCGTGTGAGTGTTGCCGTAATAGCATGATTACCATGAGGCTAGATGCTTATGTGATATAAACTGCTTGAATGCCTGTGGGTGAAGGTCGGATTGTTTAAGTTGAAACAACTTGTTGAAATCCGTGCTTTAGCCTACTTGCGAGTAGCAAATTTCAAACTATTTTTTAAACAAACGGATATGCAATGCTTCGTTCCAATTCAGGCGATTTGGTCTATACTTGTTTGTTGTGCGCATAACGTAGTAATTCTAGGCTAATAACCGGAATAAGAACACATAACGTTTTCAAAAACGGATATCACGGTTAATAGAGGCCGATCTTCGGATCGGACGAGAGGGGGTGCTCATAGCTGACCTTCCCCAATCGTACCCAAGCTCCCGAGCCGAGGCAACTCTGGTGATGACGGACACGTGGCCTTTGGCACCGAGTCAGGGTTTCCTAAATTCCCCCATAAAAAAAAATATTTAGGTGGCGACTCTGTATCTGGCAAAGCAGTCCATGTTTGGCACTTCTTTTCAAAAATCTGTTTCTCAAAATGATTTGCTGGATTTGGACTCTATGGTTCAGATTAAGAACCATGACAATTTGAGAGTCCGAACTGTAGTGAACCCAAAATGAACAGAACGGGACTCGTCCTCCCGGGGCGTTCGGGGACGTCTTCAATGTGATTTGATGGAAATTTCAAGGAAATTTGATAAGGTTGGGTTGATTTGATTTCAAGGAAATTTCATTGAAATCAAATCAATGAAATTTGATTTCACGTGTGATTTGATAGGGTCAGGTTAATTTGATTTCAAGGAAATTTGAAGGGTTAGGTTAGAGATGAGCTTAGCTACCCATCTTTACGCTGTTGTTCATTTGAATTTTGAATTGTATATATCCCCCTAAAAGATGGATCACTTTTGGAATTACAATTCTGCAGACACTTGGTCATATGTTTATTATAAATGCTAGTTTTGTCTTTAGGCTGCTGTGGAACACAATGAAAGGTTTCCTTGATCCCAAAACAGCTTTGAAGATTCATGTACGTTAAAAGAGTTTACTTTTATCTATTGAAAGTGTATACATCATAACAGAATCATATGTTGGATCAATTATTTTTCATTTTTTTCTTAGGTTCTTAGCAGCAAATTCCAAAGTAAATTGCTTGAGATTATTGATGATAGGTAAATAATTAGAATTTTCAGGATTTAAATATGTTGTTTTTTCCTTATGCAGAATCTAACCATTTGTAACTCTTGGGTATAATTATGATTGTTCAGTGAGTTACCAGAATTTCTTGGTGGTAGCTGTACATGTGCAGATGAGGTGAGGTCTGAGAAAGGGCCATGGAAAGACCTGGATATATTTTTTTGTTGGTCTCAGTAAATCCCTTTTTTTGTTTTGTTTTTTTGCCTTGGATGGTATCGCAGAATCATGGTTGGTGGTGGAGAACCACAATAAGATGATTGCAACTAGGCATGCTCTATTAGCAAATTGCGTGCAATAGATTCTAAAAATAAATTTCATCGATTATTTAATTTACTGTTGACAAGAATTACCAAAAGTTGGCCATCCATGAGTAGATCCATATGTTTGGTTCATAAAATAAAGTAAGGAGGCTTTTTCTGACAAATTTACTTTTGAAGAGACCAAAGGCAACATGGCAAGTGACACTATTTATTTTGCTTCAGTCTTTTGACCAAGAGAAAACAAGAGAAAACAATTTCAAAAAAAAAGAAGAAGCTATAACGACGTTTTTACAAACGCCACTACAGTGCCAACGGTTATATTTTTAAAATAAGAAAAAATCTATCACAGTGTTATTAAAACATTGCTAAATATTGGATGACGTCATTTTACCTTTATTTATCACATTTAGCAATGTTTTTAAAAATGCTGCCTATGCTAATTTAACGACGTTTTTAAAGCGCCATAACGTTATAGCGACGGCCGCATCTTCGATGTTTGGTACTAAAGTCACAAAAAGAATTAGTGGCACTTTTTACACCTATAGCGGCATTTTTTAAACGCCACTAAATGTGAAATTTCCAACAGTGAATCATTCGAATTGACCAAAACTCAAAGAACAAAAGTTGTACAGAATTAAATTTCCTAAAAGATTACACGAACGAATTTAGTAGAAACTGAACAGGTTAAGAGAAAAATTTGATAGAAGAACCTAGACGGAATTCAACCAATAAATCTGAAGTTGAAAACGAAAAGAAATTTCCCTAAGATGATTTTTTCCGGAAAAATTCAAAACATGAAAAGTGTTTAGAAGATTTAATTCAGTTTGAAATCAACAAAAATGAGCTTGTTTCATTGGTTAAAACAACATCTAAAATCTGCATTGCTAAAATGAATAAAAATTATTATAACGAAGATCATCCGATTATAAGTTCTAATCGATCCTTTTAGTAAAAAGGTTAAAATACAAAAGTTGTTTAGAATTATATATACATGCCTCTATCCAAATTTCATAATTTATCAAGGTCGCTTACTATTTTTCAAAATGTACAAATCAATACAATTCAAATTATACCAATAAGTTCATATTTAATTCTTTGTATCTTAACTCCATCACTTCGGCCCTTCACTTCTGGCCTACACATACATCCCATGTGCCTCCCATATACTTGATACCGCTCCGAAGCTAAACTTGCATGGGGATATCGTCCCGAGTTTGACCCACACTCCCCGGGCAGTTAATATATACGTACGTGCGTAAATCAAAGCACTCATCTACTCTTGAGAACGAGGCAACAATATATATACGCTACACCTTATCTACTCATGAGAACAAACATCACAATGCCGAGCCTCAGGCATTCAAATAAATCTTATAATCCTTACTCTTTTTTTTTATATACTCTTTCTCACCAGCACTCAAATAAAACAACAATCCATGGAGTCATAGTGGAGTATTCGGAATTTATCTATGGGTTCCAAGTTTATTTTAAATTCATATATCCATAAGTGTGATTACAACCATAAAATAAATACATATAAAAATCCTAAACTTTGCATACACAACTAATCAAAATAATTAAAATCAATCTATCATCTTCATGCAAATACAATATCAAACCAACATCAAATAAATAAATAAAAATAATGAAATAAATATAAATCAAGGGAAGTGGGTGTAGACACCCCATTTTTGACCGACCTTAAGACTCGGACGTCATCGACTGAGTGCTCGGTGATGGTGCATATTGTGCTCGTTTTGAGGTTACAGAGTCTCGACTGAGAGCCTTGCCTCCGGACTTCGGGACTCTTTTGTGCTTCACCTCGGTTTGCGAACCAGGTTCTGTTTTCTCTTCCCGAAGGGAGGGAGAGGTCTCGTAGACCATCTCTCAATGGCCGTAGGCTAAATTTCGTGGCCGTAAGCCATTGTTCCCATTTGGAGACCAGTTTCTAGTTTTCAGAGCCGTCGGCCGTGCGCTTCGGTTCGAGACCGCGTAACTTTCTCCGTTTGCTCCGATTTTTTGGCACACACCTTGTTTCCTCTCCCTAAAGGGACACTGTGGCATGGGAGACCACCTTCGTGGTCGCACGCCACTTCCGATGCTTGATAGTCAGTTTTCGGGGTACCCGGCTGCGGGTTTTGACCCCTGAACCCTCGTTTTGCATCGGTGTGGGTTCATTTTTGGCATGGACCCTATTTTCATTGTTAGGAAGGTGGTACAAGGGTGGGAGACCACCTTTTCTTCTTGGAGACCACCTTTTCTTCTTGGAGACCACCTTTCTCTTCGCCGTCTGATTTTCTTGTTAGAGAGCTGGTCTCCTTCACTTTTGAGCCACATTTACTGGTCTCCCACCATACCACTGGCTTTGTTTCAGTGTGGAGACCACCAATTACCCTTGGAGACCAATTTTCTCTCTCCTCCAGCCAGTTTTCTTGTCAGGAAACTGGTCTCCCTCACTTTTGGGCCACAATTACTGGTCTTCCATATCACCACTGAGTTGTATTCACCTGGGAGACCACCAATATGGGCTGCCGACCACCTAGTTTTGAGTTGGACCTTTTGACCTGGCTGGCCGACCACAAAAGTGGCTGACTGACCACTTAGCCTGGTTGGCCGACCACTTGAACTGGTCGGCCTACTCCCTCCTGTTTTGTCTTCCTGAGTTGCTTCCAGCTGTGCTAGCTGGGAGGCGTTTGCTGCATCCTCCATACACGTGTATGGAGGATGTTTAATCTTGCTTCCAAGCTTCCAAGAGAAGCTTTAGACCTCTTTGGCTATAAGAGAGACCCTCTCCCTTATTAGCAAGGGTTCAGAACCTGGTTTGAGGCATACATACACCTTTCCCTATATCTCTCTAATTCAAGCTCCAAAGACCTTTGTTCTTGGCCCATTTCCACTACACCTCTTAGCCTAACACCTCCAACACCAACCTAAGCTTCTTGGAAGGTCTTGAAAGGTCCTAAGGTCTGAGTTTTTGGTCTCAAAGCTACTAGAGTTGATGAGCTTCAAGGGTAACACTTCTTTCCCTCTTTTTGACATTATTTTGGTTCATATCTTAGCTCCATTTGTAAGCATATTTGGGCTTTGTCATAAACTAAAAAAAGTCTTATTTTGAGCTTTTTAACATGTTTGTTTAAGGTCTTTTTTCTGTTGGGGGTCATCTACCCCCTTGCATGCTTCATTCCATCTTGTTTTGAGCTATGCCTTAGGGCCTTTGTGTTGAAATTTGTTGGCCCTTTTGACCACTAAAATTCAGTGGATTTTCAGTGGTTATTATGTGTTTTTGAGCATCAAAATCAGAGAGGGGTGACCCTCTCACCCCTTGTCTTGTTTACTAGCTTTCTTGGCCTTACAAGGGAGCCCCTATTTGCATGTTTTCAAGCCATGTTTCAGGCCATTATTTGTGAGTTTTATGACCTGCATGAACTCTTTCCAGAGGTAGTTTTGCCATATAAAGTGTTTCTCTTACATGTGTAGAGTAACCCTCTTCATGGCCTTTCAAAGGAGCCTTTACTTTTATGCTTCCTAGACTCATTTCAGGCCCTTTCTAGTGAGTTTTAGGGCCTTCATAACCTCTTTATAGAGGTGGTTTTTCCATTGTGGGTGTCCATCATGCATGTGTAGAACAACCCTCTTTATAGCCCATCAAAGGAGCCTATCATTCTTGCATGCGTAGACCATATTTCAGTAGGTTTTTGGGGTTTATTTGGCATGTCATACTTCTGAATTATGTTGGTTTGGTAGCCACTTGATTGCCTCATATACTTGTGGTGCAAATCCTCTTTACTAGCTTGTGTTGCATGCTATGTTGGCCCTTGATTCTAGCACTTTTTTGGCCATGCCTTAAACAAATCTTGTGCTTGTTTTGAACTGCCTTAGCTCTATTTTTGGGTCTCATGGTCGAATGATGCCTGTTTTGCATGCTTGTAGTTCAAAATCCATGCCTAGCTTTGAGTTTTGAGGTCTATTGCATGCATATATTGAGGTGTTTTCATGTTTTAGGGCCATTGCATATCATATTTCAGAGCTTGTATAAATGCCATATTCTCATATTTTTCACTCTTTAAATGCGTTTGAGAGTCGGGCTTGTATGCCTCATTTACCGACCATTGAATGAGCTCCATTTCTTTGCATGTTGAGCCATCATTTTAGGCCATTTTCCCACTGTCTTGGACCTACCTAGGGTCTGTTTGGGGTTGGTTTTGCCATATGTGCATTGCTTTGTGTACTTGTAGTGTAATCCACTTCACTAGTTTCGGTATCCGGGTCATCTAGCATGTATTGTGTGACATATTTGCATGATTTGAGACCATTTTTTATGCCATTTCAGAGCAAGATCATGTGCCATTTTATGCCATATTTCATCCTTTGCCATGCTTTGTTAGAGTTGCATGTTGTGCCTTAGGATCGGTCCTTTACATCCGTGCATGTTTGCATGTATTTCGGTTGTCTCATTTTCATCATTTGGCCATTGATTTGGGTGTGGTTGAGGCCCATTCATTTTAGTTTAAGTCCATCTTGCATTGTGTATGCCATGTCCGTATTGTCGCATGCTTGATTGTCGCATTGTGTATGCCTTGATTATGCCTTTGTGTATGTCCATCTTCATATGTGTGCATTACGTATGCCATATAGTCCTCATGTGCATTGAGCATGCCTTTGATCATTTCATAGCATTGTGTATGCTCATAGCATGTTTGCATCATTTAGTGGCATTGCATTTAGGTTACATGTTAGAGTTGCATTCACGCATGCCATGTGTGTTGTATTGTGTTTGGAGTAGGGTTTAGTCCAAACACGGGAAACGAGGGACGTTTCGTACTCCAAGTGACGAAACGTGTCTCGATCCTCGGTCGCCGACACTCTGGATCACCTATAATGGAGTCTAGGCCTTGTTGTGTTTATATGTGCATTCGTTTCACATCCAGTCGTGCAATTCGATTCCTCAGCCATCATGCACCGAAATGCGTGATAGGTGGCACGAGGATCGAGGACTACATTCCCTAGAGCTTGTGCAATGATAGGGAGAGTAGCCGTGCACACATATGTTGAAAATACTTTGCTATGCCCTTTTTTTGCTCTCTATTGTAGCAAACCAGAAATCAGCAGCCTTCTAGAGAGTTGTACAGTGTTTCGGGATTAATTACAAACAGAGGCAAATCGGGGTATCGCGAGGAATTTCCCGACAAGGCGACTCGAGCATGCATGCATATTTCATCATTCAGAACAAAGCTGAGGCAGTCCATTACTTGTAGTATTGCATGCTAGTTTATTCGCTTCCCTAGTTAATTTGTTAATTAATTAGGGTTTTGTAATATTTAATTAGCTAGAGTAGTTAATTATTTATTTGGACTGTATTATTTATTCGGACCCTCCGAGAGAGGGCCAATTGTTGTAATAAGTGTGCGTGTGTGTGATGTATGTCTTCCAACCCCACGTCTTTCTCCCTTTTATTTACCATCTTATGATGGTTAATTTAGGACATGTTTCAATTAGCATACTTATGATAGCATGTTTGCATTCATTCATCTGTTTTGCATGCACCAGGCTCGGCGCATCATACTAACTGCATTGTATTCCAATTCCAAGTTGAACACGTGTTAGCTGTAGCATCTCATATGCCATTCTTGGGATAGCCGAGCCTATTTCTAGTTGCATTTTGCATGTGTTGCATTAGCCATCTTAACATGAACTAGGATCATGCATTGATTACTAATTAGTTTCTGTTGTGGCTCGGAGTACTCGGTAAGTGTTTATGCTTTAGTATCCTTGCATGTGTGTGAGTGACTGCCATGATAGCATGCTTACCATGAGGCTAACTGCTTCTGTGATATAACTGCTTGAATGCCTGTGGGTGAAGGTTGGATTACTTGGATTGGAACAATTCATTGATTGCGAGTTTTAAGCCCACTAGATAGTGGCAAAACCATGTTTTCTAAGCCCACCCGAGGGTGGCAAAATCTGCATTTTAAGCCTACTTGCGAGTAACAAACCACTTTAAAAAACAAACATGAAATGTTTTGTTCCAACTCAGGTGATCCGGTCTATACTTGTATGCTGTGCGCATCACATAATAATTCTAGGCTAATAAACCGGAATAAGAACACATATGTTTTCAAAACTCGATATCATGGTTAGTAGAGGCCGATCTTTGATTGGGCGAGTGGGGGTGCTCACGAGGTGACCTTTCCCAATCGTACCCAAGTTCCCGAGCCGAGGCAACTTTGGTGATGACGGACACGTGGCCTTAGGAAACGAGTCAGGGTTTCCTAAATTTCCCAAAATAAACATTTAGGTGGCGACTCTGTGTCTGGCAAAGCAGTCCATGTTTGGCACTTCTTTCTTAAAAATCAGTTTTTAAAAATGATTTGCCAAATTTGGACTCTTTGGTGATTCATCGGTCTTGCATTGCACTCTGCGAGATTAGATACAGGACCGTGACATTGAGTCTAAACTGTAGTGAGCCCAAATGAACAGAACGGGATTTCCCTCCCGGGATGTTCGGGAACGTCTACAATGGGTTTTGCACTCACAATATTTAAATTGTTTTGACTATTTGTTGCTACTTTAATGTTGGAGGTATTGGATAGTCATGATTTTATGATGGATGATTTGGTTAGTGTTTGTTAATTTTTTTTATCCCTTGTATTTTTTTTTTTTTTTTTTTTTTTTTTGCATTGAAATTTACTTAAACCTTATGGAGACAAAAACATTTAGATTTTGTTTCAACCCCTAGGATTTGGATGATGGAATATTGATTGGGGTTTTTTCCTAATTTAATATTTAATTGTCCAAGTTTTGGGGCGTGACATGGGGAGTGGAAAATTCTATTTCCACACACTTACTTACTTCAGTACTCACACTTAATGTCACGACCTAAACCCGCCCCTATAGGTTTAGAGTCGTAACCGGCCAATAATCCTTGGATTACCAAAGGCCTCTATATAGTCTATCATATATTAAAGGGCTCCAGAAGAAAATATATAAAAACATTCATAGTCCATTGAGCTGCGCTGACGTGCATGTGACAGAATTTTCAAAAACTCATATATGTACATGTGATGTCATAGATGTGGTAGTCTTGTATCACCCATTTACACAAATAAAGTCAAAATGGGACTTAGCCCAAAGTACAGATAAATAGAAAACTTTTTGCATATACCAAAAGAAAACGAGTCTTATACATTCACAAAACATGACCATATGACTTTCGGAACCTTCTTGGGAGGCACAAGGGTTGGCCGACAAAACAGGCTCCAGACGGTTATCATTATGCCTGGTCACGCATCTGATCACCTACATATATAATATAATTAGTGAACGGAGGCCTAGTGAATAATAATAGAGTAAAAGGTTTTAATTGAATGATGTCCTATATCAGATTCGGAAATCAGAGTTCATATCAAAAACAGATTTATAGTCATAAGTAGAAATCAGAATTCGTGCTTAATAATACGTGGTACACCTATTAGTGTTAACAGAACAGATACATAATAGATGTTAGTTATGTATAACCAGTTCCATAAAGGAACCTCCGGATTCTGGTAACAGATAACAGATATGTTGAGCTCTATAATTGAGCCTCCGGTATGGGTAACAGATAACATACATATTAAGTTTCATGATGGAACCTCCAATACTGGGTAACAGCTAACATATATCATATGATGCTGAGGATGCCATGAATACATTGTCAGAATTGGACAATCATTCATTGTACAAAAGTTATCATTTCAGAAAACAGATCTTAATTCAACATACAGAAAATAAATAAAGTTGAACATAACTTTACTAAGTTATTGCTCACAGATGGCTCTAAAAGCAGACAGATAAAGCAAACAAATCAGATAGCTTACGCTACGTGACCTACACAAACATAACAGATACACAGATTGAAACACACACTTGAATAGTACTTAACTTATGGCATTTTGTTCTTAGTGTGTTTTTACGTCTTATCCTCATTATTATATTTTATTCGTGGCCTAGGAATGCCTAGGATACAATAGGGATGCCAAAATGAGTTTCAAAACACTTAGTCATTTTTGCTGAAAACAAGGGTCTCGCTCGAGCGCAACTTCCTTCGCTCGAGCGGACGTCCAAACATGTGAGTGGTCACTCGAGCGCAACTTCCTTCGCTCGAGCAGTCTATAAACCTTGCAAAAGTACTAGCTGCTTGATTTTTCTGCTCGACGATCGCTCAAGCATAAGACTGAGGTCCTCGCTCAAGCGTAACTCTTATCGCTTGAGCGGTCTTCAAAACTTGTAAACTTTTGGTCGCTCGAGAAAATGTGAAAAAATATAGAGTGGTCGCTCGAGTGTAGGAGCAGAATTTTGGAATTTCCAAATTTGCTTCCATGCTTCAAAACTCAAATTCAAAACCATTAAAATAAATCGTTGGGCCCCAAAACTTGAGAAAACAAGTCTTAACTTTGAAAACATTAAGAATTCAAGATAGTTTCACGAAATCAAGGCCTAAAAGCATGTCATTTGCTCAAAATCAAACTTGAATTGTATGTATATAGAACATGCATGAGTTGTTATGAATTCAGCCTTCCAAAACATGGTCAAGCAAGATAAAATGGTATGAAACTTGATGAATTCTCAAAACAAAGGTAAGATGGACACATGCATGAGAGATTTCTTGAAATTAAACTCAGATTGTGATGAAATTGGACATGCATGCACGGTATGATCTATACTTCTTCATTCTAGCTCAATTTTAACTTAATTCTCTTGTATTCATGAACTCACCAACTCAAAAGCAAGACCAAAGGATTGAATTCTTACCTTATACCTTGGGTTCACAAGTGTAAAGGCTAAAACTTCTAAACTCTTTTCAATTCTCCAACAATTTCTAGCAATTCTCCCCTTCTCCCTTGTTGAACTCACTTTCACTCTTAGTCTCTCTCTCTCTCTCTCTCTCTCTCTCTCTCTCTTACACGTTTGTAGCTCAAGAAGGATGAAATGAGAGTGTAAAATGTATACAAGGGTCCACTAGTGCCTTATATAGGCTTGGATTAAAGAATTCATTAATTAGGCTTAATTGAGTATTAATTGTTTTAATTATTTCGTTCTGAATCGAATTTCAATTAAACCTACCATAATGTTCTAAAAATTTCAACTAACACATAATTCAGGTCAATTTCGTGATCGGTTGCCAATAAGGCCTTTAATTCACAGAACAAACACAGAAACACAAACAGATATTTCTACAGCAGACAGATATAAACACAAATAATGCAATGCACATGTAATTAACCCAAGATTTCATCTTAATTACTTATTAGACATACGTAATCATGGCTTAACAGTTAATCATGGGTCGGGATTGTTACATTTAATGAAATATTATTTTAATAACAATTATATTCTAAAATAAAATGACTATAATGGACATCAAAACATACCCATAATATTATATTAAAATATTCTCTATACACATCTTTTAAAAATAAAAAAATCTCAGCACATTAAAAAAATCTAAATCCTAATTTCTCTCCATTGTTCCCAATTGTCTAAAACCCCAAATCTCATCTAAAATTCATGTCATTGTTGTTTGATCTCTCTTGATTCATCGAAATCTAAAACCTAATTCGTTGTCCAAACATTGAAGATTGATTGCGAATGGAATAGTTTTTGATTTCATATAATTGTATTGATTTCGAGAATGTTCAATAGGATGATGGATTCTAAGTTGATGAGAAAATTCATGTGCAATTGAATGTAAATTTTATGAATACAAGATATTGGTGGGATTTTAGCTAATAATTTGGATAAAGATAGGTTCTTTTGGTGACCTGTTTGGTTTTTATTTGTGTTTAATATGAAATTGCTTCAAATTAAAGGAAGAAAGAGATGAAAATTGTCTCCTTTTATTTTTTTAGTGTTTTATTTTCTTGTTGAAATATTTCAAAATCATCATGAGAATATTTCTCTTTGATTTGTTTTGTTTTGTTTTTTTTTTTTTTTTTGGTCTTTAGTTCGTTGGTTCATAGTAATTATATATACATATATATATATATATATATATTTATGATAGGGTCTTTAATGGAATGGAGGTCTTCAATGGAGGACTGTGGTCTTCTTTGTTTAGAATAGAACCGTAGCAGTGGATCTACAATTTTCAGCAAGTGAGTGGAACGAGGGTTAAGGAAGTGTGTGTACAATGATATAAGTGAAGGGTATAATCGAAACATTTAGTATGTGGATTGAGAAGAATAATTAATAAGTATGTGTACTAAGATATAATGTGCACTGAGATAAGTAGGTGTGTGGAAATAGAATTTTCTGTGGAGAGTTCTAAGAAAAATGGTAAGGGTAAATACCAATACTCGTATATTTGTTCACACTTTAGTAAGGAGGTTTAGGTACCACCTAAATAAGCTACTTATTAGCTTATTGACTTATTTCTGTCGAATTACTTCTCTATTTTTTGCACGTTTATTTGTAATAAGCAACCCAAATGTGTTCGCAAGATGATTGAGACTAAATTAGTCCATTAAAAAATAAAATAGGTTAAAAAGTCAATAAGACAAAATATCACATCCAAATTATAATCATTTCACTTTTTGTCTCACAATTATCCCCCCCCCCAAAAAAAACCAAAAAATTTATCCCAAACAAAATATTTTTAACTAAGCTAAAATAATAAAAAAAAAATAAAAAAAAGGCATACTAAAAAATTCTTTTCAAACGAGGGCTTACTAGTTAGCATGTTGGATTTCATTGTGTAGAGGTGGCCATGAAGAGGAGACGCATGCCCTACTTGCTATCTCTGCTAATGAAACACATAGCAAGCCGCGAAGCCATTCGACAAATCCACGCTCAATTGATCTTCAATGGCATTCATTGTACTGGAATGTCTATGACAATATGGAATTACCTATTCCGACACTACTCTCTCGGTTCCTCCCCCGAAGAAGCTGTCCTACTCTTCAAGTACCTCCAACTTCTACACCTACCCATCATCTCCTTCGACAACTATTCCTACTCTTTTTTCATCAAGGCTTGCACTAATTTGGAACAACCCACTTTGGGTACTCAGGTCTATGGCCTCACTGTCAAAGCCAGCTTTGACCATCACATCTATGTGCAAACTGCTCTGGTCAACATGTATTCAGTTTTTGGGTGTTTAGTTAAAGCACAACAAGTGTTTGATGAAATGCCTGAGAGGAACTCAGTCACCTGGAATGCCTTCATCACTGGTTTAACTAAATGGGGGCAGATTGGCCTTGCCCGTTCTCTCTTTGACCAGATGCCATCGCAGAATGTTGTTTCGTGGACTGGTATCATTAACGGGTACTCGCGGTTGAACCAACACAAGCAAGCTTTGGCCTTGTTTCGGACAATGGTTGTGGACAAGGGTATTAAACCAACTGAAGTAACAATCCTAGCAATTTTTCCGTCCATACGGAATCTTGGGTGTCTTGAGTCTTGCCAATTAATTCATGCTTATGGAGAGAAATGTGGGTTTAATGAGCATGACATTCGAGTTACCAATTCCCTTATAGATGTGTATGCAAGGTGTGGGTGCATTGAGAGTGCAGTAAAAGTCTTCGATGGCATAACTTGTGAAAAGAGGAATTTGGTGTCATGGACATCTATAATCTCTGGATTTGCAATGCATGGAATGAGGAAACATGTAGCAGATAGTTTTAAAAGAATGGAAGATGAGTGTTTGATGCCAAATCGCGTAACGTTCTTGAGTATTTTAAATGCTTGCAGTCATGGAGGATTGGGTGAAGAGGGGCTTGAGTTTTTTAGAAAGATGCTTAATGAGTGTCAAGTTGTACCCGATATTAAGCATTATGGGTGCTTAATAGATATGTTGGGGAGGGAAGGTAGGTTAGAGGAAGCTGAGACGATAGCTTTGCAGATTCCTACTGAGATTGCTAATGTTGTGATTTGGAGGACGTTGCTAGGAGCCTGTAGCTTCCATGGTAATATTCAGATTGCAGAACGAGTTATGAGGAAGATACTAGAGATAGAGAGAAGATATGGTGGTGATTATGTGCTTTTGTCCAATATATATGCTGGTTTTTGTAGGTTTGTAGATGCTGAGGGGGTGAGGAGACTGATGGATGAAAGTAATGCGTCTAAAGTTCCCGGACTTAGTCATGTCTGATAATACCAAAAGAAAAAAGAAAAAAAAAATATCAATGTAGGGGCAGTGATTTTGTGGGAATGGTAGTTTATAAATCTTTTATTGTGGAAATCCCTCTACCACAAATCTTTTGGTGTTCAGTCTCTTGATCAGAGTCTAGGACAGGTGGTTATTGGAGTCAATTATACACCAAACCTTCAATCTTGTGCAAGATTTTTACATGGGAAATACCCCAAGAAGATCTTTTGGGTAACTGGCTCTTCTTTTTATTATTTAATTTGGTTTTTACTTTATTTCTGTTATTTAATTATTATATAGTAGAATGTAAATAACTGGCTTTTAGTTTATGATGGTCTACTAAATTGGCAAGGTTTAGCCCTGTTCAAATGGCAACTATCTTTCTTCTTTTCTTCTATGTCTTTTTTTGTTGGTAGTCTCTTATGCCACTTTTGATTTGTCTTACAGTTATAAGTTGTTCCTTGACATGGAAAATTGGAGATTTCTTCCAAAGGCAAAGGATGTGATGCTCACAAGCATTTCATTTAAGCAGACTATTATTTAAAGCAACCCTGGATGCAAGAATATTTACATGGTTCTAAAAGGTATGATACTTAAAAGCACCATGATCTGTTCTTTTCAATTTGTGCATTGTTCTTGCTTCTTTCCAAATCACAATCATTTTGGTGAAAAATGAATTCTTGCATAAGGAGGCAT
Organism: Camellia sinensis; assembly: GCF_055761805.1. Classification (NCBI taxonomy): domain Eukaryota; kingdom Viridiplantae; phylum Streptophyta; class Magnoliopsida; order Ericales; family Theaceae; genus Camellia; species Camellia sinensis. The sequence goes on along the minus strand of NC_138965.1, from coordinate 180,593,383 downwards.
ATGAATTATGGATGGAATGGAATGCATTTTTATGAATTATGACTGTGGTAGTCTTTTTTCATGGTGAAATGAGTGAAGCAGACACAACTTGTATTTTAGACCATTATGTTATTTATTATTATGTTGTTCCTGTGTTGTGAAGATAATGACGGTGTGAGCCTCCCTGAATAAATTTTTAAATGTAGTTTCCCTGACTTCTAGTGATTATAAATCAGGGTTGATTCCATTTGAGATGGGGCAGGACATTTATGGCTTGTGGGAGTTTGAATTTTATCTTTGTATAAAATGAATAAATGCTGGACATTAAATTTTTGTTAGTTAGAATCCACAAAATTTAGTTTATCAAGGTAAGGGAAAGTATGCATTTGTATAGAATCATTTATGTTTGATATAATTTCACATACATTTTTCAGGGATCAGAACCGAAAAACCAGTGAGATGGAAAATGCTGAATTTGACCGTCACTTTCAACCATGTTGGTTAAGCAGAAGCCGAAGCAACTTCCATCTGCAGTATAAAATGATCAGAAACCCACATTTTTTTGACTATGCAAGTCATTTGTAGTATGAGTAGCTGCAGTATTTATATGTTCACTAATGGGTTAAGTTTTGTAATTGATTTTCAGGGTGATTTGTAGGATTGTAGTGTGACATGGGTTTTCTCTTTGTAACATTGCTGTTCTGATCAATTCAAGTGGTGTTCACTTCATTGTGATTGAAAAGCAATAAGATCTTCCTCACATGATGTAAATATTGTACATGAAGGATGAATTATTTAAATGGCTATGCTCTTTCATAGGGAAAAGTGTGAAATAGTGTTAATTCCTTTTCTTGCTGTTTGTTAATTGCGATTTAGGCATCTTCGAAGACTAAAACTTGGATTGGATTGTATGTTCATAATACCACATTCGGTTTTCTACAACAATAAGTGGATGAATTTCATTTTGCAATTAGCTTATCTAATTTAATGAGTGTTTGGTAGTGGTTCTTACAATAGAGTGGCTTGAAATTCTTGGGTACTTGGAGTCGCCATGATTTATGTATTTCCCTGTGCGTGTATCCTATTTTGAGATGTGATGAAAATGAGAGGGGTTAGCAGGAGAAACTTGAAAACATTTAAGATAAAAGCAGCCTGCAGGAAACTAGATGGATGGAGGGTTTGAGACCTAACTGGGTTGAAAGGTCAGTTTTCTAGCAGATATCGCGACCTAAAAGGAAATTGCTGGCAGACATGTATATGACATATGTTGCTTTTACCTTTTTCGATGGTGAAACTGTTGGGAATAGGAGCAGATTAGAGAGCCTTCTTTGGTACTCAGCTTATAAGTTTGCTTATTGGCTTAAAATAAGTCCACAAATAAACTAGTGCTTTAGAAAGTTAGTTTGGCATATTTTTGACATTTGTAATTATTTTTGGCTTTAAAAAGTTGGTTTTTGACAGGAAAAAGAGTAGCCAAATGGGCTCTGGCATTTAAGCTGAAAGAGTACCCAACAACTTGAATTTATGTTAATTCTCAAAACAAATTAGCCCGTAGGCATATAAAACTAATAAAAATGGAAAATTCAAACAAGATATAGAAATAACTAATTTAGACTCCTTAACAAAATTCACCCAAAATCCAATTGGGTCCACTTCAAAGTGATGGATTTTGATCCAATCCATTTGTTTTATTAGAACCGTTTGGCCAACCACATCACGCCACATGAGGAGGAGACCAAGATCACTCGAATCATTTGCGCTTCAAAGACAAAAATAGTAGGCTTCTTTGCATGTTGCTTGATTTAGACTGGGAGGAAAACTCCACAATATTTAGAGTATGTTCAAACAATTCATCAATAATTTCACTACCAAAATGTTTGGTGAAAATTCCTTCAAAGTCAGCTCTGAGGTGCATTATTTTTTGTTACATCCACAAATATATTTTTTTTAAAAATTTTAAGATCTAAGCACACCTTCAAGAAGAGAGTTTGAAGGTCCAAACCAATCCACAAGTGGTACCACGAAATACATTATGAATAAATGACATGAACTACAAAAGTGGAGTCTCAAATACTTTTGCGACTACAAGGTTGCCATTGCCATTTTTTCAACACAAAAACGCGTAGAGAACTTCATATACGAATAAGATAACAACATTATAAACGGATCATCCTTGAAAATAAATGACTTGAAATCCATGGTAACATGATTATTATTACAAATTTAGTCAAGCTCATATGATATGATACGATACAATCTGATCTAGAGTATGCGCCTCCACAGTGTGACACCATCACCAATGGAAATCTGAGCGATTTCGATTCGGGGGTCAGAGGCTAAGTGCTTGTTGAGTTCAATTATGGGCTTTTGGTTGGCACAGAAACGGTCAGGGACTTCTTCTTCCTTGCTTACAACTGAACCACGCCACAGAGTGTTATCATATGCAATAACTCCTCCTACTTTCACCAATTTTATCGCTTGCTCATGACATTTAATGAAATTGGGCTTATCGGCATCCACAAACACAAAATCAAACTCCATTTTCAACTTACCCTCCTGCTATATATACATAATTCATATAATTAGTTCCCAAGTTAAAGAACCGAGCGTCCTGTATAAGCATGTTAGTTAGAGATTTACAGAAATTGGCACAAAAAATGTGATTGACAATATTAGCAAAGAATGGCAGATCAAATTAGGAAAATGTTTTACACTCCCAAATAGTAAATTTAACAGTGCAAAATAATTAATTGTGTAATTGTACTGGTTAATGCAATAAAAAATCAGCTTTAAAATTAAAAACTCACATCGCTCAACATTTCATTGAGAACATAAATGACATCTGATTCTATGAAATTGATCTTGTGCTCCACACCAGCTTTCTGAATGAATGGCAGTCCAACTTCAAATGCTTCTCGATTTGGATCTATTGCTACTATCTGTTGAAAAATTAAAAAAATAATAATAATGAAAACAAAAAGACTGGTTTAGATTTTGTCTATATTGGAATCGTAACATCATTTTATGAGGGAACAAGAAAAACATTAATTCTAGTAAATAGAATCTTTGTCAGCTTGTCATGTTTAAATCCCAGTAGAACTTAGGAGGTGTTTGCGAAAGAAGTTTTTTGGTTTTTTTTTTTTTTGTTTTTTTTTTAATAAAAGACAAATTGGATACAAAACCAAAAAAAAACTAATCCAAACAAAATATCGCATCAAACCCCATAATCATTTCACTTTTTCTCTCACAAACATCACATCCAATCACAAAAAAACCCAACTATCTTCTCAAACACAAAAAAAAAAAATTTCTCCAATAATATCCTACAACTAAAAAAACCTAAAAAAAACCCACTTTCCAAACACCCACTTAGTCTCTCATATTGAGCAAGTACTTGTCCTAGTTACCTCATTACTAAACTCATTCCCAAACCAAAAAAAAAAAAAAGTACTTGTTTTGGAGATAAGACCATGACCATGAGATTAGACTATGTATCTTGATCAATCTTGTATAATATTTGGATATAAAATGTGTCTTAGGATTGATAGTTCCGCTGAATTTTATATCCCTCGTATTTGGAATTATTGAGTCCCATTGAGAAGGATACAAAATGACCGAGTAAAGAATCCAAATTATGAGTTTAAAAGATCAAAATATCCTCAAACATGGTCATTACATTATGTAATCAATGTCTTAAGGATTTCAAACAAAAATAGAATAGGTTACATAATGCCTTCCTATTGCAGGAACATTCCAAACGTGGAATAAGATACTTAATTCCAAAAAATTGGTAATTCTAGAATTATTAGTTTCAAAACTAATGATCCCTTGTGATGATACAGTTCGTGATGGTAGAACGGATCGGACTGATCCACGCTTCTTAAGCCTATGTCCGAATGAGCAAGCCCACCTGAAGACCAGCACAAGAGTTCAACGGGGAACGAAGAGTCCCCCAGCGAACCCTCCGACGAGCAAGTTAGAGAGAGAAGTGGAGTATAGAGATGGAATAGAGATAGAAAAGCTTAACCTTCTTCTTGTCTTCAACGTCTGTTTATATCCTTTGGTAATCATTTTGTTGTCACTTCCGACTTGTCACCTTGGCCAAAAGTCTATGCTGTAGCTCACCTTGTTCAGGGTGAGGGTGTGCTGTCCCGACGGAGAGGTGTTATCGTAATAAATGTTGTGAGGGGCTGCATTAATGGTGATGTGCAGTGGCAATAACTTTGCAGATCTTTGTCTGCTGATGTGGCTTGCCCTTTGCCTGCCACGTGTCTGAATATCATTGGTCCTTCATGTCATGTTGACTTCCAGTTGTGCTGGGCCTTATCAGTTGGGTTATGTATTGGGCCCTAAGTGGTAGGCTTGGGTTATTCATAGTGGGCTATGGCCTTTATGGGCCTACCCACGTCAGTAGTCCCCCATTCCCAAGTGTAGCTTTTGTCCAACAAAGGGAATAATGAGGAAGATGGGGGTTGAAGGTCGAGTGGAAGGAACGACCGACCAGAAGTGGCCAAGTGGAGGGACCGACCGTGAGGAGGGTCGACCACGAAGGGTAATCGAGTGAAGGGACCAACCATGAGAAAGGCCGACCATGAAGGGTAGTTGAGTGGAGAAACCGACCATGAGGAGGGCCGACCCCGAAGGGTAACCGAGTGGAGGGACTGACCATGAGGAGAGCCGACCACGAAGGGTAATCGAGTGGAGGGACCGACCATGAGGAGGGCCGACCACGAAGGGTGAGGTGGCAGGGTGTGGGGCTTGAGAGCGGTGGATCACGTGATGACTTGAAGTGGAAAAGACAGGGTAGGGGAAGGAGGCAATGAATCGTGGTCGTACACGTGGCAGCATCTCGTGGTGGGGAGGTTAGGCGTTGGGCCAGAAGTGAAACGATAGGTCATAATGGGTGTTGAAAAGACAGTTTTGGTAGATGGTTGAAAATTTTTCAAACTGGCAAAAATTAATTGTGACCCCTAGAATACAGGCAAGCCTTGGGCTTTTGGTATTATACGTTTTACCTACATTTCTTTGAAAAATCAAAACACTCCAAGTATAGACTCCTTCGTTGCAAGTGATACACCCCTGCGACATTTTTTGAATTTTCTTGCGCCCGCATCCGAAGCTATTCGTAGACACACCACAGAAATGGCCCAAGAAGAAACTGCAAACGCCAGGGTTGATCCATTGGGGGATGACGACGCGGTGGATTTGGCAGAGCAATATAGGACGGAGAGGCGAGTGGGGAGTGGGGGGAGCTATCGGAGCGACCTCGTTCGTCCACAATGATGGCGGCACCGACGCCAATCAGTCAGGTGGAGCCAGATCATTGGCATACAAAGGCCGATAAGTCGATTATTACCGCGAAGGAGCTGGAGGGTATGCGGGAGAAGTACCAGATTCCCGCCGAGATAGAGTTGAAATTGCCGGAGTCGAAGGAGAAGGCATCCGACGTTCGACCGGGGGAATTCACCCTATACGAGGAGGTGCTAAAAGGGGGTTTGAGGTTGCCCCTACCTCGGATAGTGGTGGATGTGTTGAACCAGTTGGAGCTAGCTCTAGGCTAACTGATGCCGAATGCGTGGAAAATCTTGCTGGCCTGTGCGAGCGCGTGGCCGAAGGCGAACGGGGGGGGCTGAGATGACGGTGGATGAGTTTTTTGTGTGCTACAAGGCGTCGGGGCAGCAAGAGACTTGGGTCACTTTGCAGGCAGCGACAGGGAAGGGTTTGGTGGCAGGGTTACCGTCATCGATAAAGGGGTGGAGGCTGCGATGGTTCTATGTGTCTGTCAACGGAGGGGTTGGGGTGCGCATAGTGTGAAAAGTGCCCACTAAGTCTGTGGAGCCAAAACTGGGAGCAGCGACAGAGGCGAGAGTGAAGAGGGTGAAAGAATGAAGGGAGAAAGAGGGCGCCCAATGGGACGAGCTTGTTCAGCCGTCAGCCTTATTTGCAGCAGGGTTAGGTCCTCAGCCGATCGGTGGAGACCTAGGACCAGCAGAGTTAGAAGCGAGAAGAGAAGCGCAAGAGGCTGAGGATATGACCATCCTCGCCAAAGCTAGTACGTTCAAAGAGTCCCAGGCAGACCGACCGCCGAAGCCGATCGCAAGGGAGAGGATTTGACAGCGCCCCAAACCCTTGGGGGAAAAAGACTTAGGTGGATTTGAGCCACGACCGCCTCCAGTTGATCCTTTGAAGGAGAGAGCATACGAGGAGATGGGGGGTGTGGTAAAAAAGAAAAAGAGATTGAGGAGGAGTGAGGGGGAGCCTGCCTTGAAGAGAAGGAAGGAGGCGACGACGGAGCAGACTCCCCTGGCGGGGGAGGTAGAGGGGACCCCTGAAATGGGTTGGAAGAGGCGGCCAAAGAGGGAGAGAGTGGGGCGACTGGCCTTGGGGAGCAAATGCAAAGTGGCGGGGTCAGCGCTGAGCCAAGGGTAGAGCCCAGGGAAGAGCCACAACCACAGGAGGGTCTGGCACCCCAACGGGAGGGAGCAAGGCTAGGGTTGAAGACCTCCTTCTATCACGTCCCTGGGTGTCCGGGCGAGTAGAAGGGAAAGGGAGAGAGGCCAGGATGGCTGCAGATTGCCTCTTGGGGGTGGTAGAAGACTCAGCCGTTCGCTCGGTGGCTTGTTATACTGAGGCTGAGCTAATGAAGGGATTGTGCTCAACCCAGATGGAGGTGGCTGCCTTAGCAGGAGCCCTGTTGATTAAGGTGGCAGTGGCGAAGGGCGAATGGAGGAGGGAGAAGGAGAAGTTGGGGGGGTGGAGGCCCAACTTCAAAATTTCAAGAGGGAAAGCGTGGGTTGGAGGAAGGCTGCGTGGAGTGCGTGTGCTAGGGGGTTGGAGGAGGTGCAGAAAGCGAAGAAGATGGAAGTAATGGCGATTGTGCAGCGCAGCGTTTCCGCTCGAGCCCATGCTGAGCTGCTGGCGGTCAAGTTGGAGCTAGAGGACGATTGCCGCAAGGTAGTGTCGCTTGAGTTCCAGCTGGCTGGCGAGCAGAAGAAGCTAGGGGATGCTCAAAATGCCTGCACGATCGCCACTGAGCGGTTTGAAGAGGCTATGACCAGCAATGAAGAACTGCGTGCCCAACAAATCAAAGAAAAGGATGATGCAGACCTGAAGATCGCTGGGCTGTAGAAGGAGCTGGAAGATGAGCGTGCGAAGGCAATGGAGGAGAAGGAGAGATTGGAAAAAGAGTTGGAGGAAGAAAAAACCAAGGTAGCCTCTGAAAGGGCAGCATACCCCGACCTGTATGTCACAGTAGTGGAGCAATTCAAGGGGTCTGCCGACTTCCAGATAGCAGTTGATGCCGCGGTCGCCAGCAACTTGGCAAGGGAGGTGTCTGGGGGGGCAGGCCCGTCGGGAACGACCGTTGGGGGCAGAACTGAAGCAGAAGTTATTGAGAGCTTCCAGCGGTCAGACTTCTACAAGCACGAAATGGCTAAGTTCTGGGACAGTGGGTGGAAGATGTTCAAGCGGAAGGCAGAAGAACTGTTCCCAGACTTGGACCTTAGCGATGTAAGGATTGATGAAGACGACGTGGCCCAGACCCCCCTAGATGAGGGCGTTGAAGAAGAAGACCTTGTTTCAAGTGAGGAAGAGTGACTGGTGTGAACAAAACCTGTACTTAGGGTTTTGGGTATTTATTGTGCTTTGGGTTGTACAAGTTTTTTTTTTTTTTTGAATTGTTGTAATGAACTTATGTACAAGTTTGTGAATAAATAAAATTTGAGTTGTGTTTTCATTCTATTGTGTTTGCTTGTGCATCTGGAATGAATGAGAATGGTGACTCATGTATGAGGCTTGTGTAAGGGAAACTCAATGCAAAGCCAAGGTTGAAATGTAAGAAAAACTCAATGCAAAGTAAAGTTAAGAAAAACTCAATGCAAAGTGAAGTTGAACTTGTAATAAAAACTCCATGCAGAGTGAAGTTGAAAATGTAATAAAATTATAAGTTTGTGTTTGCCACACTGCTGTCTTTATTTTGGTGAGTCTGAAGTGAATGAGGGTGGTTTATTCAAGCTAGGCTTGATTTGTAAGGAAAGAGGCTGACTTGCAAAAGTTGATAAGTAAGAAAATAATCTGACTTGTAAAGGAAACATGTAAGAATGTCAAAGATGTGAAGTTTCAAATTATGCCCAAAAATGGAGTTGTAAATCATGTTGCAAGAGTGTTGGTAAATAAAAGATGAGTTTGGAATTTGACTAAGTGAAGGGCGGTGTAAAAACATGGACCTAGAATTTTGACTAAGTGTGTCTACTAATGCCACAAGCATGAAGTTTGCATGAATGGCCTTGATCAAGCTCTGCATGCATGCTCAGTTGGGGTTAAGCTATGATTAACTGACTCTGCAAGTAATTCAGTAGCTTGAAATAACTCAGTCTGGCTGAGGCTGTGTAGGTTCGGTCTGGCTGAGGCTTTTACGCTCAGTCTAGCTGAGACTTGTCATGCTCGGTCTGGTTGAGGCTGGTCATGCTCAGTCTGGCTGAGGCTTGTCATGCTCAGTCTGGTTGAGGCTTGTCATGCTCGGTCTGGTCGAGGCTTTGATACTCGGTTTGGCCGAGGCTTTTATGCTCAGTCTGGCCGAGGCTTTGTATGCTCGGTCTGGCTGAGGCTTTCATGCTCAGTCTGGCTGAGACTTGTCATGCTCGGTCTGGCTGAGGCTTTGTATGCTCAGTCTGGCCGAGGCTTTGATGCTCGGTCTGGCCGGGGCTTTTATGCACAGTCTGGCCGAGGCTTTGTATGCTCAGTCTGGCCGAGGCTTTTATGCTCAGTCTGGCTGAGGCTTGTCATGCTCAATCTAGCTGAGGCTTGTCAAGCTCGGTCTGGATGAGACTTTGTATGCTCGGTCTGGCCGAGGCTTTGATGCTCGGTTTAGCCGAGGCTTTTATGCTCAGTCTGGCAGAGGCTTTGTATGCTCGGTCTGGCCGAGGCTTTTATGCTCAGTCTGGCTGAGGCTACAATCAAAGCGTTATTTGAAAGATCACACATATATTTGGAATGTAAGTTGTCGTCATTAAAGTGTAGCTCATTTGATTAGAAATTTACATCACAGGAGAGAAGAATGAGAACAATGAAGTGTGCAAATTGTCAAAAGGAAATACAGCAAAAGATCGATACAAGAATTGAACTTTTATTGAAAATAGTGCTTCGGGTGCTCGGCGTTCCATGGGTGGGGGAGATCATGGCCTTCCATGTCCTGAAGTCGGTAAGTGCCTGGACGAGGTCTGGCTTTAACGACGTAAGGTCCTTCCCATTTGGCTGTCAGCTTGCCCTCAGTCGGATTCTGGGGGCCGAGGGTTATTTCGTGCAAAACAAGGTCCCCCACGGTGAACTCCCTTGGTCGAACTCTGCGGTTGTAGTGTGTTCTCGTTTTCTGTTGGTATGAGGCCCGTCTGACTGCAGTGGTCTCTCAGAGTTCTTCAATTAGGTCTAAGTCTGCCCGGTGCAACTCGTCAGTGAGTTCTGGATTCGGATGTAGAACCCTTGGTGTAGGAAGACCGACTTCCACTGGGATGACTGCCTCAGCGCCGTATGTTAAGCGGAAGGAAGTCTCCCCGGTGGGAGTTCGAGCAGTAGTGCGATAGGCCCAGAGTACATTCGGTAGTTCCTCATCCTAGAGTCCCTTAGCAGCTTCTAACTTGGTTTTAATGATCTTCAGAAGAGAACGGTTGGTGACCTCAACTTGACCGTTAGCTTGGGGATGACTTGGGAAAGAGAAACATGACTGGATTTGAAGCTCTACACAGAATTTCTTGAACTTGGCGTTGTCAAATTGTTTGCCGTTGTTGGAGACGATGGCTTGAGGGATGCCAGACCTGCATACGATTGATTGCCAGATGAATCGGGTTGTGTTCCGCTCAGTAATGGTAGCAAGGGGTTCTACTTCTACCCATTTAGTGAAGTAGTCGATGGCGACAATTGCAAATTTAGTTTGGCCTCGGCCAGTGGGCAATGGGCCAACCAGGTCGATCCCCCATTTGGCGAATGGGTAGGGGCTTCAAAGCGTGATCAATTCTGTAGGAGGAGCATGGGGGACACTGGCACTTGTCACATTTGAGCACAAAGTCTATCGCATCTTGATTGAGAGTAGGCCAAAAATAACCAGTGCGAAGTATTTTTTGGGCTAGCGACCTGCCGCCCGAATGATTGCCACATATACCCTCATGGACTTCTCTTATTACGTAGGTCGCGTGAACAAGATTGAGGCATCTTAGGTATGAGCGTGAGAAGCCCTTTTTGTACAAGAGTCCGCTGACAAGAGTGTAATTAGTCGATCGGGCCCTGACTTTGGCGGCCTATTGTTTGTCATCTGGAAGTCCCCCTGTTGTTAGGTACAGGACGATGTCTGCCGCCCAAGGGATGGGTTCATTTTGGAAGAACTGCACTTCTTGCTGGTTGGTAGAAATGGCAGGGTGGGCTAGGCAGTCGAGGCGGACACCATGGCTGAGGTCGGACTGGTCTGCAGAAGCCAACTGAGCCATCTCATTCACCTTAGAGTTTTCCACCCGAGGGATGTGCTTGATGCGGAAGGTATTGAAGAGGCAAACAAGGGGGAGTGCTATATCCCTGTAAGCCCGCATTGTGTCTTCCTTGGCATCGAATTCCTCCATAATTTGTCCGACAATGAGCTGGGAGTCGCTGAACACCTAGATGTGGCTGACACCAATATCCCTGGCTAGGCAGAGACCTGCTATCAATGCCTCATACTCGGCCTCATTGTTACTAGCCTCGAACAAGAAACGGAGAGCACAATTGAAATAACCACCCTTAGGGGCGGTGAGGATGAGACCAGCCCCACTACCTTCCCTGCGGGATGACCCGTCGACGTTAAGAGTCCAAGAGTGAGGGTCTTCTGGGTCAGTAGGGGTTGGTGGGGGTGGAAGGGTCGTGGTTGGGGTAGGATTAGTGAATTCCAGGATGAAATCGGCGACAGCCTGCCCCTTAATCGTTGTTCGAGGTCGGTAGGAGATGTCAAACTGGTTGAGTTCCACTGACCACTGCATGAGTCTGCCGGAGAGTTTGGTTGCTGCATTACCTTCTTCAAGGGTTGGTCGGTGAGGACCACTATGGAATGGGCTTGGAAGTAAAAATGGAGTTGTCTAGGGGCGGTGACCAAGGCCAAGAACAATTTTTCTAACAGTGGGTAATTCTGCTCCGCTCCCCTGAGAGCCCGACTGATGTAGTAGACTGGCCGTTGGACAGAGTCGTCTTCCCTAATAAGCGTTGCACTGACTGCGGTGCTTGACACGGCTAAATAGAGGAAGAGGGGTTTGCCTGTGGTTGCTTGTGAAATGAGGGGGGGTTGGCCATGCACTGTTTCAACTGCTGAAAAGCCTCTTCGGATTCGGTCGTCCATTCAAAAGTTTGCCGAAGAACTTTGAAGAAGGGGAGGCACTTATCCGTTGCGCGGGAGATGAAGCGATTGAGGGCGGTAACTCGACCAGTGAGTCTTTGAACCTCCTTAACCGTTCTGGGTGACTGCATTTCAATCAAGGCCTTGATCTTTTCAGGGTTGGCTTCAATGCCCGGCTGACTGACCATGAAACCCAAAAAACTTCCCAGATTCTACGCCAAAGGCGCACTTCTCCAGGTTGAGCTGCGTTTGGTACTTTCGTAGGGTGGCGAAGGTCTTTCGCAGGTCGGTCAGATGATCAGCGGAGAGTTTGCTCTTGATTCCGACCTATCTGATGATGGAAGACAGCATTGACCAACCGTTGGTAGGTGGCCCCAGCATTTTCAGTCCAAATGGCATCACACGGTAATGGTAGGTACCTCGGTCGGTAATGAAGGAGGTGTGCTCCTGGTCAGATGGGTGCATCAAGATTTGGTTGTACCCAGAGAAAGCATCCACGAAACTGAGCATTTGATGACCGGCTATGGCGTCGACCAGCGGATCTATGCAAGGCAGAGGGTACCTGTCCTTGGGGCAAGCTCGGTTGAGGTCAGAGTAGTCAACACAGAGTCGCCATTTACCATTGTTTTTGCGAACCAGAACCACACTCGATAGCCATCTGGGGTAATCCACATTGGTGATAAACTGTGCCTCAAGGAGTTTGTCTACTTCAGAAGCAATAAGGTTATTGCGTTCCGGGTGAAAGACGCGCTGCTTCTGGAGGATAGGTCAGAAATGGGGCTCAACACTGAGACGGTGGCTGATGAAGGAGGGATCAATACCCGGCATATCGGAGTGAGTCCAGGCAAACACATCGTTGTGCTCAATCAGGAGGGCGGTGAAGTCTGTCTTGGCTTGGGGGGACAGTTGGCTACCAATCTTGGCAGTTTTTGCCGGGTTGGTGGGGTCGATGGAGACCTCGATAAGCTCTTCCACTGGTTCCCCCCTGACCAGCTCATCCTCGTCCCTGATGTCAAGTCCTTCAATGATCATGGTTTCCTTAAGCTTAACTTCTTTAAGTGAGGCCACATAGCATTCTCTGGCTACAGTCTGTTCTCCCCTGACTGTGCCGACCCTTAGATCGGTGGGGAACTTGACGGCAAGATGGAAGGTGGAGGTGATGGCTTGGAAGGCATTTAAGGCGGTACAGCCAAGGATGATGTTGTAAGCAGAGGGGCAGTCGACAACGAGGAAGGTGAGCAGCTTTGTGGTCTGCCTGGGGTACTCGCCAATTGTGATAGGAAGATCGATGGAGCCGATGGAGGTCACCCGGTCGCCAGTGAAATCGACCAAAGGGGTTTGGAGGAGAGATAGACTTTCTTTCCTAATCTTGAGCTGGCGGAAGCAGTTGAGGAAGATGATGTCTGAAAAACTGTCGCTGTCGACGAGAACTCGTCTGACCTTGTAATTGGAGAGGAGGGCAGAAATGAGAGAGAGTTGTCATGAGGATAACGGATGCCTGTGCTGTCGGCGTCCGTAAAGGTGATAGGCTCGGTCCACTGCCTGGGGTGTCTGGGGGGTCGATCCAATGTGGCAACTTCTTTGTCTGAGCCTTGCCTTATTTTCCTGAGTTCTGCCTGCTGAGCCGAGCGGGATGGTCCTCCACACGCAAGCCCGCCGGAAATAACTCTGATTTCTCCAACAGGTGGGGCGGGATTGCCTTGTGCCCAAGGTTGCTGTAGAGGGCGATCATGGCCTTGGTTAGGTTGGGCTGGCTGCCGGGGGAGGGGTGCGCCGGCGGTTGTTTCTGACGGGCTCAGTCCTTTGCCTCTGCTGAGGGCGGGTATCCATGAACCGGCTAAGACGTCCCTGACATATTAAGGTCTCGACCTAATCTTTGAGGTTGACACAGTCATCGGTATTATGGTCGTGGTCTTGGTGAAAACGGCAATATTTGGACTAGTCTTTCCGATTGGAGGGGGTTCGTGATGGTTGGGGCCATTTGAGGGGGTAATCCCGCTAGTTTTGATTGAGGACTTGTTCCATGGGGGAATTAAGGGGTGTGTATCACTCGAACCGGCCGGGCGGTCGGGCTGGTGCCGACCGGTCGGCTCGGGGGGGTCGGTCGGTATAATGCGGTGTTTGATTATTGTACTGGGTGTTTCTGGCTTCTGAGTCTTTTCGCTTTTCTCGGGAGGTCGGGTTTTTTGTTGTAGGGTCTTAGCGAGCGGCTAGGGAATCTTCTGCGTTCATGTATTTTTGGGTTTTGGAGAGTAGGGCTGCCATGGAGGGGTTTTTAGAGAGGGAGAAGAGGAAATCAGACGACTGTAGTCTGGCTATGAAAGCCGTAAGGATGACCTTATCATTGTTTTCCTCCACCTGCAAGGCTTTGGTGTTGAAGCGGGTAACGAAACTGCGCAGGGACTCCCCCTCGATCTGGCGGATGTTGAGGAGTTGGGTTGCCGGACGGCATTGGCGCTGGGCTCCAATAAAATGGCTGATGAAGGAGTCACTGAGATGCTGGAAAGTGGAGACAGAGTCTGCTAATAACTGGCTAAACCATAGCCGAGCTGACCTCTTTAGTGTCACGGGGAAAGCTCAACACATGATCTCGTAAGGGAATGCATGGAGGATCATAAGGGTTCTGTAGGTCTCCAGATGGTCGACTGGGTCTGTCGTACCGTCAAAAGAGTCGATGGTGGGCATTTTGAACTTGGGGGGTAGAGGCTTGTCCCGGATTGAGGCAACAAATGGTGAGTTTGCTGTGGTAGAGGGTTTATGTTGGATGTTCTGCATAACCCCTTGGAGTTGGAACTTCATGGCTCGGAGTTCTGCATCCCAGAGAGGGATGTTATCACCACCGGAAGGCAGCGGGGGTTGGACGCTACTAGCTTCCCCTTCAGGGGCTGGTGCCAGGACCGATGGATGCGGAGGTCGGGGTGGTGGATTTATATTAGGAGGAGGAGGTTGCAAGCCTTCCAAGTTGGGTGGATAGGGATGCGGGATAGTATGGCTCAGGGCTCGTTCTTGGTTGGGCGGAATATCTGGAGGTGGTGGAGGAGGCATAGGAAGGTTTCTTTGGAGTAGGGCATTTATCAGGGCTTGGTTTTGCTCGGCCATGCGGTTAATGCTGTTGGTAATCTCGATGAAATAATGTGGTGGGTTGTTTGGATTGGGGGGGTCGACTTGATGGTCGGCAGCATTTTGGTGAGAAGCCATGGATCTAGTCATGACCATACACTTTGATGGGTAGCAGGAAAGGGTTATTGGAACAGGGTCTCCGGGGACAGTGAGCACAACTGGCGCGTGGAGCAAAACGTTCCCACAGACGGTGCCAACTGATGATACAGTTCGTGATGGTAGAACGGGTCAGACTGATCCACGCTCCTTAAGCCTATATCCGAATGACCAAGCCCACCTGAAGACCTGCATAAGAGTTCAACAGGGAACGGGGCGTCCCCCAGCGAACCCTCCGACGAGCAAGTTAGAGAGAGAAGTGGAGTATAGAGATAGAATAGAGATAGAAAAGCTTAACCTTCTTCTTGTCTTCAACGTCTGCTTATATCCTTTGGTAATCATTTCGTTGTCCCTTCCGACCTGTCACCTTGGCCAAAAGTCTATGCTGTAGCTCACCTTGTTCAGGGTGAGGGCGTGCTGTCCCGGCGGAGAGGTGTTGTCGTAATAAATGCTGTAAGGGGCTGCGTTAATGGCGATGTGCAGTGGCAATAACTTTGCAGATCTTTGTCTGCTGATGTGGCTTGCCCTTTGCCTGCCACGTGTCTGAATATCATTAGTCCTTCATGTCATGTTGACTTCCAGCTGTGTTGGGCCTTATCAGTTGGGTTATGTATTAGGCCCTAAGTGGTAGGCTTGGGTTGTTCATAGTGGGTTATGGCCTTTATGGGCCTACCCACATCACCTTGTAATCTAAGTCATCCTTTGTAACTTGGCTAAAAATATAGTTTATTGACTAAAAATAGATCCACAAAAAAGCAAATGTAAACAAAAACAAAAAAGTTTGAAACAAACATGGACACGAGTATTCCATTCTGCTCACAAGAAAGGGGTTTGAAAGGTTAAGATAATTTTAATATTTTACGTGGTTATGATAATAACTCCACCATGCCATTTTCAGATGAAATGCATGGATGACAACTTGTTGATTTAAAAATGTTAAAAAGCAAATTTTTAACAAACTCTTTTGGACTTGATTTAAATTTGATTACAATTTAAAAGGGAGTTACAAACCTGGCCATCATGTGGTAAAGCAAGGGCAGTGGTAAGAAGAGAATAGCCAGTGAAAACACCAATCTCCAATGTCTTCTTCGCATTCATTAATTTCAAAAGCATGGACAAGAACAATCCTTCATCAGGGGGGCACACTTATCTCCGCTCTACAATTCAAATTGCAATTTTGTTATACTTTAAAAATAAAATAAAAAAAAAAGATTAACTAAATAAGTTGTGAATAAACAAAATTCTGAAAACATTTTTTTTTTAATGTTTCATTGGCCACTACTTGGAATGAAGACCATTCAAAAGTAGTAGTGCTTTGTGGCCAAAACTTGTAGTAACAAGTTAACTAGGCCGACTAGAAAAAAAACAAAAAATCTTTTTCAGTCCATGAGTTAGACTGTATGGTACTATCCAGGCTTGTGGAGATCATCACGGATTTCATTACGATGATCCGAACAATTCATTTTATGGAGTTCCTTGTGTAAATCATTTACAAAAAAATAAAACAAAAAAGATAAGTCGATTTAATAAATGCGATAAATTGAATAGGTTATGATTATCAAATTAACCTAAATTATTTTGTGAATGATATACACAAAGGACTTTACAAAATGAACGGTTTGAATTATCGAAACAAAACCCATGGTTGGCTCCATAGATCCGGACAACACCCTCTAGTCCATGATTTTGACTAGATAGAAGCTAGGTCCAATAATTTAATTATAAAAATATATTTCAGGTTGCTTAAAATGATGTTTGAGTTTATTAATATTGTCAACCATATGTGAGCAAGTCCCTAACCTGTCGCCATATTTCTTGAATGTTGCATCTCTTAGCCTCTTGAGCTGCTCATGTTCTCTTGGGTATGCACTGGTATCCAAAATGTACTACTTAACCAAAATTGAATCAATAAGCAAAATGATTGATATAAATCCATAAAATGGTGTTTCCCACATCTAAAACAAGTTTATTTTTTTGATGAACAAATAAAAACTTCATTGATGAGAATCAATGTACATAGTATACTAAGACAAACATCAATCAACTGGGGGGACAAGTGCACAAAGTATCAAAGCAAAAACTCAACAATATATGAAAAAGGAAAACATATTGTTTGGCAGTAAGAGTGTATATATTGTTTGCTTCGGTCAGGTTTTAGAAAGAATTTGGGACCAAATTTTTTTTCTACATTTGTATTTAGCAATAATCAAAACATACCATTCCTCATTGTAAACCGCGCCAAACCGTTATGCATTGTGGCAGTTTGGTCACATTTTGAAATTTCATGTTTTTAATGAACAATCAATTAACAATATAATGAAAATACAAAGTTATAAACTCAGTTTTCCTATTCAAAATATTGACACCACCAGTATAGTTTGATTCTCTCATTTAGACAAATCAAAGGTATACTTTACACAATAATGCTACAATGGTCAAATTTGTTTAAATGAGCGAAAACGGGTCCTCAAGACTATTTAAGCTACATCCTCGGTCCTACAAAGTTGGTGACGTAACATTCTTCATCCAATTTTGGACTAACATTAATTGTTGGATTAAATTGAGAAAAATTAAGATGGTAAGGAAAGTGGGAAAAAAAACTTTAAAGGCCAAAATTGAAAAACTCTAAAACATAAGGGGGCAGTGTATTTACTAAGGGAGTCAAAATGTAATTTATCCTATCAATAATGCTACAATTACCACATTTATATACAATAAAGTGCTTTCCACCTCATGTGTTACCATTGTGTTAGTAACATATATGAAAACTAGGGCCATATAATACGTTGATGATATATGTATAGATAACAAAATATTTTATGGTGTGCAAATTTGACCATTGTAGCATTTTATCCTATATGAAACAGAGCTTAATGCCCAGGGTATACTTTAAGTTTGTTTAGTTTCAATAAATTGTTTATTACTCTTTTTCCTCTTTTCTTCCTCCTTTATTCTTATTATTTATTTGTTAATTTTTGCTTGAAGATTATCGAACAAAAATGTTTGAGAGCCCTAAAGGAGCTTTAATGAGTGTGGCTCACCCATTGATGTGATGCTTTGGCTTTTTTTTTTTTTTTTTTTTTTCATTGCCACATAAGTAAAATTCAATTTAGAGCTCTCTATCACCACCCATTATCAAATTATCAGATTTGATGAAATATTTTACGAAAGTTGATAATAAAAAATATTTTGATTGATTGGACTGTACCCCCATCCACTGCTTTTCAACAATCAATATTTTTCAATTATAAATTATTTTGATTGATTGGACTGAGATTGTCTAATTGAGGAGACTGTGAAAAAATTCATATCCCTTCATGTTCCTCAATCACTCAATATAAATTCGTGAGTCTTATTCCTTCTATCAATTACAATACTATTGGAGCATCACGTGACGGTGCTTCAAGATCAACCAATAACTTCTCCACTCTCACTCTATTTCTATCCACTTTTGGTTATCAATCAATTATTGTTTTTATTTTTTTTATGCACAATTAATTATTTTGTTCTTGTTAAATTTGGAAAATAAATTATTTGTATGAAAAAGTCAAATCCAACCATTTCATTTGGTCACAATTCTATCTTAAGAAAGAAAGTGATACTATACACAATTTTATTTATTTTATTTTATTTTTTCATTGAGTTTGACTTCTATCAAATTGTCATCTCAACTTTTTTTTTTTTTTTTGATCGGCAAATGTTAATTGTTAGATTAGCACCTATGGGAGAAAATCTCTCCATCCATGGCGAAGCACATAAGTGCTTGCACTCCCTTCATTCAACCCCCTAAGGAGAATTGAATCTATGACCTCCTTGGGACTAAGCCCTAAGAAAAACATGATGGCCAACTAGGCTAGGCCTAGTTGGTTAAAATTGTCATCTCAACTTAAGAGAGCATTTGAATTTTTAAGTCTATTTTGTATTCGATTTCGGTGATTCAAACTATTTACTTTTTAAAAATCATTAAATAGAATATTCATATAAAAAATTATGATAATTTGACATTAGTAACTATATATTAAAATCTTATTTTTTTAATAAAAAAATAAATAACAAATATAATTTCAATGATAGTCATTCATTTTTTATAATAGTGTCTTCTCAATTTCAAATATAATAGCATCTAAGAAATAAGATTATATGTAGTATTTTATCACCAAAAAAAAAAATTAGTATCTATTCTCAATTTCATAAAAAAAACAAACATGATTATGTGAATATCAATGTTCAATTCAATCATTTATATAAATTATTTGCTCCATAAACTAAGTCGAATAATTTGAATCATCAAAATAACTCCGCATGGAGGGGTACTTCACGTAGGGCTCGGGAACATTGATAACTGATTATCTAAAAAAAAAAAAAAAGAGAAAAGAATGAAGAAGTAGACCTTGGCCGAATTTGGATCTTATAGAGTGGATTTTATTAAAGTAATTTTATAATAATTTTTTGAATGGTTGAAATTTAATTTTACAAAAATTAATGGTATAATAGTTTTTTTTTTTTTTTGAACGAATGATATAATAGTATTCAGTATATTTGGTTTCAGTTTTCTGAAAATTGAGTTTTTTGTTTTTAGTGAATATTTTTTAAATTTTAAGCAATTTTTAAAAAAAAAATAGATGCACCTTATTTAAATGTATTTAAACAGTAAAATATTTGTGAAAAAATATTTTAAAAAATGGCGAATTACACTAACGGTCCCTATAGTTTGGGACATGTGTCACTTTGGTCCCTCACTTTTCAATTGTGACACATTTGACCCTAAATTTTGAATATTGTTCCAAATAAGGACAATTGAAGATATCATTGCTTAATTTTGAGGGCAAAATCGTCAATTTGATAAAATATAAACTAATTTGACAAAAATAAATGTCAAAAAAATATTTTTGAATTTTAAAAAATTATTTCTACCCATTAAAGATAAAATTATGTAAAATTGATAAATCTTTTAGACATTTTTTTTATTTTACCAAATTAATTTTTATTATGTGTTTGGATGATGATTATGTAATGGGTTATTTTCATTAAATTAGTTTCTAATTTTTAAAATTTAAATATGACCACAATTTTGATATCGTTATTAAACCAATCTATTAAATTAAAAAATCTAAAATTGAAAACATTTTGGGGTACTTACGTGTAGGTCATAATAAGTGGACTTATTGTTTAATAGGTCCTATGAGAAAAATTTGTCATAAAAAAGTCACTAATTGTAAGTTTTAGCGACAATTTATAAAAATTATGACAAAAGAAGTCACTAATTGTCAATTTTTAGTGACATATACAAAAACTTGTCATAAAAAAATTATTTTTGGAGACAATTTTCCAAGATTTATTTTCAATAGGACTTGATGGGAATTAAGTCCAACTATTAGGACCTATTGGTAGTTTACCCAAATATTTTATATATTAAATATATCGATTACACATTAAGATCTTAACAACTATCCATTACTTGATCAGCATCTAAACACGTAATAACAATTAATTTGATAAAAATAAATAAATAAATGTCCAAAAAATTTATCAATTTTACATAATTTTATTTTTGGTGTGTAGAAATAATTTTAAAAAATTTAAAAATATTTCTTTGACACTTATTTTTGTCAAATTAGTTTATATTTTATCAAATTGATGATTTTGCCCTTGAAATTAAGCAATGGCATCTTCAATTGTCCTTATTTGCAACAAAATTCAAAACGTATGATCAAATGTGTCACAATTGAAAAGTTAGGGATCAAAGTAACACAAGCCCCAAACTGTAGGGACTATTAGTGTAATATGCCCTTTAAAAAATTAATAAATACATAAAAATATGAAAAATATATTGAATTTTCGTATTTTTTTTTTGCATTTTTTGGTATTTAGTGTATTTTTTTAAAGATTTTTTTTTCACAAATATTATATTTTTTAAGTGTATTTATGTTAGGTGTGTCTAAATTTTTTTTAAAAATTGCTTAAAATATTAAAAAAAATCATTGAAAACATTAAAATACGAAAAATAAAAAAAAATTATTTTCTGAAAATTATTTTCTAAAAATCAGAATCAAACAACATGATTGATATTTACTTCTAAAAAAAATATCAACCATACGAAAAGTCACTCTAAAAAATCCTCTGGTCGAAGTATCATAACTAGATCCTCTAGTACAATTAATGGAGTGAAAGGAAGATTTGTCACAAAAAACAAAAACAAAAAATTTAGAAAGGTGTGTAAGAATTGTTGAGAGAAGGAGAAAGATGAGAAAACATCCAAATGCATGTATGAGATGAAAGGAGAGGAGAAAGGCTGAACAGACAACAGAGACTTTTAATTTGATGGTGTACTACTTTTAATTCAACCAGAGAATGTGCCTAAGAACACATTATCATAGATATGTTGGCAACAAAAGGGCTTACCTTTTGAAGAGCCTCGCTTTTCAGTATGGTCTTTAAAACAATATTATCCGCCATGGCTTTACCTGCAAACCCAAACTCAAAATGTTTTCTCAGATGAGACTAAACAACTCTATCTCTCTCTCTCTGCGTATGTGTGTATATATAGGGAAGTGTTTGAGGGTGTTTTGTATAAATTACAAATATGCATAAATTATCTTACGTAAATTTTTATAAATATACATAAGTTGTGATTTCTAAAATTTTTATAAGTTGACTTATGTATTATTGTGAAAATTTATATGATTTTATAAGATATTTATGTATATTTATGAAAATTTATACAAATAAATATGATATACATTTTCACGCTTAAAAATTGCCCATATATAGGAGCGGAGGCAATGTATGCCTAGGAGAGGCCTATGCCCACCCTCAAGTTTTGATAATTATATTGGTACCCTTATATATATAGATTATATAATATATATATTTTTTTATAAAATTATAATAATATCCCTTTTTCAAATTATAAAAGTCCATCTATTATAAAAAAAAATTTTTCTAATTATAATGAACCTACTAAAATAAGTCTTTCTATTGTACACCACCAAAATGGGTGTACCATATACTAGTTATTACTTTATGGTATTAATATTATAAATTTTCATAATCAAATTATTTTCATTCATAACTAAAATGACTACTATATAAATTATAACCAAACAACACATCTTCAATTATAACCCCCCCAAAAAAAATTACAATAAGTCATAACTAATATCAGAATGAGTCATTATTGTTAGGACCCTTTGTTGTCAAAATCCATGGATCAAAACCAAGGTTGTTACAGGTTTCAGTTTTCCAGGTTTTCATATTTTGGTTGCCCCGCTCGAGCGGGGAAAGTGGCGCTCGAGCGGGGATTGGAAGCTCTCAGCATCTCTACAGTCGCCTGAAAAATACTGGGTGGTGTGATTAGACGCTCGAGCGTGGAAACTAACGCTTGAGCGTGGAGCCTGTATGAAATCGCAGAATTTGAAGTCACCGCTCGAGCGGGAATACCCACGCTCGAGCGGACCGCGCGATCCCAGATTCTATATATTCGTTTGTTGGGTCTGTTTTAGTTTTACTTTTCCTAGATCTTATTCAAGAGTCCTAGGGTTTTGTTTGTGGTGTACTTCTGAAGTTTTGGTGAGTTTTCCTTGATGTTTTGAGAAGAGTTCTTCACTCATGATCTAAAATACTTACATCAAGGAGTTGGTTTCTTTAACTTAGAGTTCTCTTCGGTGGATTCCGAAGATTCAAGCGTATAGTTTCAAAAGGCGTTTGATCTTATACGTGGTCGTTAATTTGACAAGTGAGGTTGTGGAATCAACTTCAGGATTGATCAGTTCCAAGAAGAAGTCATGGAGAAAGAGTTACAGAAGATTCGAAGACAAATTGACTAAGTTGGGTAATTTGTATGATATCTTTGTAATCTTTTTTACTTCAGTAGTGGGTTGATTAGTGGCGTTTCGCCCGTGGTTTTTTAATCACAGTTGGAGGTGTCCAATTGTGGTTTTTTCCACGTTAAAATCGTTGGTGTTGATTTATTATTTATTCTGAAAAACAAACAATCTAAATCACTTTCGTAAGTGCTTGTTGATTTAGATTGTGTGTTTTGAATTTTTGGGATTTGGAATATTTGAATCTTGATCTAATCACGAATCACTTAGGATTTTCAATTGGTATCAGAGCGGGTCACTCTTTTTTTAAAAAAAAAAATATAGGAGTGTGATTTTGTGTGACTAGTGATATGGATTCTATTCGTGAAGGTAACTCGACCCATAGACCTCCTTTACTCGATGGTACAAACTATTCTTATTGGAAAGCCCGTATGAGAGCATTTTTAAAATCCATCGATGAGAAAGTTTGGCATAGCGTAATCCATGGATGGAGTGAACCTACTATCACCATTGCTGGTGTTGATATTCCTAAACCCCTTGATAAATGGGACACTACTGATTACCAAAACTCGAGTTGGAACAGTAAGGCTCTCAATTCCCTGTTTTGCTCCGTCACACCTGAAGAATTTCGTCATATCTGCACGTGTGAGGTAGCAAAAGAGGCTTGGGACATTCTTGAAACAATTCATGAAGGTACTACTTCTATCAAAAGGTCAAAACTTCAACGTCTCACCTCATCCTTTGAAACCCTTTTTATGCACGATGAGGAGACGTTTGATGATTTCTATGCAAAACTTAGTGATATCGTGAATTCCTGTTTCACACTCGGGGAAAAAATCCCGGAAGCTAAAATTGTTGGAAAAATTTTGAGGTCATTACCCGAGAGGTTCCAACCAAAAGTGACAGCCATTGAGGAGGCTCAGGATGTTGATACCCTCAAGCTTGATCAATTGGTTGGAAACTTGCAGACTTATGAAGCCCACCAAATTTCAAAGAAAAAACAAAAAGAAAGTATGGCTTTCACTAGTGCTCATGAGTCTGCAAAAACTCCGGAGGTTGAATTTGATTTAGAGTCTGAGATGACGGCTATGTTTACTAAACAATTTTAAAAAATTTTGAAGAAAAAGAAGCCTAATTTCAGAGACCCTATTTCTAAAGACAAGAGTAATGAAAAACCCAAAACTTTTCCACCAAAACTTGCTCCAAAAACTGAAAAAAAGATTGTAAAGGGGCAAGGGGTCAAGTGCTATGAATGTCAAGGGTTTGGTCACATTGCCCTTGAATGCCCTTCGAAAAAGAATCGAAAGAAAGTCTACATTGTAACTTGGGATGATGAAAGCGGGTCGGAGCAAGAGCCCGAAGAACCAGAATCTGGAGAAGATGGGGATAGTGCTTTCATGGCATTTTGGTCCACTTTCACTCAAACTCTTCCAAAGCCTGCAGAGTTAGCTCGTGGTCAGAACCTGCATCTTGCTCCTACCTTTGATGGGAGTAACTACCTGTTTTGGAAAATCAGAATGAGAGATTTTCTGAGAGCTTTTGATCCAGAAGGCTGGCAGGCCATTGAAGAAGATACAGACAGGGCTGACAATCCGAGCAATCAGAGAGCCCTGATCACTATTCGTGGGGCAATTTCTACTGAAGAACAGCAACGGGTTGTTCATTACACAAAGGCTAAAGCGGCATGGGAAATTTTGAGCCAATTCCATGAAAGAGGAAATTCACCTTCACTACCATCCAGCAACCTTCCTGTCTTAGTTGCTAGACTGGATGAGGTCAAGGAGAATGAAGAGCAAAAAGAGGATGATGAAACATCTGAGGATAATGATGAGATCAATGGCGATGAACTACAACAAGCCTACGAAAAGCTGTACGAGGAATCTCTGAATTTGTCCAAACTCAACGACAAACTCTCTCTCAAGCTCAAAACATGTGAGAGTGAGAATGTCAGGCTGAAAGGAGAACTTGCAACAGCAAAGGAGAATATCATCAAGATCTCTAGTGATAGGCAAGAATTATGTGGAAAACTTCTATCCTGTGAAACTGAAAGGAATGAACTCCTAAAGGTGTATTCCACATATGAAGAAAAACTTGAAAGTCTTGAGATGTCACAAGCTACACTGAAAGAGAGAGTCTGTCAAAAAGATGAAGAACTCCGTGTTGCTAGAGCCACTATTGCCATGTGGAACAAAGGTTCCAAATCTTTAGAGGACATCCTCGGGTCTCAACAAATGGGTTGTGACAAAAGCGGGCTAGGTTATGGTGCAACAGCTCACAAGGGACAGGCCTCCACTTCATATGACATGAAGACTCAAGCAAAGGGAAAGTTGAAGGTAGACCAGGCTGATCTCTCTCTTCATCCACCTAAAGTTGGTAAGATCAACAAAAGGGAGGTAAAAACTGTTTTTATTTGTCATCACTGTGGTAGGTATGGCCACATTCGTCTTTATTGTTTTGAATTGTTTGGTAAGGTGTCTCAAAAGGGTAGAAATTCGAAAACTTTTTGGGTTAGGAGACAACCTTATATGTCTAAGCGAAATACCAAGACTAAAACGATTTGGGTGAGAAAAGATGATTTGACTTGTTTAGTTGTTCACACTGCTCTAAAAGCACGTGATTCCCACATGTGGTACCTTGACAGTGGGTGCTCTCGTCATATGTCCGGTAACAAATCTTACTTCACCTCCCTTGAAAAATATGAAGGAGGAATTGTTACCTTTGGAGATGGCGGCACTTCTAGAGTCATTGGTAAGGGCTCTATAAGTGTTGCTGGTCTTCCTAAGCTCGAAAATGTTCTTCTTGTTGATGGTCTTAAAGCAAATCTTTTGAGCATTAGTCAAATGTGTGATTCCCATCATGAAGTATTGTTTTCAAAAAATAAATGTGAAATTTTGGATAAAAAGGGAAATACTATCTTACATGGGGTTCGCACATCTGATAACTGCTATGGGATTGTTACTACTAATGATCTCACGTGTCATTCTGCCATCATTAGTAACATTGACCTGTGGCATCAAAGATTAGGTCACATGAATTTCAATGACCTAACTAAGATAGCCAACAAAGAGCTTGTGAGAGGAGTACCTAAATTGGGTAAGAATTTGAGCCATGTGTGTAGACCATGTCAACTTGGAAAGCAAACCCGTGCTCCTCATAAAAAGGTGAACAGCTTTACAATCAAACGTCCTCTTGAATTGGTTCACATGGATTTAATGGGTCCTACTCGCACTGAAAGCATCGGAGGTAAAAGATACATTTTTTTAACTGTTGATGATTTTACTCGATTTTCATGGGTAAATTTTTTAAAGGAAAAATCTGATACGTTTGATGCTTTCCAGGCCTTAGTCTTTAAAATCCAAAATGAACAAGGTATTTCCATTGATCGTATCATAAGAATCCGAACCGATCATGGTCGTGAGTTTGAAAATAGTTCGTTTTCGGATTTTTGTGATATACATGGAATTAAGCATGAATTTTCTGCACCCATTACTCCACAACAAAATGGAGTTGTTGAGAGGAAGAACAGGGTTATTCAAGAAATGGCTAGGGTCATGCTCCTTAGTAAGAACTTCCTCCAAAGTTTTGGGCCGAAGCCATAAATACTGCTGTTTATGTCATAAATCGTGTGTATTTAAGGCCCGGCACTTTACAAACTCCATATGAATTGTGGAAGGGCTTGAAACCTAATGTAAAATACTTCAAAACTTTTGGGAGTAAGTGTTACATTTTCAAAGATAGAGAGCCTTTGGGCAAATTTGACTCACGAAGCGATGAAGGTATTTTTCTAGGGTATTCAACCACTAGTAGGGCTTTTAGAGTCTATAACCTGCGAACTTCATCTTTAATGGAATCTATCAATGTGGTTATAGATGACACAGGTGCACCTACTCCAGCAACAAATGAGGATGACAATGATGAATCTCCAATCTTGGATGCTGAACCACAAAATCAAGGAGAATATGCGGACCAATCACAAGAAATTTCTACAGCTCCATCCTCACAGGTAAGTGCAAGTCCAAAGAGTGCACAAAGGGACATCACTCCTGTTGCTTCTGTCACTGCAAGTCCTGAGCTAAAACCATCAGCAAGGGTGAAACTGAACCATCCAGCTCAACAGGTGATTGGAAGTGTCTCGGATCGAATGAAAACCCGAAGACAGATTCGGGATGAGGTATCACATATGTGTTATGTTTCATTAATTGAACCTAAGAATTTTAGAGAGGCGTTGCTTGATGATAGTTGGGTTAATTCTATGCATGAAGAATTAGGTCAATTTGAACGTAACAAAGTTTGGACTCTAGTTCCCAGACCTAGAGACATGAATGTGATAGGTACCAAGTGGATCTTTAAAAATAAATCTGATGAGAATGGTACAGTTGTTAGGAACAAAGCTAGGTTGGTTGCTCAAGGCTACACACAAGTAGAGGGTGTTGACTATGATGAGACGTTTGCCCCAGTTGCACGTCTCGAATCTATTCGTATTTTACTTGGTGTTGCTTGTTTTCTTGGCTTTAAATTGTTTCAAATGGATGTGAAAAGTGCCTTTCTAAATGGGTACTTGAAAGAAGAGGCATATGTTGAGCAACCAAAAGGGTTTGAGGACCCTAAATGTCCTAATCATGTCTACAAGTTAGACAAGGCTTTGTATGGATTGAAACAAGCCCCTCGAGCTTGGTATGATAGACTCACTATATTTCTTCTTGATAATGATTTTCAAAGGGGTAGTGTGGATAAGACTTTATTTGTGAAACATACTAAGTCTCATATTCTTGTTGCTCAGATTTATGTTGATGATATTGTGTTTGGATCCACTGCTGAACATCTTGTGAAATATTTTTCGGATTGCATGACACATGAGTTTGAGATGAGCATGATGGGAGAATTGTCTTATTTTTTGGGTCTTCAAATTAAACAGTCTCCTTCAGGTATATTTGTGTCTCAGTCTAAGTATGCGAAAAATCTTGTGTCTAAGTTTGGTCTTGAGTCTGCCAAACATGCTCGCACTCCCATGAGCACCAGTCTTCACCTCTCCAAAGATTCCTCTGGTATTGATGTTGATCCTACCCTTTATAGGAGTATGATAGGGAGTCTTTTGTACCTCACAGCCAGTCGTCCTGATATTGCTTTCAGTGTAGGTGTTTGTGCCCGTTACCAAGCTAGTCCTAAAGAGTCTCATCTTCTTGCTGTCAAACGCATCATTAAATATGTTAATGGGGCATTGGGATATGGGGTTTGGTTTTCTACTGACACTACAGCTGAGATTACTGGTTTTTCTGATGCCGACTGGGCAGGGTGTGCTGATGATAGGAAAAGTACATCCGGGGGGTGTTTTTACCTTGGGAATAATCTGGTTTCCTGGCATAGTAAAAAGCAAAATGCCATCTCTCTTTCGACTGCTGAGGCTGAGTACATTGCTGCAGGGAGTTGTTGTGCTCAAATGTTGTGGATGAAGCAAATGCTTCATGATTATGGGATAGAACAGAACACTCTTACTCTTTTCTGTGATAACACAAGTGCCATAAACATTTCAAAAAATCCTGTCCAACACTCTCGCACCAAACACATTGACATTCGTCATCATTTTATTCGAGAGTTAGTGGAAGAGGGACTTGTTGTTCTTGAGCATATTCCCATTGAGCATCAAAAAACTGATATTTTTACAAAACCCCTCGATCTTCTTCGGTTTGAGTTCCTTAGAAAGACCTTGGGTGTCATGCTCGATCACTAGAGTGTTACTTGTTTCTTGAGTAGGTGTAAATGTTTTTCCTTATGAATGTTTGGATGTGATAATCTCATTATCATTGATATCTGGTTTACTTGCATCCAATTTTTTTTTTACACTACTCATGCTGCTTACAAGATCTCATTGTTCATTAGTCATAGCTCATTTTGAATGCCCATGCTCATTAACCTCATGACCTCATTCTGTACATATCCTTGAGATTAATTGTTGCAGGGGTTTCCGCACATGTGATCAAAGTTCTCTATGGACCACTAACAGTGTTTCTTGTACTTTTACAGTGGAATTGACCGATACTAGCATATCATGGGTGATGTTGAGTCTCTTAACCATCTACCATCTGTTTTCACTTCCACGGTTTCTCCCTCAGTACCTTGAAGTCCGGGCATTAAGAAAAGGCTACCTCAGAGGCACCAACCAGGCCATCCTTTATGATTTCATTCTTCTCTGGTTTGGTTTCCATACTCTTGAGAGTGAAAGCCACCAGTGAGTGCCCACAAGAAAAAATATAAAAAAAAAATAAAAAAAATGGGACTCATTGATTGAGGGGGAGCCTCCGCATTTACTCAACAAATACCCCGTGATTCCTAGTGGTTTGACTTTTCTCTGTATTGTTGAGTTACTCTTGATGGAGGTCCAGCCATCCGATCACTACTAGGATTAACTCTAGCTCAGTGACCTCTCATGGATTGCACACACACACTTTTTTATGTGAGCTCTCATATTGGATTTTGAGTTGTACATTCTCATGTAGCTTATGATCACTGATTATATTTTATCTGCTTTGCTCATGATGTTCAGTGTCATTTTTTTTACAACTGCAAGTTACCAGACTTCATGAATTACGGATTATCTCATCTTAGTATTCAATTCTGGCTGAATGTGCTCATCTACTTTTGTTTCGGGGCTCACTTCTTGTTATTGAGTAGTTTGTTTTTATTTAAAAAAAAAAAAAAAAAAATTTGTCTCGCTCGAGCGGCCCTTTTTGACGCTCGAGCGTAGTTTTGAGCCTTGCAGTAGTTTGCTCTCTGCCTTACAGTTCTGAGAGGGGTGAATTGGAGCTCGAGCGTCTGTGTTCCCACTCGAGCTGGTTTCTGTGTGTTTTGTCTCACGCTCGAGCGGCAAATATCCCGCACGAGCGGACTGGTTTTGTATATATTTCCCTCCTTCGTCCTTTCAGTTCATGTTTTCCTCTGTGCTCTCTCTCTCTCCTAGGTTTTCTTTGGTTGTGCTTCCAGTCCTCTGCTCTTCCGTGGTGTCTCCTTGGCGATCTTCGTGTGTTTTCACATCTCAGGTTTGTCTCTTCTCTCCTTCTCCTTTGCTCTTGTCGGGTCTCTGTTTTTTTGATTTCTTCGTATTTTTTTTACTTGAGTTGGTTTTCAGTATGTCGATGGGTCTGTTGAGTTTTTTTTCTTCATCTTACTGAAGGTCCCTCATTGTTGCTCTTGATTAGTTAGTAATGCTGTACTGTCCACGTATTGCATCTAGGGTTAGTATTTTGGGCACTTTGCTAGTGTTTGATTGCCTTTGCAATTGGGGTTTTTAGTCTACCTCTAGTATCTTGTGTTATTTGATTTTTTTATATAAATCCCTCACCATGCTGCATACATTTTTTGCATAATTGGTTTCTGTTATTGCCTCATGTTGCTATATCACTGTGTTACTAATGTTTTTCTTGTCTTTGTTGGTTTTTGGTTGTATTGGGTTGGGGGTTGTTTGTCCTGTTTAGTCATGTCCACCTTCAAAAGACGTAAGTCTACAGCCTCTCGCCCTAAATATAACACTGAACGCTTCCCATCCGCTGAAAAAGCCAAGTTATGCCACGAGTCCTACTCCTCCCGCTCCATCCATCTTGAACAAAAAGTCCAAACCTCCACCTTTGAGTCCGTTTCTATCCGATCTTTCTTTGATTCTTTGGGTGGGGATCAGGTACTTTTGTTCTCTGGGTCACAAAATCTTACTTGGGTACGGGAATTTTATTGCAATATGGATGGTCTTAATGACATTGGAACATCTTTTAAGACCTGGGTTAGGTCTAAGGAAATCACTGTTACCTCTGACCTTATCCGCGAGCTTTTAGGGATTCGTGAGAGATTTCCGATTTTTTACCCTTTTCCAGTGCGCCCTACGTGTGATTTTGATGAGGTTGCTCAGTTTCTTTGTGGTTGTCCTCGTTCTTGGCCTTCTGGTTCCTTGATCAAACAGAATGAACTTCTTCCACAATTTCGGTTACTCAACTTAATTGTGTGTGCCAATATCATAGTTACCACCCACTGTTCTGAGATTAACCAAGATCAAGGCTTTGTTCTTCAGTGTATTGCCCAAAACCGTCCCATCAATCTTGCCGCTCTTATCATTCAAAAGATGGTTGCTCCTTTTGAGCGTAGTAATCTTGGCTTACCCTATGGCTGTCTCATTAACCGCCTTTTAGCAAAAATGAAGGTCCCTACCTTTGATGAGGACGAATTTGCTTCTCCTTCCCGCCCGTTTACCAAAAAGACTGTCTCCCAGAGTCAGTCTCACATTAGGGGGGTTCCTTCTAGTTCGGGTAGATCTGGTGCAGGTCCCAGTGCTGCTGAGGCCATGGCCGAGGAGGCCGAGTTTGATGCTGCTGCTGCTGGTGGAGATCTTGGTTTGGGGGAGCCGCACCCACCAGTTCGTACAGTTCGTGGTCAGCTTTAGTTCCTCGAGCGCTCTGTTGGTTCCCGGTTTGACCATCTTAAGGCACGGATGGATATATTTGAGGCCAGACTCACAGATCTTGAGACCACTACCGATGCTCGTTTCAGTGCCTTGGAGGCTTCTTCCCAGTGGATTGAGGATTCTGTGGCATAGTCTTCCTCTCAGTTGGCTCAGATCT
This sequence comes from Camellia sinensis, assembly GCF_055761805.1. Lineage (NCBI taxonomy): Eukaryota > Viridiplantae > Streptophyta > Magnoliopsida > Ericales > Theaceae > Camellia > Camellia sinensis. The sequence goes on along the minus strand of NC_138965.1, from coordinate 180,562,418 downwards.
TGACCTTGCTTCAAATGCAGTCTCCTCCTCCGGCTTTGTGATCTTTGCTCTTTGTTATTTTGTTTTGTTTCTCTTACTTTTGTTCCCTCCCGGACAAAAAAGGGGAGTGATGGATGATTTTGGATGATTTTGGTACCGTTGATGTTGGTGATGTTTTTGGATTTGATATTGGTACAGTTGTTTTTGCTTTTATCTTATCCTTCTTTGGTACAGTTGGATTGTTTTCTTTTGTTTTGGATGTTTTTTTTTCTTGTCATTGGTTATTTCTTATTTCATCCATCTAATCCAGTTCCACATATTTTTGGTTGGTTTGTGTGTGGTTGTTTTCTTTCAGGATAGTTGTTTACAAGCATGGATTTGGATCGTCGTTGGTGGTGTCGTTTTTTTGTTTTGGATTTATGTTGGAACATTGTTTTTAGATTAGTTTGGAATATTGTTTGAGTTCTTTTGTGATTTTGTTCGGATAACTGTTTTAGAATGGTTTTGTCCGGGATTTGACAAAGGGAGAGATTGTTAGGACCCTTTGTTGTCAAAATCCATGGATCAAAACCAAGGTTGTTACAGCTTTCAGTTTTCCAGGTTTTCATATTTTGGTTGCCCCGCTCGAGCGGGGAAAGTGACGCTCGAGCGGGGATTGGAAACTCTCAGCATCTCTGCAGTCGCCTGAAAAATACTGGGTGGTGTGATTAGACGCTCGAGCGTGGAAACTGACGCTCGAGCGTGGAGCCTGTATGAAATCGCAGAATTTGAAGTCACCGCTCGAGCGGGAATACCCACGCTCGAGCGGACCGCGCGATCCCAGATTCTATATATTCGTTTGTTAGGTCTGTTTTAGTTTTACTTTTCCTAGATCTTATTCAAGAGTCCTAGGGTTTTGTTTGTGGTGTACTTCTGAAGTTTTGGTGAGTTTTCCTTGATGTTTTGAGAAGAGTTCTTCACTCATGATCTAAAATACTTACATCAAGGAGTTGGTTTCTTTAACTTAGAGTTCTCTTCGGTGGATTCCGAAGATTCAAGCGTATAGTTTCAAAAGGCGTTTGATCTTATACGTGGTCGTTAATTCGACAAGTGATGTTGTGGAATCAACTTCAGGATTGATCAGTTCCGAGAAGAAGTCGTGGAGAAAGAGTTACAGAAGATTCGAAGACAAATTGACTAAGTTGGGTAATTTGTATGATATCTTTGTAATCTTTTTTACTTCAGTAGTGGGTTGATTAGTGGTGTTTCGCCCGTGGTTTTTTAATCACAGTTGGAGGTGTCCAATTGTGGTTTTTTCCACGTTAAAATCGTTGGTGTCGATTTATTATTTATTCTGAAAAACAAACAATCTAAATCACTTTCGTAAGTGCTTGTTGATTTAGATTGTGTGTTTTGAATTTTTGGAATTTGGAATATTTGAATCTTGATCTAATCACGAATCACTTAGGATTTTCAATTATGAATCATTACTTGATATGTAATCAAAGACTTCTTCAATCATAACCAAAATAACAACCACAAGAAGTTATAACTAAATTATATCCAACACTATACTGTGTCTTAACTAAAGACCACAAAGATCATAACTACGACATATGATAGATATTTTTTTTTTTGTGATGTATTTTTATAGAATTTCTCTACTACAATATATCATTACTATCTGAACTTATCTTTTTTTTTTTAATTTTTCAATCCACGTACTCCACAATATTTGTATAAAATTTAACCTCAAATCCTTTAATTTAAAATTCACATCTATCCAAATAAACTCTTAATATTTACGTTTAGTAATATCTCATTATTGTTTATTATGAAGAAAAAACAAAATCAATATTGTTATTAATTTATACTCCCTCTTCATTGAATTCTTGATTTCGCCATTGCCCATATATATAGAGAGAGAGAAGCTAGTGTGTTGTGAAATCATAGCAAATGAGAAAAGGAAGACATAAAATAAGAAGGAAAACAAAAATTGAAACAGTTGTATGATAAATTTGCCATAAATAACAGCCCACCCAGCTTCAGCTTTTGAATTCACATCGTAAAAGGAAAACGAGTTAGATTTCTTTTGCGAATTAGGATGCTCTACTTGCACTCTCTTCTTGTCATTCTATTTCTAATGGTGGAAATGCACTCTAGGCTGATCCAACGGCCTAGATTTGGTTTTTTTTTTTAATATTGTTTTTTTTTTAAAATAGGTAGATTTGGACTGTTGGATCATCCTAAGGTGCATTTCCAGCATTGTAAGTAAGGAGGTAAGGAGAGAGTGCAAGTAAAGGATCCACACTCTTCTTTTGGTTTATAATTTGGACCAAAGGTTGTTATTTATGTCGGTAAAGATTATCACCGGTCTTATTTTAGTGATTCGAATAATTTTTAAATTTTTTTATGTATTTTATCCACACAAAAAGTTAGCTTATTCAATTTATTATTTGGGCGACAAACGCAAAATATTAAATATGTTATAATTATCGAATTGATTTAATTTTTTTACAAATAATATATATGATGAATCTTACTAAATAAAATACTTGAATTATTAAAATAAGACTGGGGATAAAGTTCACGAATCTAACAATAGCTTCAATTATTTTTGAATAGACTATCATTCATTCTTCTAGATTATGGACAGTAGGAAAGTGCATTCCTTATATAATAAATATATAAGAGGGATATATAGCTTCAATTATTTTTGAACAGACAATATCATTCATTCTAGATTATGGACAGCAGGAAAGTGTAATCCTTATATAATATATATAAGAGGGACAAATGGGGATAAGGGTGGACGAGGTCATTTGTTTGAACTGCCCAACATGGGCCTGGTTCAGGATTTAAATCGGGGTATCCAAAGACGTCATTTGGGCTTTGCTAAGGTCCAAGCTACTAGAATTGAAGGTCTGCCCAAACCGAAATGGGCCAATACTTGAAGTGGGCCATCTCATGGTGTAAGAAGGGATGAAGGGGCTCATTCTGTGGAAGCCCATGCAAACCCAACTCTCAGTCGGGTTCTCTCTTTGCTGCAAGCTGGGTTAGGTACAAGACCAGATGATGGGTCTTCGCCGGTGGTGCATGACTCGATGGGTATTGCCGAGATGGTCACCACTGGTCCTACACCGTCATCTGGTGGCGTTGATGATGCTCCTTCAGCTTTAGAGCGAGTGAAGCGGCACACCTCTTCGCTGAAGTTGGTTTCGGTCCAAGCACAGTCGGGGCATCGCCGGTGGTGCGTGACTCATTGGGTAATGCCGAGATGGTGCCGACTAGTCCATTGCTGTCGTCTGTTGGTGTCGCTGCTGTCCCTTCAGTTTCAGAGGGCGTCGAGAGGCATGAGTATCGGCTTAGTACAACCGGGTTTCCAAAATCGCAACTGCAGCAACCCGTTTATGCTGAACATCGCTGGTCTAGTATGCTGGATTAGTTGGCCATGGTGGTTAGGCCTGAGGCAGGTTCGGATGAGGTGGCTGTGGAAAACGATGTGAATGAGGTGATTGGTTCGGATGAGGTTGAGCTTGAAATTGGTACTGTTGGTTCAGATGTTGATATATCGGCGTCGGAGGAGGTTTCTGCTTGGGTTTTATCTCGAATTAATGAGGTAAGCCAATTACTGGGGGTTTCTTTTGAGGGCCATGAAGAAGAAGCTTTGAGATTATTTTCGGCATTAGAGGAATCTTGGAGAGGTGAGGTTCCTCTTCAGCAAGGGATGGATTCAGGTAGCCATAATGACAGAAATGCTAGGGAATTACAAAGGTTGGAATGTACTGTTAATTATGATCATTCTCAGGGAGGTGGAGTTTGTTGTACTAGACAAGGACGTGATCAACCATTGTTGTTATCATGCGAATAAAATTTTTATCTTGGAATGTGCGAGGATTGAATGACAAGAGGAAGCGGGTTTTGGTGAAATCCGTTCTTAGAAGTGCACGGGCAGATGTGGTTTGTCTTCAGGAAACAAAGATGGACTGTATTGAGGGGGCGGTAGTTCGAGATCTTTGGGGTGGTAGATTTGTGGATTGGGATTTCCTCCCTGCACTGGGGGTGGTTGGGGGTGTTCTTTTGTGTTGGGATCAACGAGTGGTGGTAAAGGAGGATGTAGAATTGGGAGGGTTTTCTTTGTCTTGCCTCTTTCGATGTGTAGATGATGATTTCAAATGGGCCTTCACAGGGGTTTATGGGCCAATTCGGGGAGTAGAGAGACCAAGCTTTTGGGAGGAGCTACAGACTATTGCTTATCGTTGAGGGGGTTCCGTGGTGTGTGGGTGGGGATTTCAATGTAGTTCGTTGTCTGGAGGAGAAATTAGGGGCTTCCTCAGGGAGGGGTCCTATGCGGCGTTTTTCTTCTTTCATTGATGAGATGGATTTGGTAGATTTTCTGTTCCAAGGCAGTGGTTTCACTTGGTCTAGGGGTGGCGCTATGTCTCGAATTGATAGATTTTTGGTCACCGGGGATTGGGAGGAGCATTTCTTTCAGGCAACTCAACGGCGGTTACAACGTCCCACTTCAGATCATTGGCCAATTTTGTTGGATAGTGGTGGTATTAGAAGTGGTCCGACGCCTTTTCGGTTTGAGAATATGTTGTTACAATCTGAGGGCTTTGTGGAGATGGTTCAAGGTTGGTGGGTGACTTACAAAGTGGCCGGATTGCCTAGTTCACGGTTAGCGAAAAAATTAAAGCTCCTTAAGTTAGATTTGAAGAGTTGGAATAGGGAGGTTTTTGGACAATTTAAGGGGTAGAAGGCTAGAGTCTTAGAAGCTTTGCAGGTGTTGGAGGAGAAACAAGGTGGTGAGGGGTTGTCTGAGGCTGATGTGGTTCGTCGGGAGGAAGTTCGGCAGGAATTTGGTCATATTGCACACATGGAGGAGATTAGTTTCTGCCAGAAGTCTAGATGTTTGTGGTTGAAGGATGGTGATCGTAACACTAAGTTTTTCCATCGTATGGAAAATGCTCACCGGCGGGTTAATCAGATTGGTCGGATTCGAGTAAATGAGGTGGAGTTTTCGTCCTCCGAAGAGGTTAAGGCAAGTATCGTGGGTTTTTATGAGCATTTGTTTCGGTGCGTAAGGAAGGAGTGGCATCCGGGTTTGGATGGGGTAAGTTTTGATGTTATGTCAGATGCAGACTGTACTTCTCTAGAAAGGCCATTTACAGAAGATGAAGTGTTTAAGGCTTTGCAAAGTATGCCTGGAGATAAGGCCCCTGGTCCAGATGGGTTTACTATTTCATTTTTTCAACACTGTTGGGGGGTGGTCAAGTTGGAGGTGTTGGCTATGTTTGAGCAATTTCATCAGTCAGGCGAATTTGAGAAAAGTCTTAATGCTACATTTCTTGCCTTGATTCCCAAGAAGGGGGGGGGGGCGAAGGACATTAGAGACTTCCGGCCTATTAGTCTTCTAGGGAGTGTATATAAGGTGTTGGCTAAAGTTTTGGCGAATCATTTGCGCGAGGTGTTGGTAGGGGTGGTATCAGAATCCTAGAATGCTTTTGTGAGGGGTAGGCAAATTTTAGATGCGGTTCTTATGGCGAATGAATGTGTGGACTCGCGCTTGCGTCAAGGGAAAGAGGGGATTATTTGTAAATTAGATATTGAGAAGGCCTACGATAATGTGAATTGGGACTTTTTGATGTATTTGTTGGAGAGAATGCATTTTGGGGCGAAGTGGCGGCATTGGATTCTGTTTTGTAATTTTACTGTGCGAATGTCCGTTTTGGTTAATGGCTCCACAGTAGGATTTTTCCCCACTCATCGCGGGCTGCGGCAGGGTGATCCTTTATCTCCTCTGTTGTTTATTTAGGTTATGAAGGCTTTGAGGCATTTGTTGGCAAGGGCGGTGCAAGCAGGTTTGCTGAATGGATTTGAGGTAGGAGTGGCTCCGGGGAATGCGATGGTGTCTCATTTGTTTTATGCAGATGATGCACTTATTTTTTGTGATGCGGAGGAGGTCCAGATTGGACATTTGAGATGCGTGTTATTGTGTTTTGAGGCAATGCCCGAGCTTCGGGTTAATCTAGCAAAATCAGAATTGATTCCAGTGGGGCAAGTGGCGAGGTCTTCGGTGTTGGCAGCCATGTTGGGGTGCAAAGTGGTATCGTTACCTGTTACATATTTGGGTTTGCCTTTGGGGGCTTCCTTTAAAGCGACAGGGATTTGGGAGGAGTGGTGGATCGGGTGCGTCATCGGTTGGCAGGATGGCAACGTCAGTATTTGTCGAAGGGTAGGCGGCTTACATTGATTAAAAGTGTTCTGTCAAGTATCCCAACCTATTTTATGTCTGTTAATGTGATCCCGGTCTCTGTAGCAAGGCAAATTGAGAAATTGCAAAGGGACTTTTTGTGGGGTGATGGGGGTGAGGGTGGTCATTACCATTTGGGGTCTTGGGATTGGATCCGTAGATCTAAGGAGCAAGAGGGTTTAGGGGTTCGGATGTTGGTCTTGTTTAATTTGGCCTTGTTAGGGAAGTGGCTGTGGCGTTTTGTGGAGGAGAGGGCGTGTCTTTGGAGGCGAGTGGTGGTTACTAAGTTTGGTGTGGTTAGGAGAATGTGGTGCTCGGGACGGGTGGGTCACTCTCATGGTTGCGGGTTATGGAAAGGGATTTGGTTGGGTCGGGAAGCGTTTTGGTGACATGTGAGGTTCAAAATTGGTGTGGGGGATAGAGTTCGATTTTGGCGGTATAGGTGGTGTGGTGACTTGTCTTTAGAGTTTCGCTTTCCTTTGATATTTGCTATTGCTGCGAATTCTGAGGTGTTGGTTAGTGCTATAAGGGTTGGGAAGGGGCAGTTCAGGGTGTGGAATGTGCAGCTGTGTCGTCATGTCCAAGACTAGGAGCTAGATCAATTAGTGGACCACCTTTGTTTTTTATATGGTTTACATCTTGGACAGGCGGATAATGATACTTTGGTTTGGGTTTGTCCTAGGGCCAAAGGTATTTTCACGGTGTCTTCATTCTATGAGGCGCTTGTTGAGGATAAGTGTGTTGTTGATGGCTCTTTCGTCTATCCGTGGAAGAGTGTTTGGGTGTCGGGCACGCCATCCAAGGTTTCCTTTTTTGTGTGGACGGCGAGTTTGGGTGGTATTTTGACTATTGATAATTTGATTCGTCATGGGCATATTTTGGTGAATTGGTGTTGTTTGTGCGGTCAAGTTGCGGAATCGGTTGACCATTTGCTTATTCATTGTTTGGTCTCTTCTCGTCTTTAGATGCTTGTGGTGGTAATGTTTGGGTTGGTTTGGATTCAACCGGGGTCTTTGTTTGCAGTTTTGCAGAGTTAGGTCGAGGGAAGGGTGGGGAAGAAGCGTCGAAAGGCTTGGATTCTTGCCTTGCACTGTTTACTTTGGCTGATTTGGCTGGAGCGAAATAGGCGGGTGTTTCATGGGGTCGCTCATTCCATCACTTGGTTAGAGAGGCGTCTTCTTTCTGTTCTGTATAGTTGGGTGACAGGATTAGTGGATCCAGATGTATTGGCTTTTACAGATTCTGTGGAGAATTTGATTTGTTAGTTTCGTTGGGCTTTTGTGGCCGGTTTTTGTATTCTTTGCATCTTCTTGATGCTTCTTAATAAAGTTTGGTTATTTATCAAAAAAAAATATATGTGTATATATAAGAGGGATATATAGCTTCAATTATTTTTGAACAGACAATATCATTCATTCTAGATTATGGACAGCATGAAAGTGCATTCCTTATATAATATCTATAAGAGGGATATATAGCTTCAATTATTTTTTAGCAGACAATATAATTCATTCTAGATTATGGACAACAGGAAAGTGCGTTCCTTATATAATAAAATATATAAGAGGGATATATAGCTTCAATTATTTTTGAACAATCATCATTTATTTTGTTCTTTTCTAATTAGCTTGCTGGGGAAGGTTTACATAAATAATTCAATAGCATCAAATGATTGTCATTTCCTAGCCTTCATTTGGAATGTGGGTTAATTTTTAATTTTTTAACTATTTTAATCTGAGGTAAAAAAAAAATTATTTGAGATAAGTTTTTTAGCTTTTTTAATTTTTGTGAGAAAAAAATGAAATAATTATAGATTGGATGCGACATTTTAGAGTATTTTGAGAAGTGGTTTTAACCCACTTCCTCTCTCTTACAAAAAGCCAAAATAAGCCAAAAGGTCAATTTTTCACTATCTTTCCAAAACACCCATTTGTTCTATTTAACATGGTATAGCCTTTTGATGTGCTCCGGTTTCTACCATAACATATCCTCCCTTTCTTTTCTCTATCTCTGTCTTGGAACTATGGTAGTTTGGGTGGGTGGGTGGGTGTGTGTGTGGTGAGAATTGAAGGAGAGCCATAAACAAAACAAAGTTGTAGAAAATGGTGAGTTTCCTTCATGTTCGGACCTATATTCCTAAACAAATAAGTTATGTTCAAGAATGTGTCCCCAAACAAATAAATAATATTCTGGCCTGTATTTCTGAACTTGAAAAATTAAAATTTCTGCAAGTGTTAAGAATTTTAATTGTTAACTCACCATCACCCTGAAAGAAATAACAATACAAATTAAATTTCAAAATATGATCTGTAAAACTAGGTCCAAACCTATGAATAATGTTCTGTTACCTGTTTCCGAACAAATAAACAATGTTCGGGTCCGTGTTTCCGAATTTCGGTCTTATGTTCAGGAGTTCAGTCCCGAAAAATAACAAACACATTTTATTATTTTTTTTCATTTTTTTAAGAAACTTACCCGTATAATGTCAATCTCCTCTGAGCTAAGAACAATATTAAAGATATGAATCTCCTCTAAGTTTTTATTATTGTACTCCTCTCATCTTATGGAGTTGTGGTTGTCAAAAAAACTTCCACTCATTATTATTGCTGAAGAAGTGTAAGTAATCAAATGGTTGCTATCGTTATCAACGGAATATTGCCGCCAAAGGGTTTTCAAGGTTTTGAGGGTGGGTAGGTTTTGAAGGTGAGATTTGGGGAAGATAGATGGGTGGTGATGGAGGTGGGTGCTCTCATAAATCCTAATTCATGATGTAGTGGGTGTGTAGGCTTAATTGTGAGATGGAGTATCTCAAAATTAATGATATACTTAGTAGTAATTTTATTTGAGGTTATTATTTTAATAAAAAAAAGTTAAAAATTAAGGGTCCAAATAATTTATGGAGTGCTAATAGCAGCACTCTTGGTTAAAATAGTCTACTTTTATCCTATATGACTATTTTAGCCCAAAATTACTTACCAAACATAGCCCTAATAACATCAAAAGTATACAAGTTCATAAATAAACATGAAAAATATTTAAAAAGTGGTAAAATGGGGAAAAAAAATTTCAAATTTATGGGGGACACCTCGTCTGGGGATAATATATTTTAGTTAAAAAGTCAAAAAGTCACTATAAGTTATCACATCACTCTCTTTATTTTTCTAAACATTTTTTTGTAAAATGTCAAAAATTATTAAAATAGTCTGTTCCTAAATGAGACCAATTCACTGTTTTCTGTTAACCTATTGCACACAAGTGATCATTTGATAATCTTTAAATATTACTTTACACTATTTATCACTTGACACTTAACAAATAATTTTCCAAAAATTCAACAAAAATTATTGAATTCTATTATTTTTACCAATGAATATTTAAGCTATGTTTGGCTTTGGCTTTTTGGCTAAAAAGGCACCAAAGACAAAATTGGTTACATAAGCCAAAGATAAAATATTTAATCCAAACCATAATCCTTACACTTTTTCTCTCACAAAAGTCAAAAAAGTCAAAAATAAAAAACAAACAAGAATAAAAAAATTCAAATAACAAAAAAAGGGTAAAGTTAGACTATTTTAAGTCTTTCTACACAAAGGCTTAGTTGAAACACTGTAATATTATCTCAGGAGTAAAAAATAATTTCTCCACCATCACTTTTGCTCTTAAATGTTATGTCACATCAATGTCCCTTCTACACGTAAACATGATGTGATTGGACGTGGGGTCCCTGCTGTGTTTACTCCCTGGCATGCCTACTGTGTGCCTCGAAACGGCACCGTTTTATCACTTGTTTTCGTTTTCTTTTTTGTTCTTTTAATTTATATGTAAGGGTTTCATTGACTCTTTAGTACCCTTACCAGTTGCCGCCGTTTCTAACACTCCAAGCAAAAGTCTCTGCTATGTTAGAGTAGAAAAGTTAGCTTTATTTTTTTTTAAACATTTTTGTCTTCTCTCAAATAGATTGGACAGTGTTCTCTGTCTTTGCTTCACCATCCTTCTGTTGGATTTATAGACCATTATTGTTCAGCAAACTGGTATGTGTATCTATATATATATATATATTATATGTATATATGTTTTGTATTTTATTTCGTATAGTGTGTTATTGGATTCAACAAGTATAATGGTTTGGTTTGTTTTCTATGAATAGTTTGAGAAACACAATTGTATATTATAAGAAAATTTCTTTATTATGTAATTTGTTTTGTACATGTTATGTATTTTTGTATAAATATTATATAATTTTTTGAAGGAGTTACAATAATTTGTAATTCATAATTTTTTTTATAGCAATGTTATATATTTTTGTGAAAATATTACACATTTTTATAACAATGTTATGTATTTTTGTAATAATGTTATGCATTTTACAGTCTAAAAAAAGTTTCAATAAAAAAATCTATAACCTTATTACAAATGCAAATTTAATTTTTTAATCATAAATTGTCATAACTCAATAAAAAATGACATAACATTTGTGACAAAAATACGAAACATATATCAAAAATTTATATAATAAGAGGGCATATGATTCACATCTTTAAGCGTGTCTGCCAAAAGATTCCCTATATTATATAATATACTAATTCTAATATAATTTTGCAATTGTATATTATAATCTACTTAGACACAATAAATTTTCAATATTACTGTACAAATTACACATCTTTTTTTCCCTTTCCCCTATCCTTTTAATTAATTTACATTATTGATTGACTTATTAGATTTCATTGAATTGCTTAATTACTCAACATTTAAAATTAATTAATAATTTGTTTGCTCAGATTCTTGTTTTGTTTAATTTTTTACTTTCTTCATATTTGTTAGTGTTGAAATGGAGGATGGTATAATGGATGATGGTGAACTTGAGGGATGCATAAAAGAAATGGGAGAGTTGGCCAAGGATAAATCACCATATCTGTTGGAACAAATGATCTTGAATTCTTCAAATGGTGGTCTTCCAGTCTTCAAAATTTGGCAATGATTTTGTCTATATAGAATAGAAAATTAGTGCTTCAAGTCGCGTTACTAAACACAATATTTGTACCCACCGAAAGGTGTGCAAAGGGTTAGAACAAATTTGCCTCCAGGATACAATGAAGGCTGATCTAAAGATCTAGTCTATCGGCGTCTGCACTGACGACAATATATCAGAACACTCTTGATGTAATCAAGAAACCAAGACACTGATAATCAAATCTGCAGAACTTGATTATCAATAAGAAAAATAGAAATTTGCTTAAGAAACTTTTGATCGAAAATTCAAAATCAAGAGGAAGAGAGAGATAGAAGAGAGAAAGAGAGAGAATTGCAGGAATGCTTTTCAGGATTTTGGATAGAATGAAATGACTAATTTCGTAGCCTATGTATAGGCCTTGATGGATCTGATTGAATGGTCATGTCCCTTGATCGCATCCGATCAGATTTGACCGTTGGATCGACAATCTATGGTGTAGATCATTCTGACACCGAATAGGTGCCTTGACTAATCACACCTGATCACAATCGGGTGCCATCTCATCCGTATGATCGCTCGCATCTCCAATCAACGGCTATGATCAACCCGTTCCAGATCAGACACACAACCGTTTGATTGGTTGGTTGACTCATTGCCAACAGACGACACGTCACTGCCACGTGGAGCTGGCTATATTCTACGTCACCCATGCCAGCACGTCGGATCCACGTCATTGCTCCAACCTGTCCGATGCAAATAGGAAAGCGCCCTCATGGCGCCGATGTGTCTGTGCTATGTGCAAAGTGCGCCATCAAACACCACATAGCCCATGCCACGAGCACGCGTTCGTGTGCGTGTGCGGATGGTGCGAGGCACCATCCTTGCGGTGTGGGTGCATGCACACTAGCTTTCATCCCATAATTCCATATTCAAAAGAACATTCCATGTAGCACTTTACTAAGTGCTCCATGTTTTGCTCTCTGTCCATTATGGGACAAAGTCCCCAAGCTTATTTCATGATTTCCAAAGAAAACATGGAAGGTTTTTAAAACGCCCAAAAATTAAATTATACATTTTGAAAACCATTTTAAAAATTCCCCAACAATATCCTGGTATGGAGTTTCCATGAGAAGAAGTTGTATATGAGTTTTATAATGAATACGGAAGAATTGTGGGGTTTAGTATTAGAAGAGATTATTGTAACAAAATCAAAATAGATGGTGTTATGACTAGTAGAAAGTTTGTTTGTTGTAAGGAGGGAGAGAGGGAAAAAGATAAACGGTGCACAATGATAAAAAAATCCTCAAAGTGAGACAAGAACAAATTGTGATACATTCGTGAATATATCTTTTAAGCAGGACTTGTCGAAGTGGATTGTGTCAAAGTTTGATAACAACCACAACCACCCTTTGCATCTTCCTCAATGTACTCATTTGATGCCATCTCAGAGAAAGGTATGTGATGCTCAGGGTATACATATTGATATAGCTGATGAGACTAGAATATCTTTTAAGGCTTTGCATGATCTTATTAATGCTATAGTAGGAGGGAAGGAATTTGTAGGATTCATGCGGGAGGATCAGAAAACCTACTTACGTGCAAAAAGACAACGAAACTTGCAGTATGGTGAAGCAGGGAGTTTGTTAAGATATTTTCAGCAGCAAGCGGCAGAAAATCTGTATTTTTACTATGCCATTCAGTTGGATGTAGATGAGATGATTACTAATATTTTTTGGGTTGATCATCAGATGATAACAGATTATGGGCTTTTCGGTGATGCAGTGTCATTCGACACAACTTTTAGAACAAATAAGGAGTATCGTCCATTTGCTTTATTTTCTGGCTTTAATCACTTTAGAATGACAGTGATTTTTGGTGCATCATTATTGTATGATGAAACTGCAGAGTCATTTGAATGGTTATTTGAAACTTTTTTGGATGCAATGTCGAGAAAAAAACCTATTATTTTTTTCACAGACCATGATCAAGCAATGGCTAAGGCAATTTCGCAAATCATGCCTGAGGTTTTTCATGGGTTGTGCACTTTTCACCCAATGCAAAATGCTTTGAAGCATTTAGGTTACTTGTTCAAGAGTGGTTCAAAATTTAGTAGCGATTTAAAAGCTTGCATTTATGACTACGAGAATGAGCATGAATTAATTAAAGCTTGGAATTCTTTGATTGATAAATACAACTTCCAAGAGAATGAGTGGATGAAAAGAACTAGGAGAAAAAGATAGCAGTGGGCGCATGTGTATATAAAGTGGGTATTTACTAGAGGAATGTGAAGCACACAACTTAGTGAAAGTCTAAATGGAACATTAAGGAGATATTTGAAAGGTGATCATAACATTGTTCAATTCTTTACTCACTTCAATCGGATTGTTGTAGATAAGCAGTATGAGGAATTTTCTGCAATATATGATTCTAGACAAAAGTTGCCAAGAATGAAATTAAAAAAGTCTCCCATTTTAATCCAAGTTGCAAGTTTGTACACCCCTCCTATCTTTGATTTATTTCATTATGAGTTGGATACGTCCCTTTGTTGTCAAGTGAAGCAATTCCAAGAGTTAGAAGAAGTTAAGTGCGTGATTGGCTTGTATGGTAATGATATATTGTGGAGGGTAGGGTGGAAGTTACTAGGCTAAGAAGAGAAAAAAATTGTCGAGAAATATATTGTACTTGTAAGAAATTTGAGAACTTTGGAATTTTATGTATTCACGCAATCAAAGCACTTGATAGAATGAATGTTATGGAAATTCCCGAAAGGTATATATTAGGCCGATGGAGATTGGATGCAAAAGATTGTGAAATTGAAGAGAAAATGTTATAGTAGATGAGAATGATCCGAAGTTATTGATATTAGCATGTTATAGAGATCTTTGCCCAAGAATGGTGAACCTAGTAACTCAAGCATCTATGCACAAACCTCCCTATCAATTGGTTGATGAAGGGATTAAGGAATTGTGTGTAAAAGTAAATAATATGATGAAGGGAGTTGGAAATTTTGGTACCAAAGAATTAGATGCGGATGACCCCAACTTTGCACAAGTTAAGGGCATAAAGAAGAAAGATGTTGGACACAAAGGGAGGGGTAGATTAAAACCTTGACATGAGATGATGAATAAGAAGAGAAAAGTTATTTCACAACCAACCCGCCTTAGTAAAGTATTACTTACGTACTTTTGAAATTTCAAATGACATGCATTTATTTTATAAATTGTGTAAAATATTGATAACTTTTTGAACTTCTTTAGACTATTGGTCAATCAAGCAACACTACAAATGTTCAAAATTCATCTTTAAGCCAACCACAGGTTAGCTATTGTTTTATGTTATTTATTTATTTTTATTTTTTTATAAATTGTGTAATGTATTGATACATTTTACAACTTATTTAGACTATTGGTCAATCAAGCAATATCACAAATGTTCAAAATTCATCTTTAAGCCAACCACGGGTTAGCTCTTTTTTTATGTTATTTGTTTATTTTTTAGACTACGTTGTACTAGTGTATTTACTTTTCATGGTGTTTTATGGAGTAGGATGTTGGGAGTCCCTATTGGCCATAATTGATAAATTATGGGTATAATCTTCTCACATGTGATAATAATTCAAACTCACCAAGGTATCCACAATCACAACACCTGTCTTTCCAAGCATCACATAGTCCACAAAATTCTCAAGTAAGTAATATATATATATATATGTTTGTAATGTAATTTAGTTCATAAAATTTATTCTAATGAATTTTCTTTTTTTCGGGAACATCACTTAATCTAGCGGGGCAGAATCCAATGTAGACCGAATTTAGAAATGAGAGTTCTTTTGATTTTTCTATTTAGAATGGTTGAGAAAGATTTTTGGATATTTGACAGGAGATTTTGAAGTTTGAATGCCTTAGAGTTTTTTTTTTTTTTTTTTTATACAGATGTTGGATGTGAATTGAATTTATTTTGGCCCTTTTTTTTCTTTTTTTTCTTTTTTTTGTATACAACTATTTTTTTTTAAGTTACATTTTTTTTGCCTATGGTTTGATAAATTGATTTGTTCAATTACAATTTTTTTCCCATTCAATTTTACTTTTGATGCATTTAAACCAGTTTTGAAAAAGTCAAAACATATATGATTTGTTTGATTTTAATTTTAAAATTAATCTTTTTTAAAAAATACAATTTAGTTTGATAAATTGATTGCTTTATTATAATAAAACAAAAATTAATGAGACACTTACATATATAAATAAATAATTAAATAAAAAAATAAAAAATAACTTTTTTACTCTAACACAACAGACACCTTTTGCTTGGAGTATAGAAAACAAAAATAAAAAAAAGAAGAAATAAAACTAACTTTTATACTCCAACACACCAGAGACTTTTGTTTGGAGTGTTAGAAACAGCGGTAGCTGGTAAGGGCACTAAAGAGTCAATGAAACCCTTACATATAAATTTTTTTAAAAAAAAAAAAAAAAAAGAAAAAAAAAAGTGATAAAACGTTGCCGTTTTGAGGCACATAACAGGCACGGCAAGAAGTAAACACAGCAGGGACCCTGCATCCGATTTTTTAATGGTTTTACTTTTTCAGATCACTCTCTTGCTTTCACCAAATCCAAAGCAAATACTTTCCAAAGCCAACTACCCATATAGCCAAAATAATGAGACGGCGTCACAATCTTATTCATTATTTGGTTAAATTTTCCGAATTTATTTTGATTTTTTTTAAAACTTGTTCTGGTAAAAAAAAATAAAAATTAGAACTCATTAATTTCATATTTTAAAATTTTAAGAATAACATTTTAATGTTTATTTTTGTCAAATTAATTAATTATTATTTTTAAAAAATTTAAAAAGAAATTTAAAAACTAGACAAACTAATATTTTGATTTCCCGAAAGATATATCAATTTTACACTGCATACCTCTGTAACTATTGCACATATTTATGCCATATCACATTTACGTATCATACATATCAACAGTGCATACCTCTGTAACTATTGCACATATTTATGCCATATCACATTTACGTATCATACATGAGATTTAAGTCATTAAATTTTCTATTATCTAAAAAAAAAAAGTCATTAAATTTTCCAAAGTTAAACTTGCTTCCATTGGCCCGCTTAATCTGCTCAGCTCAGTTATAATTTTTTAGGACTTGGAAAGTATGTTTTAGACCATAGAGTCACTAGGTCAACAATTTTAACACAAAATATTAATAGGCTAAGTTTGGAATTTATATTTTCAACTTGGTCTGACCTGCTATTAAATTAATTAATTATTTATTTATTTATAATACATTAAAATATATATTTTTTGTTGAGATCTAAATTTTATCTTTATTGATTTTGTTGAAACTTGCATACATGGTGATGTGTGATTGAATTTATTTAAGAAATATTTCAATTTATAATGATGTCAATATATTTATTTAAGAAATATAATGTGTGATTGAGTTTAATTATAGAATGATTTAAATTTTTTTTTAACATATAACCAATAGATGGCCTTGGAATTTATAATTATTTTTTAGACTGAGTTTGGGCAGATATAGAGACCCTATATTAGGACCGGGTCGGGCTTGACAAATACAAAATTTCTTATCATGTAATACCGGCCCGGCCTGAATCTGATTCGGCCCGACGTTTATCCACTCCTATTCACAATTGGTTAATTTAATTAAAATGTAAAAAAATTATTTTAAAAAATCAATAAGTCAATAAATTTTGAATTCATATTAAAAAAAGGTTAATTTTTTTTTTATTTACACTATAAAGACAAAGATTCTTTCTTCTTTATTTATTTATTTTTTTTGCATGTTTTTTAATAAAAAAACATGAAAAACCCATTTCAAACATATTAAAAAAATAATAATTTTCAAATAAGGCCTAATACAAAATTTGTGTACAAAAACAGCACTGATAAGATTTTACCGCTTCCCAAAACTTACAATAATTATTAATTATTTTATTTTATTTTATTTTTTTAATAAACCGAAAAACCCAACACTTCCTTGCTTATCTTCCATCTATATCTGTATCTATATCTATAGTATTATTAGTAGTAGTATTTATTAATTATCTATTTATACTATTATTAAGTGCAAGCTAAACTTGGTGTCAAAGTCTTCAGGTCATGCAACGTGTTGGACTTGGAAAGGTTATTTTAACTCATAGGTCGGGCCGGGCTACTATTTTCAACCCAATATGTTAATGGGCTGAGTTTCAGTCGGGCCGGGCTACTATTTTCAACCCAATATGTTAATGGGCTGAGTTTCAGATTTATATTTTTAACCCAGCTCGGCCTGACAAACTATTAAATTAATTAATTATTAAAATATATATTCTTTGTTAGGATTTAGACTTTATCTTTGTTAATTTTATTGAAATTCACATTTGTGATGATGTGTGATTGAATTTATTTATAAAAAAAAATTAATTTATCATGATATTAGTATATTTATTTAAGGGAGCTTTTTTGATAAATCTTTTTTCTAAGAACTTTATTCCATCCAACCCATATTCTTTTTGACTATTCCATTAGGTCCTATTTGAGGTAACAAGACCAAAATACCCTTTTCATCTACTTATGTTTCATTTAGTCCACATTATTTTCTTATGTTTCAATAAGTCCTATGGGTGACATAATTATCAAAATACTCCTAATGTGAATGTTCACACCGTCAATGTGAATGTTCACAGCGTCAATGTGAATGTTCCTATTTGAGGTAAGAAGACCAAAATACCATTTTCATCTACTTATGTTCCATTTAGTCCGCATTATTTTCTTATGTTTCTATAAGTCCTATGGGTGACATAATTACCAAAATACCCCTAATGTGAATGTTCACATCCTATGGGTGACATTATTACCAAAATACCCCTAATGTGAATGTTCACATCGTCAATGTAAATGTTCACACCGTCAATGTGAATGTTCCTATTTGAGGTAAGAAGACCAAAATACCCTTTTCATCTACTTATGTTTCATTTAGTTCACATTATTTTCTTATGTTTCAATAAGTCCTATGGGTGACATAATTACCAAAATACCCCTAATGTAAATGTTCACATCCTGTGGGTGACATAATTATCAAAATACCCCTAATGTGAATGTTCACATCGTCAATGTGAATGTTCACACTGTTAATGTAAATGTTCACACCGTCAATGTAAATGTTCATACCATCAATGTGTAGGGGCTCGGCCCAGCCCGGGCCGAGGCCAACCCATGTAAAGCCTCGTGGGTGCTTGCCAAAATTCGGGCCGGGCCGGACCGGCCCACGGGCCAAAAAATTAGGCCTAGGCCCTAGCCCTGGCACAAAGGTATTCAGGCTTTGGGTGCTCCGGTGGGTCGAGCCAAGGGGCTTGGGCCCAGACTTGGGTTTGGGTGAGCCTCGACATTTTTTTTAATTCTTTTAAATTTTTTCTCCTAAAATTTTATTATTTTCTACCAAAAAAACACCGGACCTCTGGCGAGCCAGGCCTCGGGCCGAGCCTTAAATGGGCCTTATGCGGGCCGAGCTTCAAAGTGATGCCCAAGGTCCTAGCCCAAGTTCTCGGGCTGGGCTCGGGCCCGGGCCCAAACGAGCTTGCCCCGGGCCACGGAAGGGCTTCGGGTAGCCCACGGGCCGCGGGCCAATTTTACACTCCTATCAATGTGAATATTAACATGTCAATATGAATATTCACATTGTCAACAGGTCGAACCCGCTCCAGGCCACAGGCCAATTTTACACTCCTATCAATATTAATGTTAACATGTCAATGTGAATATTCACATTGTAAACAAGTCGGGCCAGGCTGGGCAGGGCCCGTGGGTGGATTTCGAGCCTCTTATGAGCCGCGAGTCAATTTTACACTTCTATCAACGTGAATGTTAATATGTTAATGTGAATATTTACATTGTCAACGGGCCGGGCCCTGCCGAGCAGCCCACAGGCCGCGGGCGGGTCACAGGCCGCGGGCGGGTTTCAGGCCGCCCACGGGCCGCGGGCCAATTTTACACTTCTATCAATGTGGATGTTAACATGTCAATGTGAATATTCACATTATCAACGGATCGGGCCCGCGCCTGACCCAGGGGGGAGCTTCGGACCGCCAACGGGCCACGGGCCAATTTTATATTCTTACCAATGTGAATGTTAAATTATGAATATTTATAACCCGCCCCGCCCCGGACAACGGGCGGCTTCGGACCGCGGGCCAATTTTACACTCCTATCAATGTGAATGTTAACATATCAATGTGAATATTCACATTGTAAACAGGTCAGGCCGCATCGACGAGCGGGTTTCGGGCCGCCTACGAGCCGCAGGTCAATTTTACACTCCTATCAACGTGAATGTTAATATGTAAATGTGAATATTCACATTGTCAACGGGCCAGGCCGGGCCCGCCCTGGGCAGCCCACGGGCCGCGGGCCAATTTTACACTTCTATCAATGTGAATGTTAACATGTCAATGTGAATATTCACATTGTCAACGGACCGGGCCCGACCCGGCCCAGGGGGGAGTTTCAGACCGCCCACGGGCCACGGGCCAATTTTACATTCTTACCAATGTGAATGTTAAATATGAATATTTACAGCCTGCCCCGCCCCGGGCAGCGGGCGGGCTTCGGGCTACCCACGAGCCGCGGGCCAATTTTACAGTCCTGTCAATGTGAATATTCACATTGTAAACGGGCCGGCTGGATCCGCGGGCGGGTTTCGAGTCGCCCATGGGCCGCGAGCCAATTTTACACTCCTATCAATGTGAATGTTAACATGTCAATGTAAATATTCACATTGTAAACGGGCTGGGCCGGCGGGCGAGTTTCAGGCCGCGTGTCAATTTTACACTCCTATCAACGTGAATGTTAATATGTTAATGATGAATATTCACATTGTCAACGGGCCGGGCCGGCCTGCCCTAGGAAGCCCACGGGCCGCGGGCCAATTTTACACTTCTATCAATGTCAATGTTAACATGTCAATGTGAATATTCACGTTGTCAATGGATCGGGCCCGCCCCGGCTCGGGGGCGAGCTTAGGACCGCCCACGGGCCACGGGCCAATTTTACATTCTTACCAATGTGAATGTTAAAATATGAATATTTACAGCTCGGCCCACCCCGGGCAACGGGCGGGCTTCTGGCCGCTCACGGGCCGTGGGCCAATTTTATATTCCAATCAATGTGAATGTTAATATGTTAATGTGAATATTCACATTATAAACGGGCCGGGCCGGGTCCGCGGGCAGGTTCGAGCCGCCTACGGGCCGCGGGTCAATTTTACACTCCTATCAACGTGAATGTTAATATGTTAATCTGAATATTCAAGTTGTCAACGGGCAGGGCCGGGCCCGCCCCGGTCAGCCCACAGGCCACGGGCGGGTTTCGGGCCACCCACGAGCCGCGGGCCAATTTTACACTTCTATCAATGTGAATATTCACATTGTCAACGGACTGGGCCCGCCCCGGCCCGGGGGTGATCCTCGAACCGCCCACGGGCCACGGGCCAATTTTACATTCTTACCAATGTGAATGTTAAAATATGAATATTTACATCATAAAATTGCTAACCGTTCAAAAATATTTGTAAGGGTATCAAAATTAAATATAAGGGCATAAGAGTTTAAAAAAAGAGTGTAAATTAATAAAAAAGGCTTTATGGAATAAGACTATACATACATGGGACTAAATTGGTTAATAAATTTCTTCTTGGACTTTTTGGGTTAAAACACTTCTAAATGGGATTTATCAATAAAAATTTTTTTATTTAATAAATATAATGTGTGATTGAATTTAATTATGAAATGTTTTAGTTTTTTTAAACATATAGCCCGATTGGTGGGTTTAGAATTTATAATTATTTTTTAGGTCGGGTTTGGGCAAATATAGTGTCCCGATATTAGGGTTGGGTCGAGTTTGGACAAACACAATATTTCTTATTATGTAACGTGAGCTCAAGTTATTCAGTGATTTGTATATTGTTTGTTTATTTGTTTTTGGGTCTTAATTAAATTGTTTAGTATTAAAATTCATTATTTTTGACATTTTCTTAGTCAAACATTTCGGCTTAAGCTGTGAGCTCAGCTTTGTCCAATTTACTCGCGGATGTTATTAAGAAAATTTTTTGTACCGAAAGTTATAAACTTTTGTAATAAAAATTAGGGACAATTATAAAAAAAAAAATTAAGGTTTAAGTATTCCAACAAAATAAATCTTAAATTTATAATTTTTTCAATTTAAATCTTAATATTTTGAATTATTTTCAATTTAAACTATTTGTTTATTTTTATTAAGTAAAATCAACAAAAAAATCATATTTTATTTATTAAATTCAATGTTAGCATATATAAAATGTCTAAAGTACATGTTTTATTGAGTTCAATGATTAAAATATCAGATCAACCTAATTTTTTTATTTTTTTATATGAATGATGTATACAGAGAGTTTTACAAAATGAATAATTTGGACCATCAAAACAGAATACGTAATGGGTTTCATGAGCCCCTCAATTTTTTTTAGATTCATATTTGAATACCAAAGAAGTTCAACTCTAATGGATAAGGTGGTTGGAAGTTGGCAGTGGGGTGGGTTTGGAGTTAGGGTTTAAAATGTCAGGGTGTAAGAAAACACAGGTTAGGGATAAATATATTTTTGGAATTATGGCCCCGTTTGTTTTGGGGTATGAGAGGGGGATTGAGATTAGGATAGCTGTGGATCCTATTTAATGTGCTGTTTGTTTACAGAATTGAGAATGGGATTGCTAAGCCGAAAGGTTTAGGATAGGCCTTGCAGATGGGATTCGGATGGGCTTCCAGGACTTGGTATTAGAAAAATAGTCCGGCGAACTAGATATTTTTTATTTTTATTTTTATTTATTTTATTTTTTACATGTCAGGCATTTTTTTTTAACATTAATGTTTAATTTTTTGTATTTTTTGTTAAATAAAAATCATTATTTTATTTTTTTCTGAAAATTTTTTATTTTATTTTTATTTTTTAAAAATTTTTTACATGTTGGGCATTTTTTTTAAAACATTAATGTTTAATGTTTTTGTATTTTTTTTATTTGTTTTATTATTTTATATTTATTTTATATAAAAATAATTTAACAATCCCTACACTAACAACTATCATCAAAACAAAACACAATTTTACTTAATCCCCTCACTATTAATCTCCTCCATTCTACTTTTGAAAACAAACGGGACCTATGCGCTTTGGCATTTAAGCTGAAAGAGTACCCAACAACTTGAATTTATGTTAATTCTCAAAACAAATTAGCCCTTAGGCTTATAATTGTTATTTATAATAAAAAGCAAACCTTACCCGACTAGGAACCAAACTAGGCAATTCATTGTTGACATTACAAAACTAATAAAAATGGAAAATTCAAACAAAATAAGGAAATAACTAATTTCGACTCCTTAACAAATGAATTCACCCAAAATCCAATTGGGCCCACTACGAGGCGAAGGATTTTGATCCAATCCATTTGTTTTACTAGAACTGTTTGGCCAACCACATCACGCCACCTGAGGAGGACACCAAGATCACTTGAACTTGAATCATTTGCGCTTCAAAGACAAAAGGCTTCCTTGAATGTTGCTTGATTCAGACTGGGAGGAAAACTCCACAAATAATTTATTTAGAGTATGTTCAAACAATTCATCAATAATTTCACTACCAAAATGCTTGGTGAAAATTCCTTCAAAGTCAGCTCTGAGGTGCATTATTTTTTGTTACATCCACAAATATTTTTTTTTTCAAATTTTAAGATCTAAGCACACCTTCAAGAAGAGAGTTTGAAGGTTCAAACCAATCCACAAGTGGTACTGCAAAATACATTATGATAAATGATATCAGCTGCAAAAGTGGAGTCTCAAATACTTTTGCGACTACAAGGTTGCCATTGCCATTTTTTCAACACAAAAAGCATAGAGAACATCAGATACGAATAAGATAACAACATTATAAACGGATCATCCTTGAAAATAAGCGACTTGCAATTCATGGTAACATGATTATTATTGTTTGACAAACTTCACTGTATTAAGAATAAATTCTGTTTGTGTACTTAACAACAAACATAATTTATTCTTAATACAGTGAAATTTGTCTAACAATCTTAAGACAGATTATTTTTTAGCGTCTTCATTGTATTTATTTTCTATGATTTCACAAAATGATATTCTGGTTGGAAAATACAAATAGGAGTCATATATTGTTTGATAAATAGTAGTAATATACTATTTATTTTCTTTGACAACTAGTAGTAGTATACTTGTGTCATTAACAATTTCAGAATATTAATTTGTGTAGTAGTGATACAGAAAATTATTGAGGAGTATTTTATTTTCCTAGTTTTAGTAACTAGAAAAATAAAATTATTTTGTATTACAATTTATTTTCTGGTTTTAGTAACTAGAAAATTAATTTGTGTTTTAATTTTTTTATTTTTGTAATCAGATATTATGGCTACTGCAACTGAAAGTGGTACTCCAATTGTCACACCGACTCCGGTCCCTATCTAGAACCATGTTCAAGTTCCAATAAATTATGGAGAAAAATCAAAAAAAATTAACGGTACAGAGTTTAAAAGATGGCAGCAGAAAATGTTGTTTTATTTGACAACTCTTAATCTTGCCTGGTTTCTCTGTGAAGAGTCTCTAGTACTTAAAGAGAGTGAAAGTGATCGGCAAGTTGTTGCCGCTATAGACGCCTGGAAACATTCTGATTTTTTGTGCAGAAACTACATCCTCAATGACCTAAACAATATGCTGTATAATGTTTACAGCCCTCTAAAAACAGCAAAAGAATTGTGAGATTCTTTGGAGAAAAAAATACAAAACAGAGGATGCCGGCACAAAGAAATTTGTTGTTGGTAAATTTTTGTATTTTGTTATGATAAACTCCCAAACGGTAATTTTTCAAGTTCAAAGTTTTCAATTAATTTTGTATGATATTCATGCTGAAGGTATGTTTCTTAGCGAGTCTTTCCAAGTCGCTGCGTTAGTGGAAAGATTTCAAAAATTATTTAAAACATAAACGCAAAGACATGACAATGGATGAATTGATTGTAAGACTAAGAATTGAGGAAGATAACCACAAGGCTGAAAAGAGGAATGGAAAAAATTCCATTGAGTCCAAGGCTAATGTGGTTGAACAAGTGCCCAAACCACAAAACAAAAAAAGGAAATTTGCTGGAGATAGTCCTAAACAAGGCGACAATAATAGCAATAAAAAGTTTAAAGGTAAATGCTATAATTGTGGCAAGACTGGACATCGTGCCTCTGATTGCCGACGCCCTAAAAAGGATCGCAGAAGTACAAACAAGGAGACTACCAATCAAGCCAATGTGACAGAAGTTGATTATATCTCTGACGGGGTAAATGACATCAATCTCTCTACTGTGGTGTCTGAGGCTAATTTGGTTGGAAATCCTAAGGAATGATAGGTTGATACAGGAGCAACTCGTCACATTTGTGCGGACAAGAAGATATTCACTACTTATAATAAGGCTGCAAATGGTGAGCAACTATTCATGGGAAATTCATTTACTTCTGTTGTGGCTGGACAAAGGAAAGTAATCTTGAAGATGACATCAGGGAAGGGTTATAACGAGTTAAATCAAATTGAATTTATTTATTTATTATTTTTTTCAATATCTGTTTAGTAAATTTTTTTTTTTAGTATGTTTGTGGGCTCGGGTATTGATTGGAGTCGGATTGGTATAAATTTCCAAATCGTTTGATTGTGTAGTTATTATTATTATAGTTGTGGTGTCGTAGACAATTCTATTTAAATTGGTAAAAATAAATTATATTACTCCTTGATTTCGACTTCGTAAGGCCCGCTTGGCAATTTTTTTAGTTTTACTTATAGTAATTCTTGGGTTTTGAGTAATAAATGAGATATAAATTTAATTTTTGGGATTTATTTGATTTGCTCATACTTAATAATTTTGGTTCATATTTAATTATGTGTATGGTGGGAGCCATCTTGAGTCTATTTAGATTATTTTATACTTTAATCTCAATTGGAGATTTATTTTAGATTATTAAAATTGATTCATTTTGAATCTAATTGATTGAATCACAACTCGTTTGTACCTATTACCTATTTATTTTATTATCATGAGAGAGAGTTGCAAATATTAATAGTGTGCAGCATCAAACGAAATATATTTTGTTGTGAGGAAATAATTATATGGCTTTATAATTTCTACAAAATTCAGCAATTCTAATTAATATATATATATATATATATATATATGTATAGATATTTGAATTAAAAAAATTATAATAATAATGAGTGGAGCCCACGTGGGGCTACCCCCCATCCCCATGTCTTTCATTTCTTTTCTTCATCCATTTGAAGCAGCAGACTCCCTACTCTCTCTCGTCTCCTTCGGCTTTCTCTTGCTCTGTCTCTTTCTAAAAAAAAAAAAAAAAAAATTTCTTAACATTTATTGCACAAAATTTTTGATCCACCAAAATTTATTAGGTTTTAGATCATAGTTCTTAAGATCAAAGTGAAGAGCTTGGCGGGAGCATGTTTTGACTAGTGGAGATCGAAATCCAACAAAGTCGAAAATTAGAATTTTTGCTTGTTTCTTCTTTTAGCTTTTGAATTAGGGATTTTTTAAACATTGTGTATGTGGTTTAGCTTTATTATGTGTTATTTTGATAGTGTGATATTTGAAAAGATTAGGGTTTTATTAATGGTATATTAATGTATGAAAAAGGAGGAAGTTCTCAACTTTTTTGAAAATCTCTTGTTAGTTGAGTGTGATTTTTTTGTATGACTCATGGATGTTGAGAAATGTATTTTATTTATTATTTATTTTTTTTGAGAAATTCCCAAATTTTAATAAAACCCTCGAAATTTAAAACGTTAAGATTTAGATTTTTGGGATGAGTTTGTGAAAAGCTTCCTAGAGTTTAAAATGTATGTTTTTTTGAACAAATGAGAATTTGAAAGTGGATGTTTAAGGGACGAGATTGATGAGAATGTTGTTAGGAACATTGAAAATCATTGAGGTTTCTTTTGAAAATTATTTAATTTGAAAATATTGAACTTTTGAGAAAGATGAAAATATTTATCATGTTGAGGTATTAAGAAAAGTCGAAAGAAATATATGTTATTTTTGGCATTATGAAAATTTTTGGTAAATTCTTGAGTTTGAATAAAAAGCGAAAATTGATGAAATTTTTGGAAGAATATTATGATTTTTGATTGAGCTGGGAAAGAGGAGATTGAACATGTGATTGTTACTCTCATGTTGAAATTATTGAAAATATGAGATTATGAGTTATATTTGTCTTTTAAATCTTATATTTTGTATAGAGGTAATTGTTTTGACAACCGATGGAGGGTTGTATTGATGGTTATAGAAATTGCATGTGAAGTAGGTAAAAATTAAAGTATTTGCAAATTCATGCATGTCATTGAACATTGCATAGTCTCTTGATTTCAATCCTCGCATTGGATTTTCAAATTGATTTTGAAATTGATTCATTGAGAATATTTGAAATATGCTTGAGTTATGGGGTAAATATGTTTGGTAAGTCCGGATAAGGGGTGTAGTTTGGTATTATTTAAGTTAGCCTGAGTGTCTAGGGTGAAATACTGAAAACACGAGCGAAGGAGGTACCACGTGCCTTCCAGTGAGAGACTGGTAAAGTGGTGATTGGTAGTGCTTGATATACCTACTTGCAAACACCAGCCCAGAGATTACCAATATCGTATTTATCGCCTCCTGTTCTATCAAACGAATGATTGAATTGGTTATGTTTTCGAACAAGTGCATGGCGTGAGAATTTCAAAATGAGAAAACCTATGATTTTGGCATTGGCATCTCATATGCATTGCACCTCATGATATTGTTAAACTGCATGCACTTTATTAGATTATCTCTACCGGGCTTTATACTCATCCCATAATGGAAATCATTTTTCAGGTGATTGTGGGGTGCCTTCGCCAAAGTGAAGGCGTGGATGATCTTTTTAGAGCACAAGGCTCAGTTATTTATTTGTTTTGTTTTGTTTTGCAAGCCAAGGGCTATCTATGTATGGGTTTGAAAACCACTTTGTGTAACTTGTAGCCATTAAGGCACTAATTTGTATTTTGTTGCTTTAACTTGTTATTGTCACATGCTATAAATTCATATCTTAGGGATGATAGATGTATTAGTGCATGTGGTCTCTCTTTTGTGAAATTGCAAATTGGATATCGTTAATGAAAAAATTGAGACTTAGTATGAATATTGACTATTGAAAGGTCAATATTATTCAATGTTCTTGTATGTAATAATGAGAAGTAATGGGATTTAGATTATGTCTTTGAGTTAATTTGGTTATATCAGATGCTAATTTTTTGAGGTGTTACAGAACTAACCCTCAACAATGTGCTGCATGTACCAGACATTCGGAAGAATTTAGTTTCTGGTTCTTTGTTAAGTAAAAATAGTTTTAGACTTGTATTTGAGTTTGATAAATTTGTATTAACAAAGAGTGGTATGTATGTTGGTAAGGGATACATGAGTGATGGTCTCTTCAAATTAAATGTAATGACTGTCGTACCAAAACTTTCTATTAATAAGAATAACACATCTTTTGCTTATATTCTTGAGTCGAATTTATGGCATGGTAGATTAGGACATGTAAATTTTGATACTTTGCGTAGACTAATTGGTTTGGATTTGTGTAGAAGCGAAACTAACTAAGGCCCCATTTAAATCGGTTGAAAGAAAAATCGAACCTCTAGAATTAATTCATACTAATGTATGTGATCTTAAATTTGTTCAAACTAGAGGAGGCAAAAAGTATTTATAACATTTATCGATGATTCCACAAGATATTGTTATGTATATTTACTTAGAAGTAAAGATGAAGTCTTGGAAATGTTTAAACCTTATAAAATTGAAGTTGAAAATCAACTTGGTAAAACCATTAAAATGGTTAGAAGTGATAGGAGTGGCGAATATGATGCACCTTTAAATGAATTTTGCGTACAAGATGGCATTATTCACCAAACTACAGCATCTTATTCTTCCTTTCAGTAATTCCATTTTGATGTGGAGAATAGGGTACTGTAGTTTCCTTGTGAGGTATTCTGTTAAGAACATAATTAGCAGACAATATTGCTTCACTCCATAAGTTCGATGGTAAGCCTAAACTTAGTAACATGGCATTCATCATTTCTTTAAAGGTTCTATTCTTCAATAGGCAGGGCACAGAGTCATATGTACAATGGTAAGTCACAACATATTCGTCGTCGATATAATACCGTAAGCCAATTGCTCTCAAATGGAATAATCTCAATAGATTATATAAACTCTAAAAAGAATATTGCGGATCCGTTAACAAAAGGTTTGACTAAAGAGCAAGTGTATAGTTCATCAAAGGGGATGGGATTAAAGTCTATTACATAAGAGTCATCATAATGGTAACCCTACTTAAATGACTGGAGATTCCAGAAATCACCAAGGGATTAAAATTCCCTACCCCATTCGTATGGTGAGAGTAATATCTGTAAGATGTGTTGTACGCAGGGGTTTAAGGATAAGCTTTGCTTTTAATGATTACTTATATCTTGATTTAGGCATAAAAATCAAGACGAGTATAAGAGATACTCACAATAAGAATCACCTATACAAGTGTCGAACTGGGGGCCGGTTCTATGAGAATGAAGAGGCTAAATTCTCTAGAAACACTCATGAACAACCAGGAGCGCTCAAGGCCAAAATGAACACAACCGTAAGAACCACAATGTGTCAGAAGATATTTTGTGTGAAATTTATTGTCTTAGCTTACACAAACGGCTAAACAATTCAAGGCATCGCATCCATTGGTTAGCTAGTAAGTTTGATAGGTTATCACTAGGGAAGGTTTAAAGCCGAAAGCTACCTACCCTGATGCAACATATTTTCGATTTATACTCTTTCGATAATTTCTGCATATTGTTGCATTTCCATTGTCATCGTGTGAGTGATTTTCTGACCACACTGCCAACTCAGTAATCAGCTAGAGAGTACTGGCAGAATAGATGATATATGGCTGACCTGCAACAGAAAGAGAAGATTTTGGCGGTGGTTCGTCCACCCAGGGGCACTCCGACGATCAAGTCAGTATATCTCTCAAAGATAATCAATAATGCTAAATTCACTGTTCTGAGTATTAATTGCGTACCTTAGACCCATCGGGGGTGCCTTTCTTTTATAGTTACCTCACTCCTAGTCCCCATAGAAGCCTAGCTTCAATGGACTTCCGTTCAGTACTTATCCAGGACTCTTCTATAGATAGAGATAAACTCTCTGAGAGTGTTATCCTTATCCACACTAAAGTCCTTCCTCATTCTAGGACTCTTGTGCCTTATCCGCTTATCTCGGATTCTGATATCTTTGGAGATAACCTCGGCCTTGCCGAGATCACCTCGGCGTCATGACTTGGACACGTGGCACCTCGGCTGACACGTCGGCGTCACCTTGGCCACGTGTTGGGACTCAGAAAATATATCCCCACAACTGTCCCCTAGGTTCTATTACCTTGGCATTCTGAGGTGATGGAACCTATATCGGTACTTCCTACCAGTACATCGGCTTAAGCCGAGCTCATCACTATAGGCCGACATGTCTTCTTAAAGATCAAGAATTCCAAGAGCTTCTTCATGCGTATAAGCTGTCATGCATCACAATTCAACCGTTTCAGCCACGTGTCCTTCTCTTACTGGATCGTACTTGGTACGTGCTTCTAAATCGTCTTACGTATGCGTACGCCGTCTGACGCACACGTTGTTTTAGGCGCATTAATTCTGTTTTGCCGCCGTTTCAAGTTTTAACAAAACTTTTTCCCCCTTTCCTTATTTTCTCACTTTTCTCCATCGTCTCTGAAGCTTTATCTCTCTAGATTTTTCTTCCAAACCCTCCATTGTTCAAGCTTCTAAAGCTCTGCAATTCGCTTCGTCCACTTCCTCCAGCGAGGTTCTTGCTAATCCTTTCTGTAGCTGCCGTTTGTCGGACTTCGGCGAACTCAACACCGGCTTCCTCTCTTCGGTGAGTTTACTGTTTCTTCTATTTTCAGTTTTTGATGCCCTTCATTACTCGTTGCCATCATATAGCTGAATGTGATTATTCCACGATTTTGCTCTTGCTCACGTCTTGAATGTACGTATTGCTTGCCAATTTTTTCTTGCACTTTTGCTACTGTTCCTGGCCTGTTACCCTTCGTATTTACAATGTTCTTGATAGTCCATCTTTGTTCTTGATTCTGAAGCGCCTTCTTGCTTTTCTGTTTTTCAGATTCGTGCCTTCAATCTTCGTTTCCATAGATCTAGGCTTGGGATTTGTTTGTAGAACTCAAAACAATTGTTAAGGAAAATTGAAACGATTCCCCACAGATTCTGTGTATCTTCCAGCTTTCACCGGGGTCCATAAAACCCTTTAGAAACACACCCTTCTGAAATCTAACCCCATCAGTTAAGTCGATATCATGGGTATGTGGAAGCATAGGGTAGACACCCCGACAAAATTAGAATACCTTAGGCGAGAGTTTTCCATCCCTGCTGACGTCCATCTGAGGTTGGCAGGGGATGACGACTCTATCATGCCCATCACTGATTCTATGCCCTTCCCTGTAGTGGCCTTTATCGAGTGTGGACTTAGGTTCCCATTAAACACCCTTTTTCGTGAAATACTTCATTACTATAAGTTGAACCCTATGCAACTTGCCATCAATTCCTATTGAGTTATCAACGGTATAATTTCCTTAGCTAAACAAGAAAATGCTAGGATTACCTTAGCCGACATCCAATATTGCTACACCATGTGTGGCCTCAAAAAAGATACGGGCTATATTTACTACCTTAAGTCGAGGTCCACAGAATACAAAATCGTAGCCGACCTCCCAGACTCCAACAAGGGAGCTGAAGACGATTACTTCATTACCTCAGGGAACTAAGAATTCGCTTCAGACGAGGACCTCCATCTCTACCATCTTCCTCGATCAGTTTTTGTAGAGGGCAATGGTAAGAGCCCTGTGTCCATATTACGTGTTTGTTTCAAAGTCTTCAATACTCTATTTGTTTCTAACGTCTATTTTTCTTGCAGCTCTTCCTCAGCCACCCAAGGGCTTCCGTCAGTCTTTCTTTCCCAGCAAAGGCTTGAGGAAACTTTTGGATCTGCCAGTCCACAAACGGAAGGCCCCTCTCCCGTTTAATTTCATTCCTATGTATAAGTCAGCTCTTCCCGACGTCTCCAAGAAGAAGAAGAAGAAGAGTCAGTCCCCTCTTTCTGCCACAACTCCTCAGACTACCTCCACATCTCGGTAAGATCAAGGATCGACCTCTAATCCAGCCGAGCAGTCGTCAACCTCGGCTCCTTATCTGATCCTAATATCCCAGCGCCAACGTCGGCGACAAACTGTTTTTCCTGCCGGGATGGGTTGCCAGAAAGCAGTTGCCAAAGATCTCTTGGCCAGCATCCCATCAACCATTGACGCTTCACCAGCGCAATCTCAGCCTCCTGCGAAGCCAAAAAGAATAAAGAAGGCTCAACCAAAAGCAAAGGTGACTCAGGTCGACACTGAAGATACTTTGCCAATTTCAAAATTGGCTGAGAGTGAGAAGACCACATCTGCTGCCGAAAAGAGGTCAGCCGAGGCCCAACCATCTGAATCCCCAAAATCAAAGAAGTCGAGGTCATCTTCTGCTACCACATTGGGGTCTCGAAAGCACAATGCCCCTGGGCCTCCCAAATCACATTGGAGGATAAGCCAGTTAGGGCTAAAGATAGTGCTGATGACAAAAACGTCAACGTTGCCCATAGTACTGCTCTCCTCCTTCCTGGCGATCTTGATCGGAACACCGAGCTGAGTGAATATGAAAACTATGCCCTGATGCTCTAGCGCTCTGTCCAAGTAAGTGTCTTTATTCGATCATTTTGCTTTCTTTCTTGTACTTAGAAAATTTTCTAATAACTTTTGTCTTGTTCACTTTCAGGCTATCCAGCATGCTCATTCCTTCTCAATACAATCCTTTGAGAACCGGAAAGAACTGGCCGATAAGAAGAGAGAAGTTGCCAGTCTTCAAAAGGCCAACAAAAGCTTACAATAAAAAATGAAGAAGTTGGAAGACCAGGCCGAGGCTGCCATCAAGCCCCAAAATGTCGCCAAAGAAAAAACGAAATCCGCCGAGGCCATTAAAAAGGTTCTTGAGTCTGAAAAGAGAGAGGCCGAAGAAAAGATGGCCAGGCCCAGAAGGAACTTCAAGACGCCCTGGCCACAAAAGAGGCCGAAGTCAAGGCCGGCGACGAAAAGGGTTATAACGAAGGGGTGGCCGATGTCACGGTAGAATATAAAAAGCAAGTGAAGCAGGCATGCAACAAGGGTTTCACCATTTGGTTGGATGTCTCTTCAAAAAAGGCTTGAAGTCCCAGAGGACTCTCCCCTTAGGAATGCCGACGCTATTCCTCTTTCGTTCCCTCCAACTCCAAGTCAATCCACCAATGAATCTGAGTTCGAAGAGGAGACTTTGGTGAGGAAACCAAAGGAGACTGCTAGGATCAAGTCCCCTTCTTTAAATGAGCAGGTCCTGGACTTGACTCAAGATGAGGAGGGTGATGAGGTGCCCAAGGAAGCTACCCCTGAGCAGGCATCATTGGACGTGCCTCTTGCCGATAAGAGCCTTGATCAAACTCTTCAAGAAATTGATGCTGAGCTTGCGGCCGAGAAGGTGGCCGAGATGTCCTCCCAACAGTCTTCCGAGGTCCAGACCTAGCTTGCTAAGGAGCCTGAAGAATCTTAATTTTGGTGTCTTTTTCCTTTGTTTGTCGCCTTTTGTATTTCTTTGTTTTTGAGACAATGTAAACTCTTCGTATGGCCGATATACCTTCTTATGAATACAATTTCCTTCTTTCTTGAATGCTTGTATGTTTGTTTTTCCTTTATTGCTCTTGTATGACTTTCATACTTAGAATATTTTGCATATCTTTAATATATACTTCAATCTTGTGCAACCTTCTCGGGGTGACATACCTCAGTTATATGAACTGACGATTTACTTCGGCAAGTACCCAAGTACCTTTCTTGGCGCGACCTCAGTTTCAACTTGTAAATTTTGCATAAAATTTCAACAAGTGTTTAACCTTAGTCTAACTTCAACTTGTAAACTTTTCTCAAGTTTCAACAAGTGTTAAACATCATCTCGGTTTAACTTCAACTTATAAACTTTTCTCAAGTTTCAACAAGTGTTAAATATCATCTCGGTTTAACTTCAACTTGTAAACTTTTCTCAAGTTTCAACTTCAACTTGTAAACTATTCACAAGTTTCAACAAGTGTTAAACATCATTTCAGTTTAACTTCAACTTGTAAATTTTTCATAAGTTTCAACAAGTGTTAAACATAATCTCGGTTTAACTTCAACTTGTAAACTTTTCACAAGTTTTAACAAGTGTTAAACATCATTTTGGTTTAACTTCAACTTGTAAACTTTTCACAAGTTTCAACAAGTGTTAAACATAATCTCAGTTTAACTTCAACTTGTAAACTTTTCATAAGTTTCAACAAGTGTTAAACATCATTTTGGTTTAACTTCAACTTGTAAACTTTTCACAAGTTTCAACAAGTGTTAAACATCATTTCAGTTTAACTTCAACTTGTAAACTTTTCTCAAGTCTCAACAAGTGTTAAAACCATTTTTCTTCTCTCGGCCCCCTAATGTGAACCTAAGTTCCACTTGGGTTCTCATTATGCATGTATTTTTGAAACATCGGCAAGTATCTTATCAGTCATAAATATAGAAAAATTCTGCTAAAATTTTATTCATTACGTCAGCAAAAAACAAGGAAAATCTAATGATAGAAAAACTTCAGATTACAAGTATTTCAGGGTCTTGGCAACTCTTTGCCCTCATTATCTTCAATCTGATATGCCCCATTGCCCAATATCGAAGTGATTCTGTAGGGTCCTTTCCAGTTTGGTCCAAGCTTGCCCTCCCTGGGATCCTTCTTGTTGCCGACGACTTTTCTCAAGACTAGGTCACCGACTTGGAACTCCCTTGGGTTAACTTTTTTATTGTAAGCCCTGGCAAGCTGCTGTTGGTATGCTGCTAACTGAATTGCAGCCCTTTCCCTTCTTTCTTCTAGTAGATCCAGATCTCGGGCTAAGAGTACATCATTAGTCCCATTCTCTACTCCCTGGATTCTGATCCCTGGGATGCCGACCTCCAGTGGAATGACAGCTTCTGCGCCATAAGCCATGGCAAAGGGGGATTCCCCTGTTGATCTTCTCGGCGTAGTCCGATATGCCCAGAGTACACTTGGCAGTTCATCTACCCATTTTCCTTTCACTGCTTGCAGCCTCTTCTTTATTCCATCCAGGATAACTTTGTTGGATGCTTCTGCTTGTCCATTGCTTTGAGGAATGCTTGGGGTTGAAAAATAATTCTTCATCTTGAATTTTGCACAGAAGCTTTTGATTAGCTTGCTGTCAAATTGTGTTCCATTGTCGGCAACTATTGCTCTTGGAATCCCAAATCTAGTAATGATATTTCTCCATATGAAGTTCTTCACGTCCATATCTCGGATCTTGGCCAGGGGCTCAGCTTCTATCCATTTCGTGAAGTAATTTGTTACTACCAGCAAGTACTTCCTTTGTCCAGTTGCTTGGGGCAGTGGCCCAACGAGATCTATGCCCATTGGGCAAATGGCCAAGGACTGGATACTGGGTTCAGGTCTGCTGCTGGTTAGTGTATCAGTGGTGCAAACCTTTGACATTTTTCACACTTCTTGACATAGGCCTCTGCATCTTTCTGCATGTAGGGCCACCAACACCCTTGGGTAATGGTCGTATGGGCTAGTGATCTGCCCCCGGTGTGGCTTCCACAAATTCCTTCATGTATTTTATATAAAAAATCTTCAACCTGTGACGGGTGTACACACCTTAAAAGGGGTCCAGTGAAAGATCTTCTGTAGAAATGTCCTTCTACTGTTGGACTGAATCTTGCCGACTTCAATCTGATCTTGTGTACCTCCTTGTGGTCATCTGGCAGCTTTCTTTCTTTCATGAATGCAACAATTGCATCCATCCAGCTTGGTCCCATGTCCACACACATTGCTTCATGCTCTGTGGTCAGTTGTTCGATGCTCGAGCCTGACAAGTAGTCAACCATTATTGTCCTCGTTTTTCCAGGTTGTACTGTGCTAGCTAGGTTGGCCAATGCATCGGCATGAGTGTTATCATCCCGGCTAACCTAAAGTAGTCGACAGTTCTGAAACAAGGTTGCCAATCTGATGACCTCCTTTGCATAGGCCGACATCCTTTCATCTCGGGCAGCAAATTCGCCTGTTGTCTGGTTAACTATAAGTTGTGAGTCACAAAAGACTATTACCTCATCCGCTTGTACTGCTGCTGCTAGCTTCAGTCCTGCAATGATTGCTTCATATTCTGCTTCATTGTTTGAGGCCTTGAACCCCAAACGAATCGACTATTCTAGTATCTGCCCATCTGGAGATACCAGTACTACTCCTGTCCCTGCTCCCTGTCGGTTGGAACTCCCATCAACAAACAGTCGAAAGAAGTCGCCGATGTAAATGCTGCAGGGTCTGAGTTTTTCCTCTTTGCTTTGTTCTTTCACCTTTGGCTGGGTTCCTCCTTGCTTGTTTGGACATTGTTTACCTTGGCTCAACGGAGCCCGATGTTCGATGGATTTTGGCGTGAACCCCGCCACGAAGTCGGCCAAAACTTGGCCTTTGATTGCTGTTCTGGGTTTGTACTCTAGGTCATACTGACCCAAGGCAACTGCCCATCTGGCTATTCTTCCTGTCAGGTCTCCTTGTTGCAGCAAGGACTTCAAGGGGTGTTCAGTTAGCACCACAATTTTATGGGCCTGGAAGTAATGGTTCAGCTTCTTTGAAGCCATTACTAAGGCCAGTGCCAATTTCTCTAAGGCTAGATACCTTGTTTCTGCATCGACCAGGGTTTTGCTTACATAGTAAACAGCCCTTTGCTCCCCTTTTTCTTCTCGGATTACTACTGCGTTTACTGCGTGTTCTGAAACTGCTAAGTATAGGAACAGCTCCTCCCCAGGTTCTGGGTTTGAAAGAACTGGAGCCGTAGTCAGATACTTCTTCAGGCCGGCCAAAGTGGCTTCACACTCCTCAGTTCATAGGAAGTCTGTGGCTTTCTTCACTAAGTTGAAGAAAGGTTTGCACTTGTCTGAACTTCTGCTTATGAACCTATTCAGGGCTACAGCCCTTCCAGTTAGCATTTGCACTTGTTTTGCTGACGTCGGGCTCTTCAACTCCAGGATGGCCTTAATCTGATATGGGCTGGCCTCAATGCCACTTCTGGTCACCAGGTACCCCAAGAACTTACCAGATCCCACTCCAAATGCATACTTTGCTACATTGAGTCGGAGCCGATATGTTTTAAGGATGTCAAAGACTGCTTTTAGGTCGGCCAGATGACCTTCAGGTTCTTTGGTCTTCACGACCATGTCATCAATGTAAAATTCCACCGTTCCACCAATCAGGGGTTTGAACATCTTGGTTACCAATCTTTGGTAAGTTGCTCCTGCATTTTTCAACCCTAAAGGCATCACTCTGTAGCAGTACAGCCCTTTGGGAGTGATAAACGCAGTCTTCTCTTCATCTGTGGGGTACATGGCTATCTGGTGGTACCCTCTGTATGCATCCAGGAAGCTCATCATTCCATGCCCCGAAGTGGCGTCTACCAGCTGGTCAATCTTGGGTAGAAGAAAGCTGTCTTTGGGACAGGCTCTGTTCAGGCTGGTAAAGTCTACGCAGACCCTCCATTTACCATTCTTTTTCTTCACTACTACTGTGTTTGATAGCCATGTTGGGTAATTTACCTCTTGAATGGTCCTGGCCTCGAGAAGTCTGTCTACTTCCTCCTCCACTACTTCGACGTGTACCAACATTGGTCTTCTTGCTCGTTGGATTCAGGTTTGGCCGACCTGTCAACGTTCAGCTTATGGCAAGTGATCTCGGGGTCAATGCCAGGCATTTTGTAGGGCGTCCACGCGAACACCTCAATATTTGCTCTCAAAAAAGCTTCCAACTCTTTTTCCTCTTCTTTGGCTAAGCCCGAGCCGAGAAGAAAGAAGCGTTCTTCATCTCCCTCCTGGACAAGGATTTTCTTCAGTGCCTCTTCACTCTTTTCGGCTGGCTCCTTATCGACATCCTCTAGGACCTCCACGTCCTCGTCTTTGATTTTTGTCTTCTCTGGTTCTCAAATGCTGCAGGTGGATTTCATTGCTGCCATGGAGCAATTCTTTGCTTGTAACTGATCTCCTCTGACCTCCTCAATCCCATGCTCTGTTGGGAACCGCAATAGTTGATGCAATGTTGAGGGAACAGCCCCCATTGCATGCAACCATGGCCTTCCCAAAATGATGTTGTAAGGGGAGGGTGTGTCGATTACGGTGAACTCTATTGTTATCTTCCTGGTGCCTGCCTGCACCTCTAAGCTGGTTATTCCCAGTGGCCATGTTGGCGTTCCATTGAACCCGACCATTGGGCTATTGGATTGTTCCATATCGTCTGGGTGAAGGCCGAGCTCCTTGTAACATCGGACATACATGATGTCACAAGAGCTGCCTTGGTCAATCAGGATGCGCTTTACCTGGCATTTCCCAACCTGGAGGGATAATACTAAGGCATCATTATGTGGATGTTGTACCGTCTCATGGTCAACTTCAGAAAAGGACACTACTGGTCCTTGGCACTCCTCTACCCGATGTCTCTTCTCCCCGACTTAGTAGACATGCTGCAAGTGCTTCACCTTCTGGGTCTCCCCTCTAATTTCATTCTCGTTAACCTTCGAGTGAATTACATTAATTACCCGAGGTCCTCCTGCCTGAGGTTGCTGTACTGGGGGAGACGGGCTGCTAGTGCCTGAGGCAGTCTTGTCTGTTCTTCCCTTGTTCTGGCCTCATCGACAAGGTCTCTCAGATGGCCTTGCCTCACCAGGTCTTCCAAGTGTGTTTTCAGGGCTCTGCCGCCCTGAGTCATATGCCCGTTTTCATTGTGGTAAGCACAATGCCTGCCAAGGTTTCTTTCCATGAATTCTCTTGGTGCCTTTGCTGGTGTTCTGAAATAGGGTTGATTCCAAATTTGATCCAGGACTTTGTGAATTGGATTCGGAACACAGTTGTCACTGCTTGTGTAGCCCTCAGTTCTGTCTCTTGCTTGCTTGATCCATTGTTACCTCGGCCTCGCTTTGGTGAGCCGTTTCCTTTCTCTTACTTTGTCTCCTTAGTCCCCGACGTGTCTTCCTCGGCTCTGGCATGCTTCTCGATTCTCGCCATGAGCTCTTCCATGCTTTTTGGCAATGTCTTTGCCAAAGACTTTCGTAGTGGACAATCATCTTTTAGGCCGTTTTTGAAAGATACGACTGCCACCTCTTGATTACACTCTAGTATTCGGTTGAACACCTCATAGTATCTGTTTGCATAGGCCCTAAGGCCTTTATCCTTACTGATCTTCAGAGCCATCAATGCGTCCACCCTCAATGGCTGCAGCTTGTGTGTCATGAACCTGGCCACAAACATCTCGGCCAGACCTTCCCAAGTCTTCACGCTTCCCTTTGGTAATTTGTGGAACCAATCTGATGCAATCTCCCCGAAGGATAAGGGGAACACTTTACAGAGCAACGACTCGTTCCCACTATACAATGCCATTGAGTTCAAGTATAATTCGACGTGGAAGTTGGGGTCTGACTTACCATCGTACATTTGGAACCTTGGCATACTGAATCTCTTCGGCGCCTCAAACTTGTCCAACTCCACCGAGAATGGTGTTCTCAGCTTATCAGGGGAAGTTACCTCGGCATCGGCATTCTGCTGCTTCCTCTTAAGGTAATCTCTCAAGTCTTCTTTGCTCCGCCCAGGAGCTCGATTATCACCTGACTTTAGTTTTTTCGGCATACTACTCTTAGCTTCATGGTGGGTCCTTTTTGATCTTTCTCCGTGAGTTGTGTCGAAGCAGAGCGCCTGCCCCTGAACATGCCGATGTTCTTAGGGGTCTGCCTCCTTGGCGCGATGTGTCCTCCGCGACTCTTCTCTCCTCAACTCTCCTCGTTCGACCTCCCTTGAAGGCCGGTGAGAGTGTCTTTCGCTCCTTGTGTGCTCGGGGATTTCTGGGATTGGTTTATGCCCTCTCTTCTGTGTATTAGCCGCTGGAATTGGCGTGCCCTGCAGCAGGAACGGTGGCTGCATGACATTATTTTGCATCATAAAATTGACGACCGATTGCAGGTCTGCCAATTTGTTCGCCATCTCTTTTACTTTTTCATCCCTTGGAGGTCGTCCTCGTTATAATACCTACTTTGTTCTAGTTTCTTTGGTACGCTGTCGTCCTGGCCGACGTCCTTTTTTGTTGTGATTCTGGTTCTGAGTCTCCTCGTTGCAACCGTCTTCCTTCGCGTTTAAGTCAACACGTTTTTCATTCCCAGCAAGGGTTTCGTCCCCAACCTTATCCTTCTGTCCGTCACTAGCCATCTACTCTCCTTTCTTTCCCATAGACGGCGCCAAATTGTGTGAATGATTTTCTGACCACACTGCCAACTCAGTAATCAACTGGAGAATACTAGCAGAATAGATGGCACCTGGCTGACCTGCAACAGAAAGAGAAGATTCCGGCGGCAGTTCGTCCACCCGGGGGCACTCCGACGATCAAGTCAGTATATCTCTCAAAGATAATCAATAATGCTAAATTCACTGTTCTGAGTATCAATTGCGTACCTTAGACCCATCGGGGGTGCCTTTATTCTATAGTTACCTCACTCCTAGTCCCCATAGAAGCCTAGCTTCAGTGGACTTCCGTTCAGTACTTATCCAGGACTCTTCTATAGATAAAGATAAACTCTCTGAGAGTGTTATCCTTATCCACACTAAAGTCCTTCATCATTCTAGGACTCTTGTGCCTTATCCACTTATCTCGGATTCCGATATCTTCGGAGATAACCTCGGCCTTGCCGAGATCACCTCGGCGTCATGACCTGGACACGTGGCACCTCGGCTGACACGTCGGCGTCACCTTGGCCACGTGTTGGGACTCAAAAAATATATCCCCACAGTCATCAAATTCCATTTATGTGGGGAATTGTTAGAAATGGTTTTGGAAAAATAAGTTTTTTCCTAAACTTTGGTCTAGTTTTTAGGTGGGACCCATGCGCCAAAGTTGGCAAGTCTAAGTGGTGACGCGTTCTATGCTGCGTTGTGATTCACGTGGTATGTTTGGTTGCTCAAAACAATTATCAAGTGAATGAGAAATTGAAGCCAAAGTGAGCTCTATGGAAATGGTGGTTTTGATGAAATTTTCATTAAGGTTTGAGTTAAGGCTTGTCCCACATTGGTTTGATAGGAAAAATTTGAGTGGATTTATAAGGCTTGGGTTTGGAACTTGGGGTAGGCCCCATGGGGCACTTAAGTTTTGTAGAGGGAGAGGTTATGGGCAAAGTGAGCTAGACCCATTGGATCCAAAATAAACACACGCACCGTCGTCGTCTGGTCGGGAGGGCTGGGCTTGGGCGCGGGTGCGTGGTGTGAGGCTGGGTAATTCTTTTTGGACCAAAAACATTTGAATTTATTTTTTATTTTTTGAAAAATAAATTCTGATCGCTTGAATTTAAATTTCAGTTTGAAATTTTCAATTTTGGCTTGCACCTTTCTATCGGTCTGAACAGATTCAGTTCAAACGCATATTTGTTCAAAATTTAAACCCAACAGGTTTGTATTTATTCATTCAAACCGAACAGGTCTGGTACCTATTCAAACAAATTTGCTACCTATTTAATTCAAACTGAAAGGCCACTATTCCATCTATAAATAAGCAGTCCCTTATTTGGATTTTTCACTTGAATTTTTGTCCTAGATTCTGCTATTGTTTTCTCTGCATTTTGCTGCATTATTTTCCTACTGGAAAGAGTGTAAACATAAAGTGCGTTCGCTGTGTGAATAGTTTGTAGTGCTGCTACTATTCACTACTGATCATTTTATCCTAGGAGATAAACGTTCATAATCTGAAAGCACCGTGGAGAGGACGAATCTGTCTTAAAGACACAGTATTAAACATTGGACTTAATCAAAAATTTGTTTGAGAAATTAATTAGGTAAGTAATTAATTTATGTGCTGTTTTATTTTATTTTATTTACTATTTTGATTTATGTAATCAAACAGTCTCTCTCATTTCCTTTATTTCTTCTGTGTTCTGTTTATTGTTAACTACACAAACAGAATTTATTCTTAATACAGTGAAGTTTGTCTAACAATTATTACAAATATAGTCAAGCTCATATGATATGATACGATACGATCTGATCTAGAGTATGCGTTTGCACAGTGTAACACCATCACCAATGGAAATCTGAGCAATTTCGATGCGGGGGTCAGAGGCTAAGTACTTGTTGAGTTCAATTATGGGCTTTCGGCCGATACGGAGAAACTCAGGGACTTCTTCTTCATTTCTTACAACTAAACCATACCACATAGTGCTATCATATGCAATAACGCCTCCTACTTTCACCAGTTTTATCGCTTGCTCGTGATAGTTAATGTAGTTGGGCTTATCAACATCCACAAACACAAAATCAAACTCCATTTTCAACGTACCCTCCTGCCATATATACATAATTCATATAATTAGTTCCCAAGTTTAAGAGCCGACATCGTATATAAGCATGTTAGTCAGAGATTTATAGGAAATTGGCAGAAAAAATGAGATTAACAATGCTGGCAAAGAATGGAAGATAAAATTGGGAAAATGTTTTACACTCCCAAATAGTAAATTTTACAATGTGAAATTATTAATTATGTGTAATTGCACTGGTCAATGCAATAAAAAATCGGCTTTAAAATTAAAAACTCTCATCGCTCAGCATTTCATTAAGAACAGAAATGGCATCTGATTCTATGACATTGATCTTGTGCTCCACACCAGCCTTCTGAATGCATGGCAGTCCAACTTCAAATGCTTCTCGATTTGGATCTATTGCTACTATCTATTGAAAAATTAAAAAAATAATAATAATGAAAACAAAAAGACTGACTTAGATTTTGTCTATATTGGAATCTTAACATCATTTTATGAGGGAACAAGAAAAACATTAATTCTAGTTTTCTATTGTAGTTAATTAGGATCTTTGTCAGCTTGTCATGTTTAAATCCCAGTCGAACTTAGTCTCTCATATTAAGCAAGTACTTGTCCTAGTTACCTCATTATGGAACTCCTCCCCCCCCCCAAAAAAAAAAAAAATAAATAAAAAACAAATGTTTTTGTTTTGGAGATAAGACCATGACCATGAGGTTAGACTTTGTATCTTGATCAATCTTGTATCATATTTGGATATAAAAGGCGTCTCAGGATTGATCGTTCCCCTGAATTGTATATCCCTCATATTGGGAATTGTTGAGTCCCACTGAGAAGGATACAAAATGACCAAGTAAGGAATCCAAATTAT
Organism: Camellia sinensis; assembly: GCF_055761805.1. Taxonomy (NCBI): domain Eukaryota; kingdom Viridiplantae; phylum Streptophyta; class Magnoliopsida; order Ericales; family Theaceae; genus Camellia; species Camellia sinensis. The sequence goes on along the minus strand of NC_138965.1, from coordinate 180,519,778 downwards.
GAGTTTAAAAGACCAAAATACCCGCAAACATGGTCATCGCATTATGTAATCAATGTCTAAGGATTTCAAACAAAAATAGAATATGTTACATAATTCCTTCCAAATACAGGAACATTCCAACGTAAGTCCAAAAAGGAAAATGTTTGGTAGCCTGAATTTCTGTGACTCGAATGGCTCGAATGTGTCAAAACGACGTCGTTTTACACCCAAAATGACGTCGTTTTGGGTGTTTCAAGTTATTCGAGCCATGTTTTTTCAAGCCACCTAGCAATGTTGTTCCAAAAAATTGGTAATTCCAGAATTATTAGTTTCAAAACTAATGATCCCATGTAATCTAAGTCATCCTTTGTAACTTGGCTAAAAATTTAGTTGACTAAAAATAGACCCACAAAAAAAGCAAATGCAAACAAAAACAAAAACAAAAAAGTTTGAAACAAACATGGTCACAAGTATTCCATTCTGCTCACAAGAAAGAGGTTTGAAAGGTCAAGATAATTTTAATATTTTAAGTGGTTATGATAATAACTCCACCATGCCATTTTCAGATGAAGGGCATGGATTAATTGGAATGACAACTTGTTGATTTAAAAATGTTAAAAAGCAAATTTTTAACAAACTCTTTTGGGCTTGATTTAAATTTGATTACAATTTAAAGAGGGAGTTACAAACCTGGGCATCATGAGGTAAAGCAAGGGCAGTGGTAAGAAGAGAATAGCCAGTGAAAACACCAATCTCCAATGTCTTCTTCGCATTCATTAATTTCAAAAGCATAGACAACAACAATCCTTCATCAGGGGGACACTTAGCTCCGCTCTACAATTCAAATTGCAATTTTGTTATAATTTTTTTTTATTAAAAAAAAATTAACTAAATAAGTTGTGAATAAACAAAATTCTGAAAACATTTTTTTTTTTTTTAATGTTTCATTGGCCACTACTTGGAATCAAGACCATTCAAAACTTGTAGTGCTTTGTGGCCAAGACTTGTAATAACAAGTTAACTAGGCCGATTAAAAAAAAAAATCATTTTCAGTCCATGATTAGACTGGATGGTACTATCCGGGCTTGTGGGGATTATTATGGATTTCATTGCGATAATCTGAACAATTCATTTTATAGAGTTCTTTGTGTATATCATTCACAAAAAAACAAAAACAAAAAAGAAAAGTTCATTTAACAAATGGATAAATTGACTAGGTTACAATTATTAAATTGAACTAAATTTTTTTGTGAATGATATACACAAAGGACTTTACAAAATAAACAGTTCAAATTATTGAAACAAAACCCGTGGCTGGCTCCATGGATCTGGACAACACCCTCTAGTCCATGATTTTGACTAGATAGAAACTAGGCCCAATAATTTAATTATAAAAATATATTTCAGGTTGCTTAAAATGATGTTTGAGTTTATTAATATTGTCAACCGTATGTGAGCAAGTCCCTAACCTGTCGCCACATTTCTTGAATGTTGCATCTCTTATCCTCTTGAGCTGCTCATGTTCTCTTGGGTATGCATTGGTTTCAAAGATGTACTACTTAACCAAAATTGAATCAATAAGCAAAATGATTGACATAAATCCATAAAATGGTGTTGCCCACATCTAAAACTAAGTTTTTATTTTTTTGATGAACAAATAAAAACTTTATTGATGAGAATCAATGTACATAGAATACTAAGACAAATATCAATCAACTGGGAGACAAGTGCACAAAGTATCAAAGCAAAAACTCAACAATATATGAAAAAGGAAAACATAAACCAAAAAGGAACAAATAAAAAATTTTTAAAAAAAAGAAAAGAATAGAAAGGGGGTGGTTGGCTGTAGGAGTGTATAGATTGTTCACTTCGGTCAAGTTTTAGAAAGAATTTGGCACCAAATTTTTTCTCTACATTTGTATTTAGCAATAATCAAAACATACCATTTGTCATCGTAAACAGCACCAAACCGTTATGCATTGTGGCAGTTTGGTCACATTTTGAAATTTCATTTTTTTAATGAACAATCAATTAACAATATAATGAAAATACGACGTTATAAACTCATTTTTCCTGTTCAAAATATTGACACCACCAATATAGTTTGATTATCTCATTTAAACGAATCAAGGGTATACTTTACACAATAATGCTACAATGGTCAAATTTGTTTAAATGAGCAAAAACAGGTCCTCAAGACTATTTAAGCTACACCTGGCTCCTATGAAGTTGGTGACGTAACATTCTTCATCCAATTTTGGACTAACATTAATTGTTGAATTAAATTGAGAAAAATTAAGAAGGTAAGGAAAGTGGGAAAAAAAACTTTAAAGGCCAAAATTGAAAAACACTAAAACATAAGGGGGCAGAGTGTATTTACCCTAATTTCTGCCACATGGCTTTTTTTTCATCCACATTTGGTCAGATATTGGTTATTGAAGAAAATTAGAGACGTTAAGGATCAAATTGGAAAACAATTAAGGGACAAAGTGAAAAATCACTGAAATTTAAGGGAGTCAAAATGTAATTTACCCTATCAATAATGCTTCAATTACCACATTTATATACAATAAATTGCTTTCCACCTCATGTGTTACCATTGTGTTAGTAACAGATATGAAAACTGGGGCCATATAATACGTTGATGATATATGGATAACAAAATATTTTATTGTGTGCAAATATGACCATTGTAGCTTTTTTGTGCTGTTTGGTGCAGTTTCTTATAAGTTTAAAACTGATAATCAAAAAGCAAAACCAAAAGCACCCAATCCCCAATTTCTAAATAATCAGCTTTTCTCAGCTTATTTAACTTATTTCTGCCTAAAAGGTTGTAAGCAAAAGCTGCAGTAAACAATTTGACATAGATTCCTAAATTAAAATAAGTTATAATCACCCCCTATTATTCACACCAAACATCCCCTTTATCATGTATGAAACAGAGCCTAATGCGCAGGGTATACTTTAAGTTTGTTTAGTTTAAAGGTTTGGCCAGTCCCAAAAAATCTAAAAAAGTCAAAAAGTTACACAAAAAGTAAAAAAGTCATTACCATTCACAAATAAAAAATCTTTAAAAAATATTTTATACATTTTTGTAATACAAAAGTTGAAAATTCACTGTCTGTCGTACTGCCCCAGACAGTAAGGTAGGTCATACACTTTTTGGGCAAAAAAAAAATTACATATGTAAAGCAACAAAGTTTGATGGTAATGTTGAGCCCTTGGGGCCCCGGGCCCCACTAAGAGTTCCGTTTTGATAATCTGAACCGTTTCAATATGTAGAACTCGTCGAGTACTAAATGCATGTAAAAAATCACGTTGATCGGATATCGTTAACTATATGATCAAATCAGTTTTGTATAAACAAAACGGATGGTGTGATAGTTAACCGTTGAAAAAAAAAACTAATCCGATCATATAGCTATCAATATCCGATCAACATGATTTTTTATAACCATATAATACTCGACGAGTTATACATATTGAACGGTTTAGATTATTAAAATGAGACCCATGGTGGCCCCCATGGACCGACCATCACTGTCCAAACACTTTGCCCCGAAGGAGGCAATAATTTGCTGTGTAAGACACGCGGGCAGCCGTACAACCTACTCAACTTTCTTCCCCTGTACACTTTATTTATTCAGTTTTTTATTATACATTTTTTCGTAAAAAGACAAAAAATTAACCCAAACATCCATATTTTTTTCCTCAACTTTTTAGTCCAAAAAGATAAAAAAGTGCACTTATTTAGAACACCTCAAACAATAATAAATTGTTTATTGTCCTTTTTCGTCTTTTCTTCTTCTTTTCTTCTTATTATTTATTTATTTATTTATTTGTTAATTTTTTAAGATTTTATGTTGGACAGTTTGTTGTAGAGCTGCTTATAATTATTTGATAAAAATAGATTAAATATTCAAGATGAAAAATAAAAAATTGCATAAGGAGCGTTTTTAAATTTTGCTTGAAGATTATCAAATTATCAGATTTGGTGAAATTTTTCACGAAAGTTGATAATAAAAAATAAAACTAACTGCACCCCCATCCACTGCTTTTCGACAATCAATTTTTTCAATTATAAATTATTTTGATTGATTGGACTGGGATTGTCTAAGAGTTGTTTGGGATGAACTATATAAGTACACTTTTTGACTTTTTGGATAAAAAAAAGTAGAGGAAAAAAAGATATTGTATGAGATAATTTTTTGATTTTTTACAAAAAAATATATATTAAAATATTGTATAAAATAACAAAATTACCGTATTAACCCTATGCCCTATGCGTAGTGATAGTGATTATTGAAGGAACAATATGGATGGCTTTGAATTGTGTGGTGGGGGTAGAGATGCTTCAGATTATATATATATATATATATATAGGATGAGGTTTCTCTCTAGTCTTCATCGAACTAAAGGGGCTCACCACAGGTCTTGTTTCGATAATTCGAACCGATCATTGTGTAGAACTCGTCGAGTACTATGTGCTTGTAAAAAATCACGTTGATCGGATATCGATAGCTATGTGATCAAATTAGTTTTGTATAAAAAAAATTAGAAGGTGAAAAATAAATGGCTGAAAAAAAATCTGATTTGATCACATAGCTATCGATATTCGATCAACGTGATTTTTTACAAGCATATAGTACTCGACGAATTTTACAAATTGAACGGTTCGAATTATTTAAACGGGACCCGTGGTGGGGCCCCATAGGCCCAACAGTACCCTCCAATCCCATGAAAGACTAGAGGGAAGCATCATCCATAGTGCACTACACAGTGAGGGTACTTGGCTTGTGTATAGTACAAGTTCATTGTTGTACTTGACTTGTGTACTCTTTTTTCTTGGTATTTTTTTGATGAATAGTGATAACTTTTTGACTTTTTTTAGTAACTTTTTAACTTTTTGTCTTTTCTAGATTTACCCAAACACCTACCTAATTGAGGAGACCTTGTGGAAAAATTCATACCTCATCATGTTTTTCAATCATTCAACACAAATTCATGAGCTCCACTCCCTCTACCAATCACAATATCATTGGAGCATCTCGTGGCGGTGCCTCAAGGCCAACAAATAACTTCTAGACTCTGTGGGTCCATTTCTGTCCACTTTTGGTTATCAATCAACTATTGTTTTTTTTAATGCACAATTAATTATTTTGTTAAATTTGGCAAATAAATTATTTGTGTGAAAAAAATCAATTCCAACCATTTCATTTGGTCACAATTCTATCTTTAAAAAAAATTAAAAAAAAGAAGAAGTAATACTATACATAATTTTATTTTTTCATTGAGTTTAACTTCTTTTAAATTGTCATTTTAATTTGAGAGAGCATTTGAATTTGTAAGTCTATTTTATGATCGATTTCGGTGATTCGAATTGTTTACTTTTAAAAATGTTTGAGCAAAATATTCATATAAAAAATTATGACGATTTGACATCAATAACTATATATTAAAATCATATTAAAAAAAAATAGATAACAAATATAATTTCAATAATAGTCATTCATTTTTTTATGGGTAAATTACAAACACACCCCTTGAAATTTACTTAAATTACAAATTACTCCTGCAGTTCGAGAAATTACATTATGCCCCCTAAGGTTTCTAATTTCATAACAAATAAATCATTTTATTAATAAATCATCAAATTAATTAACAGTTTTTAATAATGTTAAAATTTTATTTCAATTAATAATTCAGATAATTTTATTATTGTATAGGTGAACAATTAGAAATTTTACTTTTTCAATTAATTCTGTTAAATAAAAAATTTTGACAATGAGGTATTTGTAATTTTCTAAATCACAGGGAGTAATTCGTATTTTAAACAAATCTTAAGGAGTGTATTTGTAATTTATCTTTTTTTTATTTATAAGAGGGTCTATTCTTAATTTCAAATATTATAGCATCTAAGAAATAATATTATATGTAATATTTTTTCACAAAAAAAGAATAGTGTCTATTCTCAATTTCATAAAAAAAAAAAAACAAACATCTCGGATTATGTGGATTTCAATGTCCAATTCAACCAATTACATGAATTATTTGCTCCATAAACTAAGTCGAATTGTTTGAATCATCAAAATGACTCCCCATGGAAAGGGTACTTCACGTAGGGCTCGGGAACATCGATAACTAATTATCCAAAAAAAGAAGAAGAAAAAAACAGAGAAAAGAAAGAAGAAGTAGACCTTGGTCGAATTCGGATCTCATAGAGTGATTTTTAGTATAGTAATTTTATAATAATTTTTTGAATGATTGAGATTTAATTCTACAAAAATTAATGGCACAATAGTATTGATAATTACTTTTAAAAAAAATATCAACCATACGAAAAGTCACTCTAAAAAAATCCTCTGGTCGAAATATCATAATTAGATCCTCTAGTACAACTAATGGAGTGGAAGGAAGATTTGTCACAAAAAGAAAAGAAAAGAAAAAGGGGTGTAAGAATTGTTGAGAGAGGGAGAAAGAAGAGAAAACATCCAAATGCATGTATGAGATGAAAGGAGGGGAGAAAGGCTGAATAGACAACAGAGACTTTTAATTTGATGGTGTACTACTTTTAATTCAACCAGAGAATGTGCCTAAGAACACATTATCATGGATATGTTGGCAACAAAAGGGCTTACCTTTTGAAGAGCCTCACTTTTCAGTATGGTCTTTAAAACAATATTATCCGCCATGGCTTTACTTGCAAACCCAAACTCAAAATGTACGTTTTCTCAGATGAGACTAATGTTGTGTTTGGTTGGGGGATTTGGAGAGAGATTCGGAAAGGGAATGGGAAAAGATGTGTGAAACTAGGTGAAATGTAGGCATATTTTATTCACATTTCACCTAACTTTTCCTTTTCCATTTCCATTTCCAAATCCCTCCTCAAATCTCCCAACCAAACACAACGTAAAACTCTCTCTCTCTCTCTCTCTCTCTCTCTCTCTCTCTGCGCATGTGTGTATATATTCAGGGAGGTGTTTGAGTGTGTAATGTATATCCTATCTACTTGTATAAGTTTTTATAAATATGTATAAGTTATCATAAATCTACGTAAGTTGTTATTTTTAAATTTTTTATGGATTAACTTACGTATTATTGTAAAAATTTATATGATTTTGTAAAATATTTACGTATATTTATGAGAATTTATACAAATATATATGATATACATTTTCACACTAAAAAATTACTCATATATGTATCAAAAATGTTAGAGATTCTAAAAAATTTATCAAAAATTTTACCAAATGTCTCACATGAGTGTGGAACCCACATGAGACTCATTTTGTGTGGGTCTCACACCCATATGAGACAATTGATAGAACTTTTGATAAAATATTTAAACTCTCTAACATTTCTCTATAGAGAGAGAGAAGCTAGCGTGTTATGAAATCTTGTAGCAAATGAGAAGAGGAAGACATGAAATAGGAAGAAAAACAAAAATTGAAACAGTTGTATGACAAATTTGCCATAAATAATAGCCCTACCCAGCATCACTTTTGAGTTCACATCATAAAAGGAAAACGAGTTAGATTTCTTTTGGTTTATAATTTGGCTTGGAGGGTGTTATTTATGTTGGTAAAGATTATCATCGGTCTTATTTAATCATCACACAATTTCTCTTCCATTAATGAGCATAATCGATAGAGGAAAGCTTTCCAATTCACAAATATGGTCCCCTATAAATCAGTCCACCAAGTAAATTAACTAATCGATAGAGGAAAGCTTTCCAATTCACAAATATGGTCCCCTATAAATTAGTCCACCAAGCCAATTAACTAATTGATAACTAGCTCAGGACCCCTCAGCCAATTGATGCACACGATCAATTCCTTCACACCACGGAGCCCCTTGATTGCTAAAAGACTTCATTTTGACTTGATTGCCACGTGTCATCATCTAATTAATACACATGTCGATTAGAATTTTATGAAAATAGGAACAAACAAATATATATATATACACACATATAAGTTACCTATGATAACTAAGATTCTAATTTTTAATAGTAGTGAAGCACGCACCAATTGATATACCTATTAAGATATAGTTTTAAATATATGTTTAATCTCTTAGCCAATCATAAAGTGACGTTGTGCCACATTACCTGAGTTTAGGAACTCCTACATCTTGAATTGGAGGAAAACTTTTTCAAAAAAAAACCAAAAAACACATATATATACATATATATATACTTCTCTTTTAAAAGTGCGAAACCTACGAATCTTTTTTTACACTTTTCATTCCACAAATATTATCTTTAAACAATTGAAAAATTTCCTGGTATGTAATCTACACTATATGCAATCTTACCATAAGATTGCAAAATTGCATCAGTTCTCAAGAATTTACATAAGTCATATCACAAAAATGCATGAGTTAAACATAAATTCGTGTAAGTTCACTTTTATAAATAGACTTATGTGACTTTGTGTTAAACTTATGTAATTTTGTGGTAGAGTCGTATACGGTATGAATTGCAGACTGGAGCATTTTCCTAAACAATTATGCAATTTACGTTAATATATTTGTTTGGGGAGTGACTTTTTGATTAAAATAAACCAAGTTATCATATTACTCTCTTTATTTTTTTACACGTCTTTTTATAAAAAAATAAAAAATAAAAGTCAATTAAAATAGTCAATTTCCAAACGAACTCTAAGAAGGCTAAACGTCATGACTATTTATGTAATAACCCACATTCATGTCTTAGTCATGTTCATGTGCATTTTCATGATTTGTCTCGTTAAGCTTGCATTTGTAGACTTAGACTTGTTTTGCCTAGGTAAAGGTTCTTGTTTTGTCTTGATGCTATCATGTTTTCCCTAAGTGTTGTATGCATGCTTTGTTCCTTCCTTGCTGTGTTAAGCCTAGGTCATGCCAAGCCTAGGTCATGTTAAGCCTAGGTCATGCCAAGCCTAGGTCATGCCAAGCCTAGGTCATGTTAAGCCTAGGTCATGTCAAGCCTAGGTCATGCCAAGCCTAGGTCATGCCAAGCCTAGGTCATGTTAAGCCTAGGTCATGCCAAGCCTAGGTCATGTTAAGCCTAGGTCATGCCAAGCCTAGGTCATGTTAAACCTAGGTCATGCCAAGCCTAGGTCATGTCAAGCCTAGGTCACACCTACCATCTTGGAACCACTTTGGTTGACCTCCACAATGACCTAGGCATATTGGCCGAGATGTCATCATCTAGGCCGAGGTGTGCATCACCTAGGCCGAGATGTGCATCATCTGGGCCGAGATGTTATCATCTAGGCGTCCTAGATCCCTGATCCTTGCACCTAGTGATCTTGTTCCGGGACTGGAATGACCTAGACCGAGGTGTGGCACATCTAGGCCAAGGTGTGGCACAGCTAGGTCAAGCGTTATCCTTCCTAGCCGAGGTCATTGGAACCTTACTTGCCGAAGCCTTTGTCCTAAGCCGAGATCATTACCTGCCGGAGTGCCCATGTCATCTAGCTTGTTGTATACACTTTGCCTTACACATGTCTTGTCACTTAGTCACCTTTTTGAGGAGAACCAATCCGGTTGTGCCACGTGTCCCGACAGAGTGTTAAATCAGTCGTCAAAGAGAGAAACCTATCATTTCTATATCTTTGTTCTAAGGAGGAGAGAGAAGCTCTAGGAAGAGAGGAAGAGGAGTTCTAGAGAGAGGTAGACTTCCAAGCTTGATCCCTAGAGATCGAACCGTTAGATCCGTGTTTTAAGGTTAGATTCGTGATCTACTCTTGTTATTCTTTATGTTGATCTAATCGCATTGCATGATCTAGCATGTTTCATGAACCATGCATCGCTTTGAAGTTCAATTTTAGAAAGAGAAAGTGATATTCATGTGTTCTTGAGGAAAAGCCATGTTTTGATCCGAAAGTTTGTATCAAGATCCATGTTTTCGTGTTTGTTTTCATATGATCTTCAAGTATGGGTACCAAGGTCCATGTTTTTAAACTCATAGCATGAAACCTCAGATTTTATAATAACAAGTTATGATTTTAGCATTCATGTTCTTCATGTTCTTCATGCCCGTGTTCTTCAAGGATGAAACCCAGATTTCCAGGCTTCATTTCCCTAGGTGTGATCACCGAGACCACTCTTGCCTAGATCACACACTTAGGCCAAGCATCGTATCTCACCTTGGCCTACCTTGCATGATCACTTGCACGTTAGTTTATCTTGCATGCACACCTAGGCTAACCACTGCACACCTAGGCCGACCATGGTACACCCTTGCCGACACTTTGTAACACCTCGGCAAGCAGCTGCATACTGAAGCCTAGGTAACCACACCTCGGCCAAGAGGTGTGGGACCTCGGCCAAGACCTCCTGAGTTCACTCAGCTAGGTCATTTTTGCCTAGATCATTTCTGTGCATCCATTCCAAGACCTGGTTGGTACCCAGCATGTTTTCCTTAGATGTTTTCCAGCATGTTTTCCTAGCATGTTTTCCCTAGATGTTTCCCAGCATGTTTTCCCTAGATGTTTTCCAGCATGTTTTCCCTAGATGTTTCCCAACATGTTTTCCCTGGATGTTTTCCAGCATGTTTTCCCTAGATGTTTTCCAGCATGTTTTCCCTAGATGTTTTCAGCATGTTTTCCCTAGATCATTTGCATTCATGTAAAGCTTGTTTTTGAGAGTACATTCAATATACTTTCCTATGTGTTTGTAGGACTTGGACCTTTGCCTTGATCCCGACGTCCCAAGAACTATGTGAGTGGTATTTTTAATAAAGTTATGTTCTTAAGGTTTTGATAAAGCTTTGCCTTGTTTTGATAAAAGTATTTGTTAAGCCTGAATGATATCCCTATTTTATGTATCAAGTATAAGCTTTGTTTTGAATGGCAATGTATCAAGTAAGCTTTGTTTGACGACATTCACCAAGTGTTAAAGAGCTACGGGCTCTTGTAACATAGGTCCCTTGTGCTGGAGGACTCTAAACTTGAGCAGCACCCAAGTGTTAAAGAGCTACGGGCTCTTGTAACATAGGTCCCTTGTGCTGGAGGACTCTAAACTTGAGCAGCACCCAAGTGTTAAAGGGCTACGGGCTCTTGTAACATAGGTCCCTTGTGTTGGAGGACTCTAAACTTGCGCAGCACCTAAGTGTTAAAGGGCTACGGGCCTTCTTACTTGGTCTTGTTTTGCCACTGGCAGTTTACCGCGTGGGTCTTGTAAGTAAGTTTTGAAGGACCAAGGTTATGCCGAGGTTATGTTATAAGATTTGACGTATGTTAAGTATGTAAGTTTTGTAAGATCAAGTTTGATGAACAAGATTTATCTCATGTTTTGTACAAGCTATGATAAGTATGGTTTTGACAAAGATATATTATGTATTGTTTTAAAAGACCTCGGGAATCATTCATTTAACCCCTTTATTACTTGTACCATTCACTGAGTATCCAAGCTCACCCTCCCTATGTATATATGTAGGTAACAAGCAAGAAGTCGGCTACGCCGAGATGTGTGTTTTGCATGTATGTTTATGCCAGCAGTGAGGATGTCGGCAAACTAGAAGATTATGTTTCATGATTTGTGGCTCAAGTGTTTTTGTTTATGTCGGCAATTTTTGAAGCTTATGTATTTTGAACATGTCGGCTCGAGAAGCCTTTTTCCAAGATATAATATGTATTTTTGTACTTCATTTCTATTTGTATTCAAGTTGTAAAGCTATGTAAAGATGTATGCCATTTCATTTGACTTATGCACTGCTCTTATGGACCACTTGTATTTTAGATTATTGCTTCCGCACTTGTGAGCCCCCTATATCTATACTCTGATTGTTTGTGAATTTTGGAAGTTGGCCTTCGGTAATCACGGATTACTGGCCATCACGACACCAAACTACTACGGGCGGTTTGGGGTCGTGACAATTTAACCGGGACATTTTGCCTAGTAGCTGCATAACACCCTTTCTAGTGTGAGTTTTCAAGTACAACTCTTATGAAGAAAAGTTTGATACCTTTATGATGGCTGATTTTTTTTTTTCCCCTTTTATAGAAGTTATATGTGATTATTAATAATTTATTGAACTTCCCTTGGCTTGGTAAGCTTGAAGAATTAATTGTTAGTTTTTGGTTTATATCTTATTAGAAAAAAATAATTTAAATAAATTTTTAAAAATAATTGATTTTTAAAAATTGGGTTTAGAATCGTTTGGGAACTTCACATTTTAATTCAAAAGTAAAAAAGGCACTAAAAAATAAAAAAAGTCAAAAAATATTAAAAAAAAAAAAAAACAAATTCATTCACTATTCTTTTTGCACATGATAAAAAATTAAAATGGCTTATTAGAGAGTCACATCTTTGACGATGATGTAAGATGTGTAATTAATGGTGTAAAAGTTAAGGCTACAAAGGGGGAAGTTATTGATTGGTCTAAGAATAGTGTCACATAGTATTTTATATGTATTGTGATTAGTGGAAGATATAGAATTTAAGATTTCGTATTAGGTGATTAAAAAAAAAAAATTGATGATTTGTGATTGACAAGGGATAGAACCACATGGTGCCTTGGACTAATCAATTCTACGAAGAAAGTAAGAATTGACTATAGACGGTGAGGGAGTAAAATTAGCCATTAAAGTGGGGTTAAAGATGTAATTTTACCTCCTAGGACTTTTCCCAAAAGTCACTCCCAATTTTTTGTGTGAAAATAATACAATTTTAATTCTTGTTCTGTACAATTAAATTCTCAAATTTTCATAATAATTTTAAATATTATGTACCAAGCTGGAGAGTTCATCTCTCAAATTTTAAATTCAATCGGACCTACATGCATGTAAATCAAGACATTTATAAACTAAAATCCTTAATTCACTAGAATGACTTTAAAATTAACTTAATCTCTTGAATTTTGAACTGAATCAATCCCGGATAAAATTGATGTTGTCAATGTAGTGCAATTCTTAAACAGTTAAGGTGATTATAAATTATCAAAATGCAATATACTAACTGAAATATCATTTGTCTCTCAAGTTTCAAGTCCACATGAGAATCAGTGCACACAAATCAAGATGATCGATTCCGTAAAAAAATTAACTAACGGAAGTGTAAACTCAAGTGATAAGAATACTACGAGGGTTTTGTTATAATTATCAAAGTTAATAAAGCCTTTATTACATTATTTAAAGGTTCGAATTGTCCCCTTCATCACGACAGAGATGCTAGGATATGCACTCTAAAAAAATGTGTATATGGTATACCTTTCATAACATTTTAAAAAAACTTCATAATTTAAACACAAAATGCCATAATTTTTTTATTACAAAAACATAAATTTCTTTCAATATAAAATGTCATTACAAAAATTACAAAGTGTCATAATGTTAACATCCCTAACTTTAGGATACACATCACAAATTCATTATTCATAACTTTATCACAAAATGTCATAACATACATCATAAATAATCATAATTGTTAGTAGGTATTTTAATATTATAATGTGTTAATGTATTATCGTTGGCTTTTCTTTTCTTTCCCTCTAAGTTTTCATGTCTCCTCATTCCTATCCTTTCCAAGACTTCCAAGGTAAGTTTCTAAGTCTTGGTCAAGTCCACCATGCTTATCTATCCAAGTCTTCTCCAAGTCATCCGTTCCTTATCCACCAAGACAATCTCCAAGTCTTTGTAAGTCTTGGTCTTGGTCCACCAAGACTTATCCATTCTAAGTCCATCTTTACTTAGCCACCAAGATAGATTCTTATATATAATTTGAACTATGTCCTATCTTGGGTGAACACGAGAAGTGAAGAAGTTTTGGTTGTGTTGTTATGTCTTGAGTGAGATTATCAGGCAAATAAAAAGGGTGTGTGTGATAAAGCTTTGGGTTTAACCAATTGTGCAGTATTGGTGAACCATACGACTTAGTCGGGCTGTTGTATCCTGGGGGTGACAAGTCAAGGTTTTTCTGCTACACCAGTGTGAGGCTTTGCCTAACCACAGAGGGCTTGAATCTCCTTGAAGAGAGCAAATTTCCCGCGCCTCAGCCCTTATATTAATTGTCGTAACTTTTATTTTGTGTATTTTCTGGTGTTTTATTTGTAAGTATCACCAACAATTTTAAGGAGATTCAAATAGCAAAAGTTCATGGAGCCAGTACTGGAGAAGCCCAACGAGAATACCAGCGATCTCAACAAGCCCTTCCGGTTCAAGGGAGCTCATTTCAATAGATGGAAAGGCAAGGTGCTTTTCTACCTCAATCTCCTCAAGGTGGCGTATATCCTGACCGAGAAAAATCCTAACAAAGTCCCCACTGAAGAGATGACCGACGAGGAGTATGCTGCTCATCTTGAAAAAATTGAAAAATACAACACAGGTGAGTATAAATGTCGATACTATCTTTTGAATTGTCTTTCAAATCAATTTTATGATTATTATGATACTACTTACACCACTGCCAAGAAAATTTGGAAAGCCTTGCAGAACAAATATGACACTGAAGAGGCAGACGCTAAAAAATATGCTGCAAGCCGTTTTTTCCGCTATCAGATGATAAATGGAAAATCAGTGGTGGAGCAAGTTCAAGATTTTTAGATGTTAGTAGCTAAAGTTAGATCTGAAGGCATCAAAATTGGAGACAATCTTGTTGTAGCAGGTATTGTTGACAAACTTCCATCATCTTGGAGGGAGTTCTAGAAGTCAATGCGTCACAAGCAAAAAGAGACGTCCTTGAAGACTCTAATCACACAGATTCGGGTGGAAGAGGAAGCACGAGGACAAGATGCACTTAAGACACAAGAGCATTCCACTGCAAAGGTAAATTTAATTTCTGGAAATACTTTACCTAAAGGTCGATTTCATAAAAATAGTCACTTGAAGCCAGCTAAGAAAATTTGGAAAAATACTAGAAGGCTACAAAATAAAAATTACCTAAGGCAAAAGAAATGGAACCAAGAACCCCCTTCACAAGATCTGACAAATGTGACATGTTTTGTGTGTGGCAAAAGTGGGCATATTGCTCGAACTTGTAAATTTCGGAAACAACAGTCTCGACCATAGGCTAATGTTACCGAGGAACCATTTGTGGCTATGATCATAGATATTTTTATGGTTCAATCTGTGGAAGGGTGGTGGGCAGACTCTGGTGCCAATAGGCATGTCTGCTATGATAAAGATTGGTTCAAAGATTTCACTCCTTTTAATGAGGAGATGATTGTTATGCTTAGTGACTCCAGTTTAACCAAGGTGCTCGGGTATGGGGATATTGAGCTGAATTTTATCTCTGGACGTGTGCTTGTTTTAAAAGATGTGTTGTACACACCGTCCATGAGGAAAAATTTGATGTCAAGTTATTTGCTCAACAAAGCTGGTTTCAAGCAGACTATTGAATCTGACCAATATGTAATCACTAAAAAAGGCATATTTGTGGGGAAAGGGTATGCCTGTGATGGAATGTTTAAATTAGATGTTGAGAATAAGAAAGCACATGTTTCTGTTTACATGATGTCTTCTATGAATTTTTGGCATGCTCGTCTGTGTCATATTAATAGCCGATATGTGGGAGTCATGAGTAGTTTAGGATTAATTCCCAGACTGACAAATAAGTTTGAGAAATGTGAAATTTGCAGTCAAGCAAAAATAACTAAAAGGCCTCATAAAAGTGTGATGAGAAATACTGAATTGTTAGAATTAATTCACACTGATTTATGTGAATTTGAAGGAATTTTAACACGTGGTGGAAATAGATATTTTATCACTTTTATTGATGATTTTACAAAATACACTTATGTATACTTGTTGAAAAATAAAAGTGATGCTTTTGAAAAATTTAAAGAATTCCTTCTTGAAGTCGAAAATCAATTCGGTAAAAAGATTAAAAGATATAGAAGTGATAGAGGCCGGGAATATGAATCTTTTGGATTCAACTCGTTTGCTCAGTCTTTGGGAATAATCCACGAAACTACTCCACCATATTCACCTGCATCTAATGGTGTAGCAGAAAAAAAAATAGAACTTTAACTGATTTAACAAATGCTATGCTAATTGAAGCAGGTGCTCCTTCAAATTTGTGGGGAGAAGCAATTTTAACTGCATGTTATGTCATGAATAGAGTGCCACATAAAAAAATAAAAGTTACCCCTTTTGAGTTGTGGAAATGGCATAAGCCAAATTTGAAATATTTGAGGGTTTGGGGTTGTCTAGCTTTTGTTAGACTTGTGGACCCTAAAAGACCTAAATTAGGTGTGAAAGCTGCCACTTGTGCTTTTCTTGGATATGTAACAAAATAGTACAGCCTATAGATTTTTTGATATTGAAAACAAAATAATTTTTGAATCAGGTGATACAATTTTTCATGAAGAAAAATTTCCTTCTAAATCTAAAAATGGTGGGGGTCAAAATTATCAAGAAAATATTTTATCTGAAACCGGTTCCTCTACTCCTCTTTTACAAAACCAAGATACTGTAGTTTTTGAACCAAGAAGGAGTATAAGAGAAAGATTAGAAAAAGATTTTGGCCCTGATTATCATGCTTTTAATGTGGAGGAAACTCCATTAACTTTACAAGAAGCTTTGGCATCTCCTGACTCTGTTTTTTGGAACGAGGCTGTAAATGATGAGATGGAATCATTATTATCCAATAAAACTTGGGTATTAGTAGATTTACCACCAGGCTGTAAAACTATTGGCTGTAAATGGGTTTTGAGAAAAAAACTTAAATCGGATGAAACTATTGATAAATATAAAGCAAGGCTTGTTGCAAAAAGTTTTAAACAATAAGCAGATCTTGACTTTTTTGATACATTTTCTCCGGTTACTAGAGTTACATCCATTAGATTATTAATTGTAGTGGCTGCAATTTATGATCTAAAAATTCATCAAATGGATGTTAAAATAGCTTTTTTAAATGGAGACCTGGGGGAAGAAATCTATATGGATCAACCTGAGGGTTTTGTGGAACCCGGTCAAAAAAGTAAAGCGTGCAAGCTAGTTAAATCCCTATTTGACTTAAAACAGGCCCCTAAACAATGGTATGAGAAATTTGATTCCTGCATGATTGAGAATGGCTATAAAACGAATGAATGTGATAAATGCATTTACTATAAATCTGAAGAAAATTCACATGTCATTATTAGCCTCTATGTGGATGATCTACTTATATTTGGCTCTAATTTGCATATCATCGTGGAAACTAAAAATATGCTTAGTAACCATTTTGATATGAAAGATCTTGGTGAGGCTAATTATATTTTGGGAATGAAAATTACCAAAACCTGTGATGGTATATTTCTTGATCAGTCGCATCATGTTGAGAAAATTTTGAGAAAATATAACTTTTATAACTGCAAGCATGTTCTTACTCCTTTTGATCCTCATGTGCGTTTATTTCCTGTTGAAAATGATGAGGATGTAATTAATCAAAAGGAATATGCTAGTATGATTGGTAGCTTGCGTTATGCGACTGACTGTACTAGACCTGACATTGCCTATGCAGTTGGAGTACTTAGCAGGTTTACTAGCAAGCCTGGCAGTGATCACTGGCTAACCATTGAGCGTATTATGAAATATTTATCTGGTACCATAAAATATGGCTTGTTTTATAATAAGTATCCTGCAGTACTTGAAGGTTACAGTGATGCCGATTGGAATACCTTGTCAGGTGATTCATTATCAACCACTGGTTACTTATTTACATTGTGAGGTGGTGCTACAAGTTGGAAATCGAAAAAACAAACCATTATTGCTAATTCAACAATGGAGGCTGAGCTTATTGCTTTAGCTGTAGCTAATGAAGAAGCAAATTGGTTGAGAGATTTGTTAAATGAAATCTAGTTGGGAAAAATCGATTCCACCTATATTAATTCATTGTGATAGCACCGCAGCAATTGGTCGAGTTAATAACCGTTATTATAACGGTAAATCCAGACCTATCAGAAGAAAACACAGTACTGTGACATCTTTTATGAATAATGGCATCATAAATGTGGATTATATTAAATCTGGTGATAATCTTGCAGATCCATTAACTAAGGCCTTAGCAAGAGATAGAGTCTGGAATACATCGAGGGGGATGGGGTTGAAGCCCATTGAATATAGCAGGAGCCGTATATGAGGATACTCAACCCAGGGACCAGAGATCCTGTAACTGGGTTCAATGAGAAAAACGATCATATGATGGCCGCGAGAAATGCACTAAATTACTTTTTTCCTATCCCTATGATGTAAGTGCATTTATCCTGTAACGTTGTAGAGGTTGAGTTATTAAAAAAACTCTTAATGAATTTCTGTAGCTCTTATTGAGTGGGGTGTCATAGTTACAGGAGCACCCTTGACAGAATTCACCTATGTGAGTGTGGTAGTGGGGCCGCTACCTATGAGATTTGGGCTAATTCTCAAACACACTCATGAATCCTGAGATCGCACAAGGCCGTAATGTGCTAGCTTTTAAAGCTTTTGTGAACACCTGGAATATTATGTGTGTACAATAATTATTTATTTCCCTTAAGCAGTCATAGTTCAATGCTGAGCATACTATTGGCTCTGGAGTAGATATTATTGTTTCACTAATGGAGGTTCAACGTAGAGCACACCTATCATGATGCATAATATCCTTATTTGCCTAATAATCTCAATTTTTGTTACCTATAATATTAAAATAGGTGGGGGAATGTTAGCAGGTATTTTAATATTATAACGTGTTAATGTGTTATCGTTGGCTTTTATTTTCTTTCCCTCCAAGTTTTCAAGTCTCCTCATTCCTATCCTTTCCAAGACTTCCAAGGTAAGTTTCCAAGTCTTGGTCAAGTCCACCATGCTTATCTATCCAAGTCTTCTCCAAGTCATCCGTTGGTGATACTTACAAATAAAACACCAAAAAATACACAAAATAAAAGTTACAACACTTAATATAAGGGCTGAGGGGCAGGAAATTCGCTTTCTTTAAGAAGATTCAAGCCCTCTGCGGTTAGGCAAAGCCTCACACTGGTGCAGCAGAAAAACCTTGACTTGTCCCCCCCAGGATACAACAGCCCGACTAAGTCATATGGTTCACCAATACTGCACAATTGGTCAAACCCAAAGCTTTATCACACACACCCTTTTGTATTTGCCTGATAATCTCACTCAAGACATAACAACACAACCAAAACTTCTTCACTTCTTGTGTTCACCCAAGATAGACATAGTTTGAATTATATATAAGAATCTATCTTGGTGGCTAAGTAAAGATGGACTTAGAATGGATAAGTCTTGGTGGACCAAGACCAAGACTTGCAAAGACTTGGAGATTGTCTTGGTGGATAAGGAACGGATGACTTGGAGAAGACTTGGATAGATAAACATGGTGGACTTGACCAAGACTTGGAAACTTACCTTGGAAGTCCTGGAAATGATAGGAATGAGGAGACTTGAAAACTTGGAGGGAAAGAAAAGAAAAGCCAACGATAACACATTAACACATTATAATATTAAAATACCTGCTAACATTCCCCCACCTATTTTAATATTATAGGTAACAAAACTGAGATTATTAGGCAAATAAGGATATTATGCATCATAGTAGGTGTGCTCTGCATTGAACCTCCATTAGTGAAACAATAATATCTACTCCAGAGCCAATAGTATGCTCAGCATTGAACTATGACTGCTTAAGGGAAATAAATAATTATTGTACACACATAATATTCCAGGTGTTCACAAAAGCTTTAAAAGCTAGCACATTACGACCTTGTGCGATCTCAGGATTCATGAGTGTATTTGAGAATTAGCCAAAATCTCATAGGTAGCGGCCCCACTACCACACTCACATAGGTGAATTTTGTCAAGGGTGCTCCTGTAACTATGACACCCCACTCAATAAGAGCTACAAAAATTCATTAAGAGTTTTTTAATAACTCAACCTCTACAACGTTACAGGATAAATGCACTTACATCATAGGGATAGGAAAAAAGTAATTTAATGCATTTCTCACGGCCATCATATGATCGTTTTTCTCATTGAACCCAGTTACAGGATCTCTGGTCCCTGGGTTGAGTATCCTCATACATGGCTCCTGCTATATTCAATGGGCTTCAACCCCATCCCCCTCGATGTATTCCAGACTCTATCTCTTGCTAAGGCCTTACTTAATGGATCTGCAAGATTATCACCTGATTTAATATAATCCACATTTATGATGCCATTATTCATATAAGATCTCACAGTACTGTGTTTTCTTCTGATAGGTCTGGATTTACTGTTATAATAACGGTAATTAACTCGACCAATTGCTGCGGTGCTATCACAATGAATCAATGTAGGTGGAATCGGTTTTTCCCAACAAGAGATTTCATTTAACAAATCTCTCAACCAATTTGCTTCTTCACTAGTTGTAGCTAAAGCAATAAGCTCAGCTTCCATTGTTAAATTAGCAATAATGGTTTGTTTTTTCGATTTCCAACTTATAGCACCACCTCCCAATGTAAATAAGTAACATTGATAATGAATCACCTGACAAGGTATTCCAATCGGCATCACTGTAACCTTCAAGTACTGCAGCATACTTATTATAAAACAAGCCATATTTTATGGTACTAGATAAATATTTCATAATATGCTCAATGGCTAGCCAGTGATCACTGTCAGGCTTGCTAGTAAACCTGCTAAGTACTCCAACTGCTAGGCAATGTCAGGTCTAGCACAGTCAGTCGCATAACGCAAGCTACCAATCATACTAGCATATTACTTTTGATTAATTACATCCTCATTATTTTCAACAGGAAATAAACGCACATGAGGATCAAAAGGAATAAGAACATGCTTGCAGTTATGAAAGTTATATTTTCTCAAAATTTTCTCAACATAATGCGACTGATCAAGAAATATACCATCACAGGTTTTGGTAATTTTCATTCCCAAAATATAATTAGCCTCACCAAGATCTTTCATATCAAAATGGTTACTAAGCATATTTTTAGTTTCCACGATGATATGCAAATTAGAGCCAAATATAAGTAGATCATCCACACAGAGGCTAATAATGACATGTGAATTTTCTTCAGATTTATAGTAAATGCATTTATCACATTCATTCGTTTTATAGCCATTCTCAATCATGCAGGAATCAAATTTCTCATGCCACTGTTTAGGGGTCTGTTTTAAGCCATATAGGGATTTAACTAGCTTACACGCTTTGCTTTTTTGACCGGATTCCACAAAATCCTCAGGTTGATCCATATAGATTTCTTCACCCAGGTCTCCACTTAAAAAAGTTGTTTTAACATCCATTTGATGAATTTTTAGATCATGAATTGCAACCACTACAATTAATAATCTAATGGATGTAACTCTAGTAACCGGAGAAAATGTATCAAAAAAGTCAAGATCTGCTTGTTGTTTAAAACCTTTTGCAACAAGCCTTGCTTTATATTTATCAATAGTTCCATCCAGTTTAAGTTTTTTTTCTCAAAACCCATTTACAGCCAATAGTTTTACAACCTGGTGGTAAATCTACTAATACCCAAGTTTTATTGGATAATAATGATTCCATCTCATCAATTACAGCCTCGTTCCAAAAAACAGAGTCAGGAGATGCCAAAAGCTTCTTGTAAAGTTAATGGAGTTTCCTCCACATTAAAAGCATGATAATCAGAGCCAAAATCTTTTTCTATCTGGCTCTTATACTCCTTCTTGGTTCAAAAACTACAGTATCTTGGTTTTGTAAAAGAGGAGTAGAGGAACCGGTTTCAGATAAAATATTTTCTTGATAATTTTGACCCCCACCATTTTTAGATTTAAAAGGAAATTTTTCTTCATGAAAAATTGCATCACCTGATTCAAAAATTATTTTGTTTTCAATATCAAAAAATCTATAGGCTGTACTATTTTGCTGTATATCCAAGAAAAGCACAAGCGGCAACTTTCACACCTAATTTAGGTCTTTTAGGGTCCACAAGTCTAACAAAAGCAAGACAACCCCAAACCCTCAAATATTTCAAATTTGGCTTATGCCCTTTCCACAACTCAAAAGGTGTAACTTTTGTTTTTTTATGTGGCACTCTATTCATGACATAACATGCAGTTAAAATTGCTTCTCCCCACAAATTTGAAGGAGCACCTGCTTCAATTAGCATAGCATTTGTTAAATCAGTTAAAGTTCTATTTTTTTTTTTCTGCTACACCATTAGATGCAGGTGAATATGGTGGAGTAGTTTCGTGGATTATTCCCAAAGACTGAGCAAACGAGTTGAATCCAAAAGATTCATATTCCCGGCCTCTATCACTTCTATATCTTTTTACCGAATTGATTTTCGACTTCAAGAAGGAATTCTTTAAATTTTTCAAAAGCATCACTTTTATTTTTCAACAAGTATACATAAGTGTATTTTGTAAAATCATCAATAAAAGTGATAAAATATCTATTTCCACCACGTGTTAAAATTCCTTCAAATTCACATAAATCAGTGTGAATTAATTCTAACAATTCAGTATTTCTCATCACACTTTTATGAGGCCTTTTAGTTATTTTTGCTTGACTGCAAACTTCACATTTCTCAAACTTGTTTGTCAGTCTGGGAATTAATCCTAAACTACTCATGACTCCTACATATCGGCTATTAATATGACACAGACGAGCATGCCAAAAATTCATAGAAGACATCATGTAAACAGAAACATGTGCTTTCTTATTCTCAACATTTAATTTAAACATTCCATCACAGGCATACCCTTTCCCCACAAATATGCCTTTTTTAGTGATTACATATTGGTCAGATTCAATAGTCTGCTTGAAACCAGCTTTGTTGAGCAAATAACTTGACATCAAGTTTTTCCTCATGGACGGTGTGTACAACACATCTTTTAAAACAAGCACACGTCCAGAGATAAAATTCAGCTCAACATCCCCATACCCGAGCACCTTGGTTAAACTGGAGTCACCAAGCATAACAGTCATCTCCTCATTAAAAGGAGTGAAATCTTTGAACCAATCTTTATCATAGCAGACATGCCTATTGGCACCAGAGTCTGCCCACCACCCTTCCACAGATTGAACCATAAAAATATCTGTGATCATAGCCACAAATGGTTCCTCGGTAACATTAGCCTGTGGTCAAGACTGTTGTTTCTGAAATTTGCAAGTTCGAGCAATATGCCCACTTTTGCCACACACAAAACATGTCACATTTGTCAGATCTTGTGAAGGGGGTTCTTGGTTCCATTTCTTTTGCCTCAGGTAATTTTTATTTTGTGGCCTTCCAATATTTTTCCAAATTTTCTTAGCTGGCTTCAAGTGACTATTTTTATGAAATCAACCTTTAGGTAAAGTATTTCCAGAAGTTAAATTTACCTTTGTGGTGGAATGCTCTTGTGTCATAAGTGCATCTTGTCCTCGTGCTTCCTCCTCCACCCGAATCCGTGTGATTAGAGTCTCCAAGGACGTCTCTTTTTGCTTGTGACGCATTGACTTCTGGAACTCCCTCCAAGATGATGGAAGTTATTCAACAATGCCTGCTACAACAAGATTGTCTCCAATTTTGATGCCTTCAGATCTAACTTCAGCTACTAACATCTGAAAATCTTGAACTTCCTCCACCACTGATTTTCCATCTATCATCTGATAGCGGAAAAAACGGCTTGCAGCATATTTTTTAGCGCCTGCCTCTTCAGTGTCATATTTGTTCTGCAAGGCTTTCCAAATTTTCTTGGCAGTGGTGTAAGTAGTATCATAATAATCATAAAATTGATCTGAAAGATAATTTAAAAGATAGTATCGACATTTATACTCATCTGTGTTGTATTTTTCGATTTTTTCAAGATGAGCAGCATACTCCCCGTCGGTCATCTCTTCAGTGGGGACTTTGTTAGGATTTTTATCGGTCAGGATATACGCCACCTTGAGGAGACTGAGGTAGAAAAGCACCTTGCCTTTCCATCTCTTGAAATGAGCTCCCTTGAACCGGAAGGGCTTGTTGAGATCGCCGGTATTCTCGTTGGGCCTCTCCAGTACTGGCTCCATGAACTTTTGCTATTTGAATATCCTTAAAATTGTTGGTGATACTTACAAATAAAACACCATAAAATACACAAAATAAAAGTTACAACAATTAATATAAGGGCTGAGGCGCGGGAAATTCGCTCTCGTTAAGGAGATTCAAGCCCTCTGCGGTTAGGCAAAGCCTCACACCGGTGCAGCAGAAAAACCTTTACTTGTTTCCCCAGGATACAACAGCCCGACTAAGTCGTATGGTTCACCAATACTGCACAATTGGTTAAACCCAAAGCTTTATCACACACACCCTTTTTATTTGCCTGATAATCTCACTTAAGACATAACAACACAACCAAAACTTCTTCACCTCTCGTGTTCACCCAAGATAGGACATAGTTCAAATTATATATAAGAATCTATCTTGGTGGCTAAGTAAAGATGGACTTAGAATGGATAAGTCTTGGTGGACCAAGACCAAGACTTGCAAAGACTTGGAGATTGTCTTGGTGGATAAGGAACGGATGACTTGGAGAAGACTTGGATAGATAAGCATGGTGGACTTGACTAAGACTTGGAAACTTACCTTGGAAGTCTTGGAAAGGATAGGAATGAGGAGACTTGAAACCAGAGATCCTGTAACTGGGTTCAATGAGAAAAACGATCATATGATGACCGTGAGAAATGCACTAAATTACTTTTTTCCTATCCCTATGATGTAAGTGCATTTATCCTGTAACGTTGTAGAGGTTGAGTTATTAAAAAAACTCTTAATGAATTTCTGTAGCTCTTATTGAGTGGTGTGTCATAGTTACAGGAGCACCCTTGACAGAATTCACCTATGTGAGTGTGGTAGTGGGGCCGCTACCTATGAGATTTGGGCTAATTCTCAAACACACTCATGAATCCTGGGATCGCACAAGGCCGTAATGTGCTAGCTTTTAAAGCTTTTGTGAACACCTGGAATATTATGTATGTACAATAATTATTTATTTCCCTTAAGCAGTCATAGTTCAATGCTGAGCATACTATTGGCTCTGGAGTAGATATTATTGTTTCACTAATGGAGGTTCAATGTAGAGCACACCTACCATGATGCATAATATCCTTATTTGCCTAATAATCTCAATTTTTGTTACCTATAATATTAAAATAGGTAGGGGAATGTTAGCAGGTATTTTAATATTATAATGTGTTAATGTGTTATCGTTGGCTTTTCTTTTCTTTCCCTCCAAGTTTTCAAGTCTCCTCATTCCTATCCTTTCCAAGACTTCCAAGGTAAGTTTCCAAGTCTTGGTCAAGTCCACCATGCTTATCTATCCAAGTCTTCTCCAAGTCATCCGTTCCTTATCCACCAAGACAATCTCCAAGTCTTTGCAAGTCTTGGTCTTGGTCTTGGTCCACCAAGACTTATCCATTCAAAGTCCATCTTTACTTAGCCACCAAGATAGATTCTTATATATAATTTGAACTATGTCCTATCTTGGGTGAACACGAGAAGTGAAGAAGTTTTGGTTGTGTTGTTATGTCTTGAGTGAGATTATCAGGCAAATAAAAAGGTGTGTGTGATAAAGCTTTGGGTTTAACCAATTGTGCAGTATTGGTGAACCATACGACTTAGTCGGGTTGTTGTATCCTGGGGGGGACAAGTCAAGGTTTTTCTGCTGCACCGGTGTGAGGCTTTGCCTAACCGCAGAGGGCTTGAATCTCCTTAAAGAGAGCAAATTTCCCGCGCCTCAGCCCTTATATTAATTGTTGTAACTTTTATTTTGTGTATTTTCTGGTGTTTTATTTGTAAGTATCACCAACAATATTTTTTATTATAAAAAATCATAACTTTCTTGCGATGTGCACCTTTTTAAAGTGTCCACATTATAAATTTCTGCTCACTATGTTGAGGCAAAGGCAACATGAACTCAAATAATTTACGCTTTAAAACCAAAAATAGTTGGGTTCCTTTCACGCACCTTGATTCCAACATGGAGGAAATCTCCGCGGATTTATTAAGAGTTCATTCAAACAGTTCTTCAAAGATCTTACTCCCAAAGTGTTTGATGAAAATTCCTTCCAAGCCAACTCTAAAGTGCATTAGTATTGTTGGCACATTAGTTGGTCCATCATTGTTTGGCCTGGTATCACTTACCACCATTCTCTCTATGCTGAAACACCCATTTCTTTCTACTAGCTTTGTCATCTCTTTGGGAGAGGTAGTATACAAAGGCAAATTGAAGGAGTCCACTTCATCTTCATTGATCATTCCCTGGCACAAAGATTAACATTAATGTCTTGGCCTTGGAGGTCCACTCTCTTAATCTCACTCAAGTAACATTAAAATAGGACACAAATTTATGAAAGATATAAAGATTCATTATGCATTTTAGTTCAAAAATATTCCTACGAATTTAATAGAACAAGATGGGAAGTCGTAATTTATTTATTTATTTTTCAATTGAGTTCAAAATTAAGAAAAAAAGTAGAACACATTTTTGGAAATTCTTTTTTTTTTTATTTCTTCTAATTTTATTTTATTCTCTTTCTTTATATATATATAAGAATATATGAAAATTTTAATTGGAAATTCACTTTCGAGGGTCTCCTCTTGTGAAGAATCTCATTAAAAGCTTGAAATTATCGTGAAAATTTCTACCTATTTATAAGAAATTCCAAAAAAAACTCGAAAAATTCATGTGGAATTCATTCAAATGCATTAGAGGGAGACTTGAAATTTTGATATCCCTCCAAAATTTTTGCTCTTCTTTCAATCAAATTATTTGAATTAAAATCATATGGAGGGAATGTTGAATATTTGATTTCTTCTTCCAAAATTAAAATTAATAATATTTTAAAATATATTATTATATTTTTCAATAAAAAAAATATTAGGAGATATATTTAAGATAATTAAATATTTTTAATTTATAATTTTATTACTTATATTTTTATTTAAATATAATTTTAACATATTTATTACGTCACGGTTCGATTCCGGTTCAACCCTACGGTTGAAATGGTGACCCGTCCACTCGATCCCTTTTCCGATTTGCTCACCGGTTCGATTTTTAAAACATTGATCCTAAGTATATGTTCAGACTTCTTGTCCAAACATTAACCTCCTTTATTGAATAATACATAAGTTTGACTCACCAATTTCACCATATCAAGGAGACTCTGGTTGAAAGCATTAAAAAGAGGACGAAATGGGTCCTAAGAATATTGAACGCCATCAGCGAGACTTGGGATGATCAATATCATCATTCCTCCAACTATAATCTCATCAGCTCTAGCATTGAAAAAGGTATCCATGTCCTTTGCAAATTGAGCTGCATAAACATTAGCGATTTCTTTCGAGGCAATTGTATAATGAATCTTTCCCTTGTTCCATGCAAGAGAGCCATTGTCCAACAACTCTTCTGGTACCTTTAGAGAGCCAATGGAGTGCAAAAGAGGAATACATCAAATGGATAGAAGACTTGGGGAATAACCGACCGTAGAAAGAGCCTGGCACTCCAGCAGCAAAGTATTGCCTATCAGGAGGCAAAGTAGTGAAAAGAGTGTTGAAATCATTGGCATCTCAGTTGTGAGATTTTTTTAATGGTATTCCATTCAATGGCTTCTAGGATACTTTTCATAGCATTGAAAGTGTTTGGCCCAACAGAACAATCCAAATCTGCAATTCTAATAGTATTTGAACTAAAACTAAGGCTTGTTATGTCAAACTTCTTAGCAATTGCCTCTATGATCATTTCCTTTACAACATTTATGGCATCACCCTGCAAAAATAGACCAAATTTATATGTATTATTGTTGCCATCATCACTACAAAAAAGGATTCAAAATATTTAATTTGAATTAAGATATAATCTTAATTAAGATATAGATATTTAATGAGTAATAGATTCAATCGTTTAGAAAATCAGTTAAATAGATTAAATTTTCTTTTATCTGTTGCATGTCGGACAATCCGTAGTAACTTGCTAGCATTAAGGTGTAAATAACCTTAGAAAAGGCATGTGTAGAATTTCAAAAAGGAGTTTTACAAGATTTATTAATAAATTAGTCCGCATTTGGAAGCATAGTGGACTTAAAATTAAATAATTTAAAAATATAATAATAAACAAGACTATTGTTAAAATTATAAATCAATAATTGTAATTACAAATTTTGATTAAAAAAAAAATCATGATACAACAAAACTTAAGGGGCAAGTGTATAATAGACAAAACCTTAATGGCATGTTTGATTGGAAGGATTAGAGCATGGGATTGGGATTATTAATCCGCGGGCTCAATTATCCTATGTTTGTTTTGACATTTTGTTTTAGGATTATCAATCCAATGGATAATTAATTCAATAAATTTGTAGGATTATTAGTAATGGGGTAGGGGTGGGATTATGAATACCACACTAATTTGATTGGATTATTAATACCTCACTATTAGTCTTGTGGAATCAAACATGGCCTAAAAATGTTATAAGGATCGAATTGGAACAAATCAAAAAGTTGAAATTGATGAAATTCAAGTACAAGTACAAGTACTAATCTAAAACTTTGAAGAAATTAGGAGGACCGTTGATGTAATTGGCCATTTTCTTTTCTAATATTAGTTCAAGACTATAATGAAATTTGGAGATCATCACTTCTCATCATAATGGGAGGAACTCCTACAAAAAAGTTTAGTATTTTAGGGAGTCATGTGTCATTTTAATTGGTGTTGCAAGTTTTGGTTGAGATTCATACCAATCTTTGTTCACACACAAAAAATTCATTAATATGAATCTAATTTGATAAATGTTCATGAAAAATTTTACATATATCAATTTTTTTCAAAAACACAAGGCCTCTCCCAAACTCAAACCATTTACAAGAGGGAGCTAAATAAACAGAGCATGATATATATATATATATATATATATATTTTAAGAGAATCTTGTAATGAAATTTATTTCTTTACATCTTTAGTTGGGTGAAAATTTTCACAATAATGATTTGATTATTATTATTCAACCAAAGAGATATATATAAAATAAAATAAGTACCTGATATCGAGAATTTTTGGAATAGCTGTTGGCTCCGTCTCCACCATTCATTGGAAACTCAAGGTTGCCACTCATCTTTCTCTCTCTTTCTCAGTATAGGTTTGTTGGGCTGGGAGTCTTTTGCTTTACAGACAGTTGGTCAACACTTCCGTCTCAAAATCATTTTTTTTTTTTAGAAAATCTAACTTTTTTTTAATAGTGTAATTATTACACTTTAAAAATATTAATATTTCAAAAGGAAAATGAGTTGGACCCCTCAAGGAGGCACCCTCTTTGACCCCTTCTCTTTCTGATTGGCCAGTTTTTCTTTTTTCTTTTTCTTTTCTTCCTTCTCCTCCAATCACCACCCGCCACGTGTGTGTGGGGTGGTGGGGTGGTGATTGGAGGGGGTCTCAATCACTTCCCATTTCAAAATTACCCTTTGATGGTATATTTTTTTAAAAATATTAATTGTTATAATTGTACTTTTTGTGTTATTAATGAATTTAAAAGAAAAACAAAATAATAAATCTTATTATTTTAGTGCTTAATTTTTGAAAATGGAGTAATATTTTAGGATAATGAAAAATAGATAAGGGACTAATATTTTGGAACAAATGAAGTATATTTATTAGTAATATAATAGATTCAGACATAAAAATTCAAAAGTCATCCAATATTTTATATCAGTGGCTCAATTCATTTTATATGTGAATCTCATACTATACTATTTCAATCTTCACCCTATATCACTCTATTCGGAAAAATCTGTCATTGTCCATAGCATTTTTGATATATTTATATAAGGTGTTGGGTGTCATATGCCCAATTATAATATTTGTGATATTTATTTAATTATAATTTATTGTGATATTGGTTATGATTTATTGTTCTACTAGTTATGATCTCTTGTGATTTTTAGTGATTATGATAAAAAAAATGTTTTTAGTTACTCAAATAGTGTTTAACTATGACCATTGGTTATAATTTATTTATGAAAGGTTGGTTACGACTTACCGTGATTGTTATTTTAATTCTGATAAAAAAATCTTTCATCATATATTAAGTGATGCTTATTATGATTTTTTTTTTTCTTTTTGGGTCATGACTAAGAAGGTTATGATCTTTTTTTTTTTAAATAACTAAAAATAATTTAATTATAAAAAAAATATGCGTATTGTAAGGTTGGACCGCAGTTACATGTTGCATTAATGATGTGTTGGTACACAAGGACCACAAAAATTTATAAGGTTGGACTTTCAAATCTGTAATTATTTTTCTAGGTAAATTACATTTTGCATTCTTGTACTTTACACCAAATACACTACAAGAAGTTGGATCTTGAATGACGAAATTTTTTTGTCTCAAAAGAGCTAATTTCGATATTATAGATATTTTCTTTTTTGATCAGACACTATAGATATTTATAAGGAAATATTTTCCTCAGCGGTTTCGTCATTGAATGTTTGTCACTAAAAATCACCGTGACGACAAAATAATTGTCACCTTTGAAATTACTTCAGTGACGAAATTTTTTATCACCAATAAAACAACATTTTGTCGCAAATAATCCTCATTTTCGTCACCAAATAGTTATTCAGTACCATATTTATAATATTAGTTGACGAATAAATTTGTCACACAAATCATTGATAAAGAAATAATTTCGTCACAATAAGATATAAAGTCGACGAAATTTTTCGTCTCCAAAAGTCATACATGGGTGACGAAATATTTCGTCACAAAAATATATATACGTGACGGAATTTTTAGTCATCAAACAACAAAATCAATGAAAACTTTCATATATAAGTTACAATAAATTTTGTCACAAAAATATTTATTAGCGACGAATAATCTCTTTGTCATAATAACAAGTACAAATGACGAAAGAAATTCGTCACTAAACTTGTTCTATATTTTATATTTCAATTTAAATTATTATTTCACGAATATTTCTGCTTATATCCTAATAGCCTTTTAATTGTACTAAGAAATCCACTAACTATTATACACCACGCCACAAAAAAAATTACTAAACAATTTATATTAAAAATCAAAATATATTCATCAAACAACTTCAATAATAATCCATGAAGTATACATAACAAAAAAACCATCAAAACAAATCCCAAAATGAATTAACGTAGAGTCTATAAAAAAATTCAACACTCGATCTTGATTTGCAAGTATGCTTCCAAACGTCATCAAAAACCAATCTGCAAAGAAAATAAACAAGAAAGGCATTAACATATTATCAATTACATTGTATAGATAACCGCCATTGCAAAACAAAGAAATGATACTACCCCATCATAATATGCCCAACTTATCCTTCCATCAACTGTGCTATCTAGTGCAATCCAACTCTTGTCCATGTCTGACTATGCCGAGTTAATTCAAGTTAGGTGAACAGGATAAATTTTATATATAAAAAAATAAAAAATAAGGATTTTAATTAAAAAGAGTGAAAGAATCCATCCAGATGAAAATCAATATTTGATATTCTCATAAGGTGAAATAGCGTGAATGAATGGCATGATGTGAATCTATGAATCCATCCAGATGAAAATCAACCTGTATGCCACCGCATATAAGGACTAATTAAAGAACATTGATCAAAGTTAATACAAAACTGTGGTAGTAGGGGGTTGATAATTATCCAAAAACACGTCTTAAAATAAGAGTCATAATGACAAAAATCACATAAAATAAAATAGACAAAATCTCTGTTTCCCAATGGTTAAGTACATTTTTCTTATTTTCCAGTGTATCAACAGAGAACTACACCAATATGTGAAAATAAAAACACAGATATTTCAGGTTGACATACTGTGAAGACCTCAAAGCCCAAATTGGACCTTCTGCCAGGTGTGGTCAAACATTGCTTCCTATGTTTTTTTAAAAAAAATTGCTTCTACTTGCCAAGAAAAAAGCATGGGGTATTGACCAAAACATTAGGTTTATGATTTAAAATGAAAAAAAAAAAAAAAAAAAAAAAAAAAAAAAAAAGAAGTTAAATTTATTACTTTGGAAAAGAGAGTGGGTGTAGGGGGAGCAGGCAAGAGAAGGAGAGGGGAAAGGGGAAAGGGGAGAGGGCTGAGGAGAATAAGCAGCTTTATTCTAACAGTAGTGATATACAAGCTAACAAATTTCATAAACTTTTCTCACTTACATGAGTTGTTCCAATCATGTAACTTTAGTGGGTCCTATTTCAAGTTCCATTTCTACAAGCCACATCTGTGAGTTTGTATAGTATTTTTCCCATTCTAATTTTAATGTTTACCGACCAAAATTTGAGCCTAGACTGTATATTCTCAGGGAAGACAGAAAAATTTCAAGTGAACAAATTATTACCATATTTGTAAATTGCCGTCACAAGACATCCAAGAACTAAGTCAATAAATGTAAATCGGTTATTTCCTTTTGAACAAGGGCCTCCCGAACATTTTCATTTCCTATAAGAGTGGCTAGGTAAGTATTCCCCCTTTCGCACACTTTCATGAATCTAAAGTCCAGAAACCAACTTTACCCTTTTCTGTTTTATATGAAGTTTAATATCAAAATAGAGCACAAGAGAAGATTTTGGACTGAGGCTTCAGAAATCTCTTAATCACCTGAATTCCATACACCTAGATCAGAAATATAACCTCTTTTTTTGGGCTTTCCATGATAAATATATTAGAAATGCACCAAAATAGGTTAAATACAAAGTTCCTACATTGTAAAATTCCAAAATCATCCAGATAGAGATTTTTTTGAATTGGTGATAGACCAAATTGCTAAAGGATCCTCTCTTCTAACATACAGGAAGTCCACAGTATATTTTTTTGGTTCCTTATTTTCTCAAATATAGATACAAATGAATAGTCAATCCAAGCAATGAATGCTCAAGAGAGAGAGAGGAAGAGAGAGAGAGTGCTTACTCACCAAGCACCCCAGGACCCCCATGATCACTGTAAAATATGAAAATATGGTCATTTGGACCACTATCCACAATCTTTCCACTTCCCCCCGTAAGAGCAGTCTTATTTCCATGGATAACAGAAAAGAAGTTAACAATGACATTTTCCGCGGTATAATCCTGCTCAGACAAAACAGCCACCAAATGAGAAAGAAAGAATACAATTTCATTAATTTAACATTGACCTAATGCACAAAAAGGACACAGACCCTTGGCACTTCTTTGTATACATCATCGCCATAGGGACTGTTGATTATGATTCCAGGCCTGGGGTTCTCTTCCTTTTGAGCAATGTCATCATACATGAAAACAATGATGTTTTCATCTTTAAGCCCACCTTTCTTCAGGAGTTGATAGGCATGACAAACATCAGCCTAAAAAAGAAAACTAAAACTATTAGAATCAATAAATGAAAGGGAAAACACATAAAATAAAAGTAAGCCCTGGATTGAACACACATAAATATGTCATGAGATTCATGATATTAAACTGTGGAGGTACATGGAGTCCAGGAAATATATCAACCCCCTTTTACTAGTCATTAACTTTAGTCTCCTTCCAATCATTATTAAGTAGGTGTTTGGCATGCACTAAAAAAGTGCACTTTTTTTGCATACATACACTTATTTGGGTCACATCAATCAACATCTACATTTTTTTATAAAAAAATCAAAAAAGTACACTTATTTAAAACATCCCAAACCACCCCTAAGAAAACTCTCTGCATCCTTCACCTTTTCTTTTTTTTTTCTTTTTTTATAAGTCATTCATTATTTATTTAAAACTACAATCAATCACTTCCTGCATTCCAGAAACATCAATCATAACCACGTTTGCCACGTCTTGTTCACAAACTAGACAATATATTTGATTTTCTCATAAGGTGAAATTGCGTGAATGAATGGCAAGTTGTGAATCTATGAATCTATCCAGATGGAAAACAGCCTGTATGCCACTGCATATAAGGACTAATTAAAGAACGTTCATCAAAGTTAATACAAAACTATGGTAGTAGGTACTCACTCATCTACATCGGAAAGTGGACAGCAACAAACAAATATTTAACATAATGCAAGTTCGACAAAAATATCCATTGAAAGATTAGAAGAATAACATAGCTAAGCTAAACAACACAAGTCACAATGCTGCGTACGAAATTCAGATAAAGTTATCATGTAGTATGTTGCGTAGCATTCACTAAAATGAGTATAGTACACCATTAAGTAGCCACCCAATTAAAAATAATATATGCATCAACTTCCAACTATTGGGCCCACAGAGAGAGCTCAACTGTATTCGAGGTATGATCAGCATGATTAGTTGAAGGGATCTCCCTCCATAGAGCAACCTGAACACAAAAAAACAAAACACCGATGACTAGTGACAATTTCAATTGGTATGCTATGCAAATAGTTTGGAGCACATATCATCTAAATTAATCAGCAACTCCATCTGTCATCCTGTTGTTAAGTGAGGAAAAGTAGAGAACAAAAAAGCACATATAATCTAAGTCATATTTTCCTGCATCAGTCAAACAAGCCGGAGGTTTAAAATTATGCCCACAAAAGGAAAAACAGAGGATTATAATTTATAAGCTTCCTTACTTTTTCCCTCAAAAGCTTCCCCCTGGAACATTTTTCTCCCCAACCAAACAGAGCATCAAGCTTTCACAAATTTTTGTTGCACCAATTTGCATAAAACAAAGAATTACAGCAATTTACAGGAGAAATAGAACCAGTACTTTTTTAATACTAGATATATAAACACTTCTAGACTACTAGTTTTTGTCTGAAATACCTACATAAACTGAAACCATGAAGTTTATTAAATTTTTACTAATTCAAGCTCATTCTATCAAACAAGATTATTAGAAAAATAGACATACCAAACCAAACCCTTGTGTCCCGATCAATTGGGGGTAAATGCTATATACTCAATTAGTAAATATTTTAATATATATATAAATATCCCACTGCCAAAAAAGAGTGTTTCCTCTCTTATCAAATGCAATGATAATTATAATGTATAATTCTCTATTATAAGCAGTAAATGGGCAGATATAGGGTCTTGATCACCAATTCACCATAAACTCATTTCCAGGCACTAACTTTGAGTTCGGAATCAATTTACCTATTACCTGTACAAGTGAAGTCTTAAGTGCCAAAATCTGGCACTTGGTAAAATACTTAAATCTAAAGTTTGCAAGAATACGCAGGTTCATAAAGTGTATGTATATATATAATTGTAAGGTTAATTCAAGTATTTATTTATTTATTTATTTATTTCAGATTGAATTTAAAGGGTACTCTTATTAGATTGTTAGAAGTGGGCATATTAGTTTATTATTTTCATTTGCTCATTTATTCTCCATCTGTACCATAGTCATATTCACTCAATATGAAGAGTTTTTAAAATGAGTATGCAAAATGTCTTAGCTTTTGGAGTTGGAAACTTTTATGTTTCTTCAGATGGGCAGATGCTTTGGAGACTGCTCACTAGCCTCAAAACACTTAAAAAAACCTAGAAATAATTTACAGTAAAATGTTCATGTAGTCTAATGATTCCTTAAAAGATATCAGTGACGATGAGCATTTGTCAACCATTTATAGGATCACAAAAAACATTCAAAATTGGTGCAAGAAACTTATGTACTGGACCTCACTCCCTTGAACTTGTAGTTGTTGATCCAGTTTGAAGTAAGAAACTTGTCTACTTGACCTCATTCCCTTGAACTAGTAGTTTTAGATCCATTTTGAAGCTAGAAACTTGTGTACTTGACCTCATTCCTTTGAACTTCTAGTTGTAGATCTGGGCTCTATAACTTATGGAGCTTGATTCCTCAATTGAGTGTGGATTTGACAAATTAGACTTCGTTAATTTTTTATTAATAGTAATTCTCCTAGCATAAATGTTGGCTGGAGTTGCCTGAGATATATTTTTTTCTAGTTTAATCTTTCTTTCTGTCAGTTAACTGTTCAGGTTGCTAAGATTGCTCTACCTTAGGTTGTCTAGACTTGGCAATTGTCTACCATTTGATGTGCTTGTGCTACTTTTTCAACACAAAGTGGTTAATCTTAGATTCTAGTTTGTTCTTGCTGCCTAGATTAATGTGATAAGACTCTTCAATTTTCATGTGTGTTCTCTCTAAGATTACTTGGTACAGAGATAGTTGTTGGCATTCTCTGTACAAACCTAGCTCTCCTGTTGAGGTGATTTAGAAAAGAATTGTCAATCCTGTAAGGTTTCGAATTCTTTCTATGAAGAACTTTAATAAGAATGCCACTAGTGATTGGTTTATGGACAGATGGAGGCTCCCTTCCTCTGTACTGAAACTGAGGTGATTTCTTATGGCTATGGCACTAACGCTCTGAATCTTGTATGCTTGGACTTACTACTCTTGCAGGTCTCCTTAGGCTGTGGAGGCTTGTTGGCTGGAGCTGCTTCTTATTTCCTCTAATGAGCTTCTTTGCAGGTCCTGCTGGTACCTCTTCAGGGATGCTGAGGGTTGAGTAACGTGATATTTAGGATGAGTTTCTTTGCATTGTTCCCATATGTTTATTTAATTGTTTTCTTTGCAGTGTCTACCTAGTACTGCTTCTAGGGAGAATGAGGGTTGAGATTGATGAGGCCAGATATGTTCGGTTACTGTATTTCTTGGATATTTGAGTGATGTGAGTTCCTATATGTGGGTTGAGTGAAAGTGAGCACATATGTTTTTACCAGCCAAAAACAATAACTAAGCAACCTACCCAAGGCAAACAACAAACAAAACAAAGCCTAACAAAAAGATGCAGAACTCAATGCCCCATAAAGAAGCACCAGCAAAGCACTAGTAAACTAAAATAAATAAACCTAATAGAAAAAAAAAAAAAACCACAAAAAGGAGAAGCCAACCAAGGGAGCAAGCCTTCTCAGTAGGCCAAAGCAGTAGCCAAAAGCAACAACACAACAGCCAAACAGTAGGCCAAACCAACCATAGCAGCAACCAAGCAAACCCACCAAAGACTGGACATCCAAAAATAAGTAAAAGGACCAACTGAAGACCCATTTTCCTACATCCAGTAGCTAGCACAATCAAGAAATCAAGGCAAATGGGCAGCAACAAACAAGCAACTTGAACTAGCAGTGCCATGGACATGGATTACCTAATGGAAGATGGGCTATGAACATGCCTAAGAGAAGCAGAGATTAACAAACTAAATCCATGTACAGCCCACATGGTAGCGTTAAATGAAAAGAAAACAAATAAAAAGAAAACTCCACACAAGTTTAGAGACCACATAAACAAAGAGAGATGGGGTCTGTGAACTTGCTAACAGGAGGAGAGCTCAAAACAGCCTACAAGGAGGAACTACTCAAAAAGAAGATGACCACAGCCAACTAAAACAAAGGCAAGAAATAACGACAGTAGCAGAGCATCAAGCATCTACAAGGATCCTCAAATAGCCAGGCATGGTATCCAAGAAGAATCAGGAGGCTAGTCCAACTAGCAAGGATGATCACAGAAGCAAAGGAATCAATCCAAATCATAACATAATTAGTCGATTTTATTTTTTTATGAATAACCTAAGTACAATCTTGACCTTTTCACTCCCTCAACCTTTTTAATTATTAGCTAGTCATTCTTTAATTATTAAAATAAAAATTCATTATAAATCTTGACCTTTTAACTCCCCCAACCTTTTTAAACTAGAATTGCAATTAGCACAAATAAATACTACCAAACAATGTCAAAGATTCATCAAAGAAGCAAATTAGATGTTAGTATTATTCAACCTCCAATAAGAAAACATTATTTTAAGACTCATGAAAAGTGTTTAATCTGAAGTTAAGAGGTTAAATCTTATTATTTTGGTGATAGAAAGTGTAAATTTAGCAAAAAATAGCAACTTAGCTCTAGAACAAGATAGAAGGGGAAAATTTGAGGAAAATAGAGGGTAGTCCCAATGCACGAGACTCTATCGTTGAGGGGTCTAAAGAGGGTCAAATGTACTCAGTGTTATCCTTGCATGTGAAGAGGTTGTTTCCATGATTTGAATCAGTGATGCCCAAATTGCAATGGAGCGACTTTACCATTACAGCAAGGCCCGCCCTCTCAAAATTTAGGGTTAAAAAAAAGGTTTCACAATGCTTTTACAAAACCTATCAAATTCAGACACTATAACATATTGTAATGGCCGTAAGTACTAATGTGAAAGTGCCATGGTCGACAATGCAAGCAATTTTTCATCACACTAATATATCAGCCTACTACAAATACTATTTCAACGATAGCATTACATAACAATATCAGTGATTTTTTGAAACCAGTCAAAACTTTCCAACATAACAAGGAAATTTCTCAGGATGGGAAAAATAGGGAAACAAAACAGTTTGCACAATTACTTGATATTAGTAAACATAATTAAATAGATAACAAATTTATGGAGTTGGAGTAGCATAATCAAGACGCATCAGCTAATAAACCTTTGCTAGAAATCTATTGACAATCCTTTTTTTTCCCCTTCTATCTACAACAGATAATTAGTTAACTTCCTTGAGGGTTAACCCCCCCCCCCCCTTCTCCCCGAGTCATTATTTCATCAATATGTTATTCAGAAACCTGTTCAATAAGGAAAAACTATTAAGGCAGCGGAAGTCAATCAATGTTGTGAAAACAACCAAGCAAATAAGTAATTGTCTACTTGTCTACCAGGGATAAACATTAACAATCAAATGAATCACGTCTCAATCCCAAATGGGTA
Source organism: Camellia sinensis (assembly GCF_055761805.1). Taxonomy (NCBI): domain Eukaryota; kingdom Viridiplantae; phylum Streptophyta; class Magnoliopsida; order Ericales; family Theaceae; genus Camellia; species Camellia sinensis. The sequence continues at coordinate 180,481,179 of NC_138965.1, read as the reverse complement.
GGAACCCAAGCGACTCTGAATCCACTCGCTCGGCCTCTCTGATCCTCCTCTTGACGGGGCTCATCTCTTGTACAGTGGTTTACATGTTTGCGTCAATGGCTTTGAGACCCACCAAAGTTTCTTCAAATTTAGAGTCTTTGACGTTTGCTGGGGGTGATTTGGAGGGAGAGAGTGGGGAGTGTTGTAGAGGGATCAAGATTTTGGAGCTGTGGGGGCCTACTGTGAAGTGGGGTTATGAATTCAAGTTCAATTCTTCTGAGGAGTGTTGTAAGGCTTGTAAGGCCATGTGTACTGGGAATCATGGGCCTTGTTTGTGTGATTCTTGGGTGTTTTGTGGGAATCGGGAGGCTTGTGGGAAGTAGTTCAGTGAGGTGAGTTACAATTTGACGATTGCTTTCATAGATTTTTTGATGATTTGATTGAATTTGATCATTTGGTGTGCTATTGAGGTTATTCTATTTGAATTGGTTTTTTATTCTGAATTGTTTGTGATGGTCAATTGATACAATTTGGCAGTGCATTAGTCAGACATCGATGAGAATTTAACTAGATTTAGTTGTATGAAAAGATTTCACAGTTTGGGCTTTAGTATTAGTTGTGGGCAGCAATTCGGTTATGTGACTTAGAATTTGATGTTTGCTTTTACAGAGTTTTGAATGATTTGATGGAATTTGATCATTTGGTTTATGTTTTTGGTGGTTGTGTTTGGTTTTTGATTCTGCTAAAATTGTTTGTGCTGGTCAATTGATACAATTTGGCAATGCACCGGTTAGATTTTGATGGCATTCAACTAAATTTAGTTGTCTGAAAAGCTTTCACAATGTGCGATTTAGTATTAATCTGCACATTGTGATTTAGTCATGAGTAAAATATTTACAAACATTATACCGCGATTTTAAAGTCATCCAAATGCTGTTTAGTAAAGTTCCACCTTCATTTGATTAGAAATGGACTTTTGCAGCATATTTTCAGAAGTTGTTTACAATTTCATAAAATGCAGTATTCAGAATTTTTTGTCTTATAAAACATTGATAATGTCATTTCTTTCATGTTCTTGATGTAGTGCTAGTTGAAGAAACAGAAGGATACCTTAGCCAAATATATTTAAGAAATTTCATTGTGCTCACAAGATCAATGTCTTTCACTTTCTTAACTCAAATAAAGTAAACCCAAATATATTTACGAAATTTCTGTTCAAATAAAATAGCAAATTTTTTTATTCCTGAATTTTTTTTTTTTCCAAATATTTGTTCAATATGAGGAAATGAAGCACAAATCACCAGAATTGAATCCCTATTTATAAATCTAATCCCTGAGCAGAGCATTAATGGCTAACAATTAACTACCAACAAAAAACCAAAAAATACATATAAACTTGAAAACCCAAATGATAAATCAAACCTTTTAAATCGCTCAATAAAGAAAACAATTCCAAATTTATTTACCAAATGAACAATAAAGCCAGATTATAAGCTAAAAAAATTGTGAATATTGAAAACCCATAAAATCAGAAATGTTTGAAAACAACACTAGTTGTACCCATTTGTTTTGCTCAGACTGCATTGCCAAACATGTCGCAGTGAAAATTCAAGAGAATATATCGATGGTGAAGTGTCCAGAATTGAATTGTGAAGGGGTTTTGCAGGCCCGAGTCCTGTCGTCTCATTATACCCAAATTAGTGTTTGATCGGTGGGAAAATGCGCTGTGTGAATAAACATTCTTGCTTCTCAGAAATTTTACTGTCCTTTTAAGGACTGTTCGGCTGTGTTGGTTGATGATGATGTTGAGTTTGTGACTGTCTGAGTGCCCTAATTGTAACTCAATTAAATCGATGCAATACAAGAAAAAAATAGAGATAAAGTACCTGGGTTTGATGCAGAAAGTGGAGCCCTGTTTATACAAGAAGGGCGTAGGCGTTGAAGGTGTAGTAGTGAGGGCAAAGAGCAATGCAGAGTATTATGTACGTCTGGTTTGATAGAGAGAGAGAGAGAGAGAGAGAGAGGAGGCAAAACAAAAATTAAAACCCTATTTTGAGAGAGATGATAAACAGAAATACATCAAAATTTTCCCACCAAAATTAATGACATTATTATTTCCTTATAAAAAGATCTCAAAAATATTAAAAATTGGTGACGAAAATATATTTTTCACAAATAATTTTATAATTAGTGACAAATTTTTTTCTTACCAGAAGTCCCAAAATTTTGGCACCACCCAAAAAAATTAGCGGGAAAACTTTTGGTGACGAAACTTAATTTTTCTTCACCTAAAAAGAAGTATTTATTGATGAAAATAAATTTTGTCACCAATTATTTTTATTTTTTATTACATGTGACAAAATTTATAAATTCCTCACGAATCACTCTTATTTAGGGACGAAATTTATTTTTTTTACTAATTTTCGTCAGCATAGATTACTTTTTTGTTGTAGTGAAATCTCACTTTAACTCATGTACATCAATTTATGTCAGTCAACCTCCTATACTTCTGTTCAAATCTCACTTTGATTTCTACATATGAAATTGTGATAGTCAACTTCCTGTACTTTTACTCAAATCTCACTTTGATTCCTACCTAAGTGTCAACGTCTCTCTTCTGTTATTTCATTTTTAAATCTTTAACAAAATTCAGTCATGTGACAAAAATATAACTACAAAATGAGAATAAGTGAGGAAAATTATCAATGTTTCCCACCAATACACTTTGTCTTACGTGATAAGCACATGAGAGTTATATAATACAATATATATATATATATATATATATATGTGTGTGTGTGTGTGTGTGTGTGTGTTCACATGGTAAAAATTAGAACGAAAATGTAAGAAAGTAAAGCTTTTGAAATAAATTAAAAAAATGCAGAAATCAAAGAGAAAAAAAGATGAATAAACAAAAGACTGTGTTACTGTGAAAAATAGAGTTTTGTGATTCCAATTTATGCAAAACCTAGTTTATCTTCTTAATTGTTCATAATTTGCGTTTTGTTTTAGCCTGATACAGTCATATTTTGATATAAATTTTGGAATAAAGTGTGTATTGGTAGAAAATGTAAACGATTTTTCTTTTTTACTCTCATGTTGTAGTTACATTCTTATCACATAACTAGATTCTATTGAAGATTTAAACAATTGAGTGATACAAATGAGACATTGACACTGGTATAAAGACCAAAGTGAGATTTGACTAAAAGTACAAGGCGTTGACTATCACAATTTCGTGTGCAGGAATCAAAATGGAATTTCACTAGAAATGCAAGTGGTTGACTGTTATGATTTCATGTGTAGGAGCCAAAGTTAGATTTAGTGCAAAGTACAGAAATACAAAGTGTAATTTACCCTATTTTTCTTTATGCTTTGTGTTGAAACTTTAAAATTTTACATCTAAGATGGACTTAATTTTTTTTTTCTTTCTTTCTACCACACGCAATGTTGCTTATTGTAGGTATATTTTCAATTTGTACTAATTATAAAATACAATTGTGAAACAAATGTTTGGTGCAAAAAAATAAAAATAAAAATAAAAATCTATCGTCCAAAAATTATAAAGATTAAATAAATATTTAAGTACAATATATATATATATATATATATATATATAAGTTACCTATGATAACTAGGATTTTATTTTTTAATAGTGGTGCTACACACACCAATTGATATACCAATTAATGTATATTGTTTTAAATATATGTTTAATCTCTTAACCAATCATAAAGTGACATTGTGCCACATTGCCTTAGTTGTAGGAACTTCGCATCTTGAATTGGAGGAAAACTTTTCCCAAAAAAAAATACATATATATAATTCTATTTTAAAAGTACGAAACCTACAAATGTTTTTTACACTTTTCATTCCACAAATATATCTTTAAACAATTGAAAATTTTCCTGGTATGTAATGTATACCGTATGCAATTCTACCATAAAATTGTATAAGTTTTCAAGAAATTACGCAAGTCATCTCACAAATATGTATAAGTTAAACATAAATTGGTGTAAGTTCACTATTATAAATAGACTTACATGACTTGGTGTTCAACTTATGTAATTTTGTGGTAGAGTTGTATATGGTATGTATTGCAGATCGGAGCATTTTTCTAAACAATTATGCATTTTACATTAATACATTTGTTTGGGGAGTGACTTTTTGGTTAAAATAAACCAAGTTATCATATTACTCTCTTTACTTTTTTACATGTCTTTTTATAAATAAATTAAAAAAAAAAGGCAATTAAAATAGTCAATTTTCAAACGAACTCTAAGAAGTCTACACTTCACGACTATTTAACAGGGACATTTTGCCTAGTAGTTGTATAACACCCTTTCTAGTGTGAGTTTTCAAGTACAACTCCTATAAAGAAAAGTTTGATACCTTTATGATGGCTGATTTATTTTTTTGGAAAATGTCTCGTAACTCAAATTTTGTGGCTCAAAAGTGGCTTGAAGAATTAATTGTTAGACTTTAATTAATAATTTTTTGTTTGTCTTATTAGAAAAAAATAATTGATTTTTAAAAATTGGGTTTGGAATCGTTTGAGAATTTTACATTTTAATTTAAAAGTAAAAAAAAGTCATTAAAAAATAAAAAAAGTCAGCAAATATTAAAAAAAAAAATCATTCACTTTTTCTTTTTGCACTTGATAAAAAATCAAAATGGCTTATTAGAGTCACATCTTTGATGATGATGTAAGATGTGTAATTAATGGTGTAAAAGTGAAGGCTATAAAGGAGGAAGCTATTGGTTGGTCTAAGAATAGCGTCACGTGGTGTTTTATATGTATTATGATTAGCGAATGATATAAAATTTAAGATTTTATGTTAGATGATTGAAAAATATGAAAGGATATGATAATTTATGATTAATTTGAGATATAATCACACAGTGCCTTGGACTAATCAATTCTACGAAGAAAGTAAAAAGTAACAATTGACTAGACGGAGAGGGAGTAAAATCAGCCATTAAAGTGGGGTTAAAGATGTAATTTTATCTCCTAGGGCTTTTAGTCCCAAAAGTCACTCCCAATTTTTGTGTTAAAATAATACAATTTTAAATCTTTGTACAATTAAATTCTCAAATTTTCAGAATAATTTTAAATATTATGTACCAAGCTGGAGAGTTCATCTCTCAAATTTTAAATTCAATCGGGGCCAAGATGCATGTAAATCAAGACATTTATACACTAAAATCCTTAATTCACTAGAATGACTTTAAAATTAACTTAATATACTCTATTAACATTAGAATAACATGTACAGAGCTTGAAAACTTAATCTCTTGAATTTTGAATTTTGAACTGAATCAGTCCAGGACATAATTGAGGTTGTTAATGTAGTGCAATTCTTAAACAATTAAGATGATTATAAATTTTCAAAATGCAATATACTTTTAAATATTAGCTGCCTCTCGAGTTTCAAGTCCACTTGAGAATTAGTGCACACAAATGAAGATGATTGATTGTGTAAAAATTAACTAACAGAAGTCTAAGCTGAAGTGATAAGAATACTATAATCCTGTTTGGTAGAGCTGTGGAAAAGTGATTATAGATTATAACTTAACAGATTATGGCTTATAGCTGTGAACAAAAGCTGTTAACTTGTTTGGTGCAGCTGTGAGATTGTGGATTTAAGCAGCATAGTAGTGTTTGGTTGATAAGCTATAAAATAACTTTTTACTGTGTAATTGTCATTTTTGCCCTTATATGATATAAAAATGATTATTTTGTCATTTTTTCAGTTTTAATATTTAAAAAATTATTTCATTAATAAAAGTTAATGTAATTAGTATTACAAAAATTATCATTTCATTAATAGTATCAATTAGTATAAATTTTTTTCATTTTTTCATAATAAATTAATTAGTGGCAATTAATGGTTTAATAAGCATCAATTAATAGTAAAATTATTAATAGTATCAATTAGTATAAATTTTTTTCATTATTTCATTATAAATTAATTAGTGGCAATTAATGGTTTAATAAGCATCAATTAATAGTAAAATTATTAATAGTATCAATTAGTATAATTGTTTTTTTCATTTTTTCATTACAAATTAATTAGTCTCAATTAATTAGCATCAATTAATTATTATTTTTTTATTAAAAAAAACACTGAAAAACCTCCCAAAAAAAAATGAAAACCCTAGCTCCCGTGGGATGAACCAGCACTAGGGTTTCAGATTGATCCACAGAAAGAGAGAGAGAGCCGTTGTCACGCTGGCAGCCCCTTCTTCTCCTCCTCCTCCTCCTTCTCATCTCACCGTCGGCATTGATCGCGAAGAGGAAGAGAGAGCTAGGGTTCACGCTATCGATCGCGATGGTTCAAATCGCGATGGTTCAGATCTCCTCATTCTTATCTCACCGTCGGCGTCGATCGCGAAGAGGGAGAGAGAGCTAGGGTTCACGTTGTCGATCGCGATGGTTCAAATCGCGATCGGAGAGTGATCGGAGAACAAGAGAGAGAGAGAGAGTTGTTCGTCAGAAATTGCCTCTCCCGTTTGTTTGAGAGAGAAAATATGAGTGTTCTTGGTTATATACATGGCACACTTGTAATTAGCATTAATTGGGAAGAACATTTAAGTCATTTTGCCCTGGAGGGATCAGCTACGCGCTTAAGCTAAATTTATAAGCACCCTTGGAGCAACTTTCAAATTGAAGCCGAAAATGGCTTAAATTAAGCTATAATCTGTGCCTTATAAGTTGTACCAAACACACCAACATAGCTTAATTTAAGCCAAAAGTTGATTTTGGCTGAAAAAAAAGTTTTACCAAACAGGCACTATGACAGTTTTGTTATAATTATCATATTAATTGGACAAATCTTAGGTATATGTGAGGCATACATGATTCCTTATATATTTGCATTGTTTGGGTTATGTAAGTTTGTGTTAGAACTTATACATTTTTGTGTTATAACTTATACATTGGTGACCTGTTAGGCAAGTCAACTTACAGGTAAACATATTAAAATAATAGATTATATTCTATACGTATAAGTATTTTTACAAAAATATGTAAATTTTCACAAAAACGCATAAGTTTATTCCCAAAATTTAGAACAACACAAAAATGCGTAAGTTTTTACAACTCACATAAGTGATTTTATAAAAATGCATAAGTTTTAACAAAAATGTGTAAATTTGTTCCAAAAAATTTAAAATAACACAAATATGCGTAAGTGATTTCACAAAAACGCGTAAGTTTGTTCCCAAAAATTTAGAACAACACAAAATGAGTAAATTTTCACAAATTACGTAAGCAATTTCACAAAAATACATAACTGAACACAAATGTGTAAGTTTGTTTCCAAAATTTTATAACAACACAAATATGCGTAAGTTTTCACAAAAATACGTAAGTTTGTTCCCAAAAATTTAGAATAATACAAAATGCGTATGTTTTCAGAAATCACATAAGTGATTTCATAAAAATGCATAAGTGAATACAAAAACGCATATGTTTGTTTCAAAAAATTTAGAACAACACAAATATGTGTAAGTTTTCAGATATCATGTAAATGATTTCATAAAATTGCGTAAATTTTCACAAATATGCGTAAGTTGTTCCTAAAAATTTAGAATAACACAAAAATGCATAAGTTTTCACAAATCACATAAGTGATTTCACAAAAATGTGTAAGTGAACACAAAAACACGTAAGTTTGTTCTCAAAAATTTAGAACAACACAAATATGTGTAAGTTTTCACAAATCACGTAAGTGATTTCACAAAAATACGTAAGTTTTCATAAAAATGCGTATGTTTGTTCCCAAAAATTGAAACAACACAAATATCTAAATTTTCACAAATCACGTAAGTGATTTCACAACAATGCATAATGTCACGACCCAAACTCGCCCCTGTGGGTTTAGCACCGTAACCGGCCAGTAATCCGTGGATTACCAAAGGCCTCTGAACAGATTAGCAAATACTAAGGGGCTGCGGAAGCAATAATGCAAAATAGACGAGGTCCAATGAGCTGTGATAACGTACATGGAACAGAACATTTCGAAGCTTATTTATATATACATAAACATGCCGGTCAAAGGACACCACTATTTACAAAGTATTTACAGAAGTACACATCTCAAGACCTGACTTTACAAGAGAGTCATAGAGACTAGCATGAATACAAAAACAACCATATAACAAGACTTTGATCGGAACCTCCTCGGGAGGCACAACGGTTGGCTGACAAAAATAGGACAGAAGGCCGTCAACTCTGGCCCTGATCACCCGCCGGCTCACCTACATACATAATATAAACTGTGAGCGGAAGCCCAGTGAATAATAACAGAGTAAAGGGGTTTTATGAATGATGCCCAGCACAAGTTAGGATCCAGTATTTAAATCAGAACATATTTAGACTTCAAAACAGAAATAGATTTAGATACACACTCATGTCCATATTCAGATTTTGCATGAGATCATACGTGGCACACCCATTAGCTATCAGATCAATTTGGTCCAGAGACCCACATGCATAGTTGGTACCAATGACCATAAAGGTCCATATCTTGCGCGCAAGTAGCCATGGTATTATTACCCCCAGGCAAGGGCCACGTGCAGATTGGCCGCGGTATTGTTACCCCCGGGTGAGGGCCACGTGCAGATTGGCCGCGGTATTGTTACCCCCGGGCGAGGGCCACGTGAACTAAGGGTGCCACAAATACTTTTCAGAAAATTGGACATTCATTCATAATTCGTAGGATAGCATTTCAAAAAACAGATCATACCATACCAGTCAGAAAATACTTAAGTTAAACATAACTTTATAGAGTTATTACTCATAGTGGGCCTTGAGACAAACAGACGGAGCAGGTTAGTCAGACAAGACGCGGCACGACTTACATAACACATAACAGATACACACTTGAAACACACGGTCTAATTGCACAAAACTTAATTCGTTGGCTCTTAGTGTGTTTCTAATCTCTTATCCTCATTAAAGGGTCTTAAACATGGCCTAGGAATGCCTAGGATGGAATGAGGATGCAAGAATGCATTGAAAACCATTTCTCAAATTTTGCTGAAGATAACGTCCACGCTCGAGCGGACATGCAAAAATAGAAGCTCAGCTCGAGCGTGGACTTCCCCACTCGAGCGAACTGCAAACTTATGAAAAAGTGCTGGATGCATGAAATTCACGCTCGACGGGCGCTCGACCCCCGCTCGAGCGTGTGACATAGACCCTCGCTCGAGCGTGGCTGTCCCCGGTCGAGCGGACTGCAAAACACACAAACTTCTGGGTATACGCATTTCACGCTCGAGCGTGACTCTCGCCGCTCGAGCGAAAGTGCATGTACTCAGGCTTCACGCTCGAGCGTGGGTCAAATTTCTAGAAAGATTGACCTCCAAGCATGAAACTCAACCTTTAAGCCTTCAAAACCCATTTTTCTGGGCCAATATTTGAGGAAACATATAATAACTCATAAAACAACATGTATAAAAATCATTTCAAGAAATCATGGCCCAAGAGCAACCCAATTTGTGCAAAATCAACATGAACTCTATGAATATGCTATTAATTCAACATGCAAGAACCTCCTTGAATTCAAACCCTCCAAAACCTAATCAAACTTGATAATTTTATGGAAAACAAGTTGAATGACCATAATGTGAGTGAAATTAACACATGCATGGAAGAAATCTTAGAATTCAAACTCAAAGCATGGAAATTTATTCATGCATGCATGGATTGACTCTCAAAACCACACATTGAGCTAAGTCTAGACTTTAAATACCAATTTCACCATGCATCTAGCAAGGACAACTCAAATTCATAATTAAAAGGATGAACTCCCTACCTTAGGTCTTCAATTCCAAGTATAGAGGCTCTATTATGCAATTCTTCTACAATTCTGCAAGTTCTCCAAGTAATTCTCTAGATGTAACCAAACTTCTCCTCTCTCACTCTCTCCTACGGTTTTGGTCAAGAAAATGGCTGAGGAGAGATGCTTCTAAGTGTAATGAGGTGTAATATAGTTGATCTCAATTTAAGCCACTAAGTGGCAAACTTGTAATAACTCAAACAAGTGTAAATTAACATTATTTAATCTAATTTAATCGCACCAAATCAAATTTTAATTAAATCTACCATAAAATCACATATATTCTAACTAGTATGAAACACTAATCAATTTCGAAATCGGGCGCCGATAAGGCTTTCAATTCGCAGTTCAAAGTCTAAACATGAACAGATCATTTTATGGCAAACGAATAGAAACGCAAAGATAATGCAATACGTATGCAAATTAATTCCGGGTTCCTTCTAAATTACTGTTAGGCATAACTAATCATGGATTAGCATTAATCGGAGGTCGGGGTTATTACATATAAGTGAATACAAAAACGTGTAAGTTTGTTTCCAAAAATTTAGAACAACACAAAATGCTTAAGTTTTCAAAAATCACGCAACTAATTTCACAATAATGCATAAGTGAACACAAAAACGGGTAAGTTTGTTCTCAAAAATTTAGAACAACACAAAATGCATAAGTTTTCAAAAATCACATAACTAATTTCACAATAATGCATAGGTAAACACAAAAAGAAATAAGTTTGTTCCCAAAAATTTAAAACAACACAAAATGCATAAGTTTTCACAAATCACATAAGTGATTTCACAAAACTGTGTAAGTTTTCACAAAAATGCACAAGTTTGTTATCAAAATTTAGAACAACACAAAATGAGTAAATTTTCACAAATTACGTGAGGGACTTCACAAAAATGCGTATGTGAACACAAATACAAGTAAGTCAATGGTGAAAACTTAGATTTCACAAAAATGTGTGAGTGGACACAAAATTCGAGTAAGTTTGTTACTAAAAAATTTTAACAACACAAAAATGTGTAAGTTTTCACAACTGACGTAAGTTATTTGCCAAAAAATACATAAGTGATCGCAAATACGAGTAAGACCTTAAAGAACACTTTTATTTCACAAAACAACGTAAGTTTTAACAGCTGACGTAAATGATTTCCTAAAAAATGTGTAAGTGATCACAAATACGAGTAAGTCCTTGGAGAATACTTTTATTTCTCATAAAATTACGTAAGTTTTCACAAAATTACGTAAGTTGTGACACAAAACCCAGGATAGTTAACACAGAATGACGAGTAAGTTTGTTCCTAAAAATATTCAACAACTCCAAAATGTGTAAATTTTCGCAACTGATGAAAGTGATTTCCCAAAAAATGCGTAGAGTAAGTACTTAGAGAATGCTTTTGTTACACAAAATTGAGTAAGTTTTCACAATTTATGTAAATAATTTTCCAAAAATTATGTAAGTGATCAAAAATACAAGTAAATCTTTAGAATACACTTTTATTTTACAAAACTACGTAGGTGTTCAAAACTTACGTAAGTTGTGACACAAAACTCAGGGTAGTTAACACAAAATAACTTGGAAGTTTGTTCCTAAAATTTTCAACAACACAAAAAATGCGTAAGTTTTCACAATTGACGTAACTGATTTCCCAAAAATTGCGTAAGTGATCACAAATACAAGTCCTTGTAGAACACTTATATTTCACAAAATTACGTATGATTTTCCAAAACATATGTAAGTGATCACAAATACGAGTAAGTCATGGGAGAACACTTTTATTTTACAAAATTGCGTAAGTTTCACAAAGTCACGTAAGTTGTTTCACAAAACTCAAGTTAGTTAACAGAAAATGACGCGTAAGTTTATCCCTAAAAATTTTAAACAACATAAAAATGCGTAAGTTTTTACAACTGATGTAACTGATTTCCCTAAAAATGTGTAAGTGATCACAAATACGAGAAAGTCTATGGAGAATACTTTTATTTTCTAAAATTGCATAAGTTTTCACAATTGACATGAGTGATTTCTCAAAAAATGCGTAAGTGATCACAAATACGAGAAAATCCTTGGAGAACATTTTTATTTCAAAAAATTGTGTAAGTGTTCACAAATTATATAAGTGATTTATCAAAAAATGCTTAAATGATAACAAATACGAGTAAGTTCTTGCTTAACACTTTTATTTTATAAAATTTCGTAAGTTTTCACAACTAATGTAAGTGATTTTTCAAAAAATGCGCAAGTGATCACAAATATGAGTAAGTTCTTAGAGAACACTTATATTTCAAAAAATTACATAAGTGTTCAGAACTTACGTAAATGATTTACCCAAAAATGTGTAAGTGATCATAAATACGAGTAAGTTCTTAGCTAACACTTTTATTTCACAAAATTACATAAGTTTTCACAACTTACATAAGTGATGTCCAAAAAATGCATAACTCATTATAAATACGAGTAAGTCGTTTAAGAATACTTTTATTTCACAAACTCACGGAAGTTGTGTCACAAAACTTAGGGTAATTAACACAAAATGACATGTAAGTTTGTTCCTAAAATTTTTTAACAACATAAAATTGTATAAGTTTTCACAATTGACGTAACTGATTTCCCCCAAAATGTGTAAGTGATCACAAATATGAGTAAGCCTTTGGAGAACACTTTTATTTCATAAAATTGTGTTGTTTTTACAAATGGTGTACATGATTTCCCCAAAAATGTGTAAGTGATCACGAATAAGAGTAAATCGTTGGAGAACACCTTTATTTCACAAAATTGCGTAAGTTTTCACAAAATTACGTAAATTGTGTCACAAAACTCAGGGTAGTTGACATAACATGAAGCGTAAGTTTGATCCTAAAAATTTTTAACAATGCAAAATTGCGTAAATTTTCATAACTAATGTAAGTTATTTCCCTAAACAATGCATAAGTGAACACAAAATTCTAGTAAGTCATCTCATAAAAATTTTGAACAATACAAAATCACGCAAATTTTCACGAAATCACGTATATGACCTCACAAAAATGCATAAGTAACACAAACTCGAGTAAGTGGTCTCAACAAATTAGAACAACACAAAATCATAAAAGTTTTCATAAACTCACGTAAGCAATCTCACAAAAATACATAAGTTAACATAAAATTCCCGTAAGTAATCTCATAAAATTTTTGTAGAATACAAAATCACGTAAGTTTTTACGAAATCACGTAAGTGACTTCACAAAAATGCCTAAGTAACACAAATTCGAGTAAGTGATTTTAAAAAATTTAGAACAACACAAAATCACATGAGTTTTCACAAACCCACGTAAGTGATTTCACAAAAATACATATGTTAATACAAATTTTCTGTAAGTGATCTCATAAAATTTTTGAACAATAGAAAATCATGTAAGTTTTCAAGACATTACATAAGTGATGTCAAAAAAATGCGTAAGCAGCACAACCTCCAGTAAGTGATCACAAAAAATTTGAAACAACATAAAATCACGTAAATTTTCACAAACTCACGTAAGTAATATCACAAAAATATGTAAGTAATATAAATGTGAGTAAATTCTTGGTCAATTTATCCAATTAATTGTTCAATCGATTGGTTATAACCAATGCTTCCAATCAATTGACCCAATTGATTGGTTGTGTCCAAGCCATCCGATCAATTGCCAAATCAATTGGAGTGACCAATTCGTACAATCAATTCACCAATCGATTCTTTTGTAAAATTTTATTTGTGCAAACAATTGTCAAATCGATTAGTGGTGATCAAGTCATCCAATCAGTTGGCAAATCAGTTAGTGGTGGCCAATTCATCCAATCAATTGCACAATCAATTAGAATGGTCAATCATTCCAATTGATTGGCCGATCAATTCTTTTGCATGGTGCCGGACTATCATCAGCAAATATTCAAGTTAGAGACACCAAGTGTTGCTTGAAATAATGAGGGCACATCAGTAAATGTCGGTGTATGGTGACATATACACAATACGATGGATATATTAGTGATCTGATGGAAAAGAGCCTTACAACTAGTTGGAAATATGAAAGAACTATGTGTTAAGGGAGAAAGATAACGTCAGTGGTTTCATTGTCAAGCAACAAGTGATTGTCACTAGATTTTTAATTAGTTAATGATAACTTCATTTTTTTAATTAATTAGTTGTCTAATTAATTCTAAAATATAAAATTACTAAAATTTTAATATTGTGTAATTAAAAGTTGATAGTAATAATTATTTCATTGTCTTCAACTAGTGACATTTCATTCTCTTCAAATAGTGAAATTTAACCTTAATGTTTAGGTGAAATTTAACTATTAAGAAAGTGAAATTTCTACTAAAAGAGTAAAAAATTATAAAATTAAATGTCAAAGACGGACTAGCGAGTAAATATTTAGTTAAATTTCTAATAAATAAGTAAATGTTTAGGTGAAATTAGACAATTAACATCATAACCACATCTAATTAGATAGTTTACTTCACACATAATGTCACGACCCCAAACCGCCCCTAGTAGTTTGGTGCCGTGATGGCCAGTAATCCGTAATTACCGAAGGCCAACTTTCAAATAACTTAACACAATCAGAGTATGATAAACGGGGCTCACAAACGCAGAAGCAATAATCTAAAAAAAATACAAGTGTTCCATAAGAGCTGTGCATAGATCAAATGCAATGTCATTCATCTTACAACTTGAATACAACAAAAACAAAATATGTGTTACATCTTGATCAAAAGGCTTCTCAAGCTGACATATACAAAATACAGCAAATACGAGCCGAGAAGCATGATTTTCAAGATTCGCCGACACGAAACAAATGGCATCGCCGACATGAATACAAAAACAAGGCCGACATAATCAAGAATCCAAATAAGCTTTCAAAAAACAGTCTAGGCGTCGCCGACGTCCTGCTCATCACCTACATATATATAGAGAGGGTGAGCTTGGATACTCAGTGAATGGTACTAATAATAAAGGTTTGCATGAATATAGCCGAAGTCTTTCAAAACGAAACACATCAACTTTACCAAACAATGGATGAACCGTATCCATCAATCGAACATTACAAGTATCAAGGGATGCTTACTGACATCGGCAAAACAAGGGATGAATCGTATCCATCAATCGAACATTACAAGTATCAAGGGATGCTTCCTGACATCGGCAAAACACATCAAGCTTATCAAAACAAGGGGTGTCCACGCGGTAAACCGTCAGTGGCAAAACAAGGGCTGTACGATCCGTAATCGTTTAGTCAAAGGTACTGCGAAAGTTTATAATCCTCCAGTACAAGGGACTTGTGTTACTTAAGCCCGTAGCTCCTTTTAACACGATGGTCTGATGTTACTTAGGCCCGTAGCCTGATTTAACATTGTGGAACTTGTGTTACTTAGGCCCGTAGCCCGATTTAACATTTTAGTCTTTCCATGAAAGGACCGTATCCTTTTACACTTAGTACTGCGAAAGTTTAGAGTCCTCCAGCACAAGGGACTTTTGCACTTGGTACTGCGAAAGTTTAGAGTCCTCCAGTACAAGGGACTTTTCAAGAATGGCATCGAAACAAGGTTTATACTTGATACATCAAAACAGGGCTATTCATTCATGCTTAGCAAATACTTTCGTCAAAACAAAACAAAGCAAGATTTATCAAAAACAAGTGTAACATAGCTTTATCAAAAATACCACTCACCTAGTTCTTCAGGTGTAGGCTCAAAGCAAGGATCAAGGTCCTACAAACACATGGTAATCACATTCTCAAAACAAGCTTCATATACACATTCGAATGATCTCGGCATTCTTACCAGATCCAAGTCAGTAATAAAGCAAAACATGCTGGGAGTTTAAATGTTGCTCCCGTTTCATGAAGACAAACTGGGTACCAACCAGGTCTATGCCGAGGTCCCACACTTCCTTGCCGAGGTGTGGTCCCGAGGGCTTCATGCAAAAGCAAAGTTGGGAAAACCAGGGTTCCCTTTCGAAGAACATGAAGAACATGATAAGCACGATCAAGAGAAAGATAAATGCAAGATTGAAACTTGTTACAAAATCTGAGGTTTCATGCCAAGAGTTCAAAACATGGACCTGGGTACCCATACAAGATGGTCATGCAAGAACAAACATAAAAAACATGGTTTTGGTTTCAAATTTTCAGATCAAAACGAGATTTTCTGCAAGAACACATGAAAGCCATTTTCTCTTTCCAAAACCAACTTCAAATCGATGCATGATATGCATAACAGATTCGATCATGTAATGCAGCTAGATGATCAGCAACAACAACCAAAGTAGATCAAGATTCTAACCTTAAAACTCGAATCCAACGGATCCAACCACGAAGATCAAGCTTGGAAGACTTACTCTCACTCAAGAACTTCTCTCCCTTTCTCTAGAGCTTCTCTCTCTAAAGGCAAAGATTTGAGACAAAATGATTTGTTTCTAGGTCTGCCGGCTGTCTTAACAATCAGCTCGGACACGTGGCGCTACCGGGTTGGCTCAACTCAAAAAGGTGATTGATAGATAAGACAAGTCTCTGACAAAGCGTATGCAGCAAGCTGAGTGAGACACATCGGCTAGTAATGACATCGGCTCAAATCAAGGATCCGGCAACAGGATAACAAAGACATCGGCTAGGGAGGACGACACTTGACTAAGCTGTGCCACACCTTGGCCGGGGTGTGCCACATATCGGCCTAGGCCATACCTGCCTGCGGACAAGGTTCACTAAGTGCAAAACATCTCGGCAATAAGCCCGAGGTGAAGATGGGGATCGACCAAGGTCTCAAAACAGTTCTAAGTACAAAGGTTCAAAGGCGAACTAAGCTCAAAGTGACCTCGGCCACACTCACCGAACAAGGAACAAAACCACGCAAGCAATACTTAAACAAAACAAGGCAAGGCAAAACCCTCAAATTAACATGACAAGGCAAGATCATGCATGAATGTATGCAAGTATGACAAGAGTAAGGTGAGGGTTGTTACATCCTACCCCCCTTAAAGAAGTTTGGTCCCCAAACTTAAATTACCTTGTTCCAAGAACAATTCTGGATAACGGATTCTCACATCCTCTTCCTTTTCCCATGTGGCCTCTGTGCCATAATGTTCCTTCCATTCGACCTTTATCATCGGTATCGATTTGTTTCTCAACTGCCTCACTTGTCTGTCAATAATCCTCATTGGCTTCTCCTCGTAGCCCAAATCCTTATTAACCGAAATCTCGGAATGATCAATTATATGCAGTGGATCTCGGACGTACTTCCTCAACATCGAAACATGAAACACATTGTGGACTTGGCTCAAATCTGGCGGCAAAGCAAGTCTGTAGGCAACGGGGTTAATTCTCTCAAGAATTTCAAACGGTCCAATATACCGAGGTGTTAATTTACCTTTCTTTCCA
The DNA here is from genome assembly GCF_055761805.1 of Camellia sinensis. Lineage (NCBI taxonomy): Eukaryota > Viridiplantae > Streptophyta > Magnoliopsida > Ericales > Theaceae > Camellia > Camellia sinensis. The sequence goes on along the minus strand of NC_138965.1, from coordinate 180,463,960 downwards.
AATCTCGATACTCCTTTCATTGGTGAAACCTTCAGGAATACATGATTCCCAACTTCGAATTCTAACTCATTTCTTCTCTGGTCGGCGTAGCTCCTTTGTCGGCTCTGGGCAGTTTTAATCCTCTGTTGGATAAGTTTAATCTTCTCTGTTGTCACTTGAATCAATTCGGGACCAAGCAGAGCTCTGTCTCCAACTTCGGTCCAACATATCGGCGATCTACACTTTCTTCCGTACAAGGCTTCATATGGTGCCATGCCAATGCTAGCTTGATGACTGTTATTGTAAGCGAATTCCACTAAGGGCAAATGTGTTCCCCAACTTCCTAGGAAGTCCAATACACAAAGTCTAAGCATATCTTCAAGTGTCTGAATTGTCCTCTCTGTCTGCCCATCCGTCTGGGGATGAAAAGCTGTACTAAATCTCAGCTCGGCTCTGAAAGCCCTCTGTAGACTCTGTCAAAATCTAGAAACAAATTTAGGATCTCGGTCTGACACAATTGACATCGGTACTCCATGAAGTCTAACAATCTCGTTCACATATAGCAAGGCAAGTTGATCGGTGTTGAAGGTAGTCTTAATAGGTAAAAAGTGTGCTGACTTAGTTAATCTATCAACAACAACCCAAATTGAATCCATACCTTTCGGTGTCTTCGGCAAACCAATCACAAAATCCATGGAGATATGTTCCCATTTCCACTCAGGAATCGGCAAGGGTTGAAGAAGTCCTGCCGGTCTTTGATGTTCTGCTTTCACTTGTTGATAATGCAAACACTGGGACACGAATTCGGCTATTTCTCTTTTCATATTTGGCCACCAGAAGGTCTGCTTCACGTCTTGATACATTTTGGTGTTCCCTGGATGAACAGCAAACTTAGAACTGTGAGCTTCCTGCAAAATTTTCCTTTTCAACTCTGGAATGTCGGCTACACATAACCTTCCCTCAAACTTGAGTACCTGATTTTCGATAGTGTACCCTGATCTCGGCTTTGTGTCAATTTCCTCGGCTATTCTCTTGAAGAAGTTATCCTCCATCTGTCTTGTCTTTACCTCATCAACAATAGTCGGCTCCACTGTCATCACGGTCAAACACCCCAAATTTCCATCTGACTTTCTGCTCAAAGCGTCGGCTACACTGTTAGCTTTACCCGGGTGATATTGAATTTGCATATCATAGTCCTTCAACAACTCAAGCCACCTTCTCTGTCTCAAATTCAATTCCTTCTGTGTGAATAGGTACTTTAAACTCTTATGATCTGTAAAAATCTGACAAGAAGCTCCATACAAATAATGACGCCAAATCTTCAAAGCAAATACCACGGCCGCTAATTCTAGATCATGGGTAGGATAGTTCTTCTCATGGGGTTTCAACTGGCGAGATGCATAAGCTATAACCTTACCTCCCTGCATTAACACACAACCCAAGCCCTTATGTGAAGCATCACTATAAACATGAAACTCTTCGTTTCCTGATGGAAGTGCGAGTACTGGTGCTGTAACTAACCTCGTCTTCAGTTCCTGGAAAGCTGATTCCCGATCCTTAGTCCATTCATATAGTGTTCCCTTCTTAGTCAATTGCATCAATGGAATTGCAATCCTTGAGAAATCTTTCACAAATTTCCTGTAATAACCTGCCAAACCCAGAAAACTACGAATCTCGGACACATTAGTCGGCCTCGGCCAATTTACTACGGCTTCAATTTTGCTAGGATCAACCGAGATACCCTCCTTACTAATCACATGACCCAAGAATGAAATAGTAGAAAGCCAAAATTCACACTTGTTAAACTTAGCATACAATTCCCGGTCTCTCAAAATCTGCAAGGCAAGTCTCAAATGATTTTCGTGTTCAGTTTTGCTCTTGGAATAGATCAGTATATCATCAATGAAGACAACTACAAACTCATCCAAATATGGCTTGAAGACTCTGTTCATTAAATCCATAAATGCAGCAGGGGCATTGGTCACTCCAAAAGGCATTACTAAAAACTCGTAGTGGCCATATCTTGTCCGAAAAGCGGTCTTCTCAACATCTTCGGCTTTAACTTTAAGCTGATGGTAACCAGACCTAAGGTCAATCTTAGAAAAGACTTGGGCTCCTTGTAATTGGTCAAGCAGATCATCAATCCTAGGTAACGGGTACTTGTTCTTGATAGTGACTTTATTAAGTTCTCTATAATCGATGCAAAGGCGGAGTGTGCCATCCTTTTTCTTAACAAATAAAACAGGTGCTCCCCATGGTGAAGTGCTCGGCCTAATAAATCCCTTATCCAACAATTCTTGTAACTGCAGTTTCAATTCTCTAAGTTCAGCTGGGGCCATCCTATAAGGTGTTTTGGAGATCGGCTGTGTTCCCGACATGATGTCAATAGTAAACTCTATTTCTCTATCGGTTAGGTGACCAGGCAATTCGTTTGGGAAGACGTCTAAAAATTCATTAACAACTGGGATGTCGGCTAAATTAACATTTCCATTCTGATCACTCAGTATACAACACAAATAGCCTCGGCACCCCTTCTGAATTAACTTATAGGCCTTAATGGACGAAATCAAGTAAGGTGGGGGCACTATCCCTTTACCCTGGAAAATAACCTCGGCTAGGTTTGGGTGTCTCAATGTGACACTTTTCGAAACACAGTTAATAGATGCATGATTTGCGACCAACCAATCCATCCCCAGTATAACATCAAAATGGGCTATGTCTAGAGGCATTAAATCTACTAATAATTCCACATTCTCAATCACAACAACACATGCTTTATAGATGGATGCAACAATCATAGATCTCCCAGATGGAGTAGACACAGATAACATATAATCAATGGGCTCTAGTTCTCTATCAATTTTCTCAGCAAACTTAGTAGATATAAACAAATGAGTAGAACCCGAATCAATCAACACATAGGCATCTAGGGAGCAAATTAGGAGTATACCTGACACCACTGTCTCAGCATTCTGAGTGTCTCCTGGTACTAACGCAAATACTCTGCCCTGTCTCATCTGTTCTTTCCCGGCATTTCCCTTCTGAACGGAGTTCGAGGTATTTTCACCTTTCTTGTTGTTATCAGCATTTGTCTTGGGGCAATCTCTCACATAATGGCCCATCTCGCCACATTCATAACAAGCTCCAGACGTCTGGCGACAAACCCCGAAATGTTGCCTCCCACAGTCCGAGCACGTCGGTTTAGCATTACCTTCCTGCCTTAGGTTACTAGTACTACCCATGTTCGTCTTCTTCTTGGTGCCCAGCTGTCCTCGGCGGTTGTCATAGTTCTGTCTCTTTCGGTGGTTCTCTCCCGAGCTCTGGTATCGATTTAGGTTAGCTTCGGCCTGAATGGCTTTGTCCAATACTTCGGCATAAGTCGGCATATTGTGTAAATTTACTCGGTCTTGAATCGGTCCACGAAGCCCACACTCGAACTTCCTGGCCTTCATGTATTCATCGTTGGCCATGTGAGGCACAAACCTCACCAATTCAGTAAAAGCGCGGTCGTATTCCGCCACTGTTCGGTTGCCTTGCGTCAAAGTATGAAATTCGGTACCCTTCCGGTTTCGAACACTTAGGGGGAAATGTTTGTTGTAGAATAACTCTAAGAATCGAGTCCAGGTCAGATCTGGATTGCTCTCGCTCACCATCATCCACCACCTGCGAGCATCATCATCTAATGTGAATGCTGCCAACGTCACTTTCTGAGCGTCGGTGCTAGGGAAGACCTCGAACAATTTTTCCATTTCTAAAACCCATGCCTCAGCCTTCATCGGCTCTATACCCCCAGAAAATCTCGATGGTTTCATCTTCTTGAACTCCTGGATTAAAGCTATCGTACCTTCCCCATATAAGGCTGGCTGCGGGGGAACTTGCGGCACTGGAGGAGGTGGAGGCGGAACTACATTTCGGCCGTTGGTCTGCTCGGCCTGAGTCGACGTGGCACTGGCGAACTGCTGTCTTGTTTGCCTCAATTCGCGGGCCAAACCTTCAACTAATCTTTCCAGTCTATCCATTCTGTCTTCGGGCTGATCCCGGCCAATTGGAGGTCTACCTCTCCTCATGATGCTATGAGCGTGCAAAGTATGACTTTAAAACAAGTAAGCAAATAACCCCGTAGGCAAGCAACTAATAAGTATATCAAGATAATGCACACCTCATTCAAATAACAAATACCATGATGCAACCCTAACATCTTTCTAAGGGAAATCCTATGCTCTTAGGACTCAAAGTGTGTGAACAACGTATACCGAGGAACTTGTGCTCTGATACCATTCTGTCACGACCCCAAACCGCCCCTAGTAGTTTGGTGCCGTGATGGCCAGTAATTCGTAATTACCGAAGGCCAACTTTCAAATAACTTAACACAATCAGAGTATGATAAACGGGGCTCACAAACGCGGAAGCAATAATCTAAAAAAAATACAAGTGTTCCATAAGAGTTGTGCATAGATCAAATGCAATGTCATTCATCTTGCAACTTGAATACAACAAAAACAAATATGTGTTACATCTTGATCAAAAGGCTTCTCGAGCCGACATATACAAAATACAGCAAATACGAGCCGAGAAGCATGATTTTCAAGATTCGCCGACACGAAACAAATGGCATCGCCGACGTGAATACAAAAACAAGGCCGACATAATCAAGAATCCAAATAAGCTTTCAAAAAACAGTGTAGGCGTCGCCGACGTCCTGGTCATCACCTACATATATATAGAGAGGGTGAGCTTGGATACTCAGTGAATGGTACTAATAATAAAGGTTTGCATGAATATAGCCGAAGTCTTTCAAAACGAAACACATCAACTTTACCAAACAAGGGATGAACCGTATCCATCAATCGAACATTACAAGTATCAAGGGATGCTTACTGACATCGGAAAAACAAGGGATGAATCATATCCATCAATCGAACATTACAAGTATCAAGGGATGCTTACTGACATCGGCAAAACACATCAAGCTTATCAAAACAAGGGGTGTCCACACGGTAAACCGTCAGTGGAAAAACAAGGGCTGTACGATCCGTAATCGTTTAGTCAAAGGTACTGCGAAAGTTTATAGTCCTCCAGTACAAGGGACTTGTGTTACTTAAGCCCGTAGCTCCTTTTAACACGATGGTCTGGTGTTACTTAGGCCCGTAGCCCGATTTAACATTTTAGTCTTTCCATGAAAGGACCGTATCCTTTTACACTTAGTACTGCGAAAGTTTAGAGTCCTCCAGCACAAGGGACTTTTGCACTTGGTACTGCGAAAGTTTAGAGTCCTCCAGTACAAGGGACTTTTCAAGAATGGCATCGAAACAAGGTTTATACTTGATACATCAAAACAGGGCTATTCATTCATGCTTAGCAAATACTTTCGTCAAAACAAAACAAAGCAAGATTTATCAAAAACAAGTGTAACATAGCTTTATCAAAAATACCACTCACCTAGTTCTTCAGGTGTAGGCTCAAAGCAAGGATCAAGGTCCTACAAACACATGGTAATCACATTCTCAAAACAAGCTTCATATACACATTCGAATGATCTCGGCATTCTTACCAGATCCAAGTCAGTAATAAAGCAAAACATGCTGGGAGTTTAAATGTTGCTCCCGTTTCATGAAGACAAACTGGGTACCAACCAGGTCTATGCCGAGGTCCCACACTTCCTTGCCGAGGTGTGGTCCCGAGGGCTTCATGCAAAAGCAAAGTTGGGAAAACCAGGGTTCCCTTTCGAAGAACATGAAGAACATGATAAGCACGATCAAGAGAAAGATAAATGCAAGATTGAAACTTGTTACAAAATCTGAGGTTTCATGCCAAGAGTTCAAAACATGGACCTGGGTACCCATACAAGATGGTCATGCAAGAACAAACATAAAAAACATGGTTTTGGTTTCAAATTTTCAGATCAAAACGAGATTTTCTGCAAGAACACATGAAAGCCATTTTCTCTTTCCAAAACCAACTTCAAATCGATGCATGATATGCATAACAGATTCGATCATGTAATGCAGCTAGATGATCAGCAACAACAACCAAAGTAGATCAAGATTCTAACCTTAAAACTCGAATCCAACGGATCCAACCACGAAGATCAAGCTTGGAAGACTTACTCTCACTCAAGAACTTCTCTCCCTTTCTCTAGAGCTTCTCTCTCTAAAGGCAAAGATTTGAGACAAAATGATTTGTTTCTAGGTCTGCCGGCTGTCTTAACAATCAGCTCGGACACGTGGCGCTACCGGGTTGGCTCAACTCAAAAAGGTGATTGATAGATAAGACAAGTCTCTGACAAAGCGTATGCAGCAAGCTGAGTGAGACACATCGGCTAGTAATGACATCGGCTCAAATCAAGGATCCGGCAACAGGATAACAAAGACATCGGCTAGGGAGGACGACACTTGACTAAGCTGTGCCACACCTTGGCCGGGGTGTGCCACATATCGGCCTAGGCCATACCTGCTTGCGGACAAGGTTCACTAAGTGCAAAACATCTCGGCAATAAGCCCGAGGTGAAGATGGGGATCGACCAAGGTCTCAAAACAGTTCTAAGTACAAAGGTTTAAAGGCGAACTAAGCTCAAAGTGACCTCGGCCACACTCACCGAACAAGGAACAAAACCACGCAAGCAATACTTAAACAAAACAAGGCAAGGCAAAACCCTCAAATTAACATGACAAGGCAAGATCATGCATGAATGTATGCGAGTATGACAAGAGTAAGGTGAGGGTTGTTACACATAATCTATCTACTTAATCTAATTAGCCACGTGGCATGATTAACAATTTCAATATCATCAAATTGGCCTTTCCATCTAATGGGCACATAGCATGACCATGTCAACACCATTATTCTCGCAACTTATAGTTTTTGTAGCAATATATTTATTGAAAGGTTTAATTGTATCATTTTATAGTTTAGAGGGTAAATCTATAGTGATCCCGGTTGTCCTTTTACTGTTCAGTTGTATTCCGGACCCTGTTCCGTGGAGTTGGTAGTTGTATTTATCTTGTTGTCGTCCTTTAAATCCATTTGTTTGAGTTTTAGGATGTGTTGGGCTTGGTTGTTACAGGTTGGTAGAGCTTTGACTCCCATTGTTGTTGCCCAGTTTTTGAGTGGTCTGCTCGAGCAGTTCATTTTGCGCTCGAGCGGGGTTTACACCCTTCCAGCATTTCGTGTCCCTGTAAAACTTCTGCAGGTGTGTTTTCTACGCTCGAGTGGGTTTGTTGCGCTCGAGTGGGTTGCGCTCGAGCGGGTTGCGCTCGAGCGGGCTTATTGGCGCTCGAGCGGGTAGTACCTCGTTGGTGAAAGTTTTGGGGGATGAAAATCTACGCTCGAGCGGACTAGTCTTTCGCGCTCGAGCGGGTGTGCTTTGTCTTTGTGTCTTGGCACTCGAGCGGGTATTCTTGCGCTCAAGCGGACCCAGTTTTCCGTTCTTGACGCTCGAGCGTCCTGTTATCCGCTCGAGCGGGAATGTCGTATATCAGTTGGCAGCTGGGCGTTTTAAAATCACTTTTTACATTCTCTCTCTCTCTCTCTCTCTTACTTTCTAAAAACACTTTTTGAGAGCTTCTCTCTCTAGGATCTCCCTTCTCTCTAGGGTTTGATCTAGTTAGAGTGTCTCCCTATCCTCCGGCCTTTGTAAAAAGTGTGTTGATCGTCGAGGGATTCGTTTTGATCCGTGAATCTTGGAGTTTGGAGCGTTTTGGTTTTCTTCAACTTCCCCGTTTGAACCCTAACTTCGAGGTAGGGATATCTACTCCTCTTTATGAGCTTTGTCTTTGAATTTTAGCATTTTGATATGTTGGGGGTTATTGGGTAATTTCGAGAAAGTTTGGGTCTTTGTGTAATTTTACAAAAGATGGGGTTTTATTTATAATTAAACCTATTTGCATGTTTGGCGTAGAGAAATGAGATAGATGATAAACTATGGATGAAAGTGGAACCTTGGGGTTGTTATGTTAATTATGGAAAAATGACCTAATTAGTTGGATAAATTAATTTGTATAATTAATTTTGAGAAATGAGGAATTGAATTGAGAATATTCAAATTGAAAAGATTATGGGATTAACGGGTGTAGTTAGATTCATTTAATTGCTCACCCAGGTTGAATGTTGATAATATATCCATTTGGTGCATTTATTTTCTGTTTAAAAATAATTGCTTTGGGCTATCGGTAGAGGATAGTCTTGATTGTTGTAGACAATGCATGATGATTAGGCAAACTAAAACTAATCGATTGAGTATGCTATCGAATATAGCGGTTGGAATAATACATCAACTTTATGTATTGATTGTTTATGTATATGATCTATGTTTATATACATTGTGTGTGTGGGAGGAGATAGGGGATGTACTCCACGGTTTAGGGGAAGATAGGGGATGAACCTCTAAGCTGGATTGTGTGTGACATTGATACAGCACTACCATGTGTATCAAGTGTTGATTATGGAAGTGTTTAAATTGATTTGATATAGCACTAAAATGTATATCTTTATCAATTGTGGAGTATAGAAGTGTTTCTATGTTATGTTGATACAGCACAAAATGTGTATCGTTCGTATAGTATGGAAGTGGTTTATGTGTTATTGATACAGCATCAAAATGTGTATCCATCATGAATTTCGAAAGTGTTTTAAAGATGAGTCTTATTTTCATTAAGTTATTTGGCTAAGTTTTGAGCCTTGTTTTCAAACTCAAGGTTAAAAAGAAATGAGAAATGAAATGTAACATGGACTTAAATGTCATGAAACTGGAATGTGATATAAATGAGTGTATCGGTGTTGACCATCTATCAACTGCTAATCTTTAGTCATTGTTCATAGCTGGTTTAGTGTATTTCTGCTGGGCTGTGGCTCACCCTATATGGGACATCATTTTCAGGTACAGGTAGCATGCCACCTCCAAGGTCATAGCTTGGGAGGCCAGAGGCAGTCAGACTTCTTGATTGTTTTGGTTTTCTTTTGTTGTACTACATGTAAATTTCAAGCCAAGGGCTTAATATGTATTGAGTTAATACTCTTTTTTTTTTGTAACCAAGTGTTAGCTTGGAAAACTATAAGCCCGTAGGGCATTTGCTTTTGTTGATAACATGTAATATTTTTGTCAGAACTACTCTAATGAATAGAAGGATGTTTATTTCTCTTATGTTATCGCATGCCGAGAATGATGGGTTTCATGTATTATTTTGAGGGCGTTACAAAATCGATATATTTTGTGATAGTTTCTGTGAGGGGAGGTGAAGTGATACTTCATACTAGTTTCAGTAGAGAGGAGTAAATTGATATTTCATGATAGCTTTAGGGAGGTCAAATAATATAGAGGTGTGGAACATTTTCGTATAGTAGAAGAGAGGCTTGTAATGATGTAGAATTGCAGAAGAATCATGAGTTCAATGAGAGAAAAGTATGTTTTGAACCTTTAACAATTGCCTCTACAAATTTTCCATCGACAAAATAGAGAGAAAAAGGCATAAAAGAGAAATATAGAAAAAATAAAAAATAAAGGCTCGTGACGGATCTAGATGAGTGTTAGTAGATCTAAAATCTTATTATAGCAGTAATGGCGATGGACAATCATGAGACAGAGTTTGCATGGTGCTGGATTGTCGTCGACAAATATTCAAGTTAGAAATACCCAGTGTTATAGTTTGTCCATTATCTCCTTATTATTAGGTCCTTGCAATTGGTTGGGCTAAAATTTCTTTAATGTTAATATTAGCAAGTGTTAATTTTATTTTATAATTATTAAATAAACGAAAAAAATTATTAATTGACTATAATAGTTCAAATAATTGCTTGATTAATTTAATTAAGAATATTAAATTACTTTAATGTCAATATTAATTAAATTTGTTACTATTTGTAATTAAATAATAAATTATTAGGAACATAATAATAATAATTATTTATTGGTTAAAATCATAAAATTCCCCAAATTTATTTTTGCATTTAAAATATTACTTAAACTTTAAGTGTGAATTATTATTATTTTTTTTACTTTTTAGATTGGTTAAATAAGTGTGAATTATTAAATATGTATTATAAATAAATACATTAAATAAATATTTATTTATTGGAATAATAAATAAAATATCTTAAATTTAGTTTTGTATATAAAAAATTAATTAAAATAAAAAAAAAATTACTAAATAATAAATAATAAGACTTAAAAATATTCATTTAATAAGTATATAATCTTTTTAACACCTATAAAAAAAAATTAATTATAAATTTAAACCAAATTTTACAAAATATGTCCCCAAATTATTTTTCTCCAAAATTTGAATCAAACCTCCAAAATTTTGCCCTAAAAAATAAAATTCCCTCCTAATCTTAACAAAACCCTAGATGGGGTTAGGAATGGCAACGGGGCGGAGCGGGATCGGGGATCACCCTCCCTGTCCCCGATCCCTGATGGCCAAAAACTTCCCCGTCCCCGACCCCGATCCCTGACGGGGAACCTATCACAGTCCCCATCCCTGTCCCCAACGGGGATCGGGTTTCCCCGACCCCGAAAATTCCCCGATCCAACTCTGTTTCAACATTCAACACCATCAACAGATAAAAAAAACAATACGAGATCATTATCAACATCGATCATCAACATAGATCAACAAAAAAAACAACACATCAAAAAAAAAATTACAGGTCATCATTAACAGATCAAAAAATCAATAACAGATAAAAAAAAGAATAAAATAAGTATCACTGGGCGGCGGAGGAGGATATCGGCGGTGGAGATCGGCGGATGAGGACGGCGGTAGAGATCGACGCTGTGCTACACTCCATCAAATCTGCCGTGGCAGAGGGAGGAAGAAGCGAAAGGCGATGACGAAGGACGAGACATGGCGGAGGAGGAGCCGACGGAGGAGGAGGCAGCAGTGGCCTGGAGGAGGAAGAGGCGGTGGTGGACTGGAGGAGGCTCCTGCGTCTGTGTGAAGAGAAGAGAGAGAGTAAGAGAAGAGAAGAGGCTCCTGCGCCTGTGTGAAGAGAAGAGAGAGAGTGTAAGAGAGTATGAGATAGGGAGTGTAAGAGACTGCTGAGCTGTTCTCAACCAAACCCTAAACATATATATAATATATATATATAAATCGGAGCTAACCGAGGCTCGGGGTGGGGCCGGGGCCGGGGATGAAATATGTATCACCGTCCCCGGCCCGAATATCACCGGGGATTTATTTTTGAATATCATCCCTGGCCTGTCGGGGGTATTTTTCGGGGAAAAACCACTCTCATCGGGGACGGGGGGTTGGGTCCCCGTCGGCCCGGGTTCAAATTGCCATCCCTAAATGGGGTTCATCAATCTCACCTCTTTCTCTCGCGGTTTCATCTCAGCCGATCCAATCCATTCCCTTTCGGTTGCGAGAGGGATATTCCTATGGTGGTTGGTGTGGTTACTTTGATGATGGTCGAGAGAGGGATTCCAAGCGGCAGTTTTTTAGGGTTTCTCCAGTGATTTTCTCTATCCCCTTCTAGCCACAGCCACATCATCACTGTACCGCTGGAAGTGGCCACCACCGTTCAATCAACACGACCATTTCGCTACCACTAACCCCTGTTAACACAAATTACCCAGCACCAGGTAATTTGATTTCTCTTTGTCTCTATCTCTATTTGGCTCTTCTTTCCCAGATTTCTAAAGCCTAGCTATGTTTACATTTTCTACTATCAAATCTAGTTGATAGAGACACATGGGTAGGTAAATCATACATCGTTTACCATTTTCCTAAGGTGTATAACTTTATGTTTTGTTATATTTGGTTATGTTCATAAGCAGAAAGAGTGAGATAGAGACAGAGAGATGCTATTTTTGTGGTTGTCATGCGAGTGTTAAAAAGTTTGATAATTTGTTTGGTAGTTGATCTGTTTACTATTAATCTTGATATTATTTCATTTTATCTCGATGGACTTCGACTGTGGTACTTAGTGGTGACATAGATGAAAGGATACCAATGACTTCAACCAAGTATTTTATTAATAAGATGAAGCTTCATCTTAAGAATCCATGGCATCCTTGGTATCTCAATGGAGAGGTCTGATGTTGTATGCTGATAATGTATGATTCTGCGTTGCTATTGGTAGTTTTGGGATGCAGGGGAGCTATATGGTTGGTTGTTTGTTGTATGCTGTATTTTGTTTGTTGTATGTTGTCTTTGAGGTCTACTGAATGGTGCTGAGGCAATAGGCTAAGCTGCAAAGCAATGGGCTGGTCTTATATGGGTAATCTAGGCTATCATTCTGTTGCCATCAATTCTGCTTGTGATCCTCAGTCTTAACTGCTGTCTTAGACCATGTTACTGTTAACTTAGGCTGCTAGTTTTGGGTTGTCTGATATGTTTAGGCTTGGTTAGCCTTGACTTAGGTAAGGTTGTTCTGGGTGGTTGTGGTTGGTTCCTCACCAATTCTTGATGGTGTGCTGCATATGATTGGGCGGTCTTATTAGTGCCAACTCAGTTGGGATTGATTTGGCTCGCTATGATGCTTTTGCACTCATCCTCTTCTTCCATCTTTGATGTATTTGCCTTTTTCTTCATCAATAAAGTTCTTTTTCTTTGCTGATCAAAAAAAAAATTATTTCATTTTATCTCATCTAGTTTATTTATCGGTTATATCAGTATAATATTTATAATCCATACCTATAGTGAAATTTGAACAAACCAGCTTGACATGTCATGATATGCTCTACTGAATCCACTCTGATAAAATGGTAAACATATCTATAACCTATATATAAAAGAACGGAAGCATACACCTCCTCTAAATCTAACACATGAAAATCTCCAACTTGTCCCATTCTGTGCAATTAGAATAACAGTTGAACCAAAGAAACTATGTCTGCAGCTGCTACTCTGAGGCCACCATCTCTCCCTTCTTGAAAGTTCTTGTTTCGATGATGGCTTTCAATTCCTGAAGATCTTTCACCGATCGCACCACTCAACTCCTGAAGAGCTTATTGTTTGTCATGAGCTTATCCCTTCTTGAAGGTTCCTATTGCTTGTGGATTTTGCGTTTTGTGCAAGATTCAAGTGTTATGCGATAGTCTCTCAGTACATTTATGGCCAATCATACTTGATTGGCGTATGTTCTATGAGCTGGAACAAAATGCAGAAACTGAGGTGTATCTTCTTCCTCATCTATTATGCAACTATTCCTAGTCTGTCTATTTGAGTCTCTGTCCTTGTTCCTCACAATTGTTCAATTGTGTGCTTGCCATGTGCTCGATCATATGCCAAAATGAAACACACACACACACACACATAGAGTGCTTCATCTCTTTTTGTTTCTCATACCCTTTCCATTCTTTGTTTCTGCATACATTCTTTGGTAAAGAAATTTGTTTTTCTTATAAATCAATCCAAGGAACAAAACTGAGATTTCTATGATTATATCATTCTCATTTGATAAAATGGGTTGTTATTAAATTGTAAATATCTATAGAATTCAGAGAGGATTTAGTGAAAATTTGCAATGGCACCAAGTTTTGATTATACAATTTGGATGGTGAAGATCTATTCACTGTGTTGCCATTGCAGAGTGATGAGTGCTTGGCTTTGATGGTCAAAAAGGAATTCGAGCATTTGCCTAATAGTGGTTACTTGAATTGATTGAGGAATGGGGACTTGGATTTGAGGGCTAGAAAAGAGGCTGTTGATTGGATTGGAGAGGTTGGTTCATAAGCCTTCTTTAATGGGCTTCTTTTCTTCTTTATCTCCTTTTTCTTTTTGATTTTTTATGCGTATTTGTATTCCTATATGTTTTTGATGAGAGCAAACGGTGATTCGGAATAACTTCCCTTTGGTCATCGCCACACTCTAGAGAACCAGTCAATTGGTCTGATTGTCTCTCTAAAAATCCGAGTATTTTGAGGTACCCATTTCATTCCGATTTCTCTTCACCATTTCTCTGACTTCGATACTCATATATACATAGTATATTTGTATATATCTATAAAATTGATTCAATCATTCTTTTTTCTTTTTAATAATGAATTAGAAATGCTTGCAAATCAGGTCCATGCAACTCTGATGATATGTTTAATTATTCACTATTCATACTTCAAGTCTCCATTTCAATAGCCAAGTTATCATTCCAAGAGGGGAAAAAAAGTTAAGTGGGTATCAATATTAGATAGAAACATTGAAAATATGTCATTTTTTTGTTCCACAAAGTCTTGTAGGAATAAACCCTCAACAAAATAAACAAAAGAACGAAGAAAACAATAGGATCCTAACAGTGTATCCCCATGACCTAATAGGTTATTTTCAAATTTTATTTATTTGTTAATTCTGTTAAGCTTGACAGGGAAAGTCTATTCTCCTAAAGGACTAATTATGAAGCTGACAAATTAAGCAAAACAATTTCATTTGCTAATAAAGGATGTTAATGCTTGATGATGATACACTGTGCACCCTTAATAGTGAGAGATTGATATTTACTCTTAGAACCAATCAACTATATTTTTATGTTTGTAATATAAGTAGACATTTGCTGAAGGATGCTTGATATTCATGGCTTCATTTGTGTGCTTCCATCAAATGGGTTTCTGGCATTTTTTTCCTTGCTGACATTTCTGTTATTGTAATCATTTGCTTGATGGTTCAAACACAAATACAAGTATGGAGTACCATGCTAATCAAATTGACTCATATAGTTTTGTATTTGTATTTATGTTTGGCGTATTGGTTTATGTTTGTTATGAAGCAAAGTATTATTTTTGATTGGATACATTTTCATTTTAATGTTTTCGATCTATTTTCATTGTTGAAGGTTATGATTAGAGATTTGGAGCAAGTAGTGAACATGGTTTTGAATTCATTCCAAGATCCTCATCCTCGAGTGTGATGGGCAACTATTAATGCAATTGGACAATTGTCTACAGATTTAGGCCTAGATTTGCAAGTTCTGTATCATCAACGTGTGCTACCAGCTTTGGTTGCAGCTATGGATGATTTCCAGAATCCCCGCATCCAGGTTAGTTCTTTTGGTGCTTTGACAATTGTAAATTTTAGATGGTTACAATTGATTTTCTATCTTGTCCTTGGTCTTGCAAATATCAATTGCATGATTAAATCTGGTTTATGCATTTGTTGAGTCACTTTTAGGTATTTTGTTTTTACTTTTTACTTATATTTTCTACTTATATTTTCTACTTTTCAAGGATTCACATTGACAAGTTTGGTAGTCCCTGATATATTCTCTAGTTCGGATTTTATGATTTTTGATATCAATTACTATGGATCAATGTGATTTTGGTTGTTCACTTGTGTTTTGGCAATTTAAATTAACATGCTATGAAATACTTCTATAGGCAATGGTGAAGGCTTCATTCGAAAAAACTTCCTCGAGAGCCAAAACTTAGGTACTTGAGATCAAAATTTTTCCTATTAATGGATATCCACACTACCAAATATTTGCATCAAATGGCTGAAAATAACTTAGATTCCAAATCAATAAGTAATTAATTTTTAATCATAATTGTTATTTATCCCAAATAAATAAATAAATTTTATCATAACTGCTTTCGAACTCATAACCCATTTGATATAATTTGAAACCATACGAACCATTCATTAGATTGGGTACGCAAGAATTGATAGAAAGCATGCTTAGACATTTTTTTTTCTTCCCTTTTCGGAATGTCTTTAGGCACGGGTCATTCGCTAATTGTCTTATATGAACCAAATTTGATTTTTCACATTCTTATGCCCCAATACAAACCACGAGGCAACAAAAGAATTCAACCAAAATTTTAATTTAATTAATTATTCTTGAATTTTTGACCAAATTGACCCAAAAAAATTCATTCATCTGGGTCCTCATTAATTATTCTCCAGTCTTTATATTTGGAAGTATCATATTTCAATATTCTATTTGAGAGAAATAATCCATAACATAACGATACTTAGGAACTAAACAGCATCGTTGCCAAGTTAGCCATTGCATAGTTCAACTTCAAAGGGCTGTCATAACATTAACTATGTTGAACATAACAAAGAATTAAAATTTTGCTACAAGCACTCTAAAACCCAAATGAAATGTTCCCTAAAGAGAACCTCATGAATTATGCATAAGAAGCACAATTAAAAAATAATTATCAACACTTACTTCTAGTTCAACTCTTGGCATTATACAAAAAGCAATTCCTAAATATTTGCAGAGCTCAATTCAAAAAACAATTTAAAGGAACTCAAGTACAAGTTGGATTTGGATCAAGAATAAGTAGAGAAAACTCGCATCAAATGAATAGGAAAACCAGAATATAGGTTGTCCAAAACACAAAGTTTCAACAACAAGAAGTTCCATTTCTATGATTTGATGAAGTCAAAAAATTTAAAATACAAGTTTTGATAGTTTTGTACCTTTCCAGATGCCTTTTCAAATGCTGCCATCATTTCCAAAATTGATGTTCCTTTTCAATTGCAACAAACCACACACTACAAGAGGAGGATAAAACGAGTTCATATGTCAAAAACCTAATCAACAAACGATTTCAAATTTAACAAATAAATTCCAATATCATTGAAATTGTGCCTATATGATAACCATGAGTCATTGGAAATTATGAAAAACCACTATGAAACACAAGTAATACAACTTCAAAAAGGATTTTGCTAAGTCTAACCTTCAGTACAAATAGTTTCATTCACATCATTAATAGGGACAATTCCCTAGATACATCATAAATTACTAAGAAGGGTCACATACATAAATGATAAGCATAGATATTTATGTACATAATTCTCTAGATTTATATATCTATGAAAGTGTTTTATATAAAATTCACACTTCAAACACAAGATGGGTGACTAGAGTACAATATTTAGGACCTAATTTATTAGTAAAGAAAAAATCATGAAACTCTTTGCTCAACATTCACAAAATTAATCAAGAAACTAGTTCCATCTAAGTTTGTCTTTGATAGGATATCTAACTTAGTCCAATGCCTAGCTAAATTGGAGAGGCAGCAAAATAGCACAAGGCTAACAGTCAAGCTTATTGCTTCAACTATATATGACTTTGCAATCTTTCTAGATAATAAACCATCCTGGTGTAGGACACATTTTTCAAGGTGGTTTTAATTTTCTATGATGAAATTCATCCAAGCTAGTTTGAGGTTCTATTGTGAGAGAGTAATGAATTTAGCAGCTGTCTATGAAGCACGGGTACTCCAAAAATGGTGCCGTATGAGTACCTGATACTTACGCGTACTGGGTATGTTGAATACATGCCGGGTACGACAAATACATTTGGGTATGGCATGGGTACGGTACAGGTATGGCGGGGTGATTTATTTTTATTTTTTTTGTGGAGCAGCTGCTAGAATTTATTGTAGCCTTTATTATTATTCTTTCAACTTAAAAAATCATCAAATAATTTATTTTCAACATCCTTTACCCATGAGTTATGGGTTTGTTCTCTTTTACATCCTGTTTTAGACAATCAAAAAAGAAAAAGAAAGAATTATATAATTTTTATACAAGTTGTTCTCTTTTTAGTTTTGATATTGAAACTTTGATTTGTATATTGGATGTTTAGCTATAAATTTTAAAAAGAAAATTTGGTGTACTCCAGTTGTACCTGTACTCTATTTTTTAAAGAATTTTCCGTATCGATGTACCCGTACATGTACTCGTAGCCGTTCATGCACCCGTGCTTCACAAGCAGTCAAGGACAAAGTGACATCTCAAATTTTGAATAAGTACAGGTTTGACTCTAAAATGTACACTTTTGTCATTTTGGACAAAAACATATTTGAGGTGTTGGCTTTGAAATTCATTTTCTCCAAATTGTCTCATTGAAAATTTATGAAACTTTCCAAAAATATATTTGAGTCTAGTTTTTAACTCTGTTGATCTTGCATGAATTTATTGTGTTTCAAATGATATTTGATAGCCAAAAAAAAAAAACAATGACAATAGGTTAGAATCTATCCGAGTAAAATAAAATAGGTAATTCTCCCTTAAATTTAAGTCAAAAGTGGCCTATCTTATGTCAAAATAAAGATAACGAAGGAGGCTAGGTGATGTAAAATTTTTAAAGTGTGGTTCAAAATACTCGATAGGACCTTGAAAGTGGACTATTGTGTAGGCAATATGTTGGAAATTTGGTGCAAAAGTCTTTTTGAGTTTTATAAGTGATCAAAGCACCTCAAAGTGCTCTTGAAAGGTTCAAGTTTCTTAAGCCTTATCATAAACATCCCAAACCTTTAATCATAGAATTAAATTCAAAAAGTGCATATAACCAACTATACATAATGAGATTGTTAACTAGGACACCTAACTGCTCAAAATGACAACTTCTTGAACATAGAAATTGTAACAATTACCATCTTAAGAAGAAACAGAAAATGTAAATAACTTGGACAGTTTGGTCAATGAAGCCCACATCTTTTGTTTCATTGTCTGGCTCCATGACCTCAATGCCTATAATTCGAGCAAAACAAGAAAGCCCCCTCTCAAATTTGAAGATGTGACAAACACTATCTATCTTTGCCGGTACGTCAGCAAGTTAAGAAATTATGAAGTTTTTTAAATTCGGTGTAAGGTAGGCTAAAACTCTGGCCCAACCAAGTGAAACTAAGGATTGAAAGAGTTCACAATGTGATCTTATGGGGCCTTAAACCTCAGAGAT